>NC_139541.1:31982692-33182692 GCF_965153285.1 Podarcis tiliguerta | reverse complement strand
TCTGAATCCTTCCTTCCTGCATTATTCTCACTGAGGGTTGGTTTCGCATTATGCTCACTGAGAGTTGGTGCAAATTTCTCCAGCCTTCAAGATGACTGAAAGTGAATGTGTCTATGGGCTCCCGGGGAGGGGGGGGACATTGAAACATTGAATTTAAGCTGATATGAGGCAATATGAATTTATGCTCTGCTTCCACAGAGGCTTCTGAATCCCAGTTGCTGGAAACCACAGGAAGGGAGAGGGCTTTTGTGCTCAGGTCCTTCTTGAGATTTCCCACAGGAATCTGGTCAGCCATTGTGGGAACAGGATGCTGGACTAGATAGGCCATTGGCCTGAGTCTGCAGGCAGGGGAGTTCCAAGGTGGGTGCAAGGGGGCGCCCCGGGTGCCATTCCAAAGGGAGTGTGAAAAAATGTCAGCCCTCTATCGGCGGCACCCCCCGGGACACACCACTCTGGGTACCAGAGCAGGTTGCTTTGCCTTTGTCTGCAGGCTCTTCTTATGTTCCTATGCTCTTTCGGTGGTAAGTCATCTGTGATGGAACATTCACACATGCAAGTCACCTCTTGATGGCCCATTGATAAGTGATGAAGAAACAAGTGTGAGTCAGCTTTGGAAGAGGACGTATTTGAAACATGGCCAGGTCTCAGCTGAGTGGCAGAGCATGCCTTTTACATGCAGTAGGTCTGTAGTCCAATACAGGTGTCTATCGGTTACAAAAGCGTCAGGTAGCAGTAGGGACAGGAGACAAATCTGACTGCTTTTAAAGCCCGATCTTTCAAATTCACAAGTTCTAAAACAATGTGAGAACAGAAGAACAGCCATCCTTCAAAATTCACACATATCTGAATTTTGCGGTGCAGTTCACCAACCAAAGAATGTTTACAAAAATGCATATACTGGGGTGGGAGGGTATATTAGTGGAAATAACAGACAAAAAATGCATTATATTCTGAAAAATTCCTTGCAAAAAGGTGTGTATTTGTCAAAACTGCATACAGACACGTTTAAATGCACACCTTCCTATGGTTCCTCATACTATTGAGACATGGTCAGTAGCTGACCACTCAAGAAACAAACCTCTCCCTTAAGATTCAAAAGGGGAGAACCATGTATGTAGCTTCATAAAACTGGAAACATATGGTGAGATGAGGTGTGAGGGTGGGAGAAATATCCACAACCAGAAATGATAAAAGGCATCTCTTCCTTTTATCTGGGTAAGCCACTTGCCACCACATAATGCTATCAATTCAGCAACAGAAAACTGACAATTACCTAGTGTGATGTATTTGGGATTACAGGCACCATCTCAATTACAAATGTTGATGCTTCTTGCTTACCTATAAATTACAGTCTGCAATAAGTTGCCTAGAAGTAATTTGGATAGTTAATTCTGGAATAAACGTAAGACTATGCCAGATGTAGCCTTTGTTATTATCATTCTGCAGAGACGGCAGGATTTTGTTGTCTGTGACCATCCCACAGCTTATAAATGACAAGATTGTTTTGATGGACCAATCCTTCAGTGAGAAATCTACAAAGAACAACAGTTGTTAGGCTTTTGTTCTGCAAATAAAGCCTGTTGAAACAATAAAGATGAACAGACTGTGACCATATTTCCCTGAAGCCTTTTCCCATCTCTCCTAAAGTTTCGGAAACATTCGGGATGAGCAGTTACCAAGTGGTAACTTCCTGAGGTATATATAGATATGTAATCACTGAACTCCAGCCTTCCCCTACCTGGGGAAGAAAGTACCCCTTCACAGAGTGCCTAGTTAAACTCTGGAGTTCACTCCCACAAGAGGTAGTGATGGCCCCCAATTCGGGTGGTGCTAAAAGAGGATTAGGCAAATTTATGGAGGATAAAGCTGTTAGTGACTACTAGCAGGAGTGCCAACTTGACCCCGCAACCAAGAGTGCCCGGGACTGTGGGTGCCATGCAGCGTGCATGGCCCTGACACCAAAATTTGTAGGTGCCTAGCCCCTTTATGGGGAATTTTGTGGGTTCCTGGGCACCCAGGGCCCCAGGGAGTTGGCAGTATGCCTTTGAATGCCAGTTGCTGGGAATCACAAGAGGGGAGAGTGTTGTTGTGCTCAAGTTCTGCTTGTGGGCTTCCCATAGGCATCTCTTTAGCTACAGTGAGAACAGGATATTGGACTAGATAGGCTGCAGGCCTGATCCAAAGAGATCTTATTTTGTTCTTGAATGGGCTAAGATGGTTGCATATGGCTAACAGAAACTGGTATTGTGATCACTACAGAATGCATCCACTAAAGTTCCAGTTTGCTCCATTGACTTGAAATGGATGCAACTGCACTGTGGCTACATCTGCTGCCAGCCTGCAGGTTCTGTGGGCTGCAGGGCAGTTGAGAACCCCTGACTTTGAATCCTGCAAATCTTCTCCCTCTCCCTCCCCCCCTCTCTCTTTCTCATGTTTATTCCACTCTTCCACAGAAAAGTAGAATGTGATTTTTTTATATAATATAATGTAGCATCATATTTTTAGATAGATTGCGTGGGTGAGCATAGATATTACATACACACACACAGCCACAGTATGTATATATAGTATATATGCACATATAATATTCAATGTACTATATTTTGCCATCTCCATCAGTGCTGAGGGACCTTGAAATGACAAAAGTGTCAGCCTTTAACAAGTATCAACCTTTTAATTTCTCCTCCCCACCCCACCACGTCTGTAAATGGTTAGATGGGAATGATAAAGATATGGTGAAGGGTTATCCATCACACCCGGCCTTCCACCCAGGGGTCACCGCACAGCCTTAGAAACCCGGAGATAAATCTTTTGATGAAATACTTTCACAATTCTTTGGAGACATTTGGAGTTAATGCTAGTGTTTATCCCAGAGTGGTTCCACTGCCATCAGCAGAATCAAGGAGTGTTTATAATGCAGTTTGCATCAGTACACCTTTGTCACAGAGTTTATTTGGGTAAGATCCAGGCAGGGTCACCTGGGGACTTTGTTTTGCAGGCATTCTTTAGAGGGCAGGCTATCTGAAGCTTACCAACAACTATCCCTAAAAAGGATAAGAAATATTCGGGTTTTTAAAAAAAAAGATTCAGAAACAACAGCAAATGATGCATCCATCTTGCCAACCCCAGATGTTTGTATTTTCTCACTAACTGAGGAGGATCACTGTAAGTAGTAGCCTTGAGGTTTGGAATTACAGTGCAGGGACCATCTTTACAGCAATGAAAATGTGATTATACAGAGTATTAAGGACGAAACCCAGAGAACAGTATCTGAGGTTTTCACCAAACGTTTCCGCTGCTTTCAGAGCAAAGAATCACACGGCAAAAGGAGAAGTATCAAGTGAAGTAATTCATGGCCTAGGAAAAGCAGAGGGGAAATTGAGATTGTATCACTAGCTCCGCTGCAGTACAGAGAGTATCTTAATGCCAACGGCCCATCAGGACTGGGTGTGCAGTGGAGCATAGTATTTCTATCAGAGAAGCTTAAAGAAATTGAGCATTGTCTTTATTAAGACTAAATGTGCTGTACCCAATGAGACATTTGCTCAGAGAAGAAACCGGCAATTTATCATCCCTTATTTCAATTGGAGAAGTAAGGAACAAATCTTATGAGGGATGTCTTTCCACTCTCTCAGAAATTACCACTCTGGCTCAGCATGGTAATGCTATGTTTGAACCAAGCTTGGTGCTACATAGCAAAATGTGCATAACAGGGCTGGCCCAAGGCATTTTGGTTCAGGTTGCCATATTTCAAAAAGTAAAAACCAGGACACCCAAAAGTTGTTCGGCTTTTTTTAGACAAATCCCAAATGCAACGTTTTGATTGACTTGTCTAAGATCCAAAAATCCCTCCCACTGATGTCAATTCCACCTTTGAAATCCCGGTAACGTCCAGGAAAGCCCTAATTTTATGGCAGCCCTAATTTTGGTACCTGAGGCAAACCACAAAATGGTGTCCCCACCAGGGAAGAACGGGGGCAAGTGAAGATCTACATCTGGTACAAGGGGGGAATAAAGATCTACATCGGAATCTGCTGCCCCTGTGGATCCTGCTATCTGAGGTAGTTGCCTCATGTTACCTTGTGGATGGGTCAGCCCTGGTACATAATAAAACAGGGGAGAAGGTAAGTAAAATGGCCGGCACAAATACATATGAAATGAATGGTTGTATCCCTGCATGACCAAACATAAGAGGAAGCAAAGCAACTCCTTTGCTCATGTAATACTCCAAGGGCTTATCCTGTAATACAAGCTGCCTCTATGCCAGAGACATTTCATAGCAGGAAATCCAAAACTAGAACATCCAGTGTCCTCTTGAAGGTGTCCAATGAGCAGTCGTGTATTGGCAAATTTTACATACTCATAGCCCTGCCTCCTCACAGCCACTCCCTCTCACAGCCATGCCCCCTTCTGAGAATATACAATAACCTTATCAATATACAGCAATAATAATTAGGAATGCATTGCAACGATTAGTGCAGATCTCCTCATGTTTCCTTTCAGTGAAACCTATTATTTTCTGTGCATGTAAATGGACAAATGCTTTAGAGTGCTCTGGTATATTGTTTGGGAATGACTTAACTTGTCTTTTCCTTGCAGTTCCACTGTACATAATAGAACTTGCATGCCATTGTCCCAAAACTGAAGTGACTTGTGTTTTCAGCATTCCTAAATGCCTAGCTTTGGAGGATACAAAACAACTCCTCTTTGGTGTTCTTTCTGTATGCCTTCTCCTTAATAACTTTAGGAGCCAATCCTCAATGGCTCCAACATGCTGCTGCTGGTGGGGCCAGAGGCAAGTGGCTGGAATAATGGATGCCCATAAGGAAATGAAACTCTTGGGCATAAAAGATTTCGCTGGAATGTTAAGGAGCAATGCATGAATGTGTGTCTTTTCTCTGGCCTTTGTAGCATGTTTGTATACCCCTCAGCTCCTAGAAGACCTTGCATTTGAGAAATTTCTCTTGAAAATAAATCTTTCCATGCATTCTTTGGTTCCCTCATTGGAGGTATCAGGCATTTCTCATGAGCAAGTAGTATTTGGCAGTTAAAGATATGACTTGCAAAATCTTTCAGCTATGAAACCAAGGCCCTTACTTTATCAGGAACACAGCTATTGACTGGGGAGCAAAGCCCCCTAAGATACAAAATCTTCAGACCATGAAGGGAAATTGAATGATTTTCTAATGGAGTATATCTGATCGCCACTGGCTTTTGGGTCTTCTCTTTAAAGTCTGCTCACTGGGGCATACATGACCACTCAGTCACAGACAGATTTGTTACTTTTGGGCTTTCAAGATGGCCATCCCTGCAAGTCCATAACAAAATTGATAGGACTTTAGTGGGTATACCTTCCTTTGCAATTCATGATGAACCTGAATTGGATTCAATTTCATGCCAGATTTGGCACTCTCAACGGAACGCCAACTCAAAAATGTTTTCTTTTAAAAATGCTTAGGTATAATGCTGCTGTTGCAGTTGGTAGCAAACATACTGATGCCCCACAATGCAGATTACATATGTTTGATCATAACGGTCAAGGGGCAGGATCCAAAAAGTCCTTCATGCAAGTGGAAAGAATGGGTGGATTACTGATTCTCCACTTCTAAACTGCATTGCATGCTCTTCTAGAAGTTTTGCTGACTTTTAGGAGTGGAACAAGGGACTGCAGTGCAAAGGAGATGGGAAAGCTGTGGTGCATGAACGGAAAAATCATATACAACATTTTAGATCTTGGCTAACCTGCCTCATTTGCATTTTCTAAAATAATATGTGAACCCCAAAAAAATCCATCCTTAGAAATTTGCACTGCTCAGAATCTTGCAGTTCCATTTTCTAGCCATACGATGTCTACAAAAATATGAGGGTTAAGTGTGCATAGAAGGTATATATTAGTGAAAATAACATGCTAAAAGACATCATATTAGGGGAATCTGTGTTGCAAAACTGTGTGTGCCAGGACAAATTAAATACAAAAATTGTCCATATTAAGAGAATTTTGCTGCTGAATTTTCATGAGGATTAAAAACAAAACTGCCAACTGATGTGGAAGCATGGAGAATGGCACTGAATGAAAAAATGAGAAACTGGTGAAAACTGAAATGGACGATGCAGGGTCCCCAAACATGCTGAGGATTCCACTCTCATTCACCTGAAAGTCCTCTGCTTCAAAAGTTGACCATCAACAAGTTGGTAGGTGGCGAGGGTTGCATGCAGCATCTACCAGTCTGTGGAATGCTTGTGGATGACTCTTCTCTTACATTTCAATAGTGTGGTGAAGAAGTGGCAGAAGCTAAGCAGAGAGAAACAAATCTGTCCTTTTGGGGTTTCTGATTTCCTTTTTCCAATCCTCAGCTGAGTTCTCCACATTTCTGCCATTTGCAATATATATTTTCTAAATCCTCGTGAGAATTTGCCAGCATTTTAGTGCAAATATATCCTAATAAAAGCATTCTTCTATGCAGTTTTGATAGAGGCACACTTTTCTGCAGGTGAATTTTTGCTGGCTCTGGCCAATGGCCCATCTAGTCCAGCATTCTGTTCTCACAGTGACCAACCAGAGGCCTGTGGGGAAACCTCTAAGCAGGACATGAGCGCAAGACCACTCTGTCCACCTACGATTCCCAGCAAGTAGTATTCAGAGATGTAATTCTCCCTTCCTACTTAGAATCCTTCTCTAAATGTGCTGCCCAACATGCCTTTATCCTTTGACTGGTTGAGAATCCATCCTTCTCCAGTGGGGCTGCCCTGCCCAACCTCTTCCAGTTTGCTGGGAATCTGCCATGTGGGTCCCTCCTGACATAATGGCTAAATCGGTTTTCTCATTTCTGTTTTTGGAGCCTCCCCAAATTAGCATTTTGTTTTCTTTTAATGAGAAGTCACTCTTAAAAAGAAAAAGATGTTGCTTGCATTGATTCTGTGACAGCCTTGCCTAGTTTTCTGCAGGAATACCAGGCTAATATCCAAGCTTGAGTAGATATCAGAAAACTGCATAGCTGAAATAAAAATCAATATTGAACCATGCTGATTGCAAACGCATACCCTGAAAATAAAATGGTTTTTCACTGTAGATGTAATTTTTTAAAAAATTACAAGATATTCAATACAGTCACTATTGATTATTTTGGCGAGAGTTTCTGAAGGCTAATGGAGGCAACCTGTACCAGCTCCAGTACACAAAACTGATTATGTCGTCCTAGCAACTGCTTTAAAAGGTGGGGTGGATCTCACCTAGCAAAAGCAATGAAAATGCAGAAACTTGCTGTGATAGATAAACTAAATGAAAGGGGTTTTGTTTTGTTTTGTTTTGTTTTTTGTTTTTAAAAAAGGACTAGACTCCATTTCCTACCCGCCCCACTTTCCAGATAGGTCTGTGCTAAGTTGGGATAGGAGATTATAGAGTGGACACATTGTATAAGTTAATGGAAATAATGGCTCATGTTATTTGTCTGAGATGACAAACAACATGTTGTTTCCCTGGCTATGTGCTGTAATTACTATTATCAATTAACATTTATATAGCGGCTGCATTCACATGACAGTTTATTCCATTTCCCTGTTGTTTCCCACACTGTTCATTTCCACATTATATTTCAGCTTTCACATGCCACAAAAGCCATTTCTGGAAAACTAATGGAATATAGTGCATGTCTGGTGCTCATTTCTGTGTTGTTTGATTGCAGAAAAGAAAATCCTTTCTCAGCCTCCTGGAAAGCGTAGGGGGCACAGTGACAAAATTTGGGGTGGTACAGCGGCACACAGTTCTCTCCTGCTATTTTCGTGGGTGAATTATGTGGGAAAGGAAGCAGGAAAGTACGGAAAGGGCAGGAGTCTAGTGACATTGTTCAATGACATTCCTTGTTGTGCCACACCACGCCCACAGGCAGGAATGAAATTTTGTGCAATGTGCCAGTCTCTTGGTCAGAAAGCAACAACTCCACAATGCAACAGATACTACAGCATGAAAGGAACATTAAAAATGGCACAGAAGTGTGAGCGTTATGATTAGGAAAAGCTACACAACTTTTGCACCTGAGGCCATGGCGTAATTCTGCTTAACGGCTGCACCGACCCTACATTCATGCATGGAAAGAGATTGCCCAGAAGCAATTCTACACCAGATACTTTGTTGTGGAGCTGCATTCAAGCTGGCTTTGACATGTAACGAGGGAGGAGCAAACTGCAGTACCACAACACACATTTTTCATACATCTTCTATACCCACCGGAGGGCCAAAATGGAGTAGTGGTTAGTGTGGCAGCCTGGGACCTGAGAGACCGGGGTTCCCTTGGTGTCCTGGGGCCAGTCACTGCCTTTCAGCTTAACCCAGGTTTTTGTGTGGATTGAATGAGGAATGAGATAACCACATACGCTGCCTTGAGCTCCTCAGAGGAAAGGGGTAGGAGATAAATGCAATAAATAAATAAATCCTGTAAAAAGGAACCTATAGGTCCATTCTGCCAATGAGCATGGGGCTCCTTCATTGCCCACCCTGCACAAGGATGACTGAGGAACCTTTGGCTTTCCAGATGTTGTTGGATGCAAGAAAAATACGCCACTCCCTCGCAGAAAGTACCACCCTGGGTGGGGGGGCAGGAGGGAATAGAATTTGAACAAATGAATTGGTAAGTAAATAAAAAGTAAATATTTGTGAAACAAAGATCAGATACAGAAGAACAAACTAGACATCAAGCAGTGCTTCTACCTTGGCCCCTAATCGAGTGCTACTCCAGTTCATCATGTCTCTCCCATTTAGAGCCTTACCAGGCTGAACTTTTTGCCTTGTGAACAGCTTCTCCCTCTGGAGCCTGGTTTTCTCAAGCACGCTTCTCTACCCAAACCCCAAACCCCATGCCAGCTTTAATTCCTAAACGATACTTTGTTTTTCACAAGGTATTCTCTGAGAAGCAGGTTTGCTGCAAAGTCTGTGCAACGGTGGCATATTAGTTAATACTAAATGAACACCGAATGTTATCAGCATCAATGTGACATCCAGTTCGCTTTCAGATATGAATTCATTATGAGCAATGAAATTACATGGAATATCAGTATATCAACACCTAGGAGCCTGTCAGATTGATGCCCTTTGGAGATCCGCTCCTGCCTGCTGTGATGCTGAATAGCAATGATGAGTAGACAAGGTGCTGTAGAGATATATAGATGTGTGTGTGTGTGTGTGTGTGTGTGTGTGTGTGTGTCTGGAGAGAGAGAAATATAGCTTTATTACCAATGCAAATTCCTTCCTTCACCCAGTCTTGCATTATTCAGCAGGGTGGGGGGAAATATTGAATTAAAATGGATTTATTTAAAAACACATACATGGGCTACATGCACTGAATTAGCAACTCTGGCACAACTTTCTCCTCCCTCCCTTGCTTTTGACTCTCCCTTCCCACTTGCCTCTAAAAAGAAGCACCATACATTAAACCAAGGCTTTGAATTGTGCATTCTTTCCACAGAATGGGCCAAGGTATTATAGCAGCCATTTTGCCAGAAGAATAAATCATGATTGACAAAACGAAATTTGTTAATACAATGGTTTAAGGCAGTTGACAGAATTTTTTTGTCAACAGAATAGATTAAGGGATTCTTTTTAAAAAGGACGGAAGGAAGAAATTTGCAGATGGAATGGCTTTGATGTTTATGATGAAAAGCATTTTGTTGATAGACTGGATCAGAGTCAAGGGGGGAGAGTGTGGAGAGAGAGAAAATGAATTTTCTCAACACAAGGGGTTTAGCTCATTGACAAAACACATTTCATCCCCAGATGTTTTGGCTGAGCTGTCAAGTATTCTCCCAGCCTGACATTCACCAATCACATTGTCGTCAACTCAAAAGCACTCTTTCGTTAGTAGCTCTGAAGAAACAGCTGAAGGCATTACAGGAATGCCATGATTGGTCCCGCTGAATCGTTAGCTATGATAATGTAGTTACTTTAATGCTCGTTAAGTGGCAATGGAGCCAAACATGACTGTGGGAGAAAGATTGATCCTTCCACGCCTGTTATTCTCATTTTTAATCTTTTGCTACAAGTCAGTATTAAATAGTGTCTGTCTCTGATAGAACAGGCGTTACCAACTGGGATTGCGTAAAAGGACAAAATTGATCTGTTTGTTCATGTGGCACCACCAAATCATTACGTAAGGAAAGGAATCAGGCTAGTCCCATATACTCTGTGTTTGGATAGGGATGGGGCAAAACAGGAGAGAACTGCCAACTTGGAATTGTCACATGGAAGAAGGAGCAAGCTTGTTTTCTGCTGCAGGAGAAATGGCTCAGGAAGGACCGGAGGCATTTAATTAAGTTTGCAAGTCAACATTAGGAAGAACTTTCTGGTGGTAAGAGCTTCTTGACAGTAGAAGGGACTTTCTCGGAAGGCGGTGGAGTGCCTCTCACTGGAGGTTTTAAACAGAGATTGGATGGTCATCTGTTAGGGATTCTTCAACTGTGGTTCCTGCATTTCAGGGGGTTGGACTAGACTTTGTGGTTCCCTCCAAACTCTACAATTCTATGAAACTGAAAGTGACAGATCTGATCTTCTCTCGCACTTGCACATCTGTGCGCACCTCAGATGTCCCACTGAGCATGCCATCAAGGGCTTGAATCCCACTTTCTCTTTTGGACCTGTTTCACCTGCAACAAGTTAAAATGAAGAAGTTAAGGGAGTCAAACACAGCAGGACAGCATTACCTTACCTAACATGAACACATTTGAAGACTTTGTGGTTTGTTGGGGGGGGGATTTTTAAAATAAACCCATTTTGTTGTGTTTCGTAAAGAAAACCTTTATCAGGGTACTGGGAGTGCTCTTGCATTTCAGCTCAAATGTTTTGTACGGTTTATTATGTTCTTCTAAATAAAACTGTCAGCTTTATTGCTGCTTTCATTAAAGTGTTTCATTGTATTCACAGTGACTTCAGGGTAAAGGAAAAGATGACTGTGTCCCAGAGATGGTCAACAAAACTTCCCCTTCTATAATGCCTACATAAATCTGCTTATGTGAAACACTCACCTGGCTCCATAATCTCAGGTCTTAGTAACCTCTGCTCCAGGAAGATTCTGCCTGTGCCAGAAGGTCATGACCTTTCCATTACCTGCTCACCATCTCCTTCATCCTTACCTTCTTTTGTGTGGGAAGAGTTACCCCACCTGTCAGATGGCAACGGTGGTTGCTTACGAGTAACCAGGCAGGACTCCGACCTGTCTTTTACAGGTTTTATTTAGGTGCAAAACTATTTACAGTTGCAGAACCCCAAAGTTCATGTCTACCTCAATCGCTAGCAGAATCCGGGAGTGCTTGTTTCCTGGACCTCCCCCAGCATAAGAGTCTCCTTACGCCCAGCGTTTTCTTTCCCTCTTTGTGCTTTAGACTTCTGCGCAGGGTGGGCGATGGAAGGGGCATGCTTCCCTCCTGGCCAGCTTTGCCAGGAGCGGTGTTGAGGCTCCTACCAGCATCCTCTGGTCCTTTCACCTCTTCCCCACTAGAGCTGGGGTTTTCCTCATCACCAGATGAAGAACTGCTTCGCAAGATTTTCGGAGGCTCCCTGTAACACAACTGCCCCTCTGTTTCCCGCCCCTGTTCTGATGGCAGTTCCCTGACATCACCCCAACAGTCCAACCCAAGGAAGACCCAACTTGCAATTTGGCCCCAAATCAATTTGGGCTAGGTGGGGGTCATGTTTAATTAGCGTTTTTAAAGCCCTAATTAAAATATATTGCTTGGACGGGGCTGGGGGGAAGGAGATGCTGCATCTCCTTCTGCTTCCCTGCAGAGAGCAGGAGGGCTCGATCCTGCTGGGTCCTGTTTCACGATCACCTCTGTGCAACCACCTCCAGGCAGAATCAGATCCAGGCACAGCATTTCCCATGGGAGAATTCCTAGGTTGACTCCTGCATCTTCCCAGCCATTCCTCCTCTAGAGGTCCACCAGCAGGGCCAGAAGATTATGGCATTTCACTAGAGTTCCTCCACCATGTTTGGTATGCAGAGGTATACAGTGTCTTTCTACATGAGGTTCAATTTGGAATTTGTGACCAACCACTGTGAGCGACCTAACCTTCTTTTCACAGCCTTAGACAGCAAAGCCATCTTTCTAAAAGGGCTTACTCCAAGATACTCCCCTGTATAATGTTGTTAGTACACAGTGAAACTGTTGATAATAAAGTTGGTGCACCTGCAATCTTCTAATTGGTCTGGGAGGCTTGCCATCAGAACTGGAATAGTCTGGCCAGAAAAGCAGAAGTCTTTGAACTGTGAAGCATCTCACAGTGCCTTTCTAATAAAAAAAAAGAAAAGAAGTGATGCCAGATTTCACTTGCCAGAATGAGTGAGTTTACACAAAGTTTGGTGGGTGTAACATAGTTCGCCCATGTTGAATGGGAGCGAGTTTCTAATCCTACAAAAAAAGGAGTGGTGTATCCAATTACCCTTTCAAGCAGGCTGATTTCCACAGGTGAAAACGCGATAGCATTGCAAAAACCTTTCCCTATTTTTTTCTCTGGCTTGTCTCCTCAAGTGGATATGGAATTATTGCAAGGGTTTTATGATCCAAAGTTTTAGAGTGATATCAAATGTGGCACAAGTGGAATTCAGCTCATGCAATATGCTAGCCCCCATCTACTCCAGAGGGTCTCCCAAAGCATATTTGGAGCGTGTACAGGGGAGGTGTAGGCAGGGGAGAGGAAACATAAGCCTCCTTCCTCAAGCGGAAGGCCACAATTGGATGTCACCCTTATTTTGTATGTTGGTCTTAGATCTCATAATTATTTCACATATTGTCATCTCAGAGCGGGTTGGTATCCCTCAATGACCACAAATTCCAGGCAGATGTATAAAAACCCAAAGTGGCACAGGAAGGTGCCTTGTTTTACTTATAATTTTATAAAAGTATTGTTGCACACACCCCAATCTCTGAGTGGTAAGAAACTCCAGGGGTTCCTGGACCTAGCTAGGGTTCAGTTTCCTTGGAATGAAGGTGAGTGGAAACTCTGTGGTATCTTTGGGATATCTGGTTTTATTTACACACATATACAACCTGAGACTAGAATGGAGGAGCTCACAGCAGATCTTGCCTCTGTGTCTCTAGCTTTCACCATAAGTCAAAACTGTCTCACAAAGCTCCCCTTGGCCTATTGTTCCCTGTCCTAGGATGGGCTGACATCTAGCTAGGGAAAGTGGAGAAAGCCTCGCCCATTTGTTGTGGGGATTAAATGAGCGGGAGGAAAACCATGTACACCAACCTGAGCTCCCTGGAGACAAAGGTGAGATATAAATGCAGTAAATAAGTACCGTGCATCAGATAAGTTTTCCTTCTCCATTCTATGTAATTGACTTTATCATGCAGCAGGTTGCCATGCGGTTGCTCCTGTTTTCGAAGACCTACAACAACTGTTTGAAACCAATTGCTTTATTTAGAACACTTATCAAAAACTGCAAAAATGTGATTTTCACTTCAGGAGATGAAAATCACAGATATTCACAATGTCCCTATAATTTAAAAACATCTCTGTATGCTTCTTCTTTCTGGTTTTTTTCAGTGTCCAGATAAGAAAAGTAACTTTAATCTTGCCTTTCTTTGATTCACCACAGGGATGTGGAACCCAGGGCCTTCCAGATGTTGTTGGAATCCAACTCCTATCATGGCCAACCAACATGGCATTGGAGTCCAGCAATATCTGGAGAGGTACATGAGAAGAACCTGCTGGTTCGGACCAATGGCCCATCTAGTCTAAGAGTGGTTGACAGCAACTAGTTTTCAGAAGCAATTCTGCCTCAGACTTCAGCTGCTTCTTACTCTTGTGGTTCATGACTGAGAGGGGGGAAAGGTTGAGAAATACTGATGGTTCTCATGAGCAGTACAGCCACGATGGTAGCCTAACTCTGCAGGAACATAGTGTTATGTGCCACTTCCTATCTCTGTGGTAGCAAGATCACAGGGAGCTCCAGGAGCTTACCCTGGGATGTTTTTCCATTGGAAAATCAAGGCACAGCAGAGGCTGCAGTGTCTTTAAGTCTTAAGATATATGGTTTTATTTACACATATATACACCTTAGCCTTGACGGAGGGAGTGCAGAGCATTACACCCCAAGAGTGACTCTTGTTGCTTCTCACTTAGCTTCAGGAAGCTTGGATCCAGAGCAGAAGCCAGCCATGCTCCCTGGTCTTTGGGTACAGATGCTCCCATCCAGCCCACATGGAATTCTGCCCCCAATTCCTTCTCTTCCTTTTCAAAAAACCCTCCTGCAAAAGGACACTTTTTTCATGCGGTGATATCATATCCCCTATGTCAGAAACTAGGCTGAGGAGTACTGCTCTGATGAGGAATGGTGGGAGCCTCCCCTCCCCCTGCTCCTGACCAGGATCCTGAAGCTGCCCAGGAGCAGTGGAACACTATAGATTTGGAACAGTTGTTTGCAGAGGGGCATAGTTCTGAAGACAAAAGTTGGGACGAACTGGGGGGTGAACAGCAAAGTGAAGAAGAACTGGAAAAGAGAGAGAGCTAACAGACTCTCTCATGTGCTGGAAAGTGTCCAGCCTATCAGTCCAAGTTTATGTAGAGCAGATAAGGTGGCTACACAAAGAGCACAGTGGTTACAAGATCAGGTTGCAAGGAGCAGAAGTGACATGGGAGAATCGGGGGGAAACCTTAATTGGGAACACCTTCATTCCGAGAATGGCTGCTTTGTTCTTTTGCTGTGGTCATTAAAGACTCTTTAAATGGTAAGCAACTCTTTTTGCTTTCTCCTGCTTTGTCTACAGTCAAATTGGGGAAAGAAGCTGAGTCCCCAAAGCCTGACACCCTATAACCCTGGCAACCTCCCTCTCCCAATTCTCCTGTCTCCATCCACTATTCAGAGCCAGGGCAGGGACAGTATTTACATTATCAATCACTCATACCGGTGCAACTCTTTGCTCTCTTTGTTTCTTATTGGCACCTCTGTCAAGCTGATCTCCTGAACAGGAAAACTGGTATAGCCTGCATTTTAACACTTCCTTTGCTGTATTTAACTCCTCATACTATTCCAAATATTAGCTAAATTATATCACTAAATTTAAGAATCTGGGGGTTCTTCCCTGCCCCACAGAACATCAGGAAGCTGCCTTATACCAAGTCAGACCATGGGTCCCTCTAGCGCAATATTGTGTCCACTGACTAGCATCTAAGGTTGCAGGCAGAAGTCTTTCCCCATTCCACCAAAGATGTTGAGGATTGAACCTGAGACCTTCTGCATGCCAAGCACATGCTCCACTCCTGTTCAACCCTGCAACAGGAAATTGGAAAAAGAAAAAAAGACAACAACCGCTAGACCATGATTGGCTACCACAGTTAGGAATCACCAGTGATAAGAAAATTAAACAAAACAAAACCATACAATGCTTTTTCAGACTCCATCTCCCCCACCTATTCATCACCCGCAGCACTGATTGCATATACTTCATGCATTAAATATATACACCTTATTTCTACATGCCTTGGGGGTTGATAAACAGGGTCCCTATTTTAATTTTGCAGAGGGATCAGTTCCTTTTACTACTTCATGTCACAGCACAGAGTTAAGCCTCATCTGCTAGCTGCTGACGGTAGGAATTGCTTTGTTATGGATTTCCATGCTTTTAAATTGTTCTGTACGTTCACCCACCATTCCATTATAACTCATTTTTTCCCCCATTTACTCCTTTGCTCTTCCCATGGCCAAGCAGGAAATCCCCTTTCTAATAGCCAGGCCCAGCACCAGAAGTTTGGGCATCCACAAAGGTCCATTTCCTGGCATGGGTCCCATCCATTTCTCCTTCATGCAGTCACCGCATGCTCGTTCATCCATGCTCTCCCACTGGTGATAGTGACAGTGTCTGCCACATTTCTGTCAACTGTTATTAAAAAATAAATAAACCTGCTCATGAATTTTGTCAGCATATCAGGCCCCCATCTGTAATAGACATTTACATTTGTTCATTTCATTGAAAATTATACAGCATTTGTCTTTGTTGTTGGGTTTTTTTAAAAAAAACACCTCAAAATGGTTCACAAAAAGAATAAAACTATCACATTATTGGTGCAAACACTTAACAACAACTATTTAAAATATTCAAAAAACTTAAAACCAGTGATAAGCAGATTTAAACACACACCAACATTTTACATATCTAGGAAGTTTTGTCCAAAGAATAAGTTTTTTCATAGGTGCCAAAAAGAGTCAATAGGTTGGGAATTCCGAAGTGTGGGTTCTGCCACACTAAAAGATCAGTATCTTATAAATGCAAAACGGGTATTTTGTGGCACCTGTAACAGTGCCAGTTCTGCAGATTGAAGCAGGCAAGTATTAATATACAGGGTGAGGGGATAGGTAACCTGGTCCCAAGTAACACCTTGAACCTGACCCGGTAGTGAATCAGCAACCATTGCAGATCTCTGAGCACAGGTGTTATATGCTGACACAGCAATCATGGTGCAGCATTCTGCACCAACTGCAGATTCTGGATCAAGCACAAAGGAAGACCCACCTAGTGCAGATTGCAATATCATTCCACTTGAAACAGTCAAGTTTTATAGCAAACGGATGTGGAAATGTTGAAAACTGAATTTAGGACTGAAGAAACGGGAAACCAAGAGAAACTGAAATTGACAGATTCTCCTATTCCAAGGCACTACTCAAAATGGGATGGCCTTCTGTGCCCTAAAAGGCAGGAATAGCAAAATTTATTACCTTACTGACTCAGATGAAGTGTCTACTGTATGCCACTTCTGTTTCAGCAGCAACCGGGCAGGTGCCTCTTAAACACAGATGGGAAACTTGTATGCTCCCATCAGATCCAGTAAGTAAAGCCAACGGTCAGGGATGATAGGTTGTGTAGTCCAGCTATCTTCAACCTTTTCAGACCCAGGTCCCACTATTAACTCAAACATGCATTTGGAGACCCATTTCTTAATCTTTTACCATATATTTGCATGGTGATAGTGCTCCCATTATGGATCAGGCTGCAACATACTAGTGGGTCCCAACCCAACTATTGAAGACCAGTGATGAAGACCAACACTATCTAGATGGCCATAAGTTCTCCTTCCTTTTTTCATGGGAGAGGGGAAGACGTCACGGAAAGAGGTTCTAGTCAAGACCTTGCACCATTGTGCTAGTTGTCTGCTTGTAGGGGATTTTTCACATTTGGGAAGGCCTGAAAAAACATGACCTCCCAACTGGAGTTTGAATTGATGCAGTCCGTTCTATCACCACCACCATGCTGATGAAGGTATAGACCAGAGCTCAGTGTAAATGGGTTATTGGAAGGATAAAATGAGATTAGACATATCAAACACTTTGTGCTGGCATGGAAAGAAGTCCTTTTTCTACTTCTGGACACTCTGTGCTGCAAAGCGCAGATTTGGACAAAGCACCATATTCCTTAAAAAGTCTTTAAACGACTTCATAATATGCTGTGCCCTTGCTAATTTATTTTTCTTTTCTTTTTTGTACTCTTACATTTCTTTTCATCCCCACCCCCCTTCATTTGCAAATAGGGAAGAAGAGGGGGGAAGGAAAAAATCCTTTTGTGCAAAGAATGAATAACAGATGAGATATATGTTTGACTGTCTTGTTTCAAAAGAGTGTTCCATGTATAGAGGACACTCTTCAGAAACAAAGGCTGCCTTCAACAATTTCACTATTTACAGCAAGGCCGCAATTAAAATCCTGTGACCTTTAAGGGGACTCTTGACTTCAAAGGCGAAGCCAGTGCTGTTACATAATAAAAACAGAGTCTGGGGAGTGGGCAGGAAGACAGCTATCAAAGGAGCAGCAGCCCCCTCCTAACTGGCAGCAGGTGGGTTTGATCCAGAGGAGTATGGCTCCTTTGTAGGGCACCCTTCAGGAGGAGCAACCAGCACCATACAGGATCCAGTCCTCCCATTTATCAGCTTTGTGAGGTAAGGATTCGATCCTGCATGGTGCTGGTTGCAGCTCTTTCGGAAGTGGCTCCCTGCGAAGGAGCAAGCACCCCTCAGATTCCAACCCACCTGCTCACAGTTGGGAGTGGGGAGAAAGAGACACAATGGCTCCTCTTTTCCCTGCCCCCTCCCATCCATATGTTGAAAATAGGGCTTTAAAAATCCTTCACCCTGCACCCCACCCCAAACAAAAAAATTTGTACAGGGATGGATCAAGGGTGAGTGGTCAACCCAAAGTGATTAGCCTGATTTTGGGGGTGGGGCACAAATCAGAGCCATGGGGCAGATATGGGGCTTATGTGTGGCCCTAGTTGATATACCCCAAATATACTATACAGTGGTACCTCAGGTTACATACGCTTCAGGTTACAGATTCAGCTAACCCAGAAATAGTGCTTCAGGTTAAGAACTTTGCTTCAGGATGGGAACAGAAATCATGCTCTAGCAGTACAACGGCATCGGGAGGCCCCATTAGCTAAAGTGGTGCTTCAGGTTAAGAACAGTTTCAGGTTAAGTACAGACATCCAGAACGAATTAAGTACTTAACCTGAGGTACCACTGCCAGAGCAAGATTTCTGTTCTCATCCTGAAGCAAAGTTCTTAACCTGAGGTACTATTTCTAGGTTAGCAGAGTCTGTAACCTGAAGCGTATGTAACCTGAAGTGTATGTAACCCGAGGTACCACTGTACATATATGCTTACACACAGTACATGGCACAATATCCCATCTAATAGAACCAGCTGACAGAGGGTAGCATAGTAGTATGTTGGGCTTGGGCTGGTTATATATGGCTCCACAATTCTGATCAGGGTAACCTTGGTCCAGTCACTGTCCGAAGTTAACCTGTTTTATACAGCTGTTATAAGGATTAAGTGTGATACCTGACACCCAAACATACCAACCTGAGTTCAATGGATGAAGGAGGGTCTATCAGTTACACTGGTGCTCCAGCTGATGATAACAACATTCCTGCCTTGAAAAATATTCCAGTGCTCTTAAATCCTGGGTCCACCGGATGTTCTTGGACTATGGTCACATCCACACCATCCATATAAAGTAAAATATCACACTATCACTTTAAATAGCCACAGCTTCCCTCAAATAATTCTGGAAGCTTCATCGTGCTGATAGTTGTTAGGAGAACCCTATTTACCTCCCAGAGCTACAATTTCCAGAGTGGTTTAATGGTCAAGTCCTCTTCCCATGGAACTCTGGAACTGTAGCTTTGTGAGGGGAAATGGTCTCCTAACAACTATTGGGTCTCATAACAAACTACAGCTCCCAGAATTCTTTGGGGGAAGCCATGACAGTTTAAAGTGCTATCATGGTGCTTTCAATGGATGGTGTGAATGTGGCCTACATGGGTATTCTAATCCAACAACCCCTGGGACATGGTTGAGGAGCACTGCAGCCTGCCACTTGGTACATTCCATTCGACCCACCTCTAGGTATGCAACACTTCATTTGCCTGCATGTGTAGGCCACATCTCAGTTAAAAACAAAGAAAGGGTTCGCAGTGTACCGTACAAACCAACTTTTGTATAAGCTCAATAGAGGAGCCCCCGGAGCATGAAAACCTGGTATTCAGATCCAAGCATTTGGGAGTGGAAAAACACCGGCTCCTCTTGAGCAATCTGACTTTGTAATTGCTATTTCAGGTAGAAATCATTAAACACGGAAAATAACCATGCCATTGCAGAGAGATAAATATCTCTCTCAACAGAATACACAAACACATATAATGATAAACGCCGCCTTATCAGTCATTTGCCCTTCAGAAAGGTCAAACATCCCCAAAACATCTACTCTGCAATGATCTTAGAGAAATTATCATTTGCAGTCGCCAACGTGGTCACATTATTTCTGACGAGTGTCAGTTTCCCCCCTAGAATATTACATTTTCTAATATTTAGTTTTCTGGCACTCTTTATTTTTTTGTCCCCTTCCTTGTTCCTATCTGTGTAGATTAGAAAGGTTCTTAACTGTTATCTGTAATAGATTTTGCCAGTAGCAAAATTCATGCAGGCATAATAGAGGAACAAAGTGTACTCCGATGAAATTGCGACCATAATTTCCAGCCGCCTGACATTTATTGCATATTGCTATTAGAATTCAAGTGCCTATTTGTTTTGTACTTTGCTTTTATTCTTGCATCACAAATGTATAATGGAAAAAAGATATTTTAAACGCCAAGTTAACTATCACTGATCAACATGAGGCACCAAACATAATCAATATTACTTAAACACACTCCTAGGCAATTAATTTTTAAAGGAATCAAATTGTTGCACCTCATCAAAATTTATAACAATACAATAAAGGATGTTACATTCTTTATTGTTTAATTAAAAGCAACATTTAGCAGCCGCACAGCTAAGTGCCAACGCATTAGGACACAACATTTCCTGTTTATCAGCGTGAGATATACAAACAGGACTTGCAGAACATTTTATATTACACGAGTTAATTAGACTTTATTAAATTTCATATGCTTATCAAATTATTGAGCATGATAACTTCAGAACCCCAGAGAAATATTCCTGTAATGCATCCAAGTGTAAATGAGGCATCCTTAATGGATTCGGCATTTCCATCGAGCACAAAATAAGTTTTATGGAAAAGACTTCTTGGGAACTAAGTGGAGAAGCCAAACACTGTTGAGGATGGGGAGAGACAGCAGAAGCCTAAGTAAGCAGATGATTTACATAGCAGGGTGCAAAAGTAAAATAAAAATATAGTACTTGGTGTCATGGGTATGGATATCAGAGAATCCTGATGAAAACACAAACGGAAATCGCTGGTGTTCATTTATTTGTCTCATGTCAGATGTTGCTGTTGTTTTCAGTCTACAAACGACACACAATTGATGACTTCTCCCCTCCATTTCCTTTGCATTGACACAAATGGTGTGGAAATAATTGCATCATTAATTTCATCAAACACACCTTTTATAAATGATTATTTAAATCATGTTGAATAGCAGACAGATAAATAGCATACTATTTGGTGGAAATCAAATTGCAGTGGAATGGAAACAGAGCTGATTGTGATCAATACAGGTCGGAATAGAAATCGCTGCCTTCTTACATCCTTACATCCCAGTCCACAAGCTCAGCACCATGGAGGAGGGATGTGAAGGGCTCCTTGCCACCATGCACAGGCCCAGTGTCAGCACTTTGTATATTTGGGCAGCTTCCATGCATGGTCCTCCAGCACTGACACCTGACACCACTGACACCTTCCAAGACTCATGGTAAGCATCAACACCTGCAAGTTTCTGTTTTAATGTCCTACAATGAGCTGGTTGGGGTGAATTTACATTGGGCATGCTGGGGCACTATGGAAATTAGAGTTCTGCTTGTGGGTTTCCCACAAGCTTCTGATTGACCACTGCGAGAAAAGGATGCTGGACTAGATGGGCCATTGGCCTGATCCAGCAGGCTCTACATATCTTCTAATCCCCAATTTAGCAAACAGTGAGAGAATAGCATTGCATCAGCTGTCAGGGATGAGGCAGATCTGTTCAACTCTTCTCTTATTTCAAGTCATGGTACAAAGAAGCCTTTCTCAACCTGGCCAAATGTATGGAGGACACCAGGTAGTGGAAGGTCCTCCTTTCTCCTGAGCCAGTGGAAGAAGAGGTCTTATCCCACTTTACTTTGGAAGATTAAACCTGGGACCTTATTGACCATAGGTCCATAGTAAAGAACATCCTTTGTATACAGAAAGTCCCAGCTTTAATCCGTGGCATCTCTAGTTTATAATATTCATGCAGTAGGGATTGAGAAAGGCCTCTGTCCAGCTTCACACAAGAGACACTGCTAAGTCCAATTAGACAATGCATATGAGGCTTGATGGATCAGTCACCTGGCTTTGTACCTGGCAGATTTCTGGTTCTCACACTGGCCTTTTGAAAAATACAGAATAGCCTCTCTTGCTCTTCTGCATCCTCTTGAATATGCCTTTGATGCAAATCCCAGTGAACAGATGCTATCCTTGTTCTGAGTTGTCTGCACATGCCCTAGAATGTGAGATGGAAAGATCACCATACATATTTCACCACTTGATGGTGCAGTCATCAAGTAACAGATACATATTTGTGAATGATTATTCAGATATAGCAAGGAACGGGGAAGGTTTGTGATTTCTTGTGCTGCTGAATTGTAACCCGCTATGTTTTGGGGATTCAACAGCTTTTTACTTATTCTCCAGAGGTGAATATCTGAGTGGAAAAGAAAAACCATTCTTCCACCGTATGAAATGCAGAATGGATGTAATTTATGTAGTGCAATAACAAGCAATAAGTGCAAGTGTTCCAATCTTAATTAAAAGACATTACAGATGATTTACAATATCTTGGATATGAAGAAAGTTGCACTTAGATATACGCTATTGTATCAGAAGAAACACATCTTGCAAGGTTCCACATCCAAATTTAATAGCATTGTTACCCTCACTTGTACTGTTGAGTATAATTTTCTTCCCTTCCCCTCTGTCTTCTTCCAGCTGAAATGATGTGTGAAAAGCAAAGGAATTTTATAGTTTACCTTGTAATGATCTGCACCAAGCAGTCATGGCAAAAGTTGACTTTGTTTTGATAGGGTTAGTCAAATAAATCAAGGACTGAATAGTTCCAATTAAAGCAGGCTATCACAAAATCAACACCTGGTCAGCTCTGTGATAAAAATGATCACAAGGCAAGCATTGCTGCAAAGTTGGTGGCAATGAGTTGACCTAATTTGCACACAAATCCGTTGTGACCTACACATATATAGTTAAAATAGCATGCATAATTGCATCATATATGGTGAAATATATATATTAGGAGATATTTACACTAAAATGCTGGTGGATTTTCACAGGAACTTAAAAAAAATGCAGACTGATGTGGAAATGTGGAGAACTCTCCTGCTATTTTTGAACCTTTTTTCCCCCTTTCAGAATAAATAGTTAAAGCAGAAATTGTTGAAAATGGTACACTGTTCCGTGTTATTGATTTTTCATCTTGTTGTTTGTGAGGTTTATTTATGACTGCTTAAAGAAAACAATCGAAAGACGCTTAGAAATGAATAAAACAGAAAGCAACATTTAAAGAATAATAATCGACCACTGAACATAAACACAGATTCAGAAGAACTTTCAAGACAGCCAAAATGTGGGGGTAAATTGATGTACGCAGTGGTGTTCCCAACTACATGTTGATCATTTGGGACTCTGTATGTACACACCTAATCTTTTTCTCTGTAAGTTAAAAAAAAGACATATAAATACCTCATCAGAGCAGCTAGCTTTTTACGATTTGTGTAATGGCCTGCTTTTTCGAGGAGAAACAAAATGTTCCTAGCAAACAGACTCAATTAAATGTGGAAAATAGTTTCTCGTATTTATTTTAGTGCTTGTCCAAAGAAGCACACATCCAAAGTACAGGACAGAGACAGAGTAAAGATGTTATGAGGCGGAGAAACCCAACATACTGTGAAGAGGATGAGAGACACTAAACTTATGGATTCTTCAAACAGGCCAGGGTCACTTTGCCCCCCAATAAATATTTGAGTAAGCCAGTGCCCCCCAATTTGATGGCCATTGTCATTCAAACAGGGTGTGCGCACCGCATCGTGTGATTTATGCAAGGAAGGGCTTACCTGCCCCTCCCATATTTTATTCAAGTTGATACCCCTGTAGGAAAGGAAGTGATCTTTATTGAGACAAATAACAGCAGTAGACACAAGGCTCAGGAATCATGGTTCCGGGAGTCAAGAGCAGGGCAAATGATTCAGAACTGAATGTAAGCAACAAAGATGCCCCTATAAGTTTCCACACCCTGCCAGCCAAGCTTTCAAAGACAAGGTGTTGCATCTCAATTGCAAGACCTACTTGCCTTGCAGGAATGCTGGGATTGCATATACACGCTCCTGTGGGATAGGTGGGTCTGCACCCATATGTGAAGGCAGCGCCTGATTCTTGGGGACAAGATTGCACCCTCCTTTTCAGCCTCTGCTGCCTCAGGTTCTGCCTTCCCACCTTGGCTGCTCTGAGCTCCACACACACACACACACACACACACACACACACAAGCCTCCACTAAGGCTCTGCACTCAGAAAAGGCATGGGTGTTTTAGTGTAAATCTATCCTAACATATGCAATTTTGCCCGATATGCAGGCTCTTTCCCCTAAAATGATGCATTTTACATGTTATTATTACAAATACATGTGTTTTAATGCATGCTTTTCACTCAGGTATGCATGTTTGTACACAATAGGGTACAACATCACAAAAAGTGGAGAAAAGTGGGAGTTTTGAAGGATAACTGTGTTTTGGTTTGCATGTTCTTTCGAAAAGTGTGAGCTATGTAGGTAAAGGTAAAGGGATCCCTGACCATTAGGTCCAGTCGTGACCAACTCTGGGGTTGCGACGCTCATCTCACTTTATTGGCTGAGGGAGCCAGCGTTCAGCTTCCGGGTCATGTGGCCAGCATGACTAAGCCACTTCTGGCGAACCAGAGCAGTGCACGGAAACACCATTTACCTTCCCGCCAGAGTGGTACCTATTTATCTACTTGCACTTTGACGTGCTTTCGAACTTCTAGGTTGGCAGGAGTGAGCTATGTAGATACATGTTAAAATTTGAAATGAACCAAATCTCTTGCACACCCCTAATGCACACAGGGCTTCCTCTTTTTACTCACCTTGTTTTAGTCTCTCATTTAATACACATAAAGGGAGGCATCCTACATCAAGTCAGATCACCAGCTAAGCCAGGAAGTCTCCAGTGCAGCTGGGCTATGTCGATGTATCTCCTAGCCAATCCTAAACCAGGACAAATATTTTAAAATCATGTTTTGGGGGCGTGGTGTGTAGAGAGGGAGGGAATTTAGGCTGGATCATAAACCTGTTCAAGCCAGTCACATGACCTGGAAACTTAGTGTAAATTAAGCTGGCAAAAAGGGTGGTGTATTGAATCATAGAATTCTAGAATCGGGAGGGATCCCCAAAGCTCATCTAGTCTAACCCCCTGTAATGCAGGAACCACACTATTTTAAAGGCTTGTTTTCCCTCTGTCAGGCGTAGGCCAGCTCAGCCAGCAGTAGCTCCACTCCTCAACAGGGTTAGGATCTGGTGTGTTTTATGGCAGCTTCATTTACACCAGCTTGCTCCGTGCTAGCTTCTTGTGTCTAAGATTCCTCCGAAAGAAATTATTTCTGTACGCAGCATGTATATATGCAACATGGAGTTGCTGTTAATGGGGGGGGAGGGTCATCGTGTGCCTAGCCAGTAATTTCTTCCCTGTAAAATGCTGTTATCCAACCAATTAGTGCAAAAAATCAAGATAACATTAATAGCATTTCTTCTTCTTCTTCTTCTTCTTCTTCTTTTCCTCTGCTCTTAATTAAAAGGACCCTGTTTTCCCCACCCCACCTTCCTTGCAGTGACTAGTGAAAAACACAGTTATAAAATCAAGATTTCTTTTTCTGGTGAACAGAAAACAGAAAGATATGTCCCACTCTCATATTTACACAAGGTCCCTCAAAGATGTTGCTGCACAACACTTCCCCTAATTAAACCACACTGGAGGTCGTTTGCAGTAACACACCTGGCATGTTCTTTGTTGCTGGTGTTCATTAAAACACTGTGTTTTGTGCAGCCTCGTGGAAGGAAAGGATATTCATCAGCTAAATTGTCACTAAGTGTTATATCAATATTTGTTGCATGGAGGTATCCCCCCCGACACACACACACACACTGAAAACCACCAACAAAGAATATTAAGGAATCTAGCACGGTCTAACGTTTCATGCATTGTCTGCACAGGCAGGAGGGGGGCAAGGAGGTTCAGTCCTGAGGGTGGACTATACTGCTTCAGACTGCAAGAGGGGAGGATCCCATTTCTGAAAACTCTCCATAAACACCTCCCTGCAAGCAGAACATTTCTACCAAGGCTTTTTGGTCTGAGGCATTACCTGTTTTAGTCACAAGTAGTCTTTTCAAAAAGCAAAACAGTGGGGAGCATTGAAAAGGCAACCTGCAACTGTGGCAAGAAGTGGCACATTCCACTTTGCAACCTTCTACCACTGCCTGTAACCTGAGCCCACACATGCAACAAATGAGGAGAGAAGTAGGGGGTGGCATGGAATGCCCGACTTCAGGCTGTGGCAGGCAGCATTTTGGATCAGTGTGACATACTATAGTTCATCCTCCCATGCAGGGAGCATTCTGACTTGCTACATGTTTCTAACAGTTTTGCTTCATGGCAGAATTCTTCATGTGACAGCATTACTGAGTTCAAGCAGCTTTTAATGCAATTTTGCAATATTTGGATTCAATAATATACGGCAGATCTACTGTAGCCTTCAGACAGTGGGACTGCATGACCCAAAGAGTGATGATGATGATGATGATGATGATGATGATTTTTCTCCTCCAACTAAAATCCTACTCTGAGTAGACTCATTGATATTAATGAACCTAAGTTAATAGGTTCAAAGGGTTTGTCTGTTCTGAGCAGGATTTGCACTGAATTCTTCTTCTTCTTCTTCTTCTTCTTCTTCTTCTTCTTCTTCTACATTTATATCTCAACGTTTTTTCCAAGGAGCTCAAGGTGGCATTACACTCTCCCCTTTTCAGCTCAAAACAACAATCCTGTGAGGTAGGGTAGGCTGAGAAAGAGAGTGACTAGCCTAAGTGAGTTTCATGACTTAGTGGGGACTTGAGCCCTTGTCTCCCAGCTACTAGTCCAACACTCTATCCACTACTCCACTACACCACTGATGCAGTACATTATTATTATTATTATTATTATTATTATTATTATTATTAAATTTAGTATTATTAAATTTATTACCTGCTGCTCACCCAAAAGTCCCAGGGCAGTAAAACCCAATATTGCAACAGTAAAACCTAATATTAAAAACAGTTTAAAATACCTTACAATCACGAAAATAAGGTGGGTCCTAAAACTATACACCCCAAGTGTCAAAAACCAGGGTAAAGAGCATTCACTGAAAGCTATAAGGTGAAGATGCCAGGCGGACTTCTGTGGAGAGGAAGTTCCACAATTTTGCAATCACCACAGATAATTCCCTCTGCCAGGCTGATGCCACCCTGAACTTCAGAGGGGGGTGGAAATACCAAGAGGGAACCCCAATCTTAACACCCTCAAGGGGTTATAAGGAAGGAGGCGGTCTTTCAGATATTTAGAGTCTTAAGTAGTTTAGGGATTTAAGCACTAATGTGAACACCTTGATTTGGTACAATAAACAAACTGCAAGCAATGCAACCTCTAAGCAGTATATAACAAACACTATGTGTGTGTGTCTCTGTGCGTAAAGAAACTACAATACTGTATAACAGACTACAAAACAACTTGCTGGGTGGAGCAGAGCTGCTACTTGCTTCCTGGCAGGTGGGTCACAGCTGCTTACAGGGAGTGGGAGTAGGTGAAGCACCTGTATTTATTAAAAAAGAAGAAGTTAAGGCTGTTTTGATTCCACAGGGCAAATGAGTGGAAACACAAGATTCAGATTTTTGGCTCCACACCTGGATCAGGTGATATCATGTCCCTATTGATCCAAATCGAATTGGGTCAGATCCAGATTGCTGAAGCAGGTCCTGAATTGAATTGGAACTGAATTACAGAAGCTGGGTGTCCATCCAGGCATGACCCCTTTGAAATATTTTATAAATAGAATATAAATGGGTAAATAAATAAATTTAAGTTATCCGCCCTCAGACACGTGACTTTTCATCATCTGTTCATTCATTCAATGTCAGCAAATATGATCTAGCCCCAAATACCTCATTATTATTGCTGCTCCCGATATCCTCTGTTCTCAGCCATGAAATATTGAAGCCTCTAAAAATTAGTGCAAGCAGCTGCTTATTTCTGCCCGACTGCCATATCTCCCGTGGGGATATTCAGTTGTGCAAAATGGGCTGAAATTCTCTTGCGCCTGATATGTCTTTATAATTGGAGGCTCAACAGTAAAATGATTTTACAGCTCGTTTTTTTACTACCTTCCTCCACTTACATGTAGCCATCAATGAAGAGCACACATTAAATCCTATTATGCTCTTGCTAGCTTCTGCTGATGGAAACAAGCTGGAAGAACTGCACTTCATGAGCAAATAATGCAGGAATTGATGGGCGATCATTATGGATTGGAAGGATCCTAGTGTTTCTTCTGAGATCGCTGTAAGGCTGGCTCTCAAGCCATTGTAGGCCAGGCAAGCAAACACACAAGAGATCAATAGCAAAATTGTATCAGGGAGATAGGAATGAACAAGGAGTGGAGTTATGGCAATGATTTAAAACACATATAACTGCTCAATATTTGAGAATATCGAAGTGACATGCAAAAGAATCATACAATGAAAAACATATACTTATAAACAGTATAAAATTATGAATATACCTTACGTATGTATACAAACTTGATGAGAGGTCTGAGCTTGCAGTATCACTCAATGTTTTTGCTCTCATTTTGAAAAGATATCCATCCAAATTCTGCAAATAAAGAATTGTTTTGTTTAGACTACTATGCTATACTATTACTATACTATATAGGGACGCGGGTGGCGCTGTGGTCTAAACCACTGAGCCTAGGGCTTGCCGATCAGAATGTCGGTGGTTCGAATCCCCACAATGGGGTGAGCTCCCATTGTTCGGTCCCAGCTCCTGCCCACCTAGCAGTTTGAATGCACGTCAAAGTGCAAGTAGACAAATAGGTACTGCTCCGGCGGGAAGGTAAACGGTGTTTCCGTGTGCTGCTCTGGTTTGCCACAAGCAGCTTAGTCATGCTGGCCACATGACCCAGAAGCTGTCTGCGGACAAATGCCGGCTCCCTCGGCCTATAGAGTGAGATGAGCATGCAACCCCAGAGTCATCAGCGACTGGACCTAACAATCAGGGGTACCTTTACCTTTTACTATACTACACTATACTATACTATACTATACTATACTGAAATGTTTAAATGTCCCTTTGATTATCCTTGAAACCAAAATGCACACATACACAACAGCTTCAAGGGAACCCCAAGATTTGAAGAAATGCAAAAATATTTGCAGGGGGCATTCAAAACAGTTCATTAAAGACTCAGCACACCCAGTTAACTAAATGTAGGGCAGGGGGTGGGAAACTGAGTGGAGGGTGGACAGAATGGAACATCCTAAAATGGAATGGAACCTCCTGGAAAGGGGCACCACTGGCTGGCTGGCACCCTGAACCGCAGGTCCCACCTGTGAAAGCTGCCTTTCAAATGCAGTGATTTCAGCCATCAAGTAATGAATATGCGTGCCTGAACCAGACTATAAATCAGCGACGAGTTTTTAAAGCCATGTAAACAAGTTCCCATCAAAGCAGCTCGCTAAGCAGAGGTAGTTTTGCCCACCAGGAAAGCGGCAAGACAAGTAATATATGCAATTTGCAACATTATTGAAAAAGGCAACACGAGAGCAATTTTAAATCGGTGTGCCTGTTTCTACGGCAATTAGACACATGGCTAAGCAGTTATTATGGTTCTTTATAGACTTAATTTGGGGCTTAAAAGGCAGAGGACACCTTGTCACACTTGGGAGAAGTGCTTCTAGATTCGAGAGGAAAAGTTTCCTAACAGAACTTTCCTGTTGGGTCTAGCAGAAAAACAAGCTTGCCCTAAACCGAGACTTTTGGCGATCTCTTTTACAGGGTATCATGGAGGTGCAGTGACGATTACCATCTTGGAAGGCTTTAAAAGAGGATTAGGTAAATTCATGGAGGAGGAACCTCTCAATGGCTAAGAATCAATGGTGGTTATTTTCTATCTCCACTGTCAGAAGCAATATGCCTCTGAATGTTGGTGGCTGGGAACAGAAGGGGAGAAAGCTGTTGCACTCAGATCCTTCTCATAAACCTCTTGTTGGTCACTGTGACAACAGGATGGTGGTAAGATGGGCTCCATCAGGCTCTTCTTATGTTCTTCTGCCTACAGGCAGTCACACCTTTGCCAACACCAGAGGCTCAAGGTATTTTGCCATCCCTAGCAGCAAAGCCACATGACAGGTCAGAGCCTAGGCTCATTGGTAGAGCACATGCTTTGCATGCAGAAAGTCCCAGGTAGGTCTGGGAAAGAATTCTGACCTAATTCAGAAATGTGGGAAATGGATCTTGACACTGGAAACATAAGAGTAACAGGAATTAACAGATTCCCCCATCCCTACTATGACTGAGAATATGTCACTCATGCATAAGCTACCCAAAATAAATAGGTCTTTAGAGCTTTTCTAAGGGTTTGATGTTTGGCAGCTTCTCAGAGGTCAGCTGACAATGTATTCCAGAGTTGTGTGGCCAACTCAGAGAAAGCTGCCTCCCTCCTACCTGCAACTTCACTTGTGGGCAAATGAGGTTCTCCATTGTTTATCATAGCATGTTGGCAGGTTGATTTGGGTACAAGCTGTCCTTTTGCATTCTTTATAACCACATTTCATATGCAGAGCTCCTAGCAATATCCATGGATAGAAATGGGCAAATCTGTTAATTACAGTTTCTCCCAGTTTGCCATTTTTCTCTACATTTCCACATCAGTTTGCAATATTTTTAAACGAAAAAGTGTCCTTGTGAAAATTCATCAGCACTCTCATGCAAATTTCTCCTGATATACTCATTTTTGTGTGCAATTTTGAATCAATTTTTTTTTGCAAAGCAACTTCTCCTATGCACACTTTACCCTACTTTGTTGCATGCTACTGCCTTGCAAAAATTGGAGAAATGCAAATTTCAAAGGATGTGGCTGTGTTTCAGTTTATAGTGCTTGTGTGAATTCGGTTGGTTTGACTTTAAATGTGGATCAAATTTCTCCCCCACCCCTATGGATAGAACAACCCTCAATCAACATGCCTAATCCTCGTTTAAAGCCACCTCTAGGAATACTACAAGGCCTCTAAATAGTAGGAGCTTCACATTCTGTGCTTATGAGCCTTGCTAAACTGAGACCGAAACTGGCATCCGATTCTTCAAGGTGGATGTTCCCTGTAATCTGCATGAAAGCTCAACTTGGTGCCAAGTGTAGCTGGGCAGAGAGAAGGAAGATGATCTTTCTTTGTAGCGGTATCATTTCACAGTTTTAACATCTCCAGCTTTCATGATAAACCTTTCGACTTTGCTTTGACATTAATTTCTGATAAATGCCACAGGTTTACCTTGGTATTTAAGAAAACAGCAGGAGACCATTACTCTGTGACAATGTTCTATTCCACTGATACTATCTCTTAATTGGAGATAATTTCTCGTCATCTGAAAAAAGATGTTTGGCAATGTTCCCCCATTTAAAGAAGAAAACACACACACACACATGAACAAACACACACACAACCAGTGCTGTTGTAAGCTGTAATAAGATAGGGAATAAAATACCCAGAGCAGATGTAAATCAAATCTTTTCCATCAAGTTGGTGAAAACAAGACCATTGTTGCAGACATCGCAGTGTGAACCCCAGCTTTTAATTATTTATACAAACTACTTTCATTATGGGATGCTCAGCAGGACGGACAGGGTTGCAGATGACATCAAAATAGATAGGGGAGGGGTGGAAATGAAACAAAGCAGATCAGGGGGGCTAGAAGGAAAGAGAGAAATCATGTTAATTACTTTGGTGGAAGAAAACGAAAAGGGGGGGGGAGCCCAGTAATGGTGAGACACCATTAAAAAGAGAGGGGGAAATGAAAGGTTGACTATCCAATTGCAAAAGTGTAATTTAAAGACAGACAGATAAAAATGAGAAACAGAGAGAGGTTACAGCCACAATATATATTTAAAGCACATTTATACCACTCTAACAGTCATGACCTCCCACTAAGAACCCTGGGAGCTGTAGTTCCCCCCCTCACAGAGCTACTGTTCCCAGCATCCTTAAATGACATACAATTCCCAGGATTCTTTGGGGGAAGGCATGTGCTTATAGAATCATGGAATTACAAAGTTGGTAGGGGCCCAAAGAGTCATCTATGCAAACTCCTGCAAAGCTTTAGTCGTGCATTAAATGTATGGTGCAGATTTCTCCAGAGAGAGAGCAGAGGCGTTTTTAGTGCGACCAATGCAGCCACACTGGGAGCAGCACTGCAGGAGGCACCACAGCAATGTTGTAGAACAAAGTGCAAGAGGCAGGGGCCACTGAGCTTTTGTGTTGCACAAGGTGCCGGTGAAATTTGAGAACGCAAAGTCTGCCACTGGAGAAAGAGGGAGAATGATCCCTTTATAGGGGAAAACTGTGATCCTTCAGGTGTTGTTGGACTCTGCCCTTCAGACCCAACTAGCAAGGCCAGTGGGCCATGGATACTGGGAGGGGTAGTTCAGTTGTAGTTTGCAGAGTTCTACAAAGGCAACACAGAAACTAAGGAGCAGGAAGCTGGCAGCCAGTGCCTCTGGAATGGTTTGTAAGAAGGCAGGTAAGTGGAGGCTGGCTGAGGGCAGCATTCACCCTAATGGACCAGCATCCACTATTCTAACTGCATATTCTTATCCCACTCAATAAACACCAGTTCCCAGCTGGTATAAGTTTGTAATATGGATATGCTTGGGATTTCCCAGTCTCAACCAAGTGAAGGCATCAGTGCTAAAATTGGTGCTTAATGGTTTAAATTTTCATCTGAGGCCATGTTCCAGGTGCTCCCACCTTTGGAGGTAAGGTCAGGGACCCTTCTATGGTGAACTTTGGAAATCCCTCCCCACATTTGGGGGTGAGGTGTGGCTCACCATTATAGCACATATTTCACCTAAAAAGGACCCAGGATTGATCCCTGGCATCTCCAGGTAGGGTCAGGGATGTCCTCAGTCAGTGTAGGCAATACTGAGCTAGATAGGTGTGGCTCAGCCTATTGAAACTTCCTATGTTCCTGTGTTCTAATGTAGCTCAGTGGGTGCCTGGGTTGTTGTTTTTTCAGGCATTGAGTGAAAAGTATTTTGCTTGCTCAAATGATTTTAGTGGCATTTGATTGCATTCTGCTGTTTGGATGCTCGTCTCCTCTGCTTTGTAATTTTGATCGTTTGGTGACATCAATAGAAGCAAGAACATTTCTATCAAATGGGAATTTGACTGATTTTTAATTGTGTATTATAATGTTTTCAATTGCTGATATGTAAGTTGCTTTGGGGTTTCAACACACACATACCACCCTTCTCCATCACCATCCATTCAAACAACCCAGAGGTATGATCTCAGTTCAAAGACATATTTGAGGCAGGCAAAACCACTCCAGAAGGTAGCAAAAGCTTGGCTGGTGAGGGTACATGGTCTAGAGCAGAGTTTCCCAAAGTTGGGTCTCCAACTGCTATTGGACTACAATTCCCATCACCCCTGACCACTGGTCCTGCTAGCTAGGGATGATTGTTGTTGTAGTCCAACAACTGTTGGGGACCCAAGTTTGGGAAGCCCTGGCCTAGAGGAATGCAAGCCTGAGATTCTGCCCCTGTCCCAGCCTTCCCTGACTGGAGATGCTCTCCAGGGCTTCAGAGAGAGATCTTTCCTACCCCACCTACCTGAGACCCTTTTAAAGTTGGAGGTGCCTCATCCGAGCCTGTGTTCTGCTCAGGCTGGCCACTTGTGCAATGCCTGGAAAGGGGGCACCAATTTGCACAGGCTAATTGATATGTATAGGTACACATTTAGAAACAATTTCAATAGAAACAGAGTACATCTCACCATAGCGGGGCAGACCACAACCAGGTCTGAGTCTGTTTGCTTCCTCAGTTGGCTTATCCAAGCACTAGGTACTGGTGGCCTCTTCAAAACCCATGCTTGCCCATAGTTCTTTACCTTCAAACTGGAACTGGACTTGTCAGGTCTCTGTCCTTCAGATAGAGAATGACTTCACCACATAGTGTTTGCTTGTGACTAGGCTCAGGCAGTTCTGATGTAGGGAGCTGATCAGATCAAAAGGTAGTCATGTTCCAAAGCCCAAAATGACATGTTCAAGACAGACATCTAAGCTCTCTTACATTGGTGGCCTATTGCTCCACCTAGCCCAGCTTTTTCTAAAATAAAGGCAAAGGCTCTCCTAGGACTCAAGCAGGGGTTTCTCCCAATCTCACTACTGGAGAAGCCGGGGATCGAACTTGGAACCATCTGCATGCAAAGCATGTGCTTCCTCACCAAGCTATGACCCCCCCCCCCACCGGTCCCCTTTTGTGAAATGGCACAAAAGTTTGCATCTAGCCTATCCAGGACTTCCTCAAAGCCATATGCGAGCCCCAAGTAAACAGTGTAGAACCATGTTGCGACAGCATTGCAACCATCCAAAGGAAAACAAAGTTGATGCCTTTTTCTTTCCTCCCTTTTCAGGGAAATCAAATGTCGATGCTAAAGCGCATTGTGGAGCAGAGCATCACCTGTCTCTTGTTTATCTCTAGATTAGCAGAGTAAAAAAAAATGTCACTGCCAACCAAGAAGTGAATAGAACACAGACTTAGCACCTGCCACTTGAAAAAAGAAAAGAAAAAACCATCTATAGGAGACTCTCTTGTTGATTCTGTAAGCGCCCAGGGGTGCAGTTAAATAACTGCATTGATCCAAACAATACCGGCGATGATTAAGACGGCTTTTCACATGAAGATTCACTAAGGCAGGGGAGGGGAGGGGGGAGAAGAGGGGAGGAGAAAATGTTTTGCAGATGTCCTTAGTAAAACTGTATCACTAAGAACCACTCCAAATGCTTTGGCGGACCAAAACACCTTTATTTTTCCTCCACCCTGCCCTGCCCTGCCCGCACAGGCCTGGCAAGAGGCCAGATTCTCTCTTGGCTTGAAAAGAATTCTATAGCTGGAGGCTAAAGTAGAGAACTGCCATGATTTAAAAGAGAATTGGCTACAGTGGGAAGGATAATACACCATATCGTTAAAATGCAACCGGCATCTTACGCTCCCTACAGCTCTCCAAAATAAAATAAAAAAGTGCTTACTCTTCAACTATTTACAGAGAAAAGATGCAGGAACAAATCAAAACCACAAGATAAATGAGGTTTAGGTTGGATAGAAATTGTTTAAAAATAAAAGCGCCGTCTTTGGGGCACTGCTCAAACAACAGAGCATCGTACCCAGGAAGGATCCAAGCGAGGTGCAGGGAAATATCCACTACTCTGACCCTCCTGCTCATTTATCTCAATTAAAACATATACCAAATGAATTAATAATGAAGGTCAACCAACTCTAAAGCTTCATTGAGAGGCGCAGATTAAACACATGCGCACAGTGGAACGTCACTTAACGCTCCCGTTTCCGTACAATCTGCTATTTTCAACGCTTGAAATGTTGCAGATTTAAATACTTTCCAAAGGCTTTGATGTGGAGGCTTTCGATCACAGCCTTTCTCCAGATGGGGATGCTTCAGAAGGAAAAATAATTTATTTTGAAATTAAACTTAAAGGATGCACATTCATTGTCATTGTGTTTGCAAAATCCTCATGGCCACGATCCAACCCAGCACACATGCAGAGGGCACAGAGGGTTACCTCTGTGCATGTGCTATTAGAGAGCAAAGGTAGTAGCTGATAGTGAAGGAAGTACTGCCTGGGGCTGGAGGAAGAGGCCAGGTGGGCTGATCCCAACCTTTCTCCACAAACCATCTTCCTCTGTGCCCTCTGAGGTCTTCTACATGCAAAACATGTACCTGCAGTTACAGTTCCATCTTTAATTCTGCAGATCAATTCCCTGGAAGGGCTGCTAGATGCAGAAGACCTCAGGTTCAACCCCCTAATATCTCCAGGTCAGGCTGGGGAAAGACTTCAGTTGGACACCATGGGGAGTCACTGCCCAGCAGTGTATATGTCACTGAGCTACGTGATCTCAAGGTAAAAGGCAGCTTCCTTTGCTGTTCCTATGGTGTTCTCACCATAGCTCAGTGGTGGAGCTTGTTTGCGGCACAAAGAAGGTCCCAGACTCACTTGAAGACATCTTCAGTGAAAAAATCAGGTTGCAGGCTACAGGAAGGGCAAGACATCTGTCTTATGATTTCGATGGTCAGATCATCAGGAGCTCAGTTCAAAGTGCTGCTGAGAACAAGACTTTGAGGAGGGCTTCTCCAGATAGCCTCCAAACCTATGCTAGATACGTATTTACTTATATACTGCTTAACATACAGTACCTCTCCCTGCTGAAATCTAAGAGGCCCCGATTAGCATTCCACTGGCTTTCAAAGAGATGCCTGTTTTAATCACTCCACTGTTTTCACAGGCTACTTCTTCTGCCCACTGTAACTGTGGATCTTTCTTTCGTATTTTGATGGAATTGCTTTATTGTTTGCATGTTAATTTCTGTGGAGTTATATACATTGTAATTGGCTTCATACTTGTGAGCCACTTTTACAATTAAGTGGCATATAAGTAAATACATCATTCATAAATGATGGCGGTGGTGATGCCAGCATAGGCTTCTAAGCTTGTTAGATCAGAGCTGCCCGGTGCGATTTCTCATCCTTGGGTCTGGCAGTAAATGTGCATTCAAGCATCCAAGAGTAAGTCAACACTGCTTTACCATTGTGCTTTCAAACCGTTTGCATGTCACCTTTATCTTCAACAACAGAAAAACAATAACAAAGGTGGCAGATGGTGGGCGGAGGAGGGAACGAGGAAGGGAAGTAATGCTCCTTAACTCCTTGGTTTGAAATAGATTATTTTCCCCGGCATTATAGGCAATCATCTGTGAAGGAAAAATGCAGTTCCTAGCAAAGACATAGAGGAGCACATTTTCTTCTCCCAGGGCAAGTTAAAATTCATCAGGCTAAACCTACAAGGTGTCCTCCTTATTCAGGAGGCAAACATGGTCCAGTAGACAAATAGGGCTTGGCGTTTCTGCAGGAGTCCAGCCTGTATCCTTCGGAATTGCTGGAACTGAACTTTGACAGGGGTTGCTTCCCCCGAAGATATTTAGGATCTGCAAAATGAACAGGCCGCTACCCAAAGTTCCCCCTATGTGGGTGTTGGGTGGGCAGGCAGCGCAATGCTCTTCCACTAGGCTCTGATGGGAGGGAGCCCAGACACCTTATGCAGAGCCACACCCTCCTCTCTCTCTGGGAGAACAAGGTGCAGTCCCAATCCCCAAGGCCTGGCCCTGGTGCAGCTTGCTTCCCTGCAGGGTGCGTATCATGAGGGTGTCTGGTTCTGCCCTCTCACACCCTCAGAATCATGCACCCAGGGCTGCCGCCCCCACAGCCCCAGTCACACTATGCCAGCGCTTTGGGGAAAGCCATGACTCTTTAAAGCAGTATGGTGGTATGTTAAATATATGGTGTGATTGTGGCCTACCAGAGCTGGAAGGAATGAGGGGACAAAGAAGCAGCAGAAATGTCTGAGCTTCTCGCAGATGTATAACGCAAGGAAACGGGATTGGTAGGAGACCCGACCCCCTGTTCACCTTCTGGGAAACTGATGTGGGCAATCACAATGGGGAGTCCTAAGCGTCATGGGCAAGATGAGGCCGACCAGAATATGCTCATTGACTTAAGCAATGATGCGCCTAAAAGAGCGGGTTTTGACAATCCAGCAAAAATCAGCGTTGCCACGTATCGTACTTTACAGAAAACCATTCTCTCTCTGAAGGCATCCTGTATTGTGAGGGCTGCCCAGACTAAGTCCAGTTTAAAAAGAAAGAACGCTATGAAAGGAGCCCTCAGGGGCACTGATGTTGTCCATCAGCAATTGGCACTGGAGCAGCAAATTGAACAGGCCCAAAGCTCACCTGCTCACAGTCTTCCCCAGGAGGATAAGATGTTCTGTATTTCTATTTAAATCGTAGTAGTTATTTCTACATCTGCATCCATACAAATAATCATATCTATTCAAATACCGCCTTCTTCGGTACACTTTTTTATTAGAAAATGTGTTTATACACAACACACACACACACACACACACTGCCTCTCTCTCGGCAATGAGTAAGGTACCACCCAGTAAAAATGGGCTCCAATGTCCCTTTTGCCTTCCTTGTTGTAAGGAGAGAATTTCGGAGATATATATGTAATGCAGAGTAGTTAGTACAAGTCTTAGGAAGATTGACATAACACTTATCTAAATGGATAGTGAGATCTCAAGATAGGAGTTGCTCTCCAGTTGATAGGAACTTCAGAAGCTCTGAGTCAAAAACCGACTTCATAAAAAAAAACCCAAATGCACACGCCTCACCTTTGCCAATAGATATTCTGTAAGGTAGTTTATAGTTCTCTGCCAAGGGCATATCATTCAGACTTTTCCATTTCAGCAGAGAGAGGCGGGCGGGGGGGGGGGGGAGACACACTAACTGATAAGCTAAAATGATGAATGTTCCAGAGGCTGCACAAAATAAGCAAAAATACCCCAGAGTTTTGGAATCGGGGGGGGGGGGAATCTTTTCCAAGTTCAGTGGAAACTCTTAAATTTTCCAAAACTTCATTGTTTGTATTTCAAATTGTACTAAGCTCTGTGTTATCATGATTGCCATCCAGAATATTGCAAATGTCTGAATCTTCAGAACATAAAAAACATATTAAATAAAGCTTGCTTTATTTCCAAATTAAGTGTTAGCTAAGCTGTTTTATCATCCTGAACTATACATATGAAATAAGTTACTTCACCTCATAAAGGTAATACTAGACCCCCCAAAAAGTTATACACATTAATGCTTTCTAATGCACATACTATGAACTTATGAGGCAAAGTCATATACAAGGAGCAATAAAAAATATTGTTAAGTTATGCATTTTATATGAACTGTTATTTCTCTAAATATTGGATATAGGAGATTTAAACAAACCAAAATTATTAAAAATCATAATGTTTACATGTCAGGAGGCTTTTTATTTGTAACAAATGCAAATTGGTTCTGAATATTGGTACACGTGGAAATTCAAGGGCTATTCCTGCTGTGCATTGTGGAGGGGTGAGTTGGATTTTGAGGTCATGCATTCTCTTCAGGAAATCAAAGAATCATAGAATTGTAGAACTTCTTTAGCTGGTCCAGATTCTTTTTGATTACAGTGGTACCTCGGGTCACATGCGCTTCAGGTTACATACGCTTCAGGTTACACACTCCGCTAACCCAGAAATAGTACCTCAGGTTAAGAACTTTGCTTCAAGATGAGACCAGAAATTGTGCTCCGGCGGATCGGCGGCAGCAGGAGGCCCCATTAGCTAAAGTGGTGCTTCAGGTTAAGAACAGTTTCAGATTAAAAACGGACCTCCGGAACAAATTAAGTTCTTAACCTGAGGTACCACTGTAGTAGTTTGGGGAACCAATCCGAGGTACCACTGTGCAGGCTTTTCATAGCAAATTGCTCAATGTTCATAATGGACATAAGAACTAAAATGTTACCAGAAATGTAAGATTTTTGTGTGTGTTTATTTTTTATTAAAAATATAGATGGGTGAATCTGTCAGTTATGATTTTTCTCAGATTCTCAAATTCTCATTCTTAAATTCCATTCTCCACATGAGTTTGAAATTTTAAAAAAGAAAAGGGGAAAAAGAAAAAAATATGAAAACTCATCACTATTTTGATGAAAATTTCTCCTAAAGCAAACATTTTTTTGGCCCGATATATACACTTTTTGCAAAGCATTTCCCCCTTATATAATGCATTTCTACATGCCATTTTGCTTGGCTGGAAAACTGCATTGCAAAATTCAGAGAAGTGCAGATTTCAAAGGATGGCCATGTTTCATTTTGCACATTGTGCTGGAAAATGGGAATTGGGTAGGTTTGCCTATAAATGTGAACTGAATTGAATTTCTCCCCCAGACCTAATTGCAACTATATCCATACATTTGTGGGACTTATATTTGGTTGTACATATTATATAGGGGACCTAGTTGCATCCTGTATCCTTAAAGTGCCACCCCCACCAGCAACCATAAATGTTCCAGGCCAGAAAAAGTTTTACCACTTGATAATGTATATACAGTGGTACCTCTGGTTACAAACTTAATTCGTTCCAGAGGTCTGTTCTTAACCTGAAACCGTTCTTAACCTGAGGTACCACTTTAGCTTATGGGGCCTCCTGCTGCCGCCGCACCACTAACGTGCGATTTCTGTTCTCATCCTAAGGTAAAGTTCTTAACCCCAGGTACTACTGTACTGGCCCTTCTTCATCTCCCATTTCATTGGCTAGCAGCATCTGCTGCATTCCAGAGGCCAGAAGAACAGAAAGGCAGTTTCCACAATTCAGTTTTTAATGTTGTGCAAACATTAGTTAACATTTTATCTAGAACTGGCATAACCAGGCACACCTGTTTCTTTGGGGCAGGCTTCAGATGACTATTTTTCAAGCCAATTAAAATTAACGAGGAAAAGGGATTTTAGCGGCTTTCTGAGTTCTTTCATGAGATGACCGCCAAGAACATTCTAAGGATATAAAGCAAAGCTGAACTGGATGATAAAACGGTATTAGCTACCTCCACACTGATAATGTTCAATAATTTAAAGGACATCTTCCTTTATATAATTTGTGGCAAGGTGGAAGGAGTCCAAGAGCAGGAACCACTGAAATGGAATTCATTAGCAAATCTGAAACGGTGGCACTTGATCTCAGTAAACCCTGGGAATGTCTGTCTCACTGCAGAAATCAGTTCTCCCTTGTCAGGAGTTGTATAAAACTAAGGCCACATAAACTCCACACATTTCAAGCACCGTGTCACCATTTTGAACAGCCATGGCTTCACCCAAAGAATTCTGGGAGCTCCGGCTTGTTAAGGATGCTGAGAGTTGTTAGGAGGCCCCCGGTTCCCTCCCAGAACTGCATTCCCAGAGTTCCCGGGAAAGAGGGACCAATAGTTAAACTACTCTGTGAAACGCAGGGACATCAGCTCTGTAAAGCATAAAAGGAAGATACAAACCACCCTATAACCACCTAAACCCCCAAGAGAGCCAGTGTGGTGTAGTGGTTAGAGTGCTGGATTCAGACCTGGGAGACCAGGGTTCAAATCCCCACTCAGCCATGAAGCTTACTGAGTGACTTTGGGCCAGCCATTGCCTCTCAGCCAAACCTAGCTTTCGGGGGTGTTGTGGGGATTAAATAAGGAAGGGGAGAACTGTGTACACCAGCTTGAAATTCTTGGGGGGGGGAGGTGGGATATAAATGCAATAAATAAATAAAACAAATGAACAAACCACACCAGTTTGATTTATTCCTATGCCTTTTTAACCATAGTTGTTCAAGGCAAGACTGTATGGACACAAATCCCAACAGAAATCTGTTGTTAGGATTCTTTTGCCCATCAGCAGCACGTCTACGCATTTCCCCAAACTATGCTAAGCAGCACAAAGTGAGGCAGAAATAACCAATTGTTCCATCCGAGTTCCACCTGACCTTCTGTGCATAACTTTATCAGGATGTTTGCAAATCTCAATTGTTGTGTCGTGTTTTATTAAAATACACATATATCTCAGTGGAGGGATCTGTACTGCAAGTCTGGCTTTCTATTATCCATCAATCTTGGAAATATTTTTGTGTGGGAGGGAGATGGTTTTCACCAGTTTAAGAGCCTGTTGCTTCCCTTTCTTCTGCCAGAGTAATGAAATGTGAGTTATCTGTTGATAAGCCAGGGAAGCCATGTTGCTGTGTGGTGTTCTGCTTTTGACCTGCTACTTAGCAGTGCTACACATTTAAAGGGATATGACACCACTTTAAACTGTCACAGCTTCTCCCAAAGGATCCTGGGAACTGTAGTTTGCAAAAATAAATAAATAAATAAATAAATAAATAAATAAATAAATAATTTATACCCTGCACCCAGGCTGCCCCAGTCATTCTGGGTGGCTTCCAACAGAATATAAAAAACATAATGAAACATAAAACATTAAAAATTCCCTTATACAGGGCTTTGGAAGGTTCCAGATTCATCCGCTTCAGATATGATGCACTAGGGTTACGAACATAAGAAGAACCTGATGGATGAAGCCAATGGCCCATCTAACCCTGTTCTCACTGTGGTTAAAGGCAGCATTTCTTTCAAGATTTGCCTATTATTATTATTATTATTATTATATCCCACCCATTGGGCTGGGTTTCCCCAGCCGGCAGCTCCCAACAGATTTAAAAGCGCAATAAAACATCAAACATTAAAAACTTCCCTTCAGATGTCTTCTAAAAGTCAGGTAGTTGTTTATGTCTTTGACATCTGATGGGAGGACGTTCCACAGGGCAGGCACCATTAAGGCCCTCTGCCTGGTTCCCTGTAACTTTATTTTTCACAGTAAGGGAACTGCCAGAAGGCCCTCAGCACTGGACCTCAGTGTCCAGGCTGGACAATGGAGGTGGAGACACTCCTTCAGGTAAACAGGACCAAGGCTGTTTAGGGCTTTAAAGGTCAGCACCAACATTTTGAATTGTGCTTGGAAATGTACTAGAAGCCAATGTAGATCTTTTAAGACCGGTGTTATCTGGTCCCTGAGGGTCCTGAGAGTTGTTAGGAGACATCTATTCCACTCCCAGAGCTACAATTCCCAGAGTACCATGGGAGGAAGGATTAATTGCTAAGTCACTCTGAGAATTAAGTCCTAAGGGTATTGCTTCTTTAATAGCATGGCCCCATGTAGCAGCTTTGCCTTCAACACTCAACAATATTAGTATTATTCCTTTTTCATCGCTTACCTGAAGCAGCCCTCCAGGGCTTCAGATAGAGGTCCTTCTATTTCCTATTCGACACAACCCTCTTAGCTGAAGACACCATTGGTTGATTATTTGCATGCAAGCAGTTGCACCGACACTGAGCTAACCCAATAAAGTGGAGTTGAGGAAACTTTGCCAGCCCTAAGGTCATATTCACTTTCTGGGAGGCCACACATGGCAGGCAGGACCACAGATAAAAGTGGGCAGAGCAAGGAAATCTTACCTTTGTGTGGTAGGTTAGTTTCTCCACACATATCTTTGTCCTCCAACCATGCAGACAAGAGGCAATGTGAGAGCTCAAGGACACATTCTAGTCAGCCCAAAACACTCAAGGAAAGGGCAAAGCACAATCAAAGAAGTGTCTTGGGGGCCAAGCAGAGATGTTTAGAAGGCCATATCCAGCCAAATACGTAACCAATGATTACTTTTTACAGAAATGGACAATATCTATTTGTTTTTCCTTGAGAGGTGCATATGAAATCTTGCTATAATCCATTCCCATTATAAAGTTGTATCTAGCCATGGGTAAATTTAGCAACTGTTTTGGGAACCTGATGGAAAGGGAGGAGAGAAACCCCATTGCTCCCTCCTTCTCTCCACCCCATCATGATGGAAATCCCCCTTTTAAGCCTCATTACAGGGTCTATAATTTGTGATTGTGCATTATTGAAATTGACAAATAGGCGGAGGGGGTTGAGGAGAAGGGGCAAGTCAAGGAATCTTCTCACGCATTGGACGAGGTGGGGGGAAGGGTCCTCACCCACCGGTAGCAGCTGGGATGAAAATGGCTAAAAGCAATAAAAATCCATTTTACTATTTAGTACAGTTTGTCAGACTTGAGAAATGGGACTGAATTTCAAAGCCGTCGGCAATCTGGCGGCAATCTGTGGTTATTCAGTTGATAGGGCCTCTGTGTGTGTGTCTTTCCCTCCCTGCTCCCTCTTCTTCCTTCTTTATTTACAACTCTTTTGATAAGCCTTCAGCAAGTTACATAGGTTCATCCTAGTTGTATCTTGTTTGACTGGATTAGAATACTTGATGACAGTTTGGATAAGTCTGAGGCAGATGGTTCTTGACATTTTTCCTGCCATCAGTTACAAACCATGCAAGGAAATTCTTTCATCCTTTGTTTATCCTTCACTTAGAAGCCACTGTAGTCGATCGTTAAACTTTCATTTTTCACATTGCTGATTAAGGCATACTACAAGGCAGATGTTATTCAGTGCTGGCTTCTTCTCTCTCTCTTTCCCCTTTCTTTCTTCTCCTCCTTAAACACAAACACACATACACATTTTACATTTAGCACCAAAAACTAGCTTTGTACTTGTTCCAGTGAATCAATTCCCCTTTCTAAAGCACCAAGGTCAGACCCCTGAGCACCGCAACTTTGTTGCACAACTAAATGTTTCATAAAGTTTGCTTTGTGCTTTTTTGTTCTTGATAATAGGGACCTGTCCACCTTGTTTACAAGTTTGCAACTGCCAAAAGAAATACAGGCAGCTCTTGATACTCCCCCAACACAATTAGATGAGAGAGGCTGTTATTTAAGATTCAGTGGTTTTTATACCTTCCGCCACCCCCACCAGCCAAAAATGAATAGAACAGGAAAGGGGGGAAGAGAGAGAGAATTACAGTTTTTGGCATATGACCCAGGAGTAAAAGACATTATTTTCCATATCAACATTCTGAACGAGCAAATAATTACAATTCCCGCAAGCAGACGGCCTTATTTACAAAAGATAATGCACTAGCACTGAATGCATTAAAATGTATGTTTTCTCTCTTCTAGGACCTGTGGCTAGAGAAGACTGTATTTGTCATTATCTAAATTATACATTTCTCAGAAGGAACTGTGATGTAAACAACACAAGCAGAAAAGCACAGTTGAGATATCGCAAAAAAGGAAAGGGGATAAATACTGAAAGAACTCAATGTACCTTCTGCCTTGTTGTGTTTTTTAAAAACCGTATTGGCATTTTCATGAAAATATATGGGAAACATTTTGCTTAAAAGGCCTTTTCTTTTCCCCTGTTCTATCATGACTCCGTATAATAGCAATCCCAGGTGCAGAGTGCAGACAGGATTGTAGCCCAAACTGGGCCACTGAGAAACAGGATCAGCATGCTCAGGGGAACCCAAAAATATTAAAATTGGAAATTTAAGCAAGCTTTTAAAAAGCCCAGTGAAAACTGTGTGTGCTAAGTAGCCTGGAATGTTTTGTGCCCATTGGAAAAAAGAGGGACCACAAAAGGCCACAGGAAACACCCCCTCAAAAAGAGATGGTTAGAGTGCTCAACCAAGAGGTGGGAGACCCAGGTTCCAATCCCCACTTGGCATGAAACTCATCTTAGACCAGTCACCACCTCTCACCTTAATCTACCTCACCGGGTTGTTGTGAGGATATAACAAGGAGAAGGAGAATTGTGCAACAGCCTTAAGCTCCTTGGAGGAAAGGTGGCATATAAACCGTGCTATTTTTCTGAGGACACTCAAGGGTACGCAGTACCAGCACCTTTTTTTCCCCCTAGAAGAAAAGCACTGGTGAAAGGTGTGGCAATTACTGTAATAACTTCATGGTGAGTACCAGCACTGGATATAAATGTAATCATCATCATCATCATCTGCTTTGCACAAGGGATTGTTTGCTGTTCCTGCTCAGTTCCTGTTTACATTGGCTCTGTCTTTCTTACACTGAACATTCCCCCTTAAACATGTCCACAGTTCCTTAGATGCCAGAATGGGAAACCCAGACATCCTTCTCTTCTCAAGAGTAAAAAGATGCAGGCATGACGGTGGCACTTACAAAGCACAGGTAGGTATGAGTTTTTCGAATGCCCACCCCCAAGAAAGCAAAACAACAAGAGCAACCCTGCAAACTACAGTAACAACAATAATTAAAGCAACTACACCCAGGAAACCCCTCCTGAATGTTCTTATTTCTGCTTGCAGGAAAGAGGTCTGCAGGACATTCTCCAGCCCTGCTTTAGACCAGCACTGAAGGATCCTGTGCCCCCCCCAGATGTTGTTGGACTCCAATGCCCATCAGCCAAAATATCAGCAAAGATCCCCCTAAATGCCAGCGTTTGCGTATTAAATGTGGGGAGGTCTATGGTCAAGAAATGAATTGATATATTTATTCTGTCCAAAACTATAGACATTTTCTTTTCCAGTGCAATATTATTATTTTTTTGCAAAAGGTGAATCTTTTTCTCTCCTCTTCCTCTGAGAGAAATCCCAGAAGTAAAAGAGTACAGGTGGTAGGCATCAAAAGTAGAAAGTGATGTTATTTTAATTACTCCCCAAGTATCTTGTGCAGGAAAGCACATGAGATAATAGTCAACAAGCAGCTACAAACTAGCTGATATGGGGAGCTAGGGTCAAGATAAATTTTAAAAGATGAATAGGAAGTTTCCTGTGCAGCTGTTGTGGGAGGTTTTAAACAAGGAGAAGGCGGGGAGGGACCACAACTTCATCAAATTGGTATTCATAGAGTCAGTGAATATTCAGACTGGAGGAAGGGAAACCTGAAGTTTGGATCAGTGGCATCAGCATGAGTGGATGGTAAGATCCCATCTGCACTATATATTCAAAACAGTATTACAGTGGTACCTCGGGTTAAGTATTTAATTCCTTCTGGAGGTCTGTTCTTAACTTGAAGCACCACTTTAGTTAATGGGGCCTCCTGCTGCCGCTGCACGATTTCTGTTCTCATCCTGAAGCAAAGTTCTTAACCCAAGGTAATATTTCTGGGTTAGCGGAGTCTGTAACCTGAAGCATATGTATGTAACCTGAGGTACCACTGTATACCTCTTTAAATAGTCATGGCTTCATCCCAAAGAATCCTGGGAACTGTGGTTTGTTAAGGGTGGTGACAACCAGAGACCCCTATTCCCCTCCCATAGGGGACCCCATAGTCAAATTCAACTGGACTTAACTGTTCAGGGGATATATATTACTTTACCTTTACCATTCTCTAGGCAGACAATTCAACTGCTAAACCCCTCTGAGGGTCACTTTTCAGATGAGGGCCATATTCCCTTCTGGACCTTTTGAGGGTCACATGACTATGGTGGGCAGGACCAGAGGCAAAACTGGGTGGAGCAAGAAGTGTATGTTTTACCTTTGTACAAGAGGCTAGTTTCTATGCACTTGTCTACCCCTCTCTGCCCTCCATCCAGGCAAGCAAGTGGCATTATCAGAGTTCAAGGGCACTTTCCAACCAGGCAGAAACATTCAAGGTGCAAGGCAAGGGCCATTGAGGCAGGTGGTCTGGGAAGCGTTCCAAGGGACAGACTGAGAAGCCTTGAGGACCCATTTGCTTGCTCCCAAGTCTGATGCATAAAGGCGACAAAGAGTGGGATGCTTGTTTTCCTCCAACCACCATGTTGTTTTGGCAAACTCTCCTCTGCCCAAAGCAAGCCTACATAGCTCTGATATAGAAAACTCCTCAAGTAAGCTAAAGCCCCCCCTCTGCTTCCTAATAAAACAAATATTGCACACTTCATTTAATCTAAGATATTGAAAGGAACTGCCAGCCCTCAGGTACGTGACTTTAAGCTCCTAAATCTATTGCTTTCTCAGTAAGGGATTAGATATCTTTGGGAGAAAGTAGATGCATCTAGGCAGGGCTTCTTTTAAATCTAAAAATCCCTATCCCAGGATTCCTGATTTCCTTTCCCCCCAAGATTATGATGAAAGCAGTGAGGGGTTTAGTTGGTCTCAGAGGCTGCTGGGGTTTCGCATCCTTCACCAGAGACTCAGGAATCAAATATTGCATCTCATCTCTTAAAGGCGTTCATCCTGCTGAGTTCTGTAAAAGGCTGTGTTGTATAAGCAACGAAGCACTGCAGCCTTCAAAAATTATTAGATAGAAGACTCTATGCAGTCTCCCATCCATTTAGAAGACGGACCTCAGCAGTGGCCGAGCAGAATGATAAGAGCCCAAAATCTTCATGTAAAATGTCCCATGTTCAATCCAGTGGTGGATGGTGCCCAGTGAAACTGGTAGGGCGGAAGGCAGGCAGCCCAACAGTAGATGGTGCCAGAGCCAATGGCAGGTGGAGCCAAGTCTAGTTTTATCTCCATCCTTTTTCCTACAGAGTTCTGCAAGAGTAACACTGAGATTAAGGAGAAGAAAACTATCAGCTAGTGCCACCCTCTGGGCTGGATGTAAGTAAGAAGGCAGATGTAGATTAGCTAGGTCAAATACCCAATTGGTGAACCAGAAGTCATAGGATAAGCCAGAAGTCAGAACCAAAGATTTTGGGACACCATAGCTCAGAAAGGCCTTGTTGCTCAAATGAAGCCACCTAGCTGGAACAGGAAGCTTTTTATACTCTCTCCTGTCCAGAAAGATCCAGTGGTCAGCCCTGGTGGGTAGAGTTTGTCCAGCTCCAGAAAACAGCCCTATAGCTGACAAATGGGTGCTGGACCCAGAAAGACTGAGAAACATTTTAAAGACATGGGCAAGGTTGTGTATACAGTGCACTACAAAAATGAAGGCACCACACCCAGGTCTGCAACCTGAATTCATTCTGTGCCACTACTCCAATTTTGCATATTTAATTCCACAGGTTTTCTTTTACTATTCTGCTTAAGTTGGTTGTGTTTTTGTTTTTTTCAGGGAAGGGAAATAAGCTAGGCAGGGTGCAAACCTCTGGAAACAGCCATCAGCAACCCTACAGAGTACTGGGATGTCAGCACACATCATCCACACAAACTCCAGCAGATCATCAGATGGATAAGGACTATAAAGTGCTTTGTTTTTGAAGTACATTTAAAGCTGAGGGCTGAGGTTTTGTGGGGTATTGTATCTTTATTGGGGTGGAGGAGAGAAACATTCTGATTTTACTGTTATCACACTAACAAAGTTCATCAACTGGCGGAAGGAGTGCGGGGGAAGACTGTTGCCTGAAAATAAAGCATTTAAGACAGTCTTCCAAAAACAGATATGGATATTTACCAGCATGAGGACAAAACGTCCTTGCCTCTGGTGATAGCATAAAGTCTGTTATTATTGCTACTTTATTTGTTTGAGGCAAGCAGCCATAAAGACTTTTTCGCTGATTGTTTTGCAGGGCACAAATTCTTTTCCCTTATTTGCAGAATAGTGTTTGCAAACCACACTTAAGCTTGACCAAATACCTGGGTCCATCCAGTAAGTTTCATGGATGTAAAGGGAGTGTGATTGCTTTGCTTCTCCATTTCCAACAACCCACATCCAATTAAGATGGTCTAGAAGAGGAGCGGGGAAGCCCTACAGATGCTGCTGGACTACAACTACCACCATCTCTGATCATGGGCCCCAATTGCTGGGGCTGATAGGAGATGGAGTCCAAAAAGCATCTGGACCTTGAACTTCTTTGGAGGTTCTAGCAGGGGAGCGCAGCTATCGTATACCCTTGATCGAAGAATGGTACACTCCTTCTATCTGGGATGGTCGTCCTCTTCCACCGAGCACGCAGCTTCAGAAGGGACACACATGGAGCGGTGAGGAAGGAAGGGGACACCCGCCTAGTCAGCCAGATCAGCCAAATCAACCCTGGTGATCAATGGGGAGACAGATGTTGCAGCCAGATCACCCTCACATCCCAAAAAGTATCTGAAGGGCCACAGGTTCCTCCCTGTCCTGCTTTACAGCTGTCTCACATTCACTACCAGGGGGATAAGCATGGCCAATGGCCTGGGTGATGGGAGCTTTAGTTCAGCAACATCGGGAGGGCCAAGGGTTCTCCAGACCTGCTTTATAACAACATTCACCAACCTGGTTCCTTCCATAAGTTTGGGGACTCCAGCTCCCATCATGCCAACATGGCCAATGCTAAGGGATGATGGAAATTGCAGTCCAAAATGTATAAAATGCACCAGGATGGGGAAGACTGCTTTAGGGCACAAGCAATGCCCTTCTGAATCAGATGGAGGTCCACCTAGTCTAGGATTCTTCAGAAATAATTTCAACAACCAGCAACCCACCCAGAAATTGGCCAAAGATCTAAACCACGGTCTTTATTTTATTGTGGACTGGCACAAGCAAAAAGGTGTTGTCTGCAGTAAATGGGGACAGTTGGAAATTATCCTTCAGTTGACAGTGGAAATGTGGTAAAACCATGTTTTTGGTTGCCCATACATTCAGTGGTGGCTGGTGCACAATGGGACTGATAGGGCAGAAGGCAGAGAGACGGACAATAGGTGGTGTTAAAGTCAATGAAAGGTGGAGCCAATGAATTCAAGTATTGTCCTGCTGAGTTTTGTAAGGGCAACACTGAGATTAACAAGGAGGAAGTTGACAGCCAGCACCAGACCCTGGACTGGTTGTAAGAAGGTGGGCCTGGCTGAGTTTGGTGGGGCACTTTCCCCTTTGCCCTAATGGACCAGCTTCCACTTCTCAGCCTATTTTCTGGGCTGTTCCCATATGAAACACAGATGCCAGAAGAAAGTTGGCTTGACTAAGGTCTCCTAAGTGGGCTTGTGACAGAGGTAAGATTGGAGTGAGTGACTTCCCAGTTTACACTTACTTATTTTATTCATTTATTGCATTTGAATTCCACTTTTTCTTCCAAGGAGCTCAAGGAGCCATGGTTTCCGCCCCCCAAAACAACAACCCTGTGAGATGGGATAGGCTGAGAGGCAGTGACTGGCCCGAGGTCACCCAGTGAGCTTTAATGCCAAGTGCAGATTCAAACCCCGGTCTTCCAGGCCCTAGTCCGACACTCTAACCACTACACCACACTAGCTCCTATATAGCACCCATACTACATGAGCTCTCCCTTCACAAGGAAGTGCTATTATTAGGTTTAAAAAAAAAATCAAAGAACCCACCAATCCGGCCCGGCCCGGCCGTGACTCGTCTTGGCCTCAAATTGCATCCCACTTGACTAGCACACTCTTGTAATTTACACGACTGCTTTGACTTGAGCTGCACGCACCCAAATAGACTGTTTGCGATGCACACTATCCATTATGCAGAGGCAGAGGTCAAACACAGAGCAATTCTATACCTTTGAACAGAAGCATTGTTCTTGGCAGTGACAGGGAAGGGGGGTGGGGGCAAGCGCAGCACCACATCCAAATTGCTGAAAGCTTTTCTCATGGCAGAAGAAAAAGCTGTCAGATTAACAGCTGAATACAGAACGCTCGGCCATCATATATCCTTCTCATTCAAGTAACATGAAACCCTGGCAGAGAGGGAGGGGGAGGGAGAGGAGAGGTGAAGTTGGAACTGTGTCAGATTTTTTAAAGCTGGAAAAAGCCTTGTCAATGTGCAACAAAGAAAGCCAACCATTTATATTGCTCCAGCAGTGCTAGTGAAATTAAAAAACAAAGCGCTCTCTCTCACACACCCACAGAAGCAAGCCCTCTCACTCTTACACACAAACGATCTTGAAAGCTTTCACAAAAATAAGATTAAAGTGGTTTTTTTAAAATATATATCTATATTTGCACATGGTTGCAGATGCTAATAATCCATCTCCGATTCAGGGAAGCTCATTTGTGAGTATCACTCTTGAATTAAACAAACAAAATTATGGGTTGGTTTCCACCATTAGAAGAGCAGTCTACTCAGCCTAGTTTTTGCTGATTCCCTTTAAGTTGGGGGAGAGGGTTGTAGCTCAGGGATGGAGTGTCTGCTTTGCATGCTGAAGGTCAATGTTTCAGTCCCCAGCATCTCCAGGTAGGGCTGGGAGAGACCCCTCTCTGAAATCCTGGTGAGCGGCTGCAGGTCAGCGTAGACAAAACTGGGTTTGATGGACCAGCATCCTATTCAATCTAAGACAGATTTCTCTGGTCTTGCTTCTGCACTGTATCTCATATTGCTCCAGATGCCCCCCCCCAACCCTCAGGAAAAGCTTTTCCAGGGAGAGCTTCAGTGGGTAGGAGATATCAGTGGAAATATCTGGGTAGGTGCCTTGCCTTCTGTAAGGCAGTAGTAGGGTACCCATGGCCCTCTAGATGTTCTTGGATTCCAACTCCCATCAGCCCCAGCTCCAATGGCCAAGTATAATGCAAGTCTAACCACATCTGGATAGCCCCCACATTGGCTCCCCTGATACAGACAGAACTAGGCTACATGGACCAGTAGTCTCACCTGGTATGTGGTAGCTTCCCATGATGCTTCCAAGATGCTTCTATCACCCAAAGCAGAGACCCTTCTTTTGATCCCAAGGGGCCGATGTGTTCATTTTGAGGTCTATGGAAACATAGGTAGTTGCCTTATACAAGGAAGATATAAAGTACTTATACAAGTTAGTTTCTATCAAACCCACTGTCATCTACTCTGATGGACAGCAGTTTTCCAGAACTCTCAGGCACAGGTCTTTAACATCACCTGCTACTGGAGGTGGAATACTGGTCCTTCTGCCGGAAACTTGTATGTTCTACCAGTGAACTTCAGTGCTGCATCTATGGGCTATGGAAGTGGAGCAGAACTCTGAAAAGGTTGCAGAATTGTCATGCAGAATTGTCAAGAGGCATTTCCCATTTTCCTCCACATAGGAATGACTGCAGAGGGACCCAAACCATAAAAATCAAATGGCCTGAATACACTGCTTTCTTTGGCTACCTGTGACCTCCAGAGTGAAAAGTTTTCCTTCTAGGAATCCAAGTTTTGAATACTGTATACCTAACGTAGAAGCAACTCTTTTATTTTAATTGCACCAGGTGATAACCATTGCTGATGGTTGCCAGGAAGGAAGCAGATGGCACCAATAAAAAGGCAGCGCTGAAGTTTACCCCATCGTAACGAGGCAATAAAAACACCATAATAGAATTATTTCCTATTTGCTGTGGAAGCAGAGCCTCAACTGTTTGCTAAAGCTCTTCACTTTTCAGCCCTTTTTTGTCTCACAGCTCAACAACCCCAAAACCTTGTGTTACCTTTAAATCAGAAGTGAGGAACCTCAGGAGCCAAATGTGGCCCCCAATGGCCTCTCTATCTAGCTCTCAGGATTCTCCTTGTCCATACCTTCTCTTCAGGCTACTGGCTCTGCTCTTCACCCTTCTTGAGTGCTTTCTGCTGCTGGAAGGTGTCCTTGAACTGTGATAATGTCCCCCACCTTAGATGGAGAAGGCAAATATATATGTGGTGTGTGTGTAGAACGTTTTGTGGGTTGTGGGGCTGGATTGGAGCCTATTGTCAGGGTCATGTCCATCATTCTGCCCCCTTTGCCTTTGGGCATGCCCAACACTGTTATCCAGTCCCTTGAAGGTTCTCCTATAAGAAATGTGGCCCTTGAACTGGAAAAGAAGTTCTCCACTCCTGCTTTAGATCACCACAATGCCATTTCTGTAATGCACTGAAAGATCTATTAGCATCCTCCCCTCGTTTCTGTCCCAAAAGTAAAGACTCTGATGCCAGGATCTCTTGGGTTCAGTGTGCTATTAGCATCTAGACTTCCTCTGTGTTTGTAGGTGCGTGGAGATGGATGACGATGGTCCCCAGTTGCAGGACAGCCACTCTGGACCCCTATATGTTCACATGTACTCCCTCCCCACTCCCAAATCTCATTTGCAGTCTTGCCAGAGGAACAACTAAGTCGCTGAGATACAGTTTATAGTTATCCCTTGCTTGATATATTGAGAATGCATTGCAAGATATAGTGATCCAATGATCAGTTCTCACACTGATCCAAACATCCCTTTCTGCCTGCTTACACCACTTTCATGATCAACAGAGTGTGCCAATTGCCTTAATTTCCCCCCATCTCCCCTTGAATATTTTATTCTAAACACCTGCAAAATGAAATCTCTCCTGCTTCCTGTGAACTGCCAAACTCTTCAGTATCAAAAAAAACACAGATATAATTTTTGACTATACTACCCCATCCACCACCATCACAGCCCTCCAGTTTCATTAACACAACCACACCTGGGCTGGATAAAGAATGGAATGAGATGGAGCCTTCTTTATTTTGCGTTTTTTTCTCTCCTGCTGTGGCACTCTGTCTCTCTGCCAGGCAAGTAATCTACACATTCTCCTGAGTCTGGAGAAAGCCTGTTGCCTTTTGCTTATATGACAAAGAAAGGAGATGGAAGAAATTATTTCCTGAATAGACAACACCTTTCAATGCATGAAGAGGTTGTGGATGAACACACACACACACACACACACACACACACACACACACCTTACAGCGATCCAGTAATAATATACAGTGAAATACACACAGAGAGCATTTGTTGCTTCTTAGCCTTGCAAATGACATCATTTTTACATCTCTATTGGAGTTTGTTGGGGCTTCTGGGAGCCAGATAAAGTGGCTTCAGGCCACTGGTTGGCCATTTATGCCTCAATACACTGGAGTCTTTGGGTACTATTCATTTCAATTGTCCCATCTATGCCAGTGCAGCAGTATGCTCTGGATAACACACTCTCCTTAATGTAAGAGAGACTGTAACATGGGCTGCTGCAGAACACAGTGTCAGGAGTCAAAAGACTCTGCAGATCAATGGAAAAGCTGTTTCTATGGATCAGTGCCAGCCTGCCCATGAGCTGGGGTGAAGCAGGTACCTTGGGTGGCAGAATCCCATGGAGTTGCATGGCTGCAGTGACTGCTTCCAGCAAGATCTCATGGAAGTCTCGTGAGATATCGCTGGAAGCTGCCTCCATCGTGCAACCCCAATGAGCAAGGCTTCAGGGCAGGGGGTAGTGGCTGCACTACAGGGCAGGGGGTAGTGGCCTCAGGTGGCAAAATGGGATAGGCCAACCCTACTGTGGCTGGACAGAAACAGCTATAATTTGCTTAGCTGATATAATCACCTCTATACTATTCTATGAACCTGCTTAATGTTTGGCTGTATCATTGCCATTGTGTATGCCTGGAATGTTTCTTGGGGGGGTGGGGGAATATGGGGATTGCTTGCTCTAAGCATTTTCAGAAGCTGAAAAACTGCCAAGAACCAGGGTATGCAAATTTAACAACCAAAGCAATTGACCTATCGGAGAAAAGCTAAATGAACTAGTTAAGGCATTTGCAACATTATTCCTATTGTCTCATCTCCAGCGTAGGGTGATTAGAAGAGTCTGTGTCGATGGCTACCAGCTTAGCTGGTTTTAAAAGGGAATTAGACAAATCCATGGACGCTAGCAATGGATGATAGACATCTGAATAAACTGAACTGAAATAGTGCAAAAGCTACAAATTGCATCCAGGATCAGAAGTAGCATAGCCTCTGAATAGCAGTCACTGGGGGACAGCAGTGGAAGAGGACAGCGGTGTATGTGTCCTGCTTCTAGACTTCCCATAGGCATCTGATGCATGCTTGACTAGATATGCCTGTGATCTGATCCATCAGGGCTCTTCTTATGCCCCTATTGACTGAATTATCAAACACTAGACTGATCCCATCCGTGTCCCTTAAGTAACCCACTTTCTCCTCATACGGCAAGCTTCTAAAGAAAAGTTTAAGTTGACACAAATCTAGGAGAATGGCATTAGTGAGTAGATGAGAGAAGAACAGGGTTTCAAGCAAAAAAAAATGAGTCAGCAGGAATGTGTGTCTCCCAGGCACTGAAGGGAATGAGTCAGCATTTCTATCTCTCATAAAAGGTCAGAAGCAAATTTGTACACCTCCTACAACATCCAACATTTTTAGTCACGATGGAGGCGTTTGCACACTCTTGTGATGATGCCTCACAGCTCCCTGGTAGCTCTGCCTCATCTGTGGCATTTGGAAGGATATATATATATAAAAATGATAAAGTGTTTACACAGCTTTTGCCTATAATTCTTTTCGTGGATGTGGAGATCAGAAAAGCAAGGGCCTGGTATCAGGGACGTAAGGAACAGAATAGAACTGTCTCAATCCCTCCTGTGGTGTCAGTGAGTGCATGAGGAGAGCAGAATTCAGTCACTGGACACCCCTCCCCCAATAGTGATCCACCTGCTGTGCCACACACACACACACACCATACATTTGAAGCAACAGAATGCCAGTTTAAACAGCCCTGGTGTCCTGCAAAGAATTCTGGGAGCTGAGAGTTGTTGAGGGCCCTTATTCCCCTTTGAGCTACCATTCCGGAGTGGTTTAACAATCAGTTCTTCTTCCCAGGGAGCTGCTATTGATGAATAAGTTGCAAAAAAAGGAGCACAGATTTGCATATGCTCATTTATCTGCATGAATGTAAAGCTAGGATATAGTTAAACAGAAATGCAATACATCTTATCTTAGTGGGGAAGACTGTAAACAGGGGTGGATCTACACACAGGGGGAAAGAACACTATAAATAAGTCATAAATTATGTCTTTATAACTAAATGGGGGAAAAAACCTATGGAAAATTGTGTATAAAAATTTCCTGCTCTCCGGCGCCATCTGGTGTTGTATGTTAATAGCGCATTCAAATCATTGTTTCTTTACTGATGTAGTTGAGCTCCAGGTGTTCTGTTTGCCTGCTCAGGCTGCTATCCTAATTCTAACTATGGATGGACAACTTCAATGCCCTCACAGATGTCCCTTCTTCGGGTTTTTTATCTTTTATCCAGATTTGGATCAGATAGCCCTTCAAAAGTAGAAGATGCCTTGAAGCAGAGAACTATCCTTGGTAAAGGTAATAAAATACCTCACAGATATGTTTAGATCATAATGTTAGAGGCAAGTGGGGCACATTAAGCCAGAACTTTTCCATCATACAGCTTGGTCAGAACCAAAATAGTCTTTTTTATAGAAATGAGACCCTCTTCCTAGCCCAGTTTGAAGTCTCTTCAAGAAGTCCCAGGGAAAATATAAAGTGAAGGGAGATGGTTGGGAAATAACTCTGGAGGAAAGCAGAAAGGCCACCTCCAAACCCGGCACTATAAAGGAACAAGCTAAAAGAGAAGCATAAAGGGCTTTCTCTGCATTGTTGTTTCTGAGCCCAATTTCTGAGTCAGAAACTGGAGCCTGCCCTGGTTCATAGATTAAAACCAAACAAGAGGTATTTTTATTTCTTGAAAAGGGACCAAACAGGTTTCGAAGAAAAGCAAAACTGCAGAGCAGAATATGGGGTGACTATTTCATCTCCAAGGTAGGATTTTCATCCAGATATATAGTAAAGACAATGTTAGGGCCAGGCTGGCTGACATATAACAAGCGTGAAGATCCACTAATGATTGAAGGGACAAATAGATTCAAGAGCAAACTTTGTGGGGGGGGGGTGTTGGAATGCAGAGATGTCTCTGTGCATACTTATGAACATGCAAATGCAGACTTCGTTCCCTCACCATGTTGCCTAAATTTCTACCATTAGTGCAGTGCAGGTGGAGCAACATGGAGAGCGGAGTGTTAATAAGTGTCTGTCCAATGTGAATATTTTCATTTATCCCCCACCAATATAGGATGTTTCCATCACTTTTCTGTAGAGTCCTTCAACTATTCTTCCACCCAACTAAACCGCATGAAGACATGGCACAAGTCTTCCAAAGGTCACTACGAATCATTGCTAACCACTGCCCCTTGTGGCTACCTTGAAATGGAATCCCAAAGTATCATGTTTCAACCCTGATAGGTTATCCCCTTCTGGCTGGCGTCTAGCACTGTATTATGGAATAGAAATGGAGAAAAGAAAGGGGGAGATCTTTGAAGCTGATATATGCAAAATGTTAGAAGGCAGTGGAAAAATATTATTTTGGGGGAAATTAAATACTCTTGCCTAGTTTTCCTTGGCTAATTACCATCCCTTCTTAGCTGTTTAAGTAACTGCTCATTTAGATCAGTGAATGATTGCTCTGAGATTAGGGCATGGGGTAAATCTTTCTGCTGGGAATAATCTAGTTATGCTACTGTTTATTTGAAGCAGTGATAAACAGAGAGATTTTGCCTCCATATGTGCCAAGCAAAAAGAACGAGAGGAATAATTAACGAAGTCTCACACTTTTGCCAATAAATTATTAACTTCAGCTGCAAATTCATGGCTTTCATTAATAACAAGACTTCAGGAAAAAATAATCACAACCCATTTAAATAAGTTGCACTGAGCACCCTTCTTGTCTCTTTAAAGCTGTTTAATATTGTTGCCATTTGATCCACTGGGAATGGCATTTTGTGTCCCATTATTTATAATTTACAGAAATTAATTATGCTTCTAATTAACAGCATGCAAACAAATTATTGCTCAAATAGTTATTTATTCAGTTGCAAGACATAAGCCTTTTTACACTGTGTATAGATGCACATAAAATCAGCCTTTTGTTTTTAGGGAAGGAAAAACTTTCCCCTCCCTTCCTTGTGCTTGTTATTCATTTATTTCCCTTGGATTCTAAGGTTCGTTAAAGTTTGGTTCCAAAATACATCTCAAGCAGTTGGGAATTATTCATCTGGCAGTTATTCAATTATTTAATCAAAAATGCAATATAAACAACTTTATATGTGCATTAAAGCAGGGTCCTGTTCAGAGCAAAACAGAATGCAACAAAATCCAAAAGGAAACTTTAATAGGAATTAATTCAAAAACACACTTCATCCATGCCAGCAATCAGTGAAATGAACATCTGCAAATTGTGGCAAACTAACAACCTAAAAAGGGTTCTTTGGGGGGGAAATTCAGGAAAACTACATTTCAGACAGCCTAAATGCAACCTTCGTCATATTGTGTTGCACATCCTCCTTCCTCTGAAGTCTTTCAAGCATTGGTTTTTCCATACTAGATCACAGACAATTTGACATTTTTGTTGGGCAGCGATTTCATATTGGATCCCTTGGCTTCTTAGACAAATCAGTGGTGCTGCATTCATCACCAGAGGTCCTTCTCCATGTGCCTTCTCCAAGGGAGGTCCATACAGTGGCAAGAATAGGCCTTTTCAGTGGTGGCTCCCTGCTTCTGGAATGCTCTCCCCAGGAACGCATGACTGATGCCATGACTGGCTACTTTTAGGTGTCAAGCAAAAATATTTCTTTTCAGCCAGCCTTCGGTCTTTAACCAGGAGAGTTCTAGACAGGTAAAACACAGCAGAGAGCTCTGGTCTGTGGCTAAGTTTAGCTAAGATGTTGATCCAACACTTGACACGCACCCTGTATTTTCCTTCTGAAGAACAGGGCAAGTACACTTACTTAGGAACAGGCTCTGGACTGGACAAGCAAATTTCAAATTAGGAATGTGGGGATCTGCCTTATACTGAGTCATTCCATGGATCCACATTGTCCACACTGACTGACAGTGACTCTCCTGGGCTTCAGGCAAGGGACATTCACGGCACTATCTGGAGATGCTGGGGTCTGAACCTGGGACCTTCTGCGTGCTATGGGAGAAGATCTACCACTGAGCTATAGCTGTCCACCAAACTGATACATAATTTCACCTAAGATTCCAGATTTTGAATTTTTTTAAAAAATCTGATCCTTCTATTAGAAAAGGATAAGTGCAAAAATAATTTGTCTCCCCCTTTTTTATAACAAAATAGATGAATTCTGGTTCAAAAGCCATCTCAGTGGAAGAGTTACAATAGAATCATAGTCCGTGTGTTTCAGCAGGTTGGGGGGGGGTACTGGCTCCTTTCTGATTCCATAATTATCATGATCTGCTCTTATGATCCATCACTGATAGAGCAGTAGGTAAAACAGGAATAAATCACAGTTATTTATATTGCAGCAAATCACAGGAGAAAGTATCACAAGGAGTTATAATTCACATTCACATCAGGCAATAATTATACATGCACTGCATTACATTTTTAGCAGAGGTATAACAGGAGGGTAGTAATTCATTATCCAATGAGAGGAATCAAAACAAATGCTTGCGAGTCTTTCTGCGCCCTGAATATTGGCAATGTCATTTAAGTTCCTAGAATGAGCATGCCGTGTAAAACTACCTGTAAATTAACCTAATACATTTTAATATAACTTTGGCATAAAAGTCTCTTAGGAAAGGGCTTTTAAATTCATGAGCCTGTTAAAAACGCATCTGACATGCTTGAAGAACATGCATTTCCTCTGGTTCCTCTGTTTTACTTTGGGTAATTCCAGCTTGAGTTTGTTGGTGGAATGCTGTTCTTGGATCTTCATTTTCAGAAGGATATAATGGACTGATAAGTGGTAGACTTGGGTTGGAAGAGCTGGGTTCAAATCCCCACTCTGTGAAACCCTTGAGATTAGCTGCTGTCCTCTAGCTAGGAATGGGGGAGAGATTTAATTCAGTTCACATTTGAAGGCAAGCATACATGATTCACATTTCCCAAAACAATGCAAGAATTGAAAAGCACCCATCCTTCAAAATCCTAACTTTGCAACATCAAATAATGGGCACAAAATGCATGTACTGCATAAGATGCATATATTTGTGAAAATAGCATGCAAAAAATGTGTTATATTTGAGGAAACTCTTTGTAAAATTGTGTATATAAGACAAAATTGCATGCAAATCTGTGCACATTAGGAGAAATTTGTACTAAAGCACATTTGTAATGTGGCAGTCACCTATGCTTTGGAACTCCCAGGAAATCCTTGGCCCATATAAAGCATGCAGGAATGTTATCAGGCTGTGCTAGGCCTACCATATATGTTCAAGTTCACAGCAAGGTGAAAGCCTGCCATCGGTGGGTTCTAGATCTATTCTGGGTTCTAGATCTATTCTAGAAGTGCTTCCACCCCAATTGGAGCAAAGGGTTCCAATGTTGACAATACTGAGCTAGATGAATCATTGGTCTGGCTCAGTATAGTGCAGATACCTGTCATCCTGTCCTTATGTTCCTAAGTAAGCAATGATGGCTTTAACTTAGATGGCTTTAAAGAGGGTTCTTGATGGCTACTAGCCATGATGGCTATATTCTGCCTCCACAGTTGGAGGCAGCAATGCTTCTGAATAAGGGAGAGCATTCTTGTGCTCAGCTCCTGCTTGCGAGTTTCCCACAGGCATCAACGGTGAGAACAGGATGCTGGACTAGGTAGGCCATTGGCCTGATCCAGCAGGCTCTTCTTGCATTATTACATTAAACTTTGCAAAATACTCTTATGGGATGGGATTCTTAGACATCCCCTCATCCCGGAGGACATTGTCTTCAACTTGACAAAATTCCCATCAATTCTGGATCTGGCCCTAGCTTTGAGAAGCAACATCTTCTGTCTCTTTCTCGCTCGCTCTCCCCCTCCCCAACACACCCTTTCATCTGATAAATAGCTCATTTTGCAATCACGATCATATAATTTAGCATGTTGACAGGTGCATAAGCTACACATGAGCTTTATATAAATATTAAACAGCCTTCCTCAGACTGAAAGCTCTGAAATGAAACACCGTTTTTTCTCTCCCTCCCAGCTCTGCCTTAATAGCTATACTCAAAAGAGAAGGTTGCCAGTGAAGAAAAGAAGGAGATTTCTCTAGTGGCAGTAGCTCAGGGCAATTTGGTTAGATTGTATTTGGTCTTCATGACTATCAGCTTCAGGTGCTATCAAGCTGCATCACGGATGACGGGGCTGTAGCTGGCTGTGCCGTTTTCGTCTCCATCACCGTCTTCTTTGTCGCTTCTGTTTTCCCTTCCTCTTTAACAACCCTTTCACTAACCTGAAGAAAAACATTTCCTAGAAATCTACAAGGGTATCATACAATGTGACTGAGGTTGAGTGAATATCTAAGGAGGTTCAGGATGGGAAGAAACCACAATAAAACGAATGGAAATGTTTCCTTCTTCCCTCATTTTGCTTTTTATCTTCTGAGGGCTTTTAATATCAATTCTTATACACACACACACTAGTTTCTCTTGAGAGCACACAGTAGTTTCACTGGTTGCCTGTTGTTCCTTGAGAAGCATTTTAAAGGGCTGATGTCATGGACAGGCTGGATCCAGCAGTGTAGTGAGAACCCCTAAGGGAAGAAGGCTAAGAGCCCGGGGATTGGTGGTGGGACAACAATGAGTAGTCAGAGGGAGAAGACTGGGAGGAGGAGGTGTTGGAAGCTGATGAAGTAACAGGGTTTAGTGAGCAGGAAGAAGCTATAGCAGAGAGAAGTCAAGTAGCAGAGGCAGAAGCAGAGGCGAGGAGAGGAGAGGAGAGGAGAGGAGAGGGGCCAAGAGGCAGAGATGAGGCAGGCTGATGAAGAAGCCAGCTCCCCTCCCCGCTGATCTCCCAGAATCAGAAGTGGTATGAAAAGGAAGGAGCAAAGACAGGCACGACAATAAGCCTCAGATTGCTTGGGAAGGAATTGGGGCAGGAGACACTTTGGGAAGGCAGGGATCTTCATTCCCCATAATTGCCTCATAGGGGCAAGATCTACCAGGACAAGGTGCTGTGCTTACTAGGCCTGGCTTTATTCCTTGAATAAAGAGTTAACTTCACTGACACCGAATGATTTATTGCTGACCTGTTCTTGACAGCTCCATGGTTTGAATGTAACACCAAAGCATAGTTTAGTGTTACAAAAATGAGCCTAGCTCCTCCCCAAGCTCACACGGTCTCTGTCACCCATCCTCCCGCACAGCTGCAAGAAGGAGTTTGCAAAAGTGCATATCTGGTTTGGCGTGTTTATTTTCAAACAAACAAAACTAAGTCAATTTTTATGCCACATCATAAAATATTTGGGTGGTTTAGAATGTTAACACAAAAGGCACAGATAAAAATACAGATAATCATTAAGGTGACTGGCTAATCAAGGGAAAAATTAAACAGCTGTAAAGGCCTGTCAGCAGGGAAAAGGCCAGGAAGTCAAAAGTGAGGAGGCCTGCTTAACCTCTGCTGGAAGAGCTGGGTTCAAATTCCCATTCAGCTGTGAAATCCTGGAGGTAATTGCTGTCTGTCAGCTCTGGGTGGGGGAGAAGAATATATAAACCAAAATTCAGCTAGCCTTTGAAATTCACAGTCTTCCAATTTTTTTCAGTGCAGTTTCTAGCCAAGCAATGTATACATAAATGGATATATTATTGCCTACGAATGCATATATTAGTGAAAATAACATACAGAAAGGTGCATTATATTAAGAGAAACTGCTTAGACTAAATTTGAACGTAAACATGTGTATATTAGAAGAAATTTACTCAAAATGCTTATGAATTTTCATGCAGATCTCTTTTAAGAGTCTCATAGTCCATTGCAATACTTTGAAGGGTATGTCTGTGCCCACATGGATCAGAAGGAAGGGGAAATGGTCAGTGGGCTTGAATCTTTGCACCTGGAAGCAGTGTTAGAAACTGAGATATGAAAGCTAGGAGCTAAATGGCACCTTAAACCTAGGTTATGGGCACAACAACAGAATGTCTAGGCACACTGTAACAAGAATACAAAGCTGAAAATGAATGAACTGCAGCTAAAATGTTATGTTCATTTTTCACATGGTCTCTAGTCCTTCCCTGCCCAGCCCCCTAATATTCTTAAGAGGGCCTCTTCTCCAGTCTTCAGAGTAGCTGGAAGTGGGGAAACAGGAAAAGGTCCCCCTTTCCTTCCACTCTGCAGTTTTAATCTGAAATCTTAGGCGCAGTACTGCACCCAGAGCTCAAAAACTTCTCACGCCTATGAAATTCCCTGTCGCAAAATGCTCCTAGAAGAATGGGAGTTTCGAACACTGCCTGGAAGACAGCACAGCTCCCAGTACATCTGGTAATGGTTTAGCATTACATCAGGCCATGAATGCAGCTGCAATCCTATGCAACGATGCACAAGGGCACAGTGTAAATGTCTATATAGGACAGGCCTGTAAAACAAGCACATCTTTTTCGTGCCTTTTTTTCATGGACATCGATTTTAGACAGATTGCACACAACACAGAAAATCTTGCTGCAATCACCATGAAAAATGCCACTGCACAACTCCAAAGAGTGGCGTTGTTTTGCCTGGAAGCACAATGGATTTTTAGAGACTGCTTCTGCTGTAGTCTTTAGTCTAACTTCTTTTTAGTAAAGATGCTCTATTTATCTTTACAGATAAGCTCAGTAGGAACACTGACCTTTGGAGAGGATTTTCTGTGTATGAGATCATATATTTGGGCCCAAAGGGTTGGGAAGATCTTTCTTGCTATTCCTAGGAATAACACAAAAGCAGTTGTTTCCATGCTATGAATATTGACACTAATTTTCTCATTCATTTGTTTATCTTCCAATAATCATTGGATGGCCCTGTGTTGTAGCATTACAAGAGATGGAGAAGAAGATCAGAAGTTACGCTCCTCATCTAGGCCCATGGGCCCCTTGTTCTTTAGTCGTTTAGTCATGTCCCCATGGACCAGAGCACACCAGGCACTCCTGTATTCCACTGCCTCCCACAGTTTGGTCAAATTCATGTTAGTAGCTTCAAGAACACTGTCCAACCATCTCATCCTCTGTCATCCCCTTTTCCTAGTGCCCTCAATCTTTCCCAATATCAGGGTCTTTTCCAGGGAGTCTTCTCTTCTCATGATGTGGCCAAAGTATTGGAGCCTCAGCTTCACGATATGTCCTTCCAGTGAGCACTCAGGCCTGATTTCCTAAAGAATGGATAGGTTTGATCTTCTTGCAGTCCATGGGACTCTCAAGAGTCTCCTCCAGCACCATAATTCGAAAGTATCAATTCTTCAGCGATCAGCCTTCTATGTGGTCCAGCTCTCAATTCCATATATCACTACTGGGAAAACCATAGCTTTAACTATGTGGACCTTTATCAGCAAGGTGATGTCTCTGCTTTCTAAGATGCTGTCTAGGTTTGTCATTGCTTTTCTCCCAAGAAGCAAGCGTATTTTAATTTCGTGACTGCTGTCACCATCTGCAGTGATCATGGAACCCAATAAAGTAAAATCTCTCACTGCCTCCATTTCTTCCCCTTCTATTTGCCAGGAGGTGATGGGACCAGTGGCCATGATCTTCATTTTTTTGATGTTGAGCTTCAGACCATATTTTGCACTCTCTTCTTTCACCCTCATTAAGAGGTTCTTTAATTCCTCCTCACTTTCTGCCATCAAGGTTGTGTCATCTGCATATCTGAGGTTGTTGATATTTCTTCTGGCAATCTTAATTCCAGTTTGGGATTCATCCAGCCCAGCCTTTCGCATGATGAATTCTGCATATAAGTTAAATAAGCAGGGAGACAATATACAGCCTTGTCGTACTCCTTTCCCAATTTTGAACCAATCAGTTGCTCCATATCCAGTTCTAACTGTAGCTTCTTGTCCCACATAGAGATTTCTCAGGAGACAGATGAGGTGATCAGGCACTCCCATTTCTTTAAGAACTTGCCATAGTTTGCTGTGGTCTACACAGTCAAATGCTTTTGCGTAGTCAATGAAACAGAACACAACATAAAACCCTGAACATATGGGGTTATAAATCATATAGGAAGCATACAAAGATAAAGACAGGCTCCTCACATTGGATCTGGCCCAAACTAGTGAACATTATAGATGTAGATGTATTGAACCACAGGCTATTACAGGTGATCTTCTAAAACACAAGGAGAGCAGTGTGGTGTAGCAGCTAGTGTCGGATTAGGACCTGGGATATTATCAATTGACTCTCCACTCAGCTATGAAGCTCACTGAGTGACCTGGGGCCAGCAATTGCCTCTCAGCCAAAGCCTACCTCAAAGGGTGGTTGTGGGGATTAGTCGAAGGGGGGAGGGGAACCACCTTGAGTTCCTTGGAGAAAAAGGTGGGATAGAAATGCAATAAATACATGAATAAATATGTCTTTGCCCTGGCTTTTAACACTATAGATACATATTTTTAAGACCCATCTTATTTCTGTAATGGTTAAGTTCATGCCCTCCAACATTTCTCCCATGAAAATAGGGACGTCCCATTCCATAATGATAATTTTACTATTTATATCCCACACATCTTACTGGGTTGCCCTAGCCAGTCTGGGCAGCTTCCAACATATATAAAAACATAATAAAACATTTTTTAAAAAAACTTCCCTATACAGGATTGCCTACAGACAACTTGGTGATTGGATAACTCCATATACTCCAACATTTCTCCAAAGAAAATAGGGATGTCCTAAGGAAAAGCGGGACAATCCGGGATGTCTTCTCTAAATCAGGGACATCCCTGGAAAATAGGGACACTTGGAAGGTCTGTAAGTTGGCTTTTAAAGTATTTATAATATTGGGTTTTCAATTGTAACCTGCCCTGGGATCTTAGGGTAATCAACTGTAACAACAAGTTGGGTCCTTTAATCTTAGTGGGTCTACTCTGAGTAGAACTTACATTCCTTTCAGCCCTCTGGAAATATTTGCAGGGTTTCCTTAATGAAAGACCCCCTCCCCTCCCACTCCCAAAAACAAAGGCAGTAGTAAAATATCATAAATCTCCAGAACTAAAGATCAGACTTCAGACCCTTCTGAATTTCACAGTCAGGTTTTATCATGTGTGATTTTCATTCTGTTTCGTTCATCTCTGTTATAACATAAAATTTCATCAACTGTAAATGTCAAATCTTCTCTGTTATTTGCTAATGTCATAAAAAAGCCTGAATTGTTTGCTTTGTTAAAGGGCTTACTGAGCACTGACTATTCTTTATTTGTATTTTACTACCAGAAATGTATTTTTTTATATAAAAAGGTAAAATAATAATAATACTAAAAAAAGAGAAAAAAAGATCCCAGCTGAAATGGGATTTAAACAACACGGCGAAGTTTGCCATTATCATAAATGTGTGTGAAGTGCTTTGTGAATAATAAAATGGATCATGGATTTGGGATAATTCAAACTGAAATGTTATGTGCAGCATCAGCATCAGATTACATTAATGTAGTTCATTTGAAATGGTTTAAAGGCCGTCAGATGTATGAGTAAAGAATCTGTATCATAACTTAGAACAAATAGAGTGCGGCATTTGTTTATAATGTCACTGCTAAACAAATCTATTATTGCATTTCTGGATGTGGCATTATATTACTGCTACTATTAAAGCAGCTTCCATCTGAAGATAAATTATAGCTTTAATTATAAGCATTACCTGGGTGTATATATTACTTGAGACTGAAACAATGTTTAAGTAACCTTAGGTTATTTTTTATGCCTGGACGTTTTAATTAACTATGCTTAATTTGTTATGCTTCATATTGAAATATGTGTTGTGTTCATCCTGGAGAGGCTAGGGGCATGGCAGTGGGGTGTTTTGGAGGAGGGCTGGGCAAACCTGCATCTAGATGCTCACCCGGTTATGAAGTTTTTTGTTTTAACCATTGCTCACACATGACTGGGGACAAAGGGGCACAAGACTGAGATTTGTAAAATATAAGGAAGAGAGTCCTTCTCCAGTGTGGTGTAGTGGTTAAAAGCAGTAGTCTCATAATCTGGGGAACCGGGTTCGCATCTCCGCTCCTCCACATGCAGCTGCTGGGTGACCTTGGGCTAGTCACACTTCTCTGAAGTCTCTCAGCCCCACTCACCTCACAGAGTGTTTGTTGTGGGGGAGGAAGGGAAAGGAGAATGTTAGCCGCTTTGAGACTCCTTAGGGCAGTGATAAAGCGGGATATCAAATCCAAATTCTTCTTCTTCTTCTCCATGCAGTGCATAGTTAAACTATGGAACTCACTCCCACAGGAGGCAATGATGGCCACCAAACCTAGATGGCTTTAAAAGAGAATGAAACAAATGGAAGACAAGGCTATCAATGGCTATTAGCTAGGATGGCTCTGCTCTGCCTCCAATGTTTCCAAATGCTTCTGAATACCATTTCCTGGAAAGCACAGAAGGAGAGAGAGCTCTTGTGCTCAAATCCTGCTTGTAGGTTTCCAACAGGTATTTGGTCAGCCACTGTGAGAACAGGATGCTGGGCTGGATGGGCCATTGGCCTGATCCAGGAGGCTCTTCTTACACTCCACTTCTCTCTGCCTTTTTGCCAGATATCCTACCCTCCCTTAATTATGATTTCTCTTTATGCTATGACCTTGCTATGGACCACGTCGGCCGCCATATTCAGGGCTGGGCAGGAATTTCCCCACTTGGCAAATTGTCAGCGGCCATCTGGTTTTCACCTAATTATCGTTCATACTCAATTGTCACAACCCTCTAAGCATTGAATAAGCCTAGGTCTTGGCCGGAGGGGTGGTTGTAGCCTCTATCTGCCTTTCCTTGGTAAAGGTTATCCTGTTAAAAGCTTCTGTCAGACACCACACAGGGATGTGGTTTGCCCTTAGAGACACTTCCAGAAGACGGGCTGGAGTGGAATAGTGCTTGCTTCACCCAGTCCCTATGTCAAACCTTCATGTCGGTAACCAATAAAATTGTGGCCTTTTTGGCCTCTTACTACCATCAGTTTCCATGTTAGCTTTTCCAACAAAGCTGTCTGCCAGACTTCTTCATACCACTTATCCATGGTCAACATTTGCAATGTTTTTCCATGTTCTGGCTATGGTCAAATTAAGCAATGCCAGTCCTGGGGACATAGGAAATGTTTGCCTTGTAATCAAAGATATCTCTGCAAAGACATTTTCCCATAATTTTTCCATTTTTGAACACTTCCACCACATATGTCTGTATGTTCTGATAGTGGGACACCCTCTCCAACACATAAGAGAGCAGTTGAGTTTTATATAAGCTAGATGTCTAGGTGTTAAATACCAGCATGAGCAATTTTGAGGGCTTTTCTCTTGTCATTGTCGAAATAGATTTATACGAGGCTTTTATCCACAGTCCATTCCATGCCCCATCCTCAATTTCTAAATCTCAATTTGATTCCCACCATTCTCTCATATTATTCTGGGGAGGGAAATATGCCTCTATAGTTGATTTATACATGGATGATATTAATCCTTTTAATGCTACTTTTCTTCTACTATTTTTTTTTTTTTTTTTTTTGGTATGACGTTAATTGTCTTGTAGCTTCAGTTTTAATCTTAGAGTTTGTTAGAAATTACCTTAGTTGATGTCCTAATAGTCACAGTATTTGAGGATTTCCTAACTGGGCTTGTATCTTATTAATGGTAAACAGCCTTCCATTTTTGTAAAAAAATCTTTCAGGCAGTATAATTGTTTTTCTTTCCACCCTTCTAAGTCATAGGTTTTATATTTATTTGTAAAAATTGGGTGAAACTGTATTGACATTATGGATGATGTGCCTGGAGTGAATAGTGTTTTCTACATCTGAATTTTGACTCAAAAGAAATGACATCTCACCAAATAGTGGAGAAATATTCTGGGTCTTCTTGACCCTTAGAAACATGTAAGTTGTGAGTTATTTTCTCTGCAATAGCCAGAGTCCACATAATATTGTACCAGTGAATGATACCAGTAAATTTTATTGTTTATAGCCAATGGCCATCACAATACAGTATGAGCACAAATCACACAGCTACGAAATGAAAGACATTACATGCACCAGACCAGGACAAATCTACAATATCCAAAATTTAGGAACGTTCCTTCTAGTCAGCATCCCTTATACTTCACTGAGAGATTAAAGTGCTGTAGCATCTTCCATTTCTGGGCCCAAAAAGATCACATTGCAACCAGCATCCATTAAAGAAATTCCTTAAACTGGAAAATAACTATAAGACATTTTTTTTAATTAAATAAAAACCCTGGATCAGAATAATGGTAACATTTGTCATTGCAGATGTGGGTTAGGGCCTATTTTACAGTGCCTCTCTTGTTAGACGATATGCCCAGTTGGCAGATGTTATGGCTGATTTCTAACAGAGGAAGGCATTTAGGACTGGGGTGTGGGGAGAGAGACGAGTCTTAAAAGTATTCAGGTGGGGGAAATCCTGCTTAACTTTCTCAAAGCACGCACCAAACCTTATTCTTTGGGCATTGTGTATATAATCTTCATAACAAACCAATTTAATCAAGTCAGCTACAGTACCTTAGCTATCATTTAATTGACTGTGGTTTATATCTTGCATATTTAATAGTCAGATGATTGAAAAATTAATGATTTTAGTCACTAAGTTAAGAAAGACAAATATTAACAACTCTTGCTCTGCCAACTCAAATTAAACAGCATGAGTTAAATTTCTTGGATTTTTTTTTATAGCTCCTAAGCTCTCAATTTAAAATAATTCAGTCTTTAATGTGCAATCTAAGAAATCTAAGCTTTCTTACAGGTAAACCAATTATGCCCACTCCTCAGTTGCCAGCTTTTCCCCCTTACATCCTGACCAATGGTAAGTCAGTGTTTATTCAAAAAGTTGCAATTTCTTGTCATTTCATAATTCCATTTAAACACCCACTCTGACTTTTAGTATTTGTTTCATTTGGTAGCTTTAAATCGTTTTATCTTCCCCACAGGGCAGAGGTCATGTTCTCACAAGGACCTTTGACCCCCACCCTCCTGCAAGGATTTGACACAAAGACTGATTTACATGGTTTGAATGACCATTAAGCCCTAAAGTTAGCTGGCAGTTAGTGAGGATATGAAGCTAGTCAAATTAATTTGTACATATAAGGAAGGAAAATGAGAGTCAAAGAAACAAAAGCAGAGAAGAAAAGGAACAGAAGTGCCTTGAAAAGATTGGGGAGTATAGCAATGATTTTTTTTTATTACTACTACTACATGAGTGCTCATTGGAAGGACAAATGGTGAAGCTGAGGCTCCAATACTTTGGCCACCTCATGAGAAGAGAAGACTCCCGGGAAAAGACCCTGATGTTGGGAAAGATGGAGGGCACAAGGAGAAAGGGACGACAGAGGACGGGATGGTTGGACAGTGTTCTCGAAGTTACCAACATGAGTTTGACCAAACTGCAGGAGGCAGCGGAATACAGGAGTGCCTGGCGTGCTCTGGTCCATGGGGACATGAAGAGTCGAACATGACTAAACGACAACTACCACTACAATGATTACTACTACTCTCCTTCATTGGCCTCCTTCAGAGGCTGGGTGGCAACTTGTCATGTATCTTTTAGTTGAGATTCCTGCATTACAGGGAGTTGACCCTTGGGGTCCCTTCCAACTACAATTCTATGAGTCTATGTACTATCCCTAGTGAATATATTCTTCCTCCATGGTCAGAGGCCGTAATGCTTCTGAATACCAATTGCTGGAAACTATGGGAGGGGAGAGGTCCCTTGTGCTCAGGTCCTGCTTGTGGACCTCCTGTAGGCATCTGGTTAGCGGCTGTGTGAACAGGATGCTGGACTAGATGGGTCACAGCCCTGATCCAGGCGGCTCTTCTTATGTTGTTGTTGTTGCTGCTGCTGCTACTGCTATTCAATGCCATATTACTTCCAGGTTGAATTACAGCTTCCTGGTGCCCATTGGAGCCATTATATCCAGGAACTGGAGACCATGTCTGAGCAAGGAAGGTTCTGACATCATACAGGCTTGATGAGGTTAAGGGGCAATCTGGATTAGCTCCCGGGGGACGTCAGCTTTCTAGTGCATAGGGAGGTCTAGGAGCACCATATCCCTATTATATTGTATCTGGAGCTCTGCTGGACCATGGAATCATAGAATGCCAAGAGCTCCCATCCATAGCACATGTGTGTAAGGCTGCGCTCAGACAACACTTTGTCCCATTTCCCCTACATTTTCTTACCTGTTGATTTCAATGTTTTGTGTTTTAATGGTTGATGTTTTAGTGTGTTTTTAATATTTTGTTGGGAGCTGCCCAGACGGACTGGGGCAACCCAGTCAGATGGGTGACATATAAATAATAAAAGCGTTGTTGTTGTTGTTGTTGTTAGCATCAGCATCCTTCACAAACCACATCTAGAAATCTTGCAGATTCTAGTAGAAGTTTAGTGCTCATTTCCATGTTATTTCTTCCAGAAATAATTCTTTTGCACACCTGTTAAAGTGGAGTTTTGCACTATAATTTTCTCACAGTTTACATGGATGAAATTTGGGGTGGTATCCTGGCATGCAGTTCTTTCCCACCATTTTCACAGGTAAATTATGAGGGGGACAGATGCACACATGTGAATAAAGGGGAGTAGAGTGCCCAATGGAATCCATTGTTGTGTCACAATTTGCCCCCTGGGTTGAATGAAATTTAGCCCAACGTGGCAGTTCATTGATCAAACAGCCAAAGTTCCATACTGCAACAGGTAATGCAGTGTAAAAGGAATGTTAGTAACCAGGACAGAAGCACTAACATTGTAAGCAGGAAAATTGACACAATAATCCCCATGTCTGAATGCCACCTAAGATAGTTTGGTATCAATGGCAAAACAGCAGCAACGCCGACACAATGCTTCTTTTAAGGCTGAGTACAGTTCAAGTAACGATGTAGTTTAAGAAGCTACAAGACATTAGAGAGACAGAGTTCATTACATGCAGAATTAGACACTCTTGGGAAGTATTTTTAGAATGATGGGATCTAATTAGTCTATTGTTTAATGAAGTAAATTGAAAGAGATGGATTATATAACCGGCCTTATTCGCTGCATTTGCTAATGATTCATAGTAAAGAGGCCTCGGTAACATGGCAGATTTGGTTTCCAGTGCAGGGATCATAGTTCCACTGATGCAGACAATTATCCCAAACCCACCTTCTATACAATCCTACCTGATGCACTTTTTCACTGAGAAAAATAAATTATTGAAGCTGGGTACAAAATATATTATGAAACCTAACTAAGGCAGGAGGGCCAGGATGCAATCCTGTCTTTGTCTGACTGACTGACTGACTGACTGATAAGAGCATTTATATTTATATTCCGCCATTGTAGTGAAAAATGCTACTCAGAGTAACTTACAATATTTGAAAAGAACAGTTCCATAGAAGCAAAACACTTGCAAATGGGATAGAGACAACCATTTTTGCATTCACTTGTATCCCAGCACTATAGACACCAATGGGGTAAAGATTAGGTTATTACTGGTTACCTTTAGACACTAGCTAAAAAAATGCACTAGCAGTTGCTGAAAGAATGTCCATTTAGGTGCATCAAAATGTCCAGTGTTGAATTGGTACTATGATTGTTGCTATGTTTTAAGATGTTTTTACATTTATTTGTGTTGTTTGGTTTTAATTTTTATGTTTTTATCTCATTCTGGGATCCTATCAGATGAAAGGCAATTCAGAAATATAATGTAAGTAAGTAAGTAAGTAAGTAAGTAAAATGATGACTCTATGAACACTTTTGCCCTCTTAAAAATCACTTCCTTTCTTTCTCCCTTTTAGGAGATGCACAAAAGGTTGAGCAGAAAAAGAAACCATGATATCACCTCTTCCGGTTCCAGTCTGCCTTAATGGAGAGCAGGAGAGAGTAGGTGATGAAAAAACAAGGATGGTAGAGGGTAAATCATTCTTGCAAATTCCTCCCAGGGACAGGGGGGAATGGGCTTCACTCACAGTCCGTCTCAGTACCTAAATCTCACTCTGGCATGGAATGCGGGAGGCAGGGAGTGCAAAAGCACTTCACCTGGTGAAAACCCTCCTTCACCACCATTAAGAAACAGAGGTTATCCTGTTAATTAGAGCTTAATTGGACTAAAGTACAGGTGTGTGCTGGAAGAGATGAGATCACAAACTGCGGAACAAACCAACTGCAAGGACTTTGAGGTTTGAATATGAAATAGGACTTCATTTGGTGCAAAAGAATGTGAGGGGGGAGGGGAGCCTATGGTTTGTTTATTTAAAGTTTTCGTCTCTACATTTATGATTCGGCAACCCTCCCCTGAATGTTAGTTCAAATTATACTTGTACAAGTGAGGATAGAAGAAATTGGATAAAAAATATGGATTATAACGTCAAACGGAACTGTGCATGTGTAAAAAAGGTGAAACGGGAGGGAAGCTCTATTTTGTGAAAGGTTTACGATGGAAACTTAGAGCCGACTCTTCCCCATCCTTTGTTATCTACAAAGTAAACTGAATAATGCTAAGAGGGCTTGGAATTTAATTTAATTGGAAGGATAATTGGCCATATACCTTCAGCTGGAAGGATGAAAGGAGTCTGTGAGCTGCCAAGGAACTGATAAGGGTTTTTATTGAGTCAACAGACCGCTCTGCTTCCCAGGCTGAGGTGAAAAAAATAGTGACAACACTTTATTTACTGGGATAGAGCAACTTTTGCATCTGTTGTTAAAGTTCTTAGTGCAAAACCATAAAGCATGGGACAGAGCAATGGAGAAACTTTTGGACCAACAATAGGATATCAACTCCACCCAAGGCATGATGGATAACAGAAACCATCAGGGGAAAGAAAGACATAACATCTTACAAGGACAGGAAGAAACATCACAGACAGAATAATTGCTACACACAGGAAAGAACAATGATATAGTTTGAGTCCCTCACTTGAAGTTTTATAAATCATTTAATGTGTCAACACAAATAGAAGTTACTAATACTGCATCTGTTGTATAAGGGATTATTATTATGACTGGAGTGTAATTGAAACTAATAAGATTTTGGAACACAGAAATAAAGAAAACCAGAAAGCCATCAAATCTAGCACGCTTTAATTAAATTATATAATTTGGTATTTGAATGATTGGCATTAATAATTGTATTATAAATTGACATTGTTATAATTAGACTATTATTGGAATGTAATTGAAAATATTTATTAAACCATGGTATCACTGCAGTTCCTAGTAGTCAGGTGCCTTCACAGTTCCTGTGTTGTGTCATCACTGAGTGCACATGTAATCTTTATATTCTTCTCATTCTGACTAGTGGAGGGAGATGAGGGTAAAAGCAGGATGTAGCCTCACTGCTTGCTGAGCTCTCTGACTTCCTGTGCTGTGGAAGTGGGCAGTGAAATTATCAGGTTAGTGTGGAAAGAATGTGTCAACCCAGTTGCCTTGGCAACGAGAGCAGTGTTCCTTTGTCCATCCACCATTCAAGATAAGGGCAATGAGATGGTTATGTTGGCACTTAATGACCAACAATGATTGGCTACATGATAGAATGATGTCATGATGCTGGCTGCCTGGTCCCTGATTGGCTGGGATCATGGCACCAGCCTGGAAAAGGAAACAATTTTTCTTGGTAGAATTACATTGAAGTGAGGGTAGTGTGAGACTGCAAACAGGCACCAACAGGATACATTCAGAGGAATATTTTTGGCCCCCTAAAGGTCTCTTTTTCATACTGAAAGATATTGAGCCCCCGAAATGCAGCATATCATTTCTTTATTTCTTTGGCAAAAAAAAAAAAAATGGATAACATGTATTTCAGGAAAACATTTTGTCATTTATTATGTCATAAGCAAAAAAGAGTAAAATAAACTGTTTATTATCACGCATAAAATGCTTTTGATCAGCCAACTGAAAAACTAATTTCATTTTCTCATTACACTGCCTCAGGCATCCTTTAACGTCAATTTTTATTACAGACAAAGCTGGGGAAATTAAAATGATCAGTTACAGTGGAGGGAAAAACATTCATTTCAGAATTTCCAAAAAGTAAGAATAACAAGTAGCAAACCCATCAGTCTTTGTAATTACAATTAATTTTGCAGCAATGGAGGAGTAGATCTTATGGGCTATGAAATGCTATACTTCTTTTTTAAAAAAGCAGGGATGCTCTGGCATGCTGGTAAATGCAAGTGCACCTGGGCAGCATAAAACCAGCAAATGTTATTGCCAAAATCCTTACACATACACACAGTTCCACATGCATAATAAGCAATAGAATCTCTATTTTCCCCATAAGAAAGAAACAGCAAAAATCTCTAGGGAGCACATAGTCAAGCAGGGCCAGCGTCAAAAGTCAGAATGCTTGGGTACCTGCCGAGGACCCATGCTCCCACAGGGAGCCCACTGACAAGATCTCCCACTAATCCTGTTCCCCCCTTCACTAGTGCCCCCCACCTCTTGCTTTGACCCAGACAATGGTGGTGGTGAGCAGGAGGAGCAGTCCATTTCATTGCCTGCTTCCTCGCTGCCTCCCAAGCAAATCTGTGGTAGCAATGAGGAGGAGGAGGAGCATCAGCTGATGGCAATGTTGGAGAGGATGTACCAATGATGGGTTACCTGTGGCCCACTCTAGGTGTGGTTGGATACCCTGTATTTCCCCTCCTGGAGCTACAATTCCCAGAGTTCCCTGTGAAGAAGGGATTGCTTGTTAAACCACTCTGGGTTATAGCCACAGGTTTCCTCATGAACTGGGAGTTTCTTGTAGGGGTGCAGCTTCTGTGGCTCTTTCTGCCACTGGAACTTGCACCCAGCATCCCCCATAAAACAAGGGCTGTCCCTGGTAAATTGCAGTAGTTGGAATGCTGGTGGCACTGTGGTCTAAACCACTGAGTCTCTTGGGCTTGCCAATCAGATGGTTGGTTGTTCGAATCCCTGCGACTGGGTGAGCTCCCGTTCTTTGTCCCAGCTCCTGCTAATCGGGTAGTTCCAAAGCACACCAGTGCAAGTAGATAAATAGGTACTGCTGTGGTAGGAAGGTAAACGGTGTTTCCATGTCCTGTGGTTTCCATCATGGTGTCCCGTTGTGCTAGAAGCAGTTTAGTCATGCTAGCCACATGACCCGGAAAGCTGTCTGTGGACAAACACCTGCTCCCTCGGCCTGAAAGCAAAATGAGTGCCACACCCCATAGTCGCCCTTGACTGGACTTAACCATCCAGGGGTCCTTTACCTCTTTTTTACCTAGTTTGAATGTAGAGTGTGATCCATTTTCTGACATTAAGTTGCAATTTCTACAGGGGAGGTGGGTCCATTTGTGTGAATGGGACACTGTTCCACCAACCCACCTTCTTACAACCAATTTAATGCGACAAGCACTGCCTTTCAGCTTCCTCCTCCCGAGTCTCAGTTTTGCCCTTGTAGAGCTCAGCAAGGAAAGTGGTAGGAAGAAAAGTAGAGTCAGTTAGCTCTGCCTGCCATTGGTCCTTGTTCTGCCTCTTATTGGATGTGGCTCCCCCTGCTGTTGGCTCCCTGCCTTTCACCCTTCCAATGAATCAGGGGTGCCAACTCTCCCTCAGGATTGTGGGTGCCCACAGGCTAGTGTGTGTGACGTTGCACGTCCATGTTGCGGCGGTTGGCGGTGGTAGCTGCTTTTCCTCCTCCTCTCTGCAGTAAGCGAGGCACCCTTTTCCACAGGGAGGGGAATGGACTTGGAGACAGAGAGACTCTGCCTCCACATCCAGGCCCCCTCCCAAGAAAAAGGTGCCCAGCTGGGCTGAGAGGATGGAGCCAAACTGCTTCTCTCTGAGGCAGCACCGCTGCCACCTGCCAGGTTTTCTCATTGACTTTGTGTGTACTCGGCCTCCAGAATGATATTATTGTGGGTGCCCAAGCACCCACGGCTCCCTGGAGTTGTCTCCTATGCAATGAACACCAACCACCACTGCATTTCTAGCAATGTGTCAGTTTTTAGAGCAAAACCATTCATATACTTTTCTTGGCAATTTGTCTTCAGTCAACTTGTTATCCCCCTCCCCCTCCCCACAAGCGAGACACTACAAGGGGAAACCTAATCATTGTTATCTATGCATGTGTACAATTTAAAGCAAAGCTACCATTGGCCTGTGTGAGGTCTTCAGCATGAAAAATGATAGCAAGGTATTAACTATTGCTGCCTTCTGTGTAAAAGGCTCTGGGGAGATGTATGGACAAATGAACGCTCTTTTAATTGGCCAGCAGATTGAACTGGCATCTTGACATGGATATTATATATATATACCTAGGGGATAAAGAACTGCTCTTTTGAAACTGTAGATTCTGAACTGCCTGCTTATAATTTCACCCCATCAACTCCGTAATTCCAAGAAATCAGAACGCTTATTAAGATTCATTTTCACATTATGCAGTATTTTCTTAGTTGGTGGTCAAATTTAGCATCATATCCAGAAAGGCTTGACTGTGAAAGCCCTGGGTTGGCTTTGCACATTTTGAAGAGTTACTGGTATCTAACATGTGCAGAAAGTGCAACTCTGGCAAAGGCCGAAACACAGGCTCCTAAGGTGCACAGGAAAAGCCAGGTTCTCCCTATTCCTTTCTGCCCTGAACAGGGCTTTGCGGCTGCAGCAGTAACTCAATGTTGCACTTCCAGGTGTGCTCCTCTTCAGGGCTCCTTCCAACCAGGCTGCCCATGACCTCCAAATCACTTTTCCTCCTTCACGCGATGGACACACCATACATTTAAAGCACCCACCCAAGAATCCTGGGGACCATAGTCTACTCCTCACAGAGCTATAATTCCCAGCACCCTTAACAAACTACAGTTCCCAAGATTCTGTGAGGTGTGCTTTAATGTATGGTGTGTACACAGCCTGAGTATGTGCTTTCTTCATGGCCCAGGGGCGGGTGCTTAAAAGATTTGTTGTTCCTCTACAATGTTGTGTTTTTCCTAAGCTTAATGATTTCTCCCTCTTGTTCCTCAGTAACCTTATTTTGAGCTCCACAGTCATCAGCACAGGCTAACTTCACTGTTAGAGAAGTGTGTGTGTGTAACCAAATTTGAACTATTCATAAACCATGCAGTCCATTGAAAGTTCAGACCCTGCAACCCATTGAAAGCAAGAGTTTTTTCCCATAATCGGCATGCATGCAACCTATTTTTTAAAACCTATTTTATCCTTGAAACAACCCTGTAATGTAGGCTACAATGAGAATTAGCAATCTATTGTTTTGTGGCCTTGCAGGGATTTGAACTCAGTTTTCCGTGGTCCTTATCCAACACTCCAAACTAGGGTTGGCTAACATTTTGGGGGCTGCACGGCCTGATCCAAAAGGATCTTCTGTTGTTCTTAAGTAAAAAGAACATATCTATCCCCAGGCCATTTAAACAAACAAACAAAAAGTGGATTGACACCTTCACTTCTGCGCTTCAATTTTAAATTCCCATTCACCAGCCAACACTCACTGGGGTGTTCTCATGCACAGCTATGGCTGGATTTCACCCTGTTCTATTACCTTACATGCTGTTTGCCCCAGTTAAAGTTCTATTCCGTCACATCTCATCCTCCCTTCCCTTCATCCCAGCCTTGTGAAAAGCAATGGGTTGCTGAACATTTGCATCCCACCCATCCCTCCAAGCAGCTCCAGGCAACAAGCATGGTTCCTCCTCTCCGATTGATCCTCACAACAACCCTGTAAATTAGATTAGGCTGAAAAGAGAGTAACTGGGACAAGGCCGCCCAGTCAGACTCATGGCTGAGTATGGATTGGAGTCTCCCTGGTCCTAATCAGACACACTAACCGCTACAGTGTCTGTTCAATGAGAACAGAATATATATATATATTTCCACCAGAGTGACATATCGATTCAGCATTCTGCCTGGCACATCTGTTAAAGCATGACTAATTCTTAATTATCATTCTATTTAAGACAATGCATTGTCACCAGTTCCTATGCAAATCTTTCACACAGAGATTGTGGCAGATACCTTTCAGAATCCTATGTCTTCTTCCATTTCCTTTCTTACATTTGATATCATTTAATATGTGTCTACATCCACGGCTGCATACATGCTATACACTTAAAGCCCATTGCTTCCCTCCTCCAAAGAATCCACAGAACTATAGTTTGTTAAGGGTTCTGGGAATTGTAGCTCTGTTAGGATAAACTACAGTTCCCTGGATTCTTTTTGGGGGGAGGGGGTAAAATGTGCTTTAGATGTGTGGTGTATATACAGCCTACACCTCTATCTATCTATCTATCTTTCTATCTATCTATCTATCTATCTATCTATCTCTATCATATTCCTTATCAGAGTGTGATTCATCTTACATAAAGGGTTATATATCAGTGGAAAAGACACCAGGTAATGGCAATAATGATGATGATCTCAACAAACTTACACAGAATCATGTTACTTTTAAATTCTGTATGGCCTTTCAAATAGAGCAGAGTGGATCTGGAGCATATGGCAAACATTCCCTTAACCAAAAGCAATATTCTTGAATACATACCACCTCATTTCCATGCATATTCTCCAGGGATGGGCAAGCCTTATATCACAAAGATAATTAATGCAAGCTTCCAACCATTCTATCCCCTTGTAGAGACGGGAGCAGTAGGTTACAGGGCAATAGAGTGAAATTAGTTTTTAGCCGAACATATGTCCTGACCTTTTCCTTAAAGCCAATCTATTTACTTCATAACGCAGTTCATCTTGTACAAACCAATGTAACCGGAGACGGTGTAAAGGTTAAGACATCTGTGAATCCGATACCAGCCCATTTCTATTGCTAACATTGTTTCTTTTCTTGCACAGAGATTTTGAACATTAGTGATGTGGGGAATAATATCTCAGAGATGGAGTCAGCCCTAGCTAGCAGAAGGCCAGGAGCAGAGTGACGCAGTGAATGCTTTGGAGAGCTCATTTGAAAATGATCACTGGGATTATTCACGTGTCCAGTGGAAGTGATGGGGCAGGTGCTGGAAAATACTGCAGACATGACCTAATGATAGAGTGCTAAAGTAGGTTTCTTATGCATGCAGCCAAGAATACGTCTGCACCGTGCTTTTAGAGGACTATAACAGACCGTCCAAGTGTCCCTATTTTCCATGGACACTCCTGATTCATTGAAGTCATCCTGGTTTCTGAGCTGATCCCAGAGTGTCCAGCTTTTTCTTAGGATATCCCTATTTTCAATGGAGAAATGTTGGAGGGTATTGAGTTATCCGCCCCCCCCCCAGGTGTCTGACGGCAATCCTGTATAGGGAAGGGGTTTTATATGTTGGAAGCTGCCCTGAGTGCCTGGTGCAACCCAGTCAGATGTGTGGGGTATAAATAGTCATTATGGAATGGGACGTCCCTATTTTCATCGGAGCGTATGCTATAATACCACCTTAACAGTCTTGGTGTCACCCAAATAATCCTAGGAACTGTAAGGGTACTGAGAGTTGATAGGTAGAGGTAAAGGGACCCCTGACTGTTAGGTCCAGTCACAGACGACTCTGAGGTTGCGGCGCTCATCTCGCTTTATTGGCGGAGGGAGCCGGCATACAGATTCTGGGTTGTGTAGCCAGCATGACTAAGCCACTTCTGGCGAACCAGAGCAGCGCGTGGAAATGTTGTTTACCTTCCCGCCAGAGCGGTACCTATTTATCTACTTGCACTTCATGATTTTGAACTGCTAGATTGGCAGGAGCAGGGACCGAGCAACGGGAGCTCACCCCATCACAGGGATTCGAACTGCCGACATTCTGATTGGCAAGCCCTAGGCTCTGTGGTTTAGACCACAGCGATAGGAGACCCCAAATTCCCCTCCCAGAGCTGGAGAAGAAGTAAAGATTGATGTGGGTCTGTAGATTCAAAATCAACTCTCTCCCCTCTCTTTTCTCTTAGAATATCCTGATTATATTTGCACTATACATTTAAAGCATTGTGATGTCATTTTAAACATGTCATGGCTTCCCCCAAGGATTTCTGGGAGTTTGCTAAGGCTGCTGGGAGTTGTTAGGAGACCCCTATCCTCCCCCAAGAACTGCAATTCCCAGAGTTCCCTGGGAAGAAGGATTGGTTGTTAACCACTCTGTGAAATGTAGCTCTGTGGGAGGAATAGGGACTACCAAACAATTCTCAGCACCCTTAATGAACAGCAGCTCACAGAATTCTTTAGAGAAAGGCCATGATTGTGAAAGTAGTATCAGGGTGCTTTAAATGTATAGTGTAGCTGTGACCCAAGTGAGCCTTCTTTGCTGTCTGTCCACAATCCCAGTGCCAGAATTCAATAATAATTTATAATAACAATTTATTATTTATACCCCGCCCATCTGGCTGGGTTTCCCCAGCCACTCTGGCTCCCAACCAAATATTAAAAACACAACACAACATTAAGCATTAAAAACTTCCCTAAACAAAGCCTAAACAAGGAAGTCTAGCAAGGAACCCTGAGCAAGGGCTGGCAGCATCAGGGATCCGCTCAGGCTCAGAAAATGACCAAGGCCCCACCAATGACTGCAGTGCAGCACATCTTTGAAATACTGAAACTTCCCATTTCAGTCCAGAGTGCCTACCCTTTAAGAATATCTCACATAGCCTGGCTACAAAAGACCCTGGAATGGAGAGCCTTTGCTAGTCAGAGCAGATGATACCAGACTAGATGGACCAACTGTCTGACATAGAATAATGCAGCCTCGTGTGATCCTTTTATCTTTTCCATTTCCAAATTCATGTTCATTCTCTTTTGTGTTCCATTATGAGCTGGAATAGAGCAGGACTGATGAACCGTAAAAATAGCAATTGATGTCAAAATGGTAGGATTTTCTTTTAATGTGCACTCAGTTCAATGAAATTAGTATCTTACGTGGATTATTCTTTCCATAATAGAGAAAGCAATCTTGGGCCAGTAAAGGAAAATAGAAAAAGCAAGCCTTTGTATGGATAAACCACTCCCTGCAAAAACATTTGTCGCACATGTTATAGATGCATGTAAACTCCCTTGCTTTGGAGGGGCTTTAGCTCAGGGGCAGAGTGCTTGCTTTGCATGTTACCCCAGGTTCAGATCCTGGACATAAGAACGTGAGAAGAGCCTGCTGAATCAGGCCAGACCAGAATCCTGTTCTCACAATGGCCAACTGGGTGTTTCTGGGAAACCCACAAGCACAAGAGCCTTCTCCCCTCCTGAGCTTTCTAGCAACTGGTTTCCAGCTATGGAGGCAGAGCATAGCCATCCTGCCTAGTAGCCATTGATAGTCATATCCTCCCTACTTCTCCAGGTAGGGGTGGGGGAGACTTCTTAGAGAGATGCTAAGCATCAGTGTAGACAAGGAATGGTGGCCCACCGGTGTCCATTCTGATGTTGTTGGGCTCCGACTTACATCCCCCCTGAAAGCATGGCCCATGGCAGCGATGAATGAGGTGGACGTCCATCAACATCTGGAGGGTCATATCCCTGCTGCAGTGGAGGCTGGAGCTCACTGAGACTCATAGGGCAGAATTCAGGTACCCAAAACCAAGGGTGGCACGACCCATTTTGCCCCATGAGGTGAAATGGAAAGTGCCACCTTGCCCCACTGCTGGCACTGCTCCTGCCCCCACCCACCTGCTCCTGTGGTCACCATTCACTCTACCACTGCTTGCCCTGCCACATAAACATCTGTCAGAGAAGTGATGCCACCGTTGATGCCAATTTCAGGCAAGATCGTGCTGATTTGGGGTGAGATCTCACCCCAACATTGTCTTGCACACTCTTGCGTGGTTTCAGATAAGATCTTGCCCCCAATGGACATGATCTTGCCTGAAACCAGTGCCAATGGTGGTGGTGCTTCACCACTGGCAGAGGTGGCAGGGCAGGTGGGGGACATGCTGCTTGGGGAGCTTCTACTGCCTGACGCAGCGGCCTCAGCCTATGTCAGCGGGTGGCAGCTGGGTCAATGGCAGGCAATGGCAACACATTTTAGTTTGCTCCCCATCCTCTACCATGCAGAGTTCGCCAAGTGCAGCACTGAGTCTGAGGAGGAAGCTGAGAGGTGGTTCTACCCCCCTGCTGGAATGGCTATAAGTAGGAAAGGCAGAGAGATGGAGACTGGATGAAGGCAGATATAGATTGGTAGCCCATTTGCCCTTAACAGGCTAGATTCTACTGCCCTACTGTACCAATGCCCTGACTCTGTATACGGCAATTTCCTACATCCACTAACCATTTCCAGTGGGAAAATAAATGCCAATACCCGGGTTCAGCTCCGAAAAAGAAAAAGGGAAATCAGAATAAGACAGAATGTTCCTTACAGAATAACCTTTTTGTAAAGCTTGGATAGGGAGATGATTCTGTAACACACTCAAGTCACATGTCATTAATCAGAAATGACAGTCTTTATTCATGTATATTTGACTGAAGCTGCATAATTTTAGACTCTGCTGGGCCTGGATAAATGACCCTAAGTATGGTACTTTTTCAAAATTGACAATGATTGATGATGGAGCAGGAAATTATGAACACAGAAACAGCCGATCGGCGTAAACATGAAAAATAGACAAGCCTTTTAGTGTCGAGAAAGATTGCTCATTCTCACTTTTCAAAACTCTTTGCATCTCATTTTTTATCTCTGTCATTCTGCTCGTCATGTTTTAATTTCATTTTTTTTTTAATGCAGCTGTATTGGTTACATTCTGCCTCGAGTGTCCTCATCATAAACTTCAAGATTGCTGAAAGATCCATTCACATAAATGGAATTGATTTCATATTTGCCTGTTAACAAAAAAGAAAGGAGGGGGGAGATGTATCTTGAGTTTGAGAGAGTGGTGGGGAGGGGGGACTCCTCAAGCAAAAAATGGGAGTTGAAAGATTATGGTGCATATATAAGCAGTAATTTCAAAGTGCATAGAGCAATGCATTCATTTGCAATGAGAGCGCAAATGGTGTGTTGAAATCCACCACCCCACTTTGTAGCCCGATTCACAGGTGGAGAAGAACTTCAATTCACTTAGCACTGAAAGGCAAAACTCCCTAATTTGTGATCTCCGAAACATATGAATCAGTTAGTCTGTGAAATTCGCACTTCTCCAAACTCTGCCATGCATTTCTCCAGCCAAGTAATATGCACAGAAATGCATACACTAGGATAAAGTTGCATTAAAATGCATATATTTGCCGAGCTAACATGCAAACTCGCATTATATTAGGCAGCATTGTGTATATTACGGAAATTTGAATGCAGATGTGCATATTAGCATTGTTGTTGTTGTTTAGTCATTTAGTCGTGTCCGACTCTTCGTGACCCCATGGACCAGAGCACGCCAGGCACTCCAGTCTTCCACTGCCTCCCGCAGTTTGGTCAGCCTCATGTTTGTAGCTTCGAGAACACTGTCCAACCATCTCGTCCTCTGTCGTCCCCTTCTCCTTGTGCCCTCCATCTTTCCCAACATCAGGTTCTTTTCCAGGGAGTCTTCTCTACATTTGCACTAAAGCACTGATGGGTTTTCATGAGGACTTCTTATTTTATTTCCCTCACCCCACCCCAGGGGAAAAAAGAGAAACTGAGAGAAACTGAAATTGACAGATTCTTGCATCCCTATGAACAGGTCACAAGAGGGAGGTATCTGGATCAATTTCTTGGATGAGAAGCAAACTCAGCAGTACTGCACCCTGATAGTAGTCATCATTTGCCCCCCAGGACATCCTGGAACAATCAAGACGTAGCATTATTTGAGGGCAGTGGGGAGACCGAAAGGCACTAGAGAGAGCACTGCCATAATGAGCTCTATATAAACAGACTTTCCTCTCTGGAAGACAGCTAGAGTTGGGGCAGAGTTTTTTCCTTCCCAGGTAAGACTTTCAGGCAAAACCTTATGCCTCCCCCCAAGAGGATGCTGTTTTCAGGTGCTGGAAAGGGTAAGCGGTTGAGCAGCTAGAAAGGTTTACTAACACATGTTCTAATCTGTGTTAAAAGTTTCAGTGACACCAACAGCCGACATATCCTCGAAGACTCTCTTGCTCCAGGAGGACATGGGATTGCTCCCATACACTAAGTTAAGGCTGTTTGTATGAGTAATCACTCCCTGCGCCACACAGGAGACAGTAAAACCAAGCCCTTAAGTGTTCCTACGTTTGAACCACCTAGTTGACTAGTGGATAAATAAGGCTTTCAAAGACTAAGAATTACTATTGATCTTTTGACAAACCATTGTGTATTTACTGTAATGGATGAGCTAGGCTGGGAAAATGGAGCCATTACTGGGGGAGAGTGGGAGGAAATGTGCCTTAAGTGGCCCTTTCCTCCTTTGTACCCCATGCCGCAAGAAAATGTCACCCAAATCTAAGCCAGCAGGTCTCTTCTTTAGAGGTCATCAAAGCAAAATAACAAACTGTGAAGTTAATGGGGAAAATGCAGGTTGCATCTTTGGAACAGGGGCATTTTTATCTCCACTTTCTCTCTACCAGCCTTCTGCTATTCACAAGTCCCCTGAGGTTTTGTGGCCTCAAAAAACAAAGATTTGGGGCAAAATGAGCCAAATATCGTGCTTGGGTTCCCTTTCCCCTCCCTCTCCTCCATGAATTTGTCAAATCCTCTTTTAAAGCCATCCAAGTTTGTGGCTCTCACTGCTTTTTGTGGGAACAAATCCCATCATTTAACTATGCACTGTGTAAAGAAGAACTTTATTTTGTCTGTCCTGAATCATTCATGGGATGATCCTAAGTTCTAGTTTTACAAGAGAGGAAGAATAAGCCTAACCCTAAGACAGGAAGATTCAGCACTTCCTTATGACCCTGGGACATCTTCCAAGATCTCATAGGGTTGTAGGGTATATGTGTGCCATTATCCATCTTGACATTTTGTAAAATGATTACTATAAAGAAATAATGTAATGAACTTTTCCCCTGAGCCCCCTCCTGACTCTAGAGAACGTGGAAAGGAAAATAAAATAGTGGCAGAAGTCGGATGCCCCACGCAATGCAATTCTACAGTCATAAGAAGGAAGAGAAAGTAATGTGCAGATATCGCATGTCAAATTAGTATCTTGAACACCACATTTTGGCCCTTTGAGACTAGAGGAGCTTCCATTCCCTTTATGCCGAAAATAGCTTGTGTTTTACTCCCAGTTTTTGATTGATTGCCTTTGTTAATGAATGAAGCCTTTGAATGTAATTCAATTACCCCCAAAATGCTTGATTTGTAATAAGCAGCATCTGGTTTTCAGCAAATACCCACTTTTGAACCCAGGGTCATCCCCAGGGCACAGAAAACATGAGGCCTATCAGTGTCCTCCTGTTGATGAGAAACATTGGGACACCATCCACCTGCTTACTTGTGAAGAGAAAGATAACTGTGTTGTTTCTCTAACCTTCAACCCTCTAGTTATATGGGACATGGTTAAGACATGGGTTCATCTTCAGTAGCCACTGCTATCATCAAAAGCAGGAATTGTTCACTCCTCAAAATCCCCAGAGTGATCCAGTGCAGAGGTGGAGAAACATCAGTCCTGGGGGCCGACTGTGCCTCTGTCAGGCTCTTGGGGGACTCCACAGGCCACACAACCCTCATCAGGCCTGCTCAGGGCCATTGCCAGGCGCTCTTACCTGGAATGGGTCAGCAGCCAATAAGTTGCCCCAACAGTTGACAGTTTTTCTGAAACACATACAAAATTTCATTTTACTCCCTTTTCACATTTTTAGACATTCGTCCCCCAAAATATGCATTCCTAGAAGTTATTCAAAGCATTTCCTCTAAAATGCACACCCTTATAAAATACGCACTTTCATGTGCTTTTACTTTTTTTTTTTTTTTTTTTGCAGTTAAACTGCTTCAGAAAATTTGGAGAGATGGGTCATCTGATTGACGGCTATATTCCAGTCAGTATACAAATCCAGAATAGGCAGATCAGGTGGGTCCATTTTGATGCTGGTAGTTCTTTGATCTTGACCGAACCCATTTCCCCTTCAACCCTGATTACTCTCCAGTCCTGACTCCTGGTTCCTGATTTGCTCCAGACTGCTATTCATTGCTCACCCTTGACACCTGCCTCTGATACCACCAGTCTTCAAAGGAGTGGTGTTTGTGTTTGACAGGACCTCATATCTCGTTGCTTCAATTTAGAGCATGTCGGTTCAGATTACTTCACATGGGAACCAAACCTGGCCTGACACAATGTAATTCCAGGTAACTTGATATGGAATGGCATTACACGATGCTGCATGTCACAACATTCAAACATTTTCTTCTCTGAATGAATCAAGTGCTATCAGATTAGGCGTGGGGGAGATACTTTCTACCTTCTCCTGGCCTGCCCCGCCCCCTTTTCAATCATATTATTGCATGGCCTCAAATCTCCAAATGATGAAAGATTTCAGGGGGACAGCACACTTTCCCCTTTTCGTTTCCTTGGAATCATAGAATCGCACAGTTGGAAGGGACCACAGCAGTCATCTAGTCCAGTGTTTCCCAACCTTGGGCCTCCAGCTGTTTTTGAACTACAATTCCCATCATCCCTGACCACTGGTCTTGCTAGCTGAGGATTATGGGAGTTGTAGTCCAAAAACAGCTGGAGCCCCAAGGTTGGGAAATGCTGATCTAGTCCAACCCCCTGCAATGCAGGGAACGATGGCTGCTGAAGAATGCTATTAGGGAAGGGTGCTCTAAGCCAGGGGGGTAATAAAAAAGGGGGGAAGTTGAATCATTATGTTCAACCCACTCTAGTTAAGCTTTGAAACAGTACAGTGGTGCCTCAAATTTTGAATGTAATCCATTCTGGAAAACCATTAGAGTTCTGAAACATTTGAAAACCGAAAACTCATTAGCCGACAGCTAGGCCTCAGGATCTTGGACTCAGTGGAAGCCACTTCAACTTCCGAGGCATGTTCGAAAACTGAAGCATTTACTTCTGGGTTTAGGGCATTCAAAAACCGAAATGTTCACAACAGAGACATTTGAAAACCGAGCTACCACTGTAAAATCAACGAGGTTAATTTTAACTAACGCAACATTCAAGAGAATGCTTTTACAGAAGCACTTAGCTTGCAAAGGAATATCAAGTGAACTGATGGTTCATTTTGTTATAATAACCACCAAATGAATAGTAATCAATGTGTTATTTCCACCATTACCCCATAAACTTTATACAGCTGGCCAACTTACAACCTACCAAGCAGAATGGAGCTGACCAGCGATGTGGGTGGCTGCTGTAATTCTGAGATGTCTCCGTCAAATTGGGACAGTGGAAGGGAATGCATTAGAGCGCCTGGGACATGGAAGTGGGCTTTCTCTGTACAGTGTTGGGATTATGGAACTCCCTGGGTCAAGGGGTCCATTTTGCCCCTTCTCTCCTAGCTTTCCACAACCTACCCAAGACAATTCTGTTCTGATCATTATTTGGCTTGGCAGGCTAACAATATTTCACTGAACTGATTGCTTATTCTTAGGCTTAAAAGAAACTCCTTACAATCCCCTGTGGGTTTGGAACTGTCATGCGGGTACTTCTGGATCTAAAGGACACTACAAAGGAAATTAGGGAAGATGCAGAGGTGTCCCATCTTGCCATATGGCATACAATGAGGGGCGTGGCCTGGGAACAGTCCCCAGGGCCAGATAGACGGAAGGGCCAGAATTTAGCTCCAGGTCTGAAGTTCTTCACCACTGCTAGATTCTCTCAAAGCTTTATAATGTGTAGCCCACACTCCCACAGCTCTCAGTGGATTAATGGAGAAATATCCAAGGTCTATATTCCTGGAGGCCATTCTGTTTAATCTTAATTAAGGGACATTTTAATAAAAGGAACAGGCCACCTTAAAAAAAAAAACCACAGAGCTTTGTATCACAGCCAAATCCAAGAGTAAACATAATAAAATGGACCATGTGGTTGTTTACAACATCCCCCGTTCATTGTTAATATGCAAGCTTCAAGTGTAACTGCACCTCTAATTCCATAAAATGTTTAATATAACAGCTGAAGTCCTCCAATTATACAATGGGAATTGCAAGTAATTATAAAAAAGGCCTATTTAATGACACTCTGCAAGTCTCTGTTCATGTATGCTATATAAACAACACCATCTGTAGAAAACAGAAGACATTCAGCTACTGTATGATGACAAACACTCTAAACTGGGCCTAGAACACGCGCACACACACATTTAGCCCTATTTAAATCCTGCAAGCTAATAATTATGATGATGTGAATCATTTACCCAGGTCAATGTAGAGTCCTGCTTCATCACTTGACCAAATGCAGATTTCGCTTGGTGCCATGTTTAAAGCTCTAGGCCTGCATCTTGGAAACAGCGCCACAAACTTGCCACAGCCTTTGTTTCTCCCCTGCGTTAAACCTTCTAATTTTCACCTGTGTATTCTGTTCCACACTATCCACTTTTGTGTTAAAGATGATTTTAGCCCAGGAGAAGTTGACAAGGAGAAAGGCGGCCCTTGCATTTATTTACTCTGCAAAAATATCGCAGAGGCATTCTCAGAATCAGCTGCCACTCTTGAATTCTGTCAAAGTGCTGTTCATTCCACGGAGGGACCCCTAAAGTCTAAAATGGTGAAAAAGAAAAGCGGTAAAAATGGAAGGGCAGGAGAAGAAAGAGAGAAGAGACTTGGAGCCCTAATGCATTTTAGAGTCAGGCACTAAAACTTCACTTAACGGCTATACAACTTCTGCTTGTTCTCCTCAAGAACCTTGGAACTCGAGGGAGGAACAGAACAGTATGTGTATTTTGCTTTACTGTTAGACAAACACATTGTTCCAGCACATACACCAAACATAAACACAAAACACAACTTCAGATAATGGGCACAAAAATATCCACTGAACTTTTCATGAAAACTTTGCAAAAAAAAAAACCATGTGCATGCATGCATCCACCCCCAACCCTGGTTTTGCATGAATTTGACTTCATATCTAAGCCTGAGGCAAAAGGTTAATCAAATAGGAACACTGGTGTCACTCCTCAGTTATTGATTAGCAAATGCCAGATCACATCATCATCTGACTTAATGTGTTTCAGTCATGAATATTTCCCCAGATGTCACTCCCTTCCCCTCGATTCCATTTCTTTATTTAGGAACTACTTTTGTTCAGTAACAATACTTTTCATATGAAACCTATGTTATAAAGTGAAAGCTTCTCCTTTAAAAAAAGTTATAAAAAGAAAGCTTTTCTCAGCAACTGGAAGGAAAACCAAATACAAATTCTACCTATGTTTCTGGAACATTCCAGAACTTTCATGCCTCATGCTGATTTGCCACGTTAATGGATTGCATGAGGAAACTAACTGAATCATAGAATTGTAGAGTTGGTAGGGATACAGAGGGTCATCTAGCCCAAACCCCTGCAATACAGTGGTTGTTGTTGTTTAGTCGTTTAGTCGTGTCCGACTCTTCGTGACCCCATGGACCAGAGCATGCCAGGCACTCCTGTCCTCTACTGCCTCCCGCAGTTTGGTCAGACTCATGTTTGTAGCTTCGAGAACAGTGTCCAACCATCTAGTCCTCTGTCGTCCCCTTCTCCCTGTGCCCTCAATCTTTCCCAACATCAGGGTCTTTTCCAGGGAGTCTTCTCTTCTCATGAGGTGGCCAAAGTATTGGAGCCTCAGCTTCACGATCTGTCCTTCCAGTGAGCACTCAGGGCTGATTTCCTTAGGAATGGATACGTTTGATCTTCTTAATACAGTGGTACCTTGGGTTAAGAACTTAATTCATTCCTGAGGTTCGTTCTTAACCTGAAACTGTTCTTAACCTGAGGTACCACTTTAGCTAATGGGGCCTCCCGCTGCCGCCGTGCTGCTGGAGCACGATTTCTGTTCTCATCCTGAAGCAAAGTTCTTAACCCGCGGTACTATTTCTGGGTTAGTGGAGTCTGTAACCTGAAGCGTATGTAACCTGAAGCGTCTGTAACCTGAGGTACCACTGTACAGGAATCACAACCAAGACATCCATGACAGTCAACCATCTAACCTCTGCTTAAAAACCTCCAGGGAAGGGGAGTTCACCACCTTCCATGTGATTCCATTCCACTGTCAAACAGCTCTTGCAGTCAGAAAGTTCTTATAACTTGAAACCCTTACTTCAGGTCCACACTAGCAGTTGTAGCTCTGCGGGGGGAACAAAGGGGTCTCCTAACAACTCTCAGAATTCTTTGGGGGAACCCAAGTGTTTTTAAAGTGGTACAGTGGTACGACACAAATATACCCTTTGTTCCTGTTCAATCTGTGGCTGTGTCTTTGTGTGTGTGTGTTTATTTTAAAGTATGGTTACATGTTGATTTAATTTTTTTAAGCATTTTCTTCCTTGCTTTTTTGTAGTCTGCATTGAGGGTCGGAGGTGCAGTTCATAGATATAAATTAATGATATAAATACGTGTATAAAAATGCGTCACAAGGCCAGCTAAAATGACATTTGCTTAAGCCGACATTCTCTCGTGTTGCTCCTGTCTCCTCTGTTAATTAATGCACATTGTTACAGATTCACATGTTCCTGTGACAGGGGGGGAAATCCCCATAGCGTACCAGACGACTACAGTGATAGATTACATGCGCACGCTGTGTCATATCCAATTAATTCAAATTGACTGTGCACCGCATTATGTTGTTAGTGCATGGAAGATCAATAAATATGGAGAAAACCCAACAAGGCTCTCTTCATTCCCCCTCTGATGCGGGTTGGTCTGAGACAGATCATACTTCTGTGATCTGCGCTGCTGCTGTTGAAGGAGGCAGGTGGTGCATAGACACCATTCAGACTTGGCCTATTCAATCCAGGCTCCTCTGACTTGCCATTCATGCATCGCAAAACACCATCTGGTCCTCTTTTGCCTCCAGCAATCACAGCTGACCAAAAAACGATAATAACAGCTGTTGCGAAACAAAAGACAAACAAAGCAGGGAGGGAAAGGGTTAGAATGAAGTCCAGGGCTGCAGAAATACTCCATGAAGTGAGAAATGGGGAAGGGTGCTATTCATAAGTCTAAAAAACCCCATTGTGTGGCATCTCCCTGGTTAAACTTGAAATATTTAATCCATCTGTCTCCAAAAAGGGGAGGGGAGGTAAGGAGACCCCTTCCAGCTACAATGGTCAGGTGATAGATAATATATCATGGAAACTTTGCCCGATAAAGGTATTTAAAGCTTTTGTTTGTGGTTGGAGACTAATGACCCCGTTTCAGCTAAAAATGAAACCTCCTTATGTTCTTTCATCATATGTCAGCCTAGGTTAATGTTGAAGCAGAATGTAGTTAACTGGGGTGATAAAGTGAAGAAACCCTGGGAAAAGGGGGGGGGGAGTACTTATAAATGATAGGACGGAAAACATGATTTCACAGGTGTCGGGCAAAGAGAGAAAAAGAGAGAAATCACTTACGCACTGCACTGTTCCACCACAACATTGCGCATCAATACAGTTTAAGGCTATGTTATGATCCATAGAGTTGCAGCACTGAACTATGGTGAAATCCACAGTGGCAGAGGGAGAATGGTGTGCAGGATTGCACCCCCAGTTCGTTGGGATATTTCTGATCTCTAGCAGGCGAAAAGGGTAAAGGGTACCATACTGCAGCCAAGCAAAGGCCCATCACCAGAAGAACACCTACACCATCAAAGGCACCCTGGTCCATTCATGGGAAGTTCCAGTAGCATGAATGTCTTGCCAGCAGTGTTCAATCAGCTGTGGGGACCAAAGCAGGTCACTCTTGGAGAGGGAGGAGTTGGTGTGTCCGTGGATTCACAGGCTCTGAAAGCACCTTACCTCCCTTCCAAAAAGGACGTAATACTATACACCCCTGGGAATCTCTCCTATACACACAGGGCCGTGCCCAGTGTTAACTGTGCTCTAAGTCAACCCATTGAAATCAATGCACATAATGAACTCAGGTCTACCCAACATACAAACCATATTTGGATTGCTGAGTTAATGAAACATAAAAGATGCAACATGGGTGTCTATGATGCAAGTGAGCATGTGTGTGTGCAATAATGGCACATATTAACCAGAATAAGCTATATGTAAACTTAACAAACTGGCTCCATTCACACCATAAAGTTAAAGCACTATGAAAGCACAGTAATGGCTTTCCCCCAAAGAATTATGGGAACTGTAGTTTGTTAAAGGTGCTGAGTTGTTTGGAGACCCCGTTTCCCTCCCAGAGCTACTGTTCCCCAATTTCCCTGAGACTGATTTTCTGAGATTGGCAACTGCAGCTCCATGAGGGGAATAGGGGTTTCCTAACAACTCTCAGCACCCATAACAAAGCACAGCTCCCAGAATTCCTCAAGGGAAGCCATGGCTGTTTAAAGTGCTATCACTGTGCTTTAAATGTTTGCCGTGAAAGAGGCCAGAGAGGGAAAAGGCTTGATTTTAAACATACACATCCACTTCAATGTTTGCTACTTTAAAAGGGCAATCCTATGTATGTTTACTCAGATGTGACTCCCACCATGTTCAATGTGCTTAACTGTGTTTAGGATCACAGCCTATGTTCAGCTGCTTTGGTGATTACTATTTCCCCTGTCTCAGAACTGATCAACAGATCTTCAGCCCTTCATCACGTGTGATAAAACCCGGGATTTATTAAATCCTTTAATGAGTAGACTTGCACCTGCTTCTTCCTCCAAACTGTGGAAACAGACTTCTGTTGGCATTAACCCTTATCACTTGTGACATTTTCCCAAAGATGCATCCTGGCTCTTCAAGAACACAATTACAGGCCATATACACAATTCCTGTCACTTGCGGTTTAGCTTTTCTTTGTTGAAGAGGTTGGTTAAGAGATTTCAGAAGCTCCAAGAAGGGCACTGATTGCTACATTAAGTTAGTTGAAACTGACACATGGGTTAAAAACTAAATTGGACACAATCCCATGGGGAGTTCTCCCATGCAGGCTCCATTAAAATAAATGGGAGCTTCAGAACGCAAGTGCTTCTGCACCACCCTCATTCATTTCAATGGCTCTTGGCGTGCTTCACTTGATTGTTTTTCTTGTTGCAATTAAGTATTATCCTCCTCCAAATTTATTAGACAGCATGGTAAAATGAGCACTGTTCAGGTGTTGGGTTTAGCTACATGCCATGTGCACTAAGGAACAGCTCAGGGCATCACCTGCCGACCATATCCCAATATCTCCATTCCTATCATTCTTCTTCTGACATTTAAGCCTGCAGCGTGAAGGTTGGAAGAGGGATTCTAAGCATGTTCACCTGACTGTGCTTAGAATCTTCCTTGCAATTACCGTATTTTTCCATGTATAAGATGCCCCCTATTTTTGGGGACTCAAAATAAAGAAAATGCACTATGCACTATCCGTGCATAAGACGACCCCTTATTTTAAACTTCATAAATTTAGGAAAAAATATAGTCTTATACACAGAAAAATACGGTATATATTGCTCCAGGTTCTAGATTATGGGGAGGATTCTAAGAGCATCCTACCTGAAAGCGAGATGACCACCACAACCCCACAGTTGCCTTTGACTGGACTTAACCATCCAGGGGTCCTTTACCTTTTACCCTTTACTGAATGCTCATTTTTTAAAAAAAATCTCACTTCAAAGCTTTGTGCTTTGGGAGTAGAGAGGACAGGGAGACTTTGGTGTGTGACCCTACTCCTTTTTTTCCATGTCCTCTGATTGTGAGTAGACCCAACACCTGAATAGGGCTGCTATTACAAACATTGGCTTTTGTGAAATACTGTCTATTTGATCTTGGGATCCTTATATAACTTAGGACCAGTATACCTCAATGACCACTTCCTTCTCTATGGGGCCTTCCTGAATACTGAGTCAGAAAAGTAACTTTGGTTCATACCCCCATCAGAGGTCAAGTGAGTGACGACTGACCTATTCAGTAGTGATGCCCTATCTTTACAAATTCAACTCAGTCTGCATTGAAACACAAACTTACCTAATTCGTACTTTCCCAAAACAATATGTAAATTGAAACACAGCCATTCTTTGAAATCTGCAGATCTCTGAATTTTGTAGCACAGTTCGCCAGCCAAGTACTGCGTAAAAAGAAAGAAATAAACGTAGGTGAAATGTGTGTATATATTAATGAAACTAGCATACAAAATGTGTTATATTTGGAGAAGTTGTTCTGCAAACGTGTATATTGTGCCAAATTTCATACAAAAATATGTATATTAGGGAAAATTCACACTAAAATGCTGATAAATTTGTGTGGGAACTTAAAAAAATAAATCACAAATGGATGTGGAAATATGAAGAATTAACTTTAAAATTGGTGTCAAATGAGAAACCGAGAGGAGCCAAAATGGACTCCTCCACCTGTCCCTACCATCTACCAAGCACTCCTTCAAGTTCCATGGGAGCAAAAAGGGAAACAGGAATGGACTTTTCTCTCTCTCCGTGGATTGCAGCTTTGAATGGAAAACTGGGTGGATTTGTATTTCTCCCCCCCCCCAACCCCCCGGTTTGTGTGTCTCATGAACAGTAGCCATGGACACCACCTCTGCTCAGCCTCATTCTTTTTCAGATTAGGATTCGACTCAGGCTCCTCGCTTGCTGTTTTTAATTTTCATTTTATCATAAGCAGTTTTAAGATTGTTGCCAGTGGTAATTTGCAATTTTTATCAAGACCTCTTCATTATAGCTTCTGACAGGACAGATGCTGTAATTAATCATGCAAGACAACTGGGGATAGTGGTCAAACTGCTCTCCTAGTGCAGGGGGAGGGAGTGGGGGGAGGGAGGGAGGGAGAAATGTGAATACAACAGAATCCTCGAGATCCTTTGGAACATGAATGCATAATGCATGCTGGCGCGTTGGCAGCAAAGGCACAGACCCTGAAGCAGTAGAGTGGGAAATATGTGTTCTCCCTCCCTGATTTGTTAAAATAAGTACAACAAGTGAAAATAAGTGAGCGTGCTGGTGCTAACAACCAACACCAACACCACCAGTGGTTACGAGGCAGGATGACTATGTTCTACCTCCGGGGTTGGAGGCAGTAAACCTCGGAAGAACAGTTGTTGGGAATCGCAAGAGGGCAGAGCAGTGCTTCACTCAGATGCTGCCTAGGGTTTCTGGTGATTATCATGCCTCTACAAGACAAATTCACGGGGCATAAGACTGTTAATGGCAACTAGCAGCCATGGCTATTCATTGCCTCCACCAGAGGCGTACCTAGGGTCCTGTGCGCCCTTGGCAAGGAACTGTATTGGCACCACCACCCCCCAAATCACTTCATGACATGCCTTTGTGTCGTGGTACGAGAAGGAAGCTTCTCCCGCGTTTGATCTCGCGGCAACAGTGGCGTTGTGTTGCCGCATAGATATACGTCATACACTCCATAGTCTGTGAGGTGATATTGTGCCACCAGCCCCGGGCCTGCACCTCTGGCGGGGGATGCTTTTTCCAACCCCTAGGCCTGCCTCTGGCCTTCCCTGTCATGCCTCTGAATTGCAAGTGGAGAGAGTGCTGTTGTGCTTCCCACAGGCACCCGGTTGGCCACTGTGAGAACAGGATGCTGAACTAGGTGGACTTTGACCTCATACAATAGGGTTATTTGTGTTTAAATAATAACAGCATCAGAATCACATTAAGGCTGCAACCTCATGCAAAATAAATTGGTAGCATCGCACTGGTGGCGTAGAGTAGCAATCGCACTGGTGGCGTAGAGCTCCGGAACCACTTTTCCAATGCTGCCAGTGCTGTAGCTTCCCTAGACGGAGCTGGGTTGGGGCAATGTGCTAGCAAGATCAGGACTGCATGGATTTTCCAGTAAAGTCAATGTAGTGCTCCTACCGGTGGTTCCACACAACCCTGAAATTCCTAACTTTCCACCCCACCCCAGCTGTAGTGATGGTGGCATTGAGAGGGCAGCTATGTGGCTCTGCCCCACCACATCAAACACTATATTTGGGAGGAAGCTGTCTTGAACTCAATGGAATATATAGCCAGGGTAATATTGACCATGGGGTCAATCCACACAGTTATACCCGCATAGCCATGGGACTTGTTTACTGACCTTGGGTTTGTCACCATCTCTCAGCCCAATCTACCTCACAAGGTTGTCAGGTGGATAAACTGCAAATATACTGGTGGATGAGCATGGTCTGGGGGTGGGGAGTAGTCATCTGACACACCACTGCCAATTGCCAGGATATTAGGATTGAAACCTGATTCATGACAGACAATGGAATTAGTTCTTCACATAGCACATAATTTATGGGATGTGCTGTTGCAAGATAGCTAATGGTTTCGGTGCTTTTAAAAGGAAGAAAAGTCTGTTAGGATGCTATCCTATGCACACTTACCTGGGAGTAATCTGCTCATTTCAGCTCTCTCCATTTCTCATTTTCCCAGTCTTACAATTCAGTTCTCCACATGTTGCAACAATTGCAGATGGTTTCTTTTATAAAACCTTATGAAAATCCACCATCATTTTAGTGCAAAAATGCTCATGAAAGTTCATCATTTTGGCGCCAATTTCTCTGAACACATTTTTATATGCAGTTTTGACTAATGTACACGTTTTTGTAAACAACTTTTTCTAATATAATGCATTTTTGTATGTTATTTTCACTGCCTTCATTTTTATGCACACTTCTGTAAACATTAGTCCATCTAGCTCATTATTGCCTACATAGACTAGTAGAAAGTCAAAGTTTGAGATGGAGAATCTTTCTCAGACCTACCAGGAGAAGCTGGGGCTTGCATCTGGGTTCTTTTGCATGTGATCTGCCTCTGCCACTGAACTATGGCCTTTCCCCTTGTTTGTTTGCAGGTAGTTCCCAAATCCACAGCCACTCTGCATTTTCCCCACTGACAGCAAAATATTATTGAGTCCCGTCAGGTGCAAATCTGGCCTCAAAATTACCCCGTATCCCCAGCTAGGACATTAAGAAAGACTACGAACTCAAAATTGTTACTGAAATTAATTAAATGGTTTATTGAAGAAATTAAAGTGGCAATCATGATGGATGGATGTCACTGAGTACCAGCATGCCTGCTGTGGAACAATGGGAGATGGTTACTAGCTCCATGCCTGTTTATGGACATCACTGAGGCTTTTGATTGGACACTACAGTTCTGGACAAGATAAACGCAGGAGGGAGGGTTGATCACCATTTAGGCCCCTTCCAACTCTGCAGTTCTATGACTCTAGGAATGTTTGAATGCATCCAGTGGAGGTCTTCTTACATGCTTATGCTTTTAGTGAAGAAGGAGGAGGAGGAGGAGGAGGAGGAGGAGGAGGAGGAGGGGGAGTGCCAAGCTGGTAATCCAAAACTCCAGATAATATAATGGGACTTCTTTCCAAATAGGCATGAATAGGGGGGTTTTTCATTCTTGTTTTTAAAGGAATTAATTAACTAACTGAATGTTGCATCCCTGCAAAGCAGTCAAAATTAGGCCGAAGAATTCATATGCCAGACCAATTTCCCCATGTATGAAAGTATATGAAGCAATCCAGTGGAGATAACCTGTTAGTGTGAGCTGCTACGAGGCACCATCCCAGCTTATTTGTGTAATTATCTATTCAAAAGCATTTATAAAGCGCTTAATATTTCAAAAAACTCTTCCTGGATTTAGCCACCATGCCTAAGGCAAATACGCCAATTCACGTGCAGCTTTGGAGGCTGGGAGAGGCTAGCACTTTAAATGTCCCCCATTGCCTTAACATTTAAGGGTAGCCGAGATCAATACCATCCTGGCTTACCCCTACCTCCTTCATGGGAAACCTCTTTTCTCAGAGGCTTGAGAAGGCATTTTGCAATGTGAAGTGCAGCTGAATGGGAAGATAGGCAGAAGCCACATATATATATATAACTACAGGGGTTAGAAGCAGGCGAGAAATTTTACATTGGAGCAAGGAAAAGAGGGCAAAGTTGCTGCCACCCTGGACCTCCACTTACTGCTTCATCTTAGGATGTTATGGGTGATGAACAGCACAAGCTTGAGCCCTATGCAAAATCAAGAGACAGGCAGGAAGCATTGGGAATTTGCTACAAGTTTCTAGCGTCTTTCAGCAGATGCTGTCAAGGGGTCAAGAGTGCTTCAGTAAAATTCCATTTCACTTGCAAGGTTAACCCTAAAGGGCAGATCAGCTGGAGATTCCTTCCTTGGAGAAGCATCTCCAGTGCAAAACTTCCCAGAGAGACCAACATATTTTCTTTAACCTCTTTTTTCCTGACTGTAATATGCCTTGACAGTCATTTCTGATATATACGACAAGTGTTCCAATGTGCTAGTGGCCATGACAAAATATTAAAACCATATCTCCTTCCCCGCACCTCCAAAACAAATTCTAAACACAGCAGCATCCTGAATAGATAATTTATCAGGTGCCAAAGAAGCTCTGACACAGGCAGTTATAAGATCATATGAAGAGCCTGCTGAGTCAGGCCAGTGGCCCAGCTAGGGCATTATCCTGTGCTCACAGTGGCCAACCAGATGCCTGTGGGAAACCAGTAAGCAGTATTCGAGCACACAAGCATGCTCTCCTTCTGTGGTTTCCAGCAACTGGTATTCAGAAGCATTACCACCTCCAGTATTAAGGCTGCAACCATAATATTGATAGCCTTCTCTTCCATGCATTTGTCCAGGCCTCTTTGGAAGCCGTCTTTATCTCTGCCTCCTGTGGGAACGAGCTCCACAGTTTTACTACGCACTGCATGAAGGGCTTTCTTGTATCCGTCCAAAATCTTCCAACATGCAGGTTCATTGGATGTCCACAAATTCTAGTGTTATGAGAGAACAACCTTCGCCGTGTCATGATTGATGGTTGAAACTTCTATCTTGTCGCTTCTTACTTGCAAGTTCCAAACTCTGCAACCTTTCAAAGGCAAGTTGCTCCATCTCCTAGATCAGTTTGGTTGCCCTCTTCTCAACCTTTCCCAACTCTACAATACCCTTTTTGAGGTGAGGCAGGCAGAATAGCCACCCAGCGAAGTCTGCAGTCCCCGTCTTGATACTCTCCCCCTCTGGAAAACCTCTGCATTCCCCGTTCATGATTTGTGGTTGCTGCTCACTCAGTCATCCTCCTGCACCCCAAATGCAGTCTATTGCCCTTTTCCTTTCCTAGCTGTAAGGACCCTCCATTGAAGTGACAGGAGTTGGGACTTCCCTTTTGATGGTGGTGGCAAAAGGGCCATCGCTCCCCAGTGTTTTTGGATTACACCTTCCATTGTCCCTGACCATTGGTCATGTGCTGGCTGATGCTAATAATATTGGAACCCAATAACATCCACAGGACAACCAACTTGAGAAAGGCTGATGCAGACCATGTTAAATAGACTCTAGTTTTCAATAGCACATCCAACTTCTGACACATGCAAGTGCTTCTGGCTTCATCCAGATCTTTCCAGATTCCAGGTAAAGCCTGCACTGCTGCAGGAGTGGTTCATTTGAGCTCAGAGAAAGACTGTGGCCTCCATATGATATCAAGTTTGTTTATAGCTTAAGCTTGCCTTGTTTAAGCTGAACCTGCCATGGTGGAGGCACACTAACAGAGCTGTTCTAGCTAGGGCACTGGCAGAACTTACACCCATGTAGCATAAACTGGCATATGCCAAACTCCATTCAGGAGCAGGACAGCTGCTGGCTGAGACAACCCAAAGCTGGCTGAGGGAAAACAAGCCTTTGAAGTAAAGTTTGAACTTTCACCATCCTTTTTGCCAGTGTCAAGTTCTGCTAAGTCGACAGGGATTTTGAACAGGGCTGCAATGAGGGGCTTCATGGCCCAGGCTCACTCAGCAATCCACCTATTCTAAACTCACTCATCCCATTGGATCTTGGGTTTGGATGACACTGTATTAGTGAGCGCAGCCTTGGATGCCAGTGTAAATGTTAGGGCTATGATCCAGGTCTGGACAAATTCCAACTTGAATTGGGCCAATTGCTCTGGGTTCGATCAGGTGCACCCTGAGCAATCTTGAGAGTAGTGGTGTTTTGGCAACCATGTTTAATTAGGGTTTTAAACCCTAATTAAACATGGGGGTAGTGCCAAGGTGAAGGGGGTGGGTGGGAGATGTAGATAGAATCTCTCACCTGGCCTACTTTTAACCCCTTTGCCACCACAAACATTAGGATTTAAAAAACCAATTAAACTAATACTAATACTAATTAAATTAATACCAATTAGATCAGGTAATACTAGGTTGAATCAGGCAACAAACCAGATTTGAGGTGGCCATGTACAGCCCTGCTTAATGTTATGGTATGAAGAGGAGGTGTAGCACAGGCAAGCTGGTATTTTGTTCAAAGGGTTAAGGATTAGCTGATTTCAGTTTTGCAAAACACTGGGGGTATGTGGTTGGATTTTTTCCTTCTTTTTTACTGAAATGTGTTTATTCTATAGCAAGATAAAAGCATTTGTTTTAGATAAGCAAAATACAAACAACTCAATTGCTGCTATTATAACTCATAAAAAAGTATAAAAACAGCATAAAAACACAGTAAGCAATATTGCAGTTAAATCATTCATGTTACCAGTGTTTACATTAAAGCCTCATTTATGAAAACTTTACAACACATGATATGAAAAACTTACAATTTTTTAAAGGAAATATTTACACTGATTATTCAGATGTAGCAATTCTTTTAAATAGTCTACTGGTATTACAGCATATATTTTTTAAAAACTCACATTTTTCCTTCTTACCTATTTTTTTTTTGTAATAACAGTGCATTTAAGTGCATTTCCTTTTTTAAAAAATACAGTGTATTAAATCTGAAAGTTGTCACCCAAACACAGGATAGAATATTCACATCCTTTTTAAAAAAAACAACAACAACTTGGAATGAACAGAACAGGGTAAGAATATATTTTGTAACAAAGCACTGTAAGTGTTTAGAGAAATTATAGCTTTGATGGTAAAGATGGGCTCTGATATTTAAGAACTTTCACTTGCAGGTTTCCCCCCCCCTCCCCCTTCTGGAGACATATTAAAAAGAGAAAAAGGAGCTTTGGCAAAAGTCTATGATTTTTACATTAATCTTTATATATATATTTATATTTTTATATATATATGACAGAGAAAAACACCGTCAACTACTCATGTCATACGAGTGTGATTGCATGGAATCCAATCAACATTTTACAGGTAGTTACAACTGTGCTTTTTAGGACTTCATGAACAAAAAATCCAAAAAGAAAAACAACCCCAAACTGGTTTGAAGTGCATTCACTAATCAGTTTTAATCTGGAACTGTGAAAAAGGCCAAAACTTTTTCGTTTCACTGCCCAGGCATATCCAAGACTATGTAGTTCACATATTATGGGTAAAGCTCAAAATAAATAAAGAAAACAAGAGAGCACAGCATTTTCTTTAAAAAGATCGGAAAGAGAGAGGGGGGAAACAAATATTTATAGTCAGCTAAATGAATATACACAGCTACATTGTAGTTCTTTATTGCCTATCTAATAGACAGCTTAGAGGCTCACTCATCTGTTATGCATCCCTGCATAACTACCAACAGCAATGTACAGTTTCCAGCCGTAAACAGTCCTCCTTTGCCTAACTCACAATGCAAAGCAGCTTTGCAACATGTGTCTTCAGAAAATACTGGCCTGCGATAATAGCTGAGTCTGTGTCTGGGTTTGTATTTGGGACTGGTGTTGTTGGGGGGCTGGCGGGGGGCTCCCGATGCTGGGGATCGGAGAAGTGATCTGTGAGGCCACTGGGGAATGTTGCTGAGGTGAAGGCTGCGACTGGTGCTGCTGCTGCTGCTGCTGCAGGTGCTGCATCTGCTGCTGCTGCATCTGCTGGAGCTGGTGCTGCAACTGATGCTGAATTTGCTGCTGGCTCAGCTGCTGCTGCAGGTGCTGCTGCTGCTGCAGGTGCTGCTGCATGTGGTGCTGGAAATGCTGCTGCTGCATCTGCTGCTGGATCTGCTGATGCATGTGCTGCTGGTGGAGCTGCTGCTGCTGCATCTGCTGCTGCTGCATCTGCTGCAGCTGCTGCAACTGGTGCTGCTGGCTCTGCAAGGAAGGGCTGACCTGGGAGGGCGCCGATGCCGACGTGCCCACCATGCTGCTTCCCATTGAGCTTATCAGCGAGGTGGAAATGTTTGTGGGCATGTTGGGCGCAATGGTGACCGAGGCAACTATCTGATTCATGGGCAGCCGCATTGCTAGAGGCTTGGGGGCGATTGCCCTGGGGAGCGACTGCTGGAGAGTCTGTGGAGAAGTGGCCACGGCCGCGTGCTGGGAGAGAGGGGCGTTGAGAAGGAGGGACGAGGACAGGTTTGTAGATGCCAGCGTTTGCTGAACAGAACGGATTGTTTGGGCTTCAGCTGACTCAGCAGCAGCCTGCATTTAAGAAAGAGAAGTTCATGAAAGTTAATACAGGGGCCGCCTTATATGTTATTATATTTATACATTTATATTTATATTTATATTTGTCACATTTGCATTTCTCTCGCAGAGCTTGTAATAGGATCCTTGGCATCTTTCCCGTTTTTGTCCTTTCTCTTTATTAATAATTTTTAAAAAAACAAAACACTTCAACACAATTTTAATAACAAAGAACAATCCCCTTCCCATTTCAGGGAGGACACAAGGGGTGCCTAAACTAAAACAAAAGGCAAGCAAAAAACAAAACAAAAAACATTAATCCATCAGTAAAACCCATCAGGAAGTAACAAGATTCAAGTCCATTATGTTCATAGCAGCCAGAAAGTTTTCTATACTGTGGGAATGTATCTTTTTACTTCAGCTTTGCTTTCCTAAACAGTTCCAGTTTGTGGGGGAAAAGAATTTCGTTCCTTTAGCCAGTCACAGATTATTTGTTAATTTTTCCATCAAGGCAACTCACCAAACCAGCTTATAAGGCAACATCCTTTAAGTCATATCAATAACTGGTCAGGCAACTGTCCATTTTAGGAACATCAGAAAAGCATTAGGCCAAAGGTACATCTAGTGCTGGGTTCTGTTCTTACAATGGCCAACCAGTAGCCAACAGGAAGCAGGACATGAGTGTGATAGCACTGTTCCCCCCTCATGTTTTTCAGAAAATAGCATTTGGAGGCATTCTGATGCTTGGAGGTATTACATAGCCATCATGACTAGTAGGCATATATAGCCTTATCACCCAAAAATTTGTATAATCCACCTTTTAAAGCCCTCCAAGCTGGTGGCCATCACTACAAATTAGACAACTGCATAATTTAATTATGCACTGTGTGAAGAAGAACATTATTATTATTATTTTCTATTCTGAATCTCCAGCCCTTCCAGGTTCCATTTTTATGAGGGAAGGAGATAAAACTTCTATTCACCTTCATGCATCCATATGAACTGACCCAGACCCTGTGATCATGATCAGAGGCCCTTCTTTGTGTACTTCCTCCACAAGAGGTCCAAAAGGTGGTAACACAAGAATGCGCCTTTTCTGCAATGGCTCCTCTTCTGTGGAATGCTCTCTCCAGAGTCGGTTGCCTGGTGCCATCTTTAGATATCTTTAGGACCTCAGAGAAAACTTCCCCTCTATAACCAGGCCTTTGGCCTTTAACTATCTGCGACCTTTTAGAAGTGGGTGTGGTGTCTTAAATGTACACACACACACACCCATTTTAATGTATCTATGTAGGTTTTTGTTTGCTTGCTTGCTTGTAAGTTGCTTTGGGTTGGCATGAGCAAGATAAAGGGACTAACAAAGTAAATGAAGAACAGTAATAATAATGCATCATTTAATACACCTTTATCACACACATCCTTTATCCATATAACCACTGCTAGAGCCTTTTCGGGACATTTGGAGGGGGAGGATTGGATGTTTTTAAGGCATCAAGGAGGAGCCTGTTGCCAAGATTCTATTTCCTTGCAAGTATTAATTGGTAGAATGGAGGAGCCCTCAAATATCTGAAGATAGCTTAGCTGATCAGGGATATGAAACCCACAAGCAAAGCCCAAGACAACCTACTACACCTCACAGACTCGCTCTGCATCGGGTTCTGATTTCTGCAGATACCAAATCGCTTCTGCAAAAGAATAAATTGCCAACAGTCTCATACTGCTGTTTATTATAAGAGCTTTCACGAGAGCTTTATTCAATAAATAATGCAGCATGTACAGTACCGTGATATTACACCGCCTTGTAACATGCTCTATGGTTTTGCAGTGCTTTACTCAAAGACCATTTCTCTTCTTTTTCCAAACGGATAGTGCCCAGTTATATTTATAGTACTGAAATTGTGCTGTTTTCTGGTATGTTGTTATATTTGTTATTATGTTGTTGTTGTTCTGTTATGAAGCTGTGATTTGCAATGATTGATTTTAGACCTATTCCTGTCTTCTTTGATGTAAGTCACTTTGGACACGATTCTTTTGTGGGAAAGTGGCATACAAATAAAATTATGAATGAATGAATCTGCAATATGTCTTGGTTGCACAGAGAGCAAAGCAACCTGATTTTTGTAAGTGGAATAATGCAATTGTAGAGTTGGAAGGGCCTAAAGAGTCATCTAATCCAAACCTCTACAACACAGGAATAAAAGATGGATATACCAGGGACTTAGTCTCAGTCCGTCTGCATGCAAAGCAAGAGCCTCTAGATTACTGTCCTTTCCCAAAGATAAGGCTGGTTAAAAAACAAACTCTCTGCTTATTTATTTATAAGGTGAAAAGAATCCACACTGAAGGCATTGCACTACTGGATGCGTAACTGAAGTCAGACTTGAGCTCACCTTGGAAACCAAACTTGCTCTGTAGGCAGCAAGTGCCTTAAGGTATTCTTTCTTGGCAGCTTCTGTTTTCCTTTTATATACCTGTTAAAAGACATTGCAATTAACACCACCTTCAGTGTTTAAATTTCACACCATAAAGTAGCTCTTGCCCGAAGAGGGATGTTATGGTCTTGTAAAATGAAGAAAGTCAAAAGGGACAATGCCAACTCTGCAACTCTGCAACAAAAAGGTTCACAAAAGTGTGTGACTCCCATCCCTCCTCTCCTTTAAAACAACGAGCCAAACTGCTACTGTGTACATTTTCAGCATTAAAATGGGAAGGAGTTGGAGCTGAGATGATTAAAAAAAATAATCTTTGACTCCATTTATTATATCGCTTACTGGAAGCAGTTTCATAGCCAATTAGAAATGACTATGTGATGATATCACAGAGCATAAATTAAGCCAACACAGAGTAAGGGAACAGGCCTTGCACTCAATGGGTTTCCTTTGCTCCCAGTGATGTCATCACAAATACAAAATTTACTTGCTATATAAAAGCAGTAGCCTCTCAAGAGAGAACATTTCACAAGCAAGTTCACCTCGTTTTCATTGATGTTCTGAACTTGCCTGTGAAATGTTCTCTCTTGAGTTCCGTTCAGCCCTCACTGAGATTTTAAGAACATGGACGTATGAAGTTGCCTTAAACCAGACCACTGGTCCATCTAAGTTCAGTACTGTCTTCACTGACTTGCAGCAGGTCTCCAGGGTTTTAGACAGAAGTCCTAACTGGAGACAGCCAGGATTTAACCTGGGACCATCCACATGCAAGGTTAGTGCTCTGCCTCTGAGCCTTGTCATTAAAGGGGTAAACCCATTACTAAATGCTCTTTCATGCATTAGGGAACAGTGAATGCCTCTTAAGACGGTCCTTGCATTTTTAGTAAGTACTTACATTCAAAGCAATATTTTGCAGTGCAATGCTCCACTGTCCAATAAATCAGGAACTGTTTAGCCGGTCAAAAGTGTTTTTCATTGATTAATCGATCAATCAAGTCAATTAAAATATTGCAACCTTACTACTACCACTGCAATCAGAGAATGACAAGGGGCTGATATGAAGCCAGATCCTTAGCTGGGTTGATAGGAAGCTTAACTGTGCTCCAACCCGTGCTGCTGCATTTCTAATTAATGAAGTCAAAAGGATCAGCCCACTAGTGTTTAATTAGGACTTTGGCATCTTTCAGTGCATCACCCCTTTCTCCCCCAAAACTCCAAAGGGTCCCTTGGTTACCTGCTTCTGCTCTTCTCCTAGGCTATCCCACATAGACGCTACAATTTTTGAAACCTCTCCAAAGGTAGCATTGGGGTTCTGCCCTTTAATTGCTGCTTGTGTATCCCTGAAGAACAGGGCATATGCTGACACTGGCTTCTGTGGCTCATTGGGGTCTTTCTTTTTCTTCTTCTTTGGAGTCTTGGGCTTCTTGCCAGAATCTGGGGCAGCTCTCTTTTCTCCTGCAGCCTTGATAAAGAGCAACAAAACCAAAATCAGTGTCCAGCATGGGATACTAATTATAAAAATCAGCTATGCATACACAAAGCTATTTATTCTCTACTTGAAAAGAAGTATGCCAAAAGACCACAACATAGGGGAAATAAAAAGAAGACCTTTGTAGTAGGCATTAAAAACAATTCAAAATCATAAGACATAGAATATATTTCTGATCATGAGGGTGAGAAACTTACATTTCTAGTTTATTTTTTAAAGTATCCATCGGAAGCATCACATTCACCATATCAGGTGCACAAAAGAGCTCATGCACAACTGGAAATGCAGAAACAGTCTTGTCTATGGGCAGCATTAAACAAAGTATTTGAGGCCATTATCTAAAGCTTGTTTCTGACAAACGTGACACAGTGAAACACCAGCTCCTACTTAAACCATATACCAAGCTTGTAGCCCTGGAGCCACTCACTTAGAATGCTCTCAGAAAAGAAGCATAGGTCACTGATTTCCATTTTTAACAGAGGTGTTTGTTTGTTTGTTTGTTGAAGCCTATCAAATGAGCTTCACATTTGTTCATAGCCCACCTACTGGCCCTGCCAAATGAGCCTATTTCCTCCACTAGCTCCTTCACCCTGTGTTGTCCCACAAGCAAGAGTAGCCAGCATTAGAGGTTTGCATAGTTCCATATGGAAGCCAACGGCCTATCAGATGAGTTACAGAAATAAGATACTCAGTATGAAAGGAGGAGGAAACCACTCGTCATTCTTCTTTCAGCCTTTTTGTTAAGGCTGCTTACTATGGCTTTTGTTCCTTTTTCCGGGTCACAGAACAATTAATAGAGTCATTATTCAATCACGACTGAGCTCCAATGAGTCCCTCTGCAGCTGCCCTGCATAGCCTGTAGGCAGAGTTCTGGTGGAAATGGCATTTGATGGATCCATGCGATTAATTTCAGGCCTTCCACATGCTCAACTCCCATGGTCTTCATCAAAAATTCTGCATACATAACCTGCACAACCAATCTCTTTATTTAGCTTTCTATAACCTGCTCTCTATCCCTCAGGCTCAAGGCTAATAACTGCAAAGTAACAAAACAAATAAATGCAAAACTGTGCTATGTTAGACATAGATATTCCAGCCATCGGGCATCTGCTCTTTGTTTATATCCCAAAATAGGCTGTCATTGTTCAGAGATATTTCTCAGTTGGCTGTCTATCCTGTGCAAACCTATTTAATCTGATATGAAAAGGAATTTGAGAGCACACTCAAGGCTTTCCCAAAGAGGTGAAGTTATTTTTTATTGATTTTTTTTATTGAAGAATGCTTAGGTTTTTGGTTTTGTAAAATGAAAATTAATTTGCAAGCAGGTATGTCAGTCAGAATTGCTGCATCTAGAAAACGAGGAAGTTGCTATAAAGAACCTTATACCAGCAACTTTTTCTTTTATTTATTTCTCGCTTTTTTCTTCAAGGAGCTCCAGGTACCATATACTTGGTTTTCTCCCCACCTCATTTAATCCACACAAGAACCCTGTGAGGCTGGTGAGGCTGAGAGGCAGTGGCTGGCCCAAGCTCACCCAGTGAGCTTCATGGTTGAGTGGGGATGTGAACCCTGCTCTCCCAGTTCTTACAGTGAAGTCCCACACTCGAACCATTACACTACATTAACACACACCAAACGCCACAGAATAGCAGCATGGCATCATTATGGCAAGCAACTAAATAAAGCTACTGGGTGATACTCAACTAAGTTTTATTCAGAGCAGACTCACTGAAATATTGTATTTAATTAGGGGGTTAACCAGGCTGGGATAGCTGGGATAGCAGGCTTGTTGGTTTTTAAATGTCTGAAGTAGATTTTTTTCAATTTCTTTGTTCTGTGTGGGACAATGACAATAAAGATTATCGTATCGTATGAAATGATTCTACTCTGAATAAAACTTAGCTGAATCCCACTCATTCCTTTTTGCCCTTACTGAACTCCTCTTAAAAACAAAAACAAAAGTTTGGTGGTGGGAGAGAGAGCATCTTTTTACTACACATGATAGAACTTACCCTGTTTGAGTCCTCTGCATCTTCCTCATTTATAGAACTGGATGGAGAAGGGGTTGCCGATTTGCTCGCAGGAGGGGATGGGGAAGTGTGTGGCACATTGGTCCCGCCCAAGTTCAGTCCCAGTTGAGCACTGAGCTGGGATTGGTTAATAGTGGTCAGCTGGTTAGGTGACATAATTCCCGAACGAGCAGCATCTGTCATATGGACAATGGATCTCATAATCAAAGAGTGGTCCTGGCGATACTGAGGCACATCTGTATGACTATGATCCTAGAAAGAAAGAAAAAAGGTGGGGAAATATGATATTAAGCTGCTAGAATTATCAAGTCAATTCCTGTGCCCTACTCCAACTCAATTTATAACTCAGCCTAAAGATGTGCAACGTAATCACTAGGTGTTATTTTCGGGTTTACTGTTCCACCCACTTCTCTCTCCATCACCTACTGTTTCTCATATCTCCAATTCTAGATTGCATGCCCCTTAGGAAAGGGATCTGTGCTACCGCACTCTGTAAAACACCATTCACACTCATGGTGCTATATAAATTCAAAATAATAATCAGGATTGGCAGCAAGCATTGGCATACTAAGCCATATGCCAGGGGCCCACAGCCCAGCAGAGGGTCCACCAGCATGGGTCCCCTGGAGCTGCTCCTGCTCTTCACAACCACCTCCCAAATTTATGTATTTATAAAATTTCTAGCCCATCCTTCCTCCCCCAATGAACCCAGGGTTGCAAGTTATAAGTGGGGAAATAATGAAAACCTCTTAAAAACAATTCCAATACAGATGCAGACCAGGGAAGATCAGAACGCAAAAGCCTTGTTGAAGAGGAAGGTATTTAATAGGTGCCATAAAGATGGTGCCTGTCTAATATTCAAGAGGAGGGAATACCAAAAGGAAGGTGCCACAACGATAAAGAGCTGATTCCTACATTATGCAGACAGATTTCCTGATAAGATGGTATTTTCAGGAGGCCCTCACCTGCAGAGCACAGTGATCAATTGGGTATATAAGAGCTGAGGCAATCTTTCAGGTATCCCGTATAATAATAATAATAATAATAATAATAATAATAATAATAATAATAATTTATTTGTACCCCGCCCATCTGGCCGGGGTTCCACAGCCACTCTGGGCAACTTCCAACAAAGTTTTAAAATACATTAAAATGTCACACATTAAAAACTTCCCTAAACAGAGCTGCCTTTAGATGTCTTCTAAATGTCAGGTAGTTGTGTATCTCTTTGACATTTGATGGGAGGGCGTTCCACTGGATGGGTGCCACTACCGGGAAGGCCCTCTGCCTGGTTACCTGTAGCTTTGCTTCTCACAATGAGGAAACCACCAGAAGGCCCTAGGTGATAGACCTCAGTGTCTGGGCAGAATGATGGGGGTGGAGACGCTCCTTCAGGTATACTGGGCCAAGGCCGTTTAGGGCTTTAAAGGTCAGCACCAACACTTTGAATTGTGCTCGGAAACGTACTGGGAGCCAATGTAGGTCTTTCAGGACCAGTGTTATGTGGTCCTGGCAGCCACTCCCAGTCACCAGTCTAGCTGCCGCATTCTGGATTAATTGCAGTTTCCGGGTCACCTTCAAAGGTAGCCCCACGTAGAGCACATTGCAGTAGTCCAAGCGGGAGATAACTAGAGCATGCACCACTCTGACGAGACAGGCCACGGGCAGGTAGGGTCTCAGCCTACAAAGCTGTATATGACTTTGTACATCAAAACTAGCCCCTTGAACTTCCTGTGTCCCAATGTTATAATGCAATAATTCTGATACATGATTACAGTAATCCTTGCTTGCCTTGAGCTCTATTTATATTCCCAGAATGTTTTGCTTCTAGTTTCCCAGTGTTAAATTCACGAACTAAATAAACAAAGAAACCTTGTAATACAAATGTATCTGAACCAGACAGGAGTTGAAGTTGCCTAATTCCTTCTGGGTAACTTTTCCTGTGAATTCTTCCTGCTGCTTATAATAAAGGAACTCTCACCTAAGATTATTATTGTTGTTGTTGTTATTGTTAATTTATGTATACTGCCCTTCATCCGAAGACCCCAGGATGGTTTACAACAGAAAATACAAAATGAGAATACAAAATACATAATGAAACAAAGGCAAGCCAATAACTCCCACAAACACATTTAAAAAGCCACAGACTGTTAATCAGCTGAACGCCTGGTTAAAGGTAAATGTTTCTGCCTGGCACCTAAAGATGTATAATGAAGGAGCCAGGTGAGCCTCCCTGGGAAAGTATTCCACAAATAGGGAGCCACTGCAGAAAAGGCCCATTCTCATGCTGCCACCCTCCAATGATTATTGTAGGGTTTGGATTAGTTCATATGGGGAGAGGTGGTCCTTGAGGTATTGCAGTCCCCAGCTATTTAGGGTTCAATAGGTCAAAACCAGCACTCTGACTTTGGCTGAGCAACTAATTGGATGTCAGTGCAGTTGGGCCAGGATTGGTGTTATATGCTCAAACCATCTTGCCCTGGTGCCAAAACTGGACCTAAACCCTGATTGAACTAGATCTAGAAAATCAAAAGCATCTGGATCTGGTCTGTGACCATCCACTCAAGAACCTTTCCCAAGAAGGGGAGACTGGCTGGTCTCAGGTTTTCTGAATCCAGGGAGGGTTTCTTGAGGAGTAGTTTTACCCCTGCCTCCTTCAAGCAGGCAGGGACCACCCCTTCTCACAAGGAGGCATTAATCACCTCCCTGGCCCAGCCAGATGTCCCCTTCCTGCTAGTTTTTGCCAGCCAAGAGGGGCAAGGGTCCAGTCACTCTGACTGATCTAAGCACCTTGTCCACATCCTTGAGCCTTAAGAACTGAAATTCATCCAACACAACAGGACCAGACAATGCTCTGGACACCCCTTGAGATTCATCTGCTGTAATAGCAGATTATATTGGCAGGGGTATCTGGAAGTCATTCAGAATCTTTTTAAGGATATCACTTTCCACAAATTAAATCACCCCACCCAAATCCGCAATCCCACTGCCAATTCTGCAGACAGTGTGTTACTGCCTTAAGGAAGAGTTTTTAATGTTAGAAAATAAAAAGACTTGAGGAGAATAATAATTTGCGGGGGGGGGGGAGCTAGGGTGTCAAGGCATACAGAGAGCTATTTCCTGGTGGTTTCTCACCTATAAAAAGCTGCTCTTTTCTCTGCCACAAAAAGAGGTTTCCCTTAGTCCTTATTCAAATAAATCATAATATAAAGACATGGTTTAACAAATGCTTTACTCTAAATCTTGTCATTTTGGTTCAGTTTGAGGCTTTTATTGAAGCTAAGTTCTGCTGACTTAAACAGGCCCAGAAACCAATTTCATAGGCTAGTCTATGAATTCTTAACCATTTCATCTAAGATGAAATGCATGGTACTGCTTTTACCTCCTGTTCATACTTCCCTTCTCTACTTTTTTGTTGCAGGGGGAAGCTTAAGAACGTCCTGAATTCATTACATTAGAGGTGGGGGACTTGTGGCCCTCCAGATGTTGTTAGACTCTAAATCCCATCATCCTTAACCACTGGCTCTGCTGGCTGAGACTAATGAGGCTTGGAATCCAAGAAAAACTGGAGGGTTGTAGGTTCCCCATCACTGCATTACACCAAACTTCAGTAGGTGCTTGTACATCTGCAGCAATGCATTTGCCCATGGCAACATGCAAACAAAACCCCAATAGCCTAATATATCATTGCAAGAGAGAAAAGTTACAGAGGGCTGCAAAAAGGAGATTTTTACAGAGGTGGAAATGAGGACACATAATACAGTATAGTAAATCAGTATTTTGATATAATACTTGATAAAAAAACTGAACATAATTAACAATAATTAGCATAATGCTAGCCCACCCACACATGTACAGATAAGGCTTTAACTTACACATTGTTATTCCAAAAATTAAAGAACAAAGACTGTTTTTCAATAAATCTATTCATTTTCTTGAATAAGGTCTAGAAAAATAAATCAATTTAATTACAGTGCCATATCCCTTTTTTCTTTTTAGCTAATTTGCAGTGCACATCCTGACAGCAAGAAATAAGTTAAGTGGTAGTTTTAGATTACTGTTTCTACCTCTCTTTTCAGATAAAAGTCATTTTGTTTAGGTCAAGTGGGGTATTGCATTATGGCACTTCATTAATTTTATCTGAACCTATCATATGTTAAAGTTGCATTTAAGTATTTATTAAATTTGTTCCATTTGCTCCCCAAAGCATTCAGTGATTTTACACTTGAGTTCACCACCCTAAGAAAAGGGGGGGGGGAGTCCTCTCAACAATCCTGGGAGGCAAAATTGGCATGAGGCCACACTGAGGGAGGAACTAGAAGTTTCCGTAAAGGTGCCTTTCATCCTCTTGCAAACCAAAAGAAGAAAATGTATAGGATCACAGGACACAGCTTTATACCAAGCCAGACCAACTTGGGTCCCTTCTAACTCAGGAGCTGAATCTTCAAGCATTCAGCAGATGTGCTACCACTGAGCTACAGCTCTTCACTATGCACAATTCTATACACCTCTAATATGTCTCCTCACCTCACTCGCTTCATACCATCCAACTTTTTCTAATCAAACACTGGAATGTGCTACCATGCAAGTTATGTGACCTGCACTGTGCTCTCGCTCCCCCAAAAGTGGGGGGGTTTGTGGGGCCTGTTTTTGGGCACTACATGAAATCATGGTCCCCCTAAAAGCATTTTTTGGGGGGGGGGAGAGCACAGCAGCTCTCTCACAGCAGTCAAAACACAGCAGCTGCCACAATCTCATGAGAAAAAATGGAACGTCCCATTTTTTTCGGGGCACTTGGCAAGTAAGTCACTACCCTTTGCTAAACTAAAAAGCCCAAGTCTTTCCTCACACTCCCCTATTTTTTACCTATTCATGGGCTTGGGCTTGGATCTCATGCCTTAGGCAAGTACACTGCACCAGTCTTTAGGTGGCAACATAGCAAGTTGTGATTTTACAACAGATCTAGCGCTGCACATTTGGATACAAGCAACCTGGTGTAAATATCTAACACGATGCCATGAAAAGTAATATAAAATATCTACAAATCATGTATTTGTCTTGTTAAATGTGACGAGATTTAGGCTCCTGAAAAAGCCTGAAGCCACTGGAAGATTGGTTGTTAACTGCCTAAAACTTGCAGTTCTGGAAGTATGGGGGCTTCTGGGACCCTGTTGCCATAAGTAATTGGAGAATTATGATTCAGGGCTATCACGAAACAATTCTCCATGTTGACACTGAAAAGGCTCCTGAAGCCATTGACTGATTTTGAAACTGGAGAGGTGGAAAAGGACAGGGTGGCAGACTGCCCAGGATCCTGAATATATGAAACTGTCTTATAATGAATCATGATGATTAATTCATCTGTACAGTACTGTGTGTAGCAATGTCTTTTCCCAGTAGCAGATCTCCAGGATTTCAAGCAGATATTCCCCCCCCCCAGGTGTACCACCTGATATCCTTTTAAGTAGAGATGTATGCATGCAGAGTGTGTCTCTGCCACAAAACCACAGATACTGACACTGCACCCAGATTTTTTTAAAAAGAAACATCAGTTCACTTTGTGCCAGGCTCTAGTGCACAAACAGTTTGATGCTAGCTAAAATGTATCTACAATTTTGCTTTAGAAACCTACTTTAAACTTTGTCTCCTTACAATCCTGCAAGCATTGATATACATGGAACCCTAAGAACATAAAATCCTGCTCAATCAGGCCAATGGCCCATCTAGTCTGGCATTCTGTTTTGACAGTGCCCAATCACATGCCCAAATGGGAAGTCTAAAGGCAGGACAATCCCCTATGTTTAGACTAAAAAAACATGGCTGCAGAAATTATTTGGGACCAGAATAAAATGCAGTTTCTTTGAATCCTGACTTTTTGAACCTGTGTGGGTTGTCTTTAAACAAACTGTTTTGGGGGCCTGGATTAGCAGATTTATGTGGTTTTTGTACTCTAAATAAATAGCTGGCAAAATCAAATCAATCGATTTAAAAGTATTGCTTAACATGATAGGTAAATCACAGTATAGAATAATAAAACAAGAGAGACCTCTATAATACAACAAACGTGGCAAGAAATGAAACATTAAGAATTAAGCATAAATCAATAAAAAGCACCTTAATTAAAACTTGGTAATTGATCTTTCAAATGGAGTAAATCACCGAGTTTGGCTCAGCCCATTATTTACCTAGATTTAAATTCCTTTCATACCATTTTCTAATTTTATTTTGGCCAAGAAACATGCAGAAGTAAAACAGATACAATTGACAGAACCAAGTTTCCCCAGTAGTATATTTTATATTTGCCTTCTAAAATTTGCTTTTATGCCTTGACTGCTTCCATTAAAAAAAAGATGGCTACTCCGTATTGTCACATACTTTTTAAAAAGCAAGAATTCTATGTTCTGGCAAAATCTAGTAATACAGCACTGCTCTGTTAGGACTATCACCAAAAGCAACAGCAATCCCCAAATAAAAGGAAAAACCATTGCCATAAAGACACACATGAATCGAGAGCCCAGAAAGAAATTCCTCTCCAGGCACAATGTATGCATCTCAGTGTTCTGAGAACGTTTCAACTCTCATGCGGTTCTGCAGAAGGAAACCAGCAATTGCTTTCCCTTGACCCTTTCAAGTGCACCTCTGAGTGGGGCAAACCAATATTTGGCCCTGAATAAAATTGCCTACAAGGTTCTCACCTCTCCAAATGTCAGAATGATATTTTGGGAATGGGCTCACTGTGTGCGCAAAACTATGGGTCAATGCTTTCCCCCCCCCCCCATTTTTTCATGTTCTACAATACTGAAGATTCGAATTACTGCATAATACACAGGTGACAGAAATGAGAGTAACCTCAAGGAACAGGAACCGTTGGAATGGCTTCCTGATTTCCCAATGCTTATTCCACAGCTTTCATTTTTTTGCTACCCTTTTACCCGGTTAAACTTCCACTTGCTGTTCTGCAAAAAGAGCAGCATCCTGCTGCCAGTGACAACTAACTTAGAAGCACAGGGAGGTTCGCCTGGTGCCATTTTTGTGGTCTTTTTGGTGCCAGGTGAAGACTTTGTTACTCACTCGCCTTTTAACATAGGGCATCTAATCTTTAAATCTGTTTTTAATGGGGGCGAGGGGTGTACAGAAAGTTCTGTTTTGCCACCTTTATATAGGTCTCCCATTTTTAAACAGGTTTCTGCTTCAGTTTTTATTTCAGGTGGGTTTATTTACTCATTGCAATCTGCTCAGAGAACTTTTACATTATGGGGCAGCGCAGAAGTGCCATAAATCAAACCAAATAAATAACAGGCTGCTTTTTTCTTTTTTTTAAGAACCAGAGCAATTTAGCAAGGGCAGTATGCACACTGTCCAGCAAATCCCCGCAGCAAGGCCAATTGAAAGCATCTTGGCAGATACACTTCTTTTGGCTCCACCAGTGCAGTCAAGGGAGGTAAGTAGGAGTCTCATTATCCTATCAGTGTGGTGGCATCTGGAGTTAACTCTGGTAGGACACCACCCTTGTTTTCAGTCTAGAGATATGCCAAATATCCATTTTGCTCTGATGGTTACCAAAGACTGATGGTTACCAAATACATGGTATGCAAAAGAGAGAGGAAATATGTAGGTGTTCCTACTATAGATATATGGTTTTATGATGTATTGTTGAATTCATCTGTCAAAAAATGTGTCAGAGATGTACAGTAGTACCTCCGGTTATGTAACCCTCTGGTTACATAAACTTTGGGGTGCATAAACTTTGGGATGCATGCGCAGAAGTGGTCTACCACTGCACGCGCATGCGCAGAAGCGGTTGTGGAAACCTCAGGATCCAACTGAACCTCCGGAACGGATCCCATCCGCAACCAGAGGTACCACTGTATATTCCTTTTGTGGCATGTTATATGTCCAATAAAAGTTTTCCTGGACAACCAGCTTGATAGGGATAAGTTCCACAAAAGTATGTGGTTCATTGTGCTCAGAAAAACTGTGCACATGACATTTTCTGAAGCTTTTCCTCAGACCATTCTAATCCAGTGACTAAAAACCACATCTCATTTTTGTTTGTTGGCTGTGGGTAAGGGTGGGAAAGAAAAGTGTCATGGTTGACAGTGGCACCTGGTGAGAATTGAGTATTTTGTTATGAGAACAAAAATAATCACCAATAGATTTTATATGTGCAATGTTTAAAAAGCTCTTGTTGTAAAACAATGATACTGACTTTTTTTTAAAAAAATGCATTATTTATGTTATTACATTTTTATTATGACTTTCCCTGAAGTACCTCAGGGAGATGTGCACAACTCTCACCCATTTCCTTCTCATAACCATTCTCCATAATCTATTGAACTTCATAGCTAAGTGAGGCTTTTAATCAGAATCTCTCTGTTCACCTGTAATTCCCAGCAACTGGTATTCAGAGATGTACTACCTCCAACAAAGGAAGTTGAACTCAGCCTTCATGGCCAGTAGATGTTGATAGCCTTCTCCTCCATAGATTTGTCTAATCCTCTTTTAAAGGCATCCAGGTTGGAGGCCATCACCACTGCCTCCTTTGGAGGTGATTTCCATAGTTTTAAGTATGTGCCATGTGAGAAAGTACTCTTAATTTATCTGCCCTAAACCTTCCACCATACAGCTTCATTGTATGTTCATGAGAAAGGGAGAACTTATCTCTACTCACTTTCTCCATGCCATGCATTAGTTTTTAAACATCTATCCTGTCACTTCTTTCTCTAAACAACAAAACCAAACTGATTGGTGTCTGATGATAAAATGCCACACTGAGCTGTTAAGTGCCTCCTCAGGTGAGAAACCGCCATCCTTATAAATGAACAAATGATTGAATTCAGTAATTAGTTGGGTTTCCCCCTCTTAATGATGACAATAAACATGTTCTTAACAACAAGAAAGGCTTCTTTTAATAAAGAGTTCCAGACACTAAACACATTAATGAACCATGAAATAACTGTTTTATTTGTAATATAGTAAACAATACTGCTGTAACTCTGTTGTAATCACAGTCCCTCTCTTTTCCCCTATTCATATCAAGATCGTAATGTGGATATTAAAAATAAATTGTGGGAGTTTCCTTGTAAATAAAATTAGAATGAATAAAATGCACATTTTATGAAGGAAAATAACCTGAAACCATGCCTATCTGACAGATTTGACATAACATATTGGTAATTTTCAATTCCTTGCTTTACTGAAAGGCTAAATCAAGAATCTGGATTATAAATGTCTATATTTAAATTGTCTTTTAAATAAAATTAAAAATCTTTCCTTCATATGATTATATCTATGTGAAATACTAAAGGTTGTTTACAGCAGTGTAATCCTGTACATTCCTACTCAGCGGTAACGCCTACTGGATTTAATGGGACTTACTCCAAGGTAAATGTGTACAGTGATATGGGGTGTAAATATTCCAATACGTTATTTCATCATGTAACAGATTCCACTTCATAAGTTCATTAGTAACAATGAATGGATGCCAATTGCAAATGTAATATTTGACAAGTTTTGCAGTTTCAAAGTTTTAGGTTTTTCGGCTGAATACAAATAAAATAAGCATACAAAATTCAATGGGTCTCTAGAGCATCAAAAATTTCCCAATGCAAACTGGAAATTTCCCAGTGCAAACTGCCATTTGCTAATTTGCATGAGAACGTTTTTCATAAAATGTTCCAAATGTTATTATTCTTCTCTGAAAAACCCACATCATTGCATGTACGGTATATAAGATTTCAGTTGCTGAAATCTGATCCACATTTGCATGGGAATAAGCCTTGTTGAACTCAGTGGGACTGATGACTAGGCATGGACTGCATTGTGAGTGATTGATGCTAGCAATCCTTTAATCTTATATACTATTTATGTTAGCAATTTTTGTCCCATGGCATTGTGATAAATATATCAAGCAGGATCCACAAAATCAAAACACAATGAGCTCCAGGGAGCATCAGATTTGTTTCCTTCAGTTGTTCAATGCACATGGCCAAGAACAGAACAAACCCATTGGAATGAATGGTCTTATTAGTCATGCGCATTAATTTCAGTGGAAATGCATTAGATGCAACCCATCATTAAGAATTTTATTTAAGCATCTTTATGCATTCAGCATTGATTCTAGGGAGGTTTACATGTTAAAACAATAAAAATTAGTAAACTGTACCATTAAGGAAGGAGGTTGCAGAGTTCCAAAATTTGTTTAAGATACCAGCAGGGTCTGGGAGAATTTAGAACAAAAACAAAACATTTACTGGGAACCTTCACTGAAGGGCAGGCAACAACTACTACAACAACAACAGAGAGCAATGTAGGCACTAGGTAAGCTTTTGTGGGGATAGAAGGCCAACATTGTGCCACAGGTGAAAAAGTCCTCTACTGGGTCACCATCCATCTCACCTCTGATCAAGGAGAACATCAATAGATGACAGCAGTGTCCTAGCAGGTTCTTTGTGATAGGATGTAAGAGAGAGTTGTTCAAAGTAGTGGGAGCAGGAACTAAAAATTTCCAGTGCACAATTACAGTCATGTGTTCAAGAATTTTAAAAAAGGTGTGGGTGGAATCAAATCTAATCTAAACATTTTGAACACAAAGTGAAGTTCTGCTATACATTTTTGTGGCAGAATAATGATTATCACATTTTCATATAGAAACTTCTTTACACAGAGATATACCCAAAAATGATGCACTTACAGTTAACTCTATTTTTGTAGAGTTAACCAGAGGTATTTTTTTAAGGCAGTGAAAAATAAATGCAGGCTGAAAAGAGACAATTATTTTACCGTCTGTTTCTTAGATATCAGAAAGGGAATTTCGAAATTCATCAAAGCTAACCTTCTGTTATGTACAACAGGCTAAGCTGAAAAGAATGTTAACAAGTTCAATTTTCATTCAATCAGCACCACTGCTCTCTGAAATGTTTCATTGCAGGAAAGAAATAAAAAATAATCTATATGGTAATTATTAGGATGAATCCCCCAGTAACTTTCAGCAACATGAAAGGTCAGTTCTATTCAAGATATTTTATCAGTCCCTTGCACATACTCCTGTCCTGTCATTTTAAATCTGAACAGCATTTTATTTTCCCATTTACAGCTACCTGCAGAATTAAGTACTTAAGCCAAATAAGGAAGAAAAAAAAGAAGGAGAAAATGTTGAATGCTGGCAAAGGCTATAATAGCATGGAGATAAATCGTTCAGCTGCTCTCTCTCAAGCCTCTAGGGCTACAGATTTTTCTTCTCCTGATGCACTGTGGGTATTCAAAACTTGTTCAACATGATTTCATTTCATTTCAGGCAGTGCCTGAGAAAACTAAATTACAGAATCAATCATACAGAAGGTCAGAGTGAGACTTCATTACAAGTATTGCATGCTTGCATGAATATCTTTCATTTATGACTGACCCAATATGTCACAATAGCTGTCTAGTAAAAATAATCCACTTTCTGAAATTGATGTACTACTGATGTCAGTGCTACTCAGCAGGCTGGGTAGATTATAGAGAGATGTTTAAAGGGGAGAGGGGGGGTAGAGAAAAGAATAAAAAGGAACCCTATAGAGCACAGGCAACAGCGCTATGGAATTGCCACCCTTTGTAGATTAAAATAATTTCTCAGGTGATCATCTAAACAGTCAACTGTGCTTTAGTCTGTAATGACTTTTGATAGCATATAGCAATTGATTTCCATCTATTTATGTGTAGGTCTATATATTTTCCCACATCTTGTTAAGTCCCAGGTGTTTTTCTGAACTCAAGCTAGAACTCGTTCATTCCCTGCCAGTAATTCATTTATGAAGCTTGATTTTTTTGGTATTAGCATATTATTAAAATGCAAATGCTAATCACAGTGCATTTCTTTTATCTTTCGTTTTCTGTTGTGCTTCCTCATTTTGGGGCGGGGGAGAGTGGGGGAAATCCCAACGTAAGAGCATACATTTAAACTAAGATAAATGTCCCTTTGTATCCTGTCAATAATAATGAAGCTAATCAGCAACATGACGAATTGTCACTTTTTCTATAAACAAAAGCAATAACAGGCTGGGTAGGAAATGCAGGACAATACATCAGGAGGTCTTTTTTTTTTTTTAACTGGTAGGAAGAATTGTTAATCCATCAATACATTCATTTTTAATAACCGCTGGGCTACATATACTTTGGTAATAAAACAGCTTGCTTGCACTTAAAATGGATTGCTGGATATAGCAATCCTAAGTCAGAAATGGAATGGAAAGTATTATTTATTATTCCAGCAGTCTTCCTGCAGCAAATCTAAGAGAAGCCTGCGAAAGTACTGTTATGTAGCTGGCCAACTCCGCACCCTGAGGGAAACATCGGAGAACCTTGACATAACCTATTTCTACCCGTGCCTCTGGCGATTTTGCATTCAAGTTTATAGGTGAACATGTCAGGTACTGCTCAGAACAAAGCCAGAGACACACTGTATTAATCATAGCTCTGCCCAAGTACATTTCATTTCTTCTGTTTGTGCTTGAAAATTTCATGACATTTTCTTCAAGGTGAAATTCTACTGGACATTTCAACAGGGTCAATCTATAAATCCAATTAAAATAGCTATCATTTGCAGTGAAGCTGTCTAACACAGTAATGTTTCCAAAAGTGGCTGGGATTTCATTTGGTATCTTAAAAAAAAGAGAAAAGAGGGCTATGTTATTCTAATGGTTTTGGTTTGGAAAAAGTATTACTTGCCTCTATAGACATCTAGGTCTTGTCTATCATTACCGATTAGCAACTTCTCAACAATGCAGTAAGATTTGACAAGCTGAATGCTGCTTCATGCAGGCATTGTTCAAGAGTGTAGATGAATATCATAATTATTTTATGGCTCCATATTTAGTTCTTTTAGATACAGTAAGCCCAATTGACCATGAAATGAAATTTCATAGTTAAAATGCCTCTTTTACGTTTTTTTATTGCGGTAATAAAAAAAAAGTTATGGCTCTAAAGAAAGGTAATTCACGAAATATACAATCTAAAGATGGATTCTATTATTAATAAATATTTATCAGTTTAATAAAGTGCACATTTTCAATAAATGATGAGAGACATTTACCACCACATCTATGGAATTTAGATTAGATGTTCAGACTGAAAGAGGGAACAGAATGAAATGAGGGAGAATTTAGAAGAGATTTTCAAGTCAACACCCACCCACCACAACACCCCAAGCTTTTGCTGCTTCGAAATATCCAGGACTACATTCAATGCTAGTCCTACTCAGAGTAGACCCATTGAAATCAATTGTCATAAGTAACAAGCCCATTAATTACTAAGTAAAACTAACACAGCCCTTAAGCTTCACCTATCTCTTTACTTTACATTTATTTATTTATTTATTTATATTTATTTCTACTTGCTTACAGCTGATACTGTGGAAACAGTAAGTATTTAGCACTGAGCGTTTACACTACAAAGCCTTCTGCTCCATAGAAAAAGCTACGAGGATAAGAAATTAACTATCAAGGTGTACCTTACAGTAATGCTATTACACCTATTAAGCTGTGAAGCAGGTGTAATCTCTGCAAATGAAGATTACATCATACAACCAAATATACACATTACTGTGCCTTGCAAATGGGTTGAATGCAAATTCAGCTGCATTGCTGAAACACTGACCTGGTTTGCACATTACAGTAAGTACAGTGGTACCTCGGGTTACAGATGCTTCAGGTTACAGACTCCGCTAACCCAGAAATAGTACTTCAGGTTAAGAACTTTGCTTCAGGATGAGAACAGAAATCGTGCTCTGGTGGTGCGGCAGCAGCAGGAGGCCCCATTAGCTAAAGTGGTGCTTCAGGTTAAGAACAGTTTCAGGTTAAGAACGGACCTCCAGAATTAAGTTCTTAACCTGAGGTACCACTGTAAAGCTAAACCGTGGCTTACTATGAATGTGCGGGCTCCCAGAGAGGAGACTGTGGCTATCAATCCCCTCCCCAATTCCTCCTCTTGCTGCGCTACTCAGGACTAAACTTTCGTTTGGCTTCATGTGTCATCTGAATTTGGGCTCGCTGTTTTCCCTGCTCCAGATTCATGCTCTGCCACCAGCTCATGACCCTGAATCTTTCTCCTTTCTCTCTACTGCTGGGAGCCTTCCAAGCAATGAAATGAGTCAGGGATGGGGAACTTGTGACCCTCCAGATGTTGTTGAACTCTCACCCCCATTATCCCTGATATCCAACAATATCTGAAGGGCCAAAGTCCAACAATATCTGAAGGGCCAAAGGATCTCACCATCCCTGAAATAAGTGAATGCTCATTATGGTGCCCACTGAAAATTTATGAAAATATCCTGCCACAAGACACTAGTGATATCGACTGTGCATCACTACAACAAAAGACGACAAATAAGGATGCTGTATTGAGTGCAAGGAGTACCATCTTTTAGCAGCTGGATGTTATTTTCATGTGCTTGCCAGATAAGTTATTGGAAGGGGTGGCAGGGGAGCATAAATATTTGGCTCAGTACACAACACTGCAGTTCTATGCAGCAGTAAGAGAAGTTATGCAGTCAAATGGAAAGGAAAGGAAAAATCCGTACCATATGTAAGCCATTGCTTTGGATGATCCCATCTTGTTCCACAAGATTTCGAGATATTGTAATGGAAGGAAGATCCAAGCTCTGCGGTGGAAACTGTGGCGTGAACTCATTCCCTTGTGCAGCCAACTGATCACTTAGACCTTGAAATGGCAACAGTATATCTGCCATCCCTAAATTGGTGGGATCCAGTTCAGGTGGTGGAGTAATTGGTGGGATCTCAAACTCTTCATCTCCAAGACTTGGAGTGTGGAATGTTTGCTAAATGAAGAAAAAGAAGAAAGAACAGCAACTTCACTGCAACGAAACACTGCTAAATAAATGACTGCAGCGTGTGTAATAAAAGGGAGTTGTTTACACCCTGTAAGATTTAGCTCACGAGCAAACCATTTTATTTTACTTTATTTTGTAAATCACAAGTGTAGCAATATTCACATATGCCCAGCTTTTATGGATCCTTCAGATTAAAGATTTAAGTCTCATTATCATATGGCTTTAATGGTGTATCAGTATTAACTGTTTTTTAATGCACCCTTAATTAGCAACATCTGTCTTTGTTGTTGGTGTGAGCATCAGCTACATTGGGTTGTGGTTTTGGGTTGCTTGTTTTTTTGGCTGTATAACAAATTGCCAGTTTATTGATATGTTAGTAAAACAGCACAAACAGCCTAACCATTATTCTGATGCGTCAAATAAAATGCTGGCAACTTTGGTAGTACACACACAACATTAATCTGGTAGTGAATACTTCAAAATTCTTTTACAACCCATAAATGTGAAATATTAGAATCCTGCTTTTAAGCTCCCTCCATAAGAGGAATAGGAGTATGATAAAGCCTTTGATATGAAGGTGGTTGTGAGAGACATGGACTTTTGGGGGGAAATGGCTTATAAATGGAGGAATTTTGGTTTGATTCAGAGCAAGGATTGTGGTGGGGAAAGGTAGGTTTCTTCTGAAAAACTTTACGAAACTTTTATTTCTAATTTTCTTCAACACATACTTTTAACCCCTTTAGAAAAAATTCAAGGTCATTTGATGCTGAAATGCTGCTTATATCTGGCACAGAAATGAACACTTTTTGCTATCGTTCTCTGTGAAACAATGAATAAATTATTCTGGGATACAGCTCTTTCTGGATTAAAAGTGGGGACATGTCTACATTCAAAAGTGTGTCTGTTCATGGGTGCTTATAACACCTCCACCCCTTTAATGGAGAAGGGTAGCAGGATCATGCCCACTAGGCATGCCTCCCTATACACCAATACACAGCTATGCCCCTGGTGGCATGTACCTGTATAGGGCTCTTCCACTTTAATGAGACCCCTGGCCGATCAGGCTGCCTGTGTGCAGTCGTAGTAGTCCTATGCATGCGTGCAGACCCATTCACCCTAAGGCCAAATGTGCAGTCACATGGCGTGCATAAGCATGGAGCCGGTATAGCTAGTGGGTGCCATTTTGTTACTCCATCACACATTCATTGTGTATGTGTGGATCTTCTGAACATCCCTTGTATTTCCATCATATTCCTGACTTTCTCCCTAATGCATCCTCCTTGCAACTGTTATCTCCACCTTCCAGCTTCTTACATTCCCTTTGCCCAGTTAGTTGGGGTTCGTGAACAGACCTGCGCTCTCTGAGTATTGTAATGATTCTGGATGTGTGCTTGTTTCAGAGGCTGAAGATTAAATTCACTTGTGTGTCTGTCTGAAATTCTAAGTGTGTGTGTGTGTGTGTGTGTGGAGGGGGTACTTTTAAATACATTTTGGCTTAAGGGTTTTCATTTTACTTAAAATAAAATGTAAAAGATCCCTGGCACCATGTCAGACACTGGCTTGGGTGCTCCTGGGACCATCAACCACCTTGTGTTTATATGTAACTTGAACCTGGATAACCTTGGAATGTCACTGCCATCATCCCAATGTTTGTGGGGGACAATCTGTAGTGAGCTTATGTATGCTGGGAAGCTCTTACTTCCTCACTTGGGGTGAAATCACTGCAGAGAGACCAGGGAACCAGGTGCATGTGCCTCTATTTCTCTAAGAGCCACTCAGTGATAGAAATATCCAAAATGGTGGCTTAGTTTTTTAAGAGCTGGCGAAACTGTGCACCTCCAAATGTTGCTGGACTAGAACTCCCAGCACCTCTAGCCATTGGCCATGCTGTCTGGGTCTGATGGGAAATGGAGTCCAACAGCAACCCACAGTTTCCCCACTCTTGTTTTAGCCCCTTTGGTGGCACAATAGCCTGGGAATTGCTAACCTGGTCGCATTTTCATAAGCAATTACCAGGTGCTTAGGATCAACAGCAGGAGAAAGTTATCGCCTTCATGCTTGTACATTTGCCAGTAATATCTGGTTGGCCACTGGGGGATGCAGAACACCAGAGTATATGGCTCTCATCTATTAGGGTTCTTCTCATGAAATTCTTAAGACATAATTAACCTATAGAACAATAACCTCAATCTAAAGACCACTTGATCATCTCCACGTGTTCTGTGAGTTTTCAGAACATGCCATGGCTACTGAAGCAGCCTGCAGGGTGCAACTGCTGTATGGCAACAGAGAGGGAAGAGGAATTCCTACTATTCCAATGCTGGGAGGCAGCAGCTGAGGAGGAGGATGCCACAGCTGAGTGGATAGTTGCCTCTACTGGCATCAGCAGCCTGTGATCACACCAATACAACTGTCAAGTGGAACCATGTGATTTCACAGAGTAGCCTGTGGCACTGCCCACTTCACTACTGCGGAAAGGTAAAGCTGGGAATTCCATCCCCACAGCCATAGTGGCCACTTGTGGCTTAGGGGAAGAGTAATAGCTTTGCAAATAGAAGGTGCCAGGTTCAATCCCTGGCATTGGAATGGTCCCTCCCTGTCTGAAACCCTAGCAGTACTTAATAATATGAGCTAATGGTCCGATTCCCTCATGCAGTTGGTGTAATCCTGTGTTCCTATGCCTACAAACCGCCTTGCCAGCTTCCACTGCTTCTGCCCACTGTCCCATCCCATAAACACTAACAAGCTACTGGGGAAATAAGCAGAAGACTCCAAACTTCTAAAAAGTAATTTGTATGGCAGACAGTGTGTTGCTTTCAAGCACACTGGGGTGGGTGGATCTGTCAATTTAAGGTTTTCTCCATTTCTCATTTTTCCAATCTTACATCCAGTTCTCCACATTTCCATATCCAGTTTGCATTAAAAAAAAAAAAGGTATCATGAACATCCATCAGCATTTTAAGTGCACATTTCTTCCAACATACAGATTTTTTGCAAAGCAATTTCCCCTAATATAATGCATTTTTGTGTGTTATTTTCATATTCTCAGCCCTGTACAGTGAGGTTTTTAATGTTTGAGGGGTTTTTTGTGGTTTAATACTTTGTTGAAAGCTACTCAGAATGGCTGGGGCAACCCAGTCAGATGGGTGGCATATTATTATTATTATTATTATTATTATTATTATTATTATTATTACTACTACTACTATCTGTGCATTACTTGGGCATTGCAAAATTCAGAGAAATCCACATTTTGAAGGATGGCTGTGTTTCGGTTTGCATATCGCTTCCGAATTAGGTAGTTCTGCCTTTAAAAGCGAAACAAATCAGATTTCTCCCCCAACCCTGCAAGCGTGGAATACTACTTTGAGATTTGTCTGCCTACACTGGCTTAAATTTTTACTGCAAAAGTGGAGGCTTGGGGTGCAGGAGAAGGGGGAGGAACCCTTCCTTTAATGCATTATTTACATTGTCTGAAAGAATGACTTAATGCCAGTTAATTTAAAAATGATATGTTCAGTGAAAGATCTCATTAAGTGCTGGAAATTGTCATCCCTCAAACTGTTAATGATGATATAAATTAATAACCGCTTGAGAGAAAATGGAAACTGAAACACACACACACACACAAAGAGAGGGGGGTGGAACCTTCGCTTGCATATAAAACCTGTCAGCTGTCATTATTGGTCTCACACCAGAAATGATGAGGTAACACACAGCTACAGTCTGCAGGAGTAATACTGACAGAGTCTTAAGAGACTTAAGCAGTCTTTCCTCAGTGCACAGTGAGCAAAGTGAGCACACACATGTTCAGAGATTGCAACTTAATTCTGGTTGCGAAAGCTTTCTCTTACATTAGGGATGCATTTACTGACGCTTCGTAGGAAGAGGGGGCATCTTCATAGAGGGGAGGTGTGAAGTTCACCAACACAAAAGGATGGATTGGCCATGGAAGGCGGATGGCTAATGAACATAACCCTATGGCTACATTTGCCGTTACGTTTGGCACTAATGTGGTCTAGTAACAGATGCAATGGTAATTTGCGAGTCATTTGCTACCCCATTACTGCTTAATGAAATCTAACATATCACATTAACAATATGGATAAACACTCATTCCTGATATGTGGCATTTGGCTGTTTTCATTACTGCAGTAATTAACACTTGAAATATTATTTCAATAAATATTTAAGGTGCTTCAGGAATTAATGGTGGGGGGAAGCGTGGGTCACTGCCATCACGACACAGAAGCAAGTTGCAACAAAAAGGTGACGTGTCAATTTCTCATCTTAGATGGTCTTGTAATGCTAATTCCACAATGACTGCTGCATGCATGGCATTATATTAAAAGAAGCAGCACCAGCACGGATTTTCAGATTTGAGATGTCCACACTCAAAATACTGATGTTCACTTAAAAGTAAAATCTGTGTAATTGAATTTGCTTATAGGGCAGTAATTGCAGAGTTATCCTCATGCTGCAGTGCAAATATTAACACTCAATCTTATTCCACTCCTTCAATGTAATTAAACCAATAGTATAAGCTTTAAGCATGACATGGAGGAGGCAGCTGGATTAATTTCAAGAAGGGAACATTCCATGTTAAAAAGAGAGAGAGAAATAAATCCATAATGCTTCCAGACATGTACAACCAAACTATACAATATTACAGCATTTTCTCAAAAAATATATTTATCACGTTAGTAATATCTTCTTACAAGCACATGGGGTGGGGAGCAGTATCTTGTATGCCAGTGAGGATTTATTTAGGTTTTTTAAAAAAGAAGAATTCAAAACATCGAACTGTATCTCATGCCATGATTGCTGAAAGTAATGTATGGATAAGTGGGTAAAATGAATGCAATCTAAATGGGGGGAAACCTCATAGTGAAGTAGCCTTATTCCAAATCACAGGGACTATTCACATTGTAAGAAGTGCCTGAATGGCATGTAATTTGATGGTGGAGAAAGGTACCATTATGTCCAGAACAGTATAATGTTTTTAAGGGGTCATGTTACCAATCACAATTTTAAGAGCTATTAACTTTTCATACATTTCTCTCTTAGATTTCTTTAGGAGAGCTAGGGCTTGGGTGGGGGGGATAACTCCACCAACCCTCAACAAAAACTGTGTGTGTGGTTAAATGCCATCTGCACTGAAATGTTCAAAACATTTGTTCCTTTTGATAAAAATGCAAATCTGGAGAGCTGTTGTATCAACATATAACAGCCAATGTCTGACACGGTGAATTATCACAGCTGGAATTAAATTGTCTTTGAACAGCTGCTGGCAGTAGAGCTTTCATCAATGTTTGATTCAAATGGAGGAATGAAATTCTACAGAATGAAACATCATGTTGTCATTACAGATGGGGGTTTGTGTTCATTATCACAACTAACACTGGAGCTGGTGCCAAGCAATCTTCCCTTATCTAAGCAGTCTTGTTGGAAGGAGAAAGAGAGACAGAGAAAGAGGCAGAAGGCAGCCATTGTTTTAAAAAGCTGCTCATAAAAATACTATTTGGAATATAACCACAGTTACTGTAGCATTGCCCCCACCAATAATTTTTTCCTCCTTAAACCCTCACTCCCCATGGGGAGGGGGCACATTCACTGGGCAGAATGCTGTTTTGGACTCAAAATGGTCAACCCACTCCACATTTCATTAATCTCTAGACTTTTTTTGCCCACGATGTTGACCTCAAGCAGAATTCAAACGCTGCCTACTACTCGCTGTCACCTTCATTCTCTACCATGTGCAATCTCTATATTTCTGTAAATAAGAAAAGGAGAAGGAGGGGCAGGCACATCCATGGGGTAATGGCTACATATGCTTTTGTCCTGATTGCAAAGGCATTTGCTTTGGCCAAAAACAGTACAGTCTGGAACTGATGTCACTACCACTGCCCTGACATCCTTTCACTGGCTGTCATGGGGGTGGGTGGAAGAGAGAGACACAGACAGTAAGAAGAACTACAAGAACAAAGTGGTTGGCATCCCTTTCTGCTTACTACCCCGCTCCCACCTCTCGCCCTCCCAGGCTAGAGGCCAAATTCATCACCTCTATGACCTAGTCAGGCCCCATCAATTCAGATCTATGGTTTCTTCTTAAGCCTGCTGTTGAACACTTTCCACTGAAAGACTCTTCCTCATTTCCCCAGGAAACAAATGATGCCACCAACTGTGCTGCTTTCCTTTTGTTTTCGTAATAGTGTTAAGAACCCAAATTAAAAATAAAATGTTTGTATCCATGACCATAATTAGCGCATTAGCTTCTAATGACTGCTACTCTGTTTGCTTTAAAGATGTACACCTACTGTGCCTTTCATTTGTTTCCTTCTGGTTACATTTTTAGGGGGAGGGAGGTGTTGTTTTCCCGTGTGTGTGTGTGTGTGTGTGTGTGTGTAGCAGATTTGCTTCTATTGACATGCTATGTAAGTAACAGTCTAACAGACAAGTAAATTGACTGGTAATGGAGAGCTGTCAGGTTATTTTCTCTCTCATTAAAGTCTGTATTTTGTGCTCCATAAAACACATACCCAAAAATCAGCACTTTGCCCGTCATCCACTGAAAAGTCTGTAAAAATTATCAAAGCAAATGTCAGGGTTTGAGCATTAGGTGGGAAACGGGGGAGAGAGAGAAATTCAACGCCTACCTCGTTTGCAGTGAGAAATGCATTGTTGGCTTCGGCCATGTTCATGTAGTTATTGTTGTTGCCGAACTGAAAAAAGAAAAAGAGACGCCTACATTTTAACAACATATGCCACAATGAAAACAGTCAAGTTCTGAATGCATAGAAGACTTTAAACACAAAGGACATTAGGACTTAATCTGCAATACCAGACAACCCCCATTCACTCCAAAACATAAATGTTACATGGACAACTGAAATTGTAAGCTGGGTGATTTATAAAATTACATTGCCATACTCTCGGTGCGTCTTATATTTCCTAGCAGTACCATGTGCCACTTAGGTGCACTGGAGCTGGGTGTAGAAAACTGGTTCTTAGAATTATTGGCACACAAGCATAGTGTTCATTGGACATCTACAGGAGTTGTTGGGGAGTTATGGTAGCTACATATGCATCACCAAAAGAGAGGAAAGGAAATTATGCAGATATCGATAAATTTTGCACGTGCTTATAATGGGTATGACTATATATGCCAATTTAAAAATAATTCTTACAACTTAAAGAGAAATACAGTGCATCCCACTATAATGTCAATCTGCCCAGGTGCTAACTGTTGATGGGCCACTTCAGGGCCCCTCCTGCTCTCCCTTCGTGGTGCTTATCTTTAAGCCAGACTTTGAATAGGCATCTCTTCAAATAGAGGACACCTCCAAATAGAGGGCTGTCTTCTGTGAAATAGGGCTTATGGTTACCCTACAGAGAGGGAACACTGAGACCTAGGAAATTGTATCAATCCAGAGCAGATCGTTGGGTCAATACATAATAGGTTGACACTGGCTCAACAGAGTTTCAGATAGGAATATTTGCCACCACAGATGTATGGTGTCTGTGGCCAGTGCAGGGAAGACTGAGGAAATCTGCACAGGAGATTCTTATTGGGCTGAATCAGGCCGCACTTTTAATGATTACAGGTAAGAGTAGGCATTGGGCATGTATCCAGCATCAGGCAGCCTGCATGCTGGCTGACAGGAACCCAGTGGGTCAACCCTGTGTGGGGAATCACACCCCACATGGATCAGGTGCCACAACCCCCCACAGGCCTGCCATTGGGAGAAGCGTTTTGGCCCATTGGTCTCCGTGTGGACTCCTGGACAGTCACCCATTCCTTTAATGGGATACCCACATGACTAAACATCCAGCCCAATACGTTATCCACTAAAGTTGTGACAGTTGCTAAGAGGTAGTGAAAACCTACAAGCCAGCCAATTCCTCTCTGGCCCCAAATATGGTGATCAATTGACCACAGAAAGGTCCTTACACCAACTTGCCCGCTCCCCCAGTGAGTGGGCCCCAACAGTACAGTTGGGTGGGAGGTAAATCTCACATTGAATAGCCAAGAGGTGGGCTGCTTCATGTTGCCCTCCTAAATACACCAGGGATGGATAGATCACAGCCCTCATGCCCATGTCTGGCCATGAAGAACAAAGGCAATCATTCCTGGATCCAGTTGTGGCCATGCCGTTCAGCTGACACTGCCCCCCACCAAGTCCAAGTGAGCGGATATTCTCAACCCTATTGGAAGAAGAGGCAGACTGAAAACTCAGGGCTTCCAGCATAACTCTTCCTCTGAGCTACAGCCCTGTGTCCTTGGGCAGAGCCTAAGCAAATTATTGTGAAAGCTATTCATATGGCCAGGCCACAAATAGTGTGGCCTGTCTTTCTTTTGAAATGAAATTTGAAAATTTTGTCAACCTTTCATTGGCAGTACGTAAGAACTTCCTTGCCAAAGTTAATTTAGTACATTGTGCAGCCCAATAATAGTAATGGTGGCTGAGATATTTTCATTCCATACTTCTGCAGTCACATTTGGAGTGGGGTACAAAAACAGAGCTAAATCCCTATACCCCATAATACAAAAAGTCCATACATACAATACAACAATAATGCAAGTTAAAAGAAACAATTCCACTCCATGTATAATAAAACAGCTTGGAAAAAGAGGCAGCAATATGACCAATCAACCTTACTGAAACAAATGGGGTTTCAATTTCTGTCTTAAGCTACATGAAACTCACTTGGAAAGGCTTTCCAGAACCACAGTGCCACTACTGAAAAGATCCTGTCTCCTTAGAAAAACTTCTGTATCACTTGAAACCATGTGACTGAAATCATGTACTTCACCATGTGATTATTCAACAGATACGAATTCACTGAAAGACGGTATTTGGAATGATACACACATTCTGGCTCCAAGTCTCTTGGGTGCTAAGATGCACTTGCAATAAACTTGACAGAGGGGAGCCCCTTGATAGTTCCTCCACCACCAGAGGTTTGAGGAGTGGTGGCCTATGAGAAGGCATTCTCTGAGGCAGTCCCTAAGTTGTGGTACTCCCTCCTCACAGACGTGTGCCTCTCACCCTCATTACACAGCTTCTAGCGAATGCTGGATGCACATTTTTACCCTTGCTTTTGACACTGGATGTGAATTATTTTTAGGATCCACATTATTTTTGTGCTTGCCAGCTATTTCAAACAGTTTTTTAATATTGTGCTTTACTGTTTTAACCTGCCCAGGGACCTTAAGGTGAAGGGTGGGTAATTAATTATAATTATAGTTTGGACATGCAAGTCATTCCTTGATTCTGTAACCAGTGACAAATTGACAAAAATGCAGACTGATCCTTTGAAAACTAAGAATCAAGTGCCGTGGATTATCACTTTCCTTTCTGTGGAGAGGCCATATCTCTCTTACAGGTAGCTACAGGCAGTTGCCTCTATACTCTAGAAGTGCCTCTTCTTCTACTCCTGCCCTCTCTATCCTGACAAATGTAATCACTGCAAATCATGAAAAGTCTTCCTTCCATAGCTCATAGGACTGAATGACAGGAGAGGAGAAACACACTCTGCCTCATTTGAGAAATGCATTGCGCAGGAAAGCTCAAGTTACCAGTTAGGAGCCAAATTGCAAGGTGTAAAAATCTTGGACATATATGGATGTATCTTTATATTTGTTCCGAAAGCCATATTGGCATTTCACAAGCTTTGATTTTCAGGAATAGAACCCACTAGCAGCTGATTCTCTGGCCAGCTAGAACAATAAGCCAGGAAGTTTCAAGCAAAGCCAAATAAACTGTCGTTCCAATTTCACAAGAAGACAGATAAGCTTTACTTGGCATCAATTGTTGACAGAGGCTTTAAAAAATGGGAGTTTAATATTATTATTTTAGGAATCATTAAAATAACTTGTTGATTGTTATCACTAGATGAAGAACTGCTCATTTATACCAACTGAGATCGGTGGTCCATCTTGCTAAGTGTGGTTTACAAAGACGGGTGTCAGCAATTCAGAGGTTCAGACAGTCTTCCCTGGCCCTGCCTGGAGATGCTGGGGATGGAATCTTGCAGGCAAGATTTCATCATCAAGCAGTCAAAAGACTATGTCAGGAGTCCTTCCTCTCTTGGTTGTGTGACTCAAACATATGCTTTGCTTTGGTTAATCTTGTTTAACAAATTTACCCAGAGGGCAACCATGTTAAGATGTTTTTCAAACACTTTTTTCCCCCTGCAACAACAACAACAAAATCTCCCAAAGGAATTTGCAAGCAGCTGCTTACTCCTTCACAGACTCTTCTAAGTTGTGAACAGTGAAGATGATTCACAGGACTACGACGTTATTGGAAAGTGCTGTGCATGTTAGCTCATTATCACTGCCCTAAAACCACCACCATATACTGGAGGATAGTGCACGTTGCAGCAGGGCACCTTTTTCAGATCCAGGGCCGCATTTCCTTCTGTGCCACCTTCCAAGTGATGGGTGGAGAAACAAATGCAAATTTGACCTCTGTACAGTGTTATGTATGCCAGGGAGGGCATTAGGTTTGGGGCCTCTTGAGTGCCTGTAGTTTGCATGTCTGTATACAGCAATTTGGAGTGTTCTCGAAGCTACTAGCATGAGTCTGACCAAACTGCGGGAGGCAGTGGAAGACAGGAGTGCCTGGGGTGCTCTGGTCCATGGGGTCATGAAGAGTTGGACACGACTAAACGACTAAACAACAACATACAGCAATTTCAAACAGCCACCAGAAGATCAATTGTTACGTGAATTGCTCTTGAGATCTTAGATAGTGTCTACCCAGGAGCACTGGAAATCTCCTGACATATGTTTCAGGTATTTTTTGTGTTGTTGTTGTTTTCTTTTTTTTAAGATACATGTTAAGTACAGTCAGGAGTAAGCTGCAAGGCAGCACATGCTTCTCTGTGTTACACAAGGCAGAATCCTAATCCTTTTTGGTATCACAAAGTGCTTTCCCCATGAAGACTTTTCTGTCATGGGAAAGCCCAAACCCAACACTTGCAAAGCCTTTAAAACTGGATAGGCTGATCTCAAATTCCCTTGTATATCCACTGCAAAATGACATCAGTCTTGCAGTAGGTGTAGTATTTGCAAGATTACAAATGATCCAGAGACTGGATTAGAAGAAACAAATTTACTGAGCAGCATGCTGCTACCAAACTATATACAAAACTACAACTAGTCAGATCTTGGCATCCTCTCACTGCTGGTCTCATCCAGAACCAATTTCCCTCCAATATAACCATTAGTACCTGCTCACATTATACTGGGAGTGATAATTGAATGAACTCACCCAAAACACCTTCCACCACGATGCCAAAGTAGCAAAACACTGAAAATATCAGTTCTCCTAAACTCTGGAAATCTCAGTTGGAGTAAATTGCACAGTTTTTTTTACCCAGAGAGACCTCTCTGAAGTAAATGAACACTACAGTGATTCTATGTTTGCAGCAACTCAAATTTATTGCAAGTGCATAATTCACAAGTAGTCCAAAATACAATGGTACCTCTGGTTAAGAACTTAATTCATTCCGGAGGTCCGTTCTTAACCTGAAACTGTTCTTAATGTGAGTACCACTTTAGCTAATGTGGCCTCCCACTGCCACAGTGCCACTCGATTTCTGTTCTCATCCTGAGGTAAAGTTCTTAACCTGAGGTCTGTAACCTGAAATGTTTGTAACCCGAGGTACCACTGTACAAGATTATGAACTGGGAATACATAATATTCTGTGGTTTTAATTTATGTTTTTAATGTAAACTGCACTTGCTTTAAGTATGTTTTTGGTGACCTGTTCTGGGGCCATTTGATAAATAAGCATAGCCTACAAAAATTCCTGAAGGCCAGAGAGGTCTGTACCTGAGGTTCCCCATCTCAGAGTTAACCAATGGCATTCAAACAGTGTACAGTGGTACCTCAGGTTACATACGCTTCAGGTTACATACGCTTCAGGTTACAGACTCTGCTAACCCAGAAATAGTGCTTCAGGTTAAGAACTTTGCTTCAGGATGAGAACAGAAATCATGCTCCAGCGGTGCGGCAGCAGCAGGAGGCCCCATTAGCTAAAGTAGTGCTTCAGGTTAAGAACAGTTTCAGGTTAAGTACGGACCTCCAGAACGAATTAAGTACTTAACCCGAGGTACCACTGTTTTAATTACTCTTATTAGATACACAGTGATGACTCCTATCAGTTCTACAAACAACTGCTACTGGTGATTTTTAATTAATTATCCCAGTGGGATTTTTGTTGGCTATATGTGGCCTCTTTCTACAGGAAATTAAGCCTACCATGGTAAGACCAGGGTAGAGGACTTTTGGCTCTACAGATGTTGCTGAACTATCAGCAAAGATGGCCAATGAGATGTAGACTGTAGTTCAGCAACATCTAGAGGGCCAAAGGGTGTCCAAACCTAATCTACAAAATAATCTGCTCTGATCAACTTCCTAGGGTCTTGGGCAGAGGCCTTTTCCAATACTGCTAAATAATATCCTTTTAACTGAGTTATTGCAAATTAAACCTGAGATCGTCCTGTACACAAAGTATGTGCTTTACTACTGAGATACAGCCTATTTAATTATTTTTGTAAGAAGCACTCTCATTCTACAGGCACAAAGAAAGAAAAACAAAAGAAGAAGTAAGTTCTGGGCCAAACCTTTAGCAGCGGCTAGATAGACTATCTATCTAGGCTAGTATTGTCAACTCAGGTTGGCAGCAGCTCTCCAGGGTCTCAGAGGAGGAGTCTTTTCTAACCTTTTCTGGAGATGCTGGGGATTGGATTTGGGACCTTCTGCAAGGCACAAATATGCTCTGTCACATTATCTCCCAGTTACAGGTAGGTAGCCGTGTTAGTCTGCCATAGTCAAAACAAATTTTAAAAATTCCTTCCAGTAGCATCTTAGAGACCAACTAAGTTTGTTATCGGTATGAGCTTTCTTGTGCATGCACACTTATCTGAAGAAGTGTGCATGCACACAAAAGCTCATACCGATAACAAACTTAGTTGGTCTCTAAGATGCTACTGGAAGGATTTTTTATACATTACCTCCCATTTATGCTCCACTGATTCGGTGCTTCCCGTAGGATCATGCAGACTGTGCCTCTGGGATCTTATGCTCACATGGAAGACCCAGTTCACACTGTTGGGTTAAGGGAAGATATTGCACTGCCTCTCTACCACAATAATAGTGCCTATCCAAAAGAAATCATAACCTTCCCTGATGGATCATCATCATACTAATGATTTTTAGTAGTAGTGTTTTATTTGACTTCCTCTCTGTGGTTTTATCTGCTGATATATCTGTATATCTTCATTGTTTTCTTGTATGTTTAGAGCAGGGGTGGTGAATCTCAAACCCATGGGTCAAATGTGGCCCTCTAGGCCTCTTTGTCTGGCCCTCGGGACACTCCCTTTCTCTAGGCCACAGTCCCTCTCCTGAAGCCACACCTTTCCCCAGTCTTGCTCCATGCCTCCTTGGGTTTTTGCCTGTCCATAAAGTATCCTTGAAAAGTGTTAATATCACCCTCATTTTACAGTCTCTAACTCCTTATTGTGAAATATATATATATATTGAATGTGGTCTATAAGTCTGACTAAATAAATGAACTAACCAGGAAAGACTAAAACCAGCATTTGCTGCTAAGGTCCATTGTGTCTCAGGTTACATCTACAAAGATTTATATTTAACAAACAAATTATATATATATATACGTGGTATAAAAATGTCATTGATGCTTTTCGTGTTTCAAAGCACCTACTTCATACATTCACGGTAATTTATTCCATCCCCCAAATCAAGATTTCATGGTGACTTTTTGCACACAGTCTTATTACTCATTACTCATTCAGGTGCTGCAAAAAGTGACACGATAGACTTTTGCATGTCACTGAACCGAGAACAAAGTAGGATTTACATGGAAAACACTAATGGTTCTTAAAAGAGCTGTTCTCTCAAACACTGCTTTTTTATATAAACACACACACACACACTAAAATGAATGAAAGAAAAGATAGATGAATCGGGGAAAAGCATCAGCACAGCCTGTATATAAGCTAAAATCCCAGAGAAATGCATTAAAGTGCAGAATGCAGTACTGGCAACAGAGTTCAGCTTCCCAAGAACTATTATCCATTCAAGACTGGATGACTGCAATGCGCTCTGTATGGACCTTCCCTTGCGCTTGACATGAAAGCCACAGTTAGTGCAGAATGCTGCAGCAAATTACTGACAGGAATGAGATATTGTCAGCATATAACACCTTCACTCACAGATCTGCACTGGTTGCTGACTTGCTACCAGGCCAAGTTCGAAGTGTTACTATTAGTATATAAAGCCCTTACCGACAAAGCCACTTTATCTGCAAGATTGCCCTATTCCATATATGCCCACTCAACCACTTTAACCTTGAGAACTGGCACTCTTACAACAGATGCCACATATTACTTATTCCACATTGGTAAGAGCCTAACCACGTGATTTAGGGCAACTGGAGAGCCAGGTGCCATTGGACTCCAATTCCCATCAGCCTCAGCCATCATGGCCAATGGTCAGGGATGATGGGAGCTGTAGTGGAGGGCAACAGGTTCTCCACACCTGTCTTAGTGGAGGATAACATTGTTGCAAAGGAAACTTGCAGTCTAGAGAGGTAGGTGATGCAGAGGGCCACATGGAATCAGATCAAGGGCCTATGCAGCTCTCAAACTGCATGTTTCCCACTCCAGATCTAGACAATAAATAATAATAAAAACCAGAGTGAAATAAGGACTGGGTAAGAAATCATTCTCTGAACTGTTAGCACATGAATGTAATTACTGTAGAGTCTACGGCTAATCAGCTGTGAATTGTATCCATTAATTAGTATTGGCCCTGGAGAAATGAAGGGAGGGAATCAGTAACAATGTTAACACTGAAAAGCTCTGCTGCCCTGCCGAAATGTGGGTCTCCTGGCACCTGAAGTCAAGCAGGTATCTCGAGTGGTCTTCACCTGAAGAAGGAATTACAAACTGCTTCTTGCACATCTTTTTTATCTATAGGAGGTTTACATTTAATGGCTTTTAATTTAAAGAATTCTTGGTGATCAGCTGGGAACAGCTACAAATCATGCTAAGTAGAACAAAAGGTTCCCATGTTTTACTCCTAGTAAAATATTTGATTTGCGAGAGACAGATCAAAAAGCTTAGCACAAAATGGTTCTTACACTGCAACCCACTATTTGCTGCTTTTGTTTGTACAACTCCCTTTTCATTTTAGTGGATTGCACACATGGGAAGAACTCAATGGATTACAATTGTATTTCCCTACCCCACACCCCACCCACAAGTTTTGACCATCATTTAGCCAGATCACTGAACAAATAATTGGGAGCAGATACAGCGGAAGACCAAGAATTGCATGCCACTGACCAGAATCACAGTCTTTAACATAGAGCCAGTGCAGTATAGTGGTTAGATTGCTAGACCTGGGAGAGTTCAAATCGCCACTTGGCCTATGCATCTCACTAGGTACGGTAACTCTCAGTCTAACCTACCTCACAGGGTGGTTGTGGGGATTAAATAAGGAGAGGGAGAACCATGTACACCACCTTGAGCTCCTTGGAGAATAAAGGTGCAATATAAGCGCAATGAATAAAATAAATAAGCAAACATGGGCTAAACAAATTCCCAATTGTTCATCAGGGCATTGCTTTCAACAGATGAAAGCTAATGATCACTCAGCGGTAATCTACTGCAAGAATTAAAAGCAGTCAAAATCAGTAAATTATTTAAAAGGAGGGAAGTTCTGGAGGGAAGGTGATTTAAGTGTCACAGTCTGCACCTTTGCTGTGAGAAAAATGGAAGTGGAGTGGCTTTGAAGGAAGAAGGAGCAGGGGAGAAGGAAGTTAAGAATTAGGCCTTTTGCTAGTTAAACCATTGATGGCCATTTAAACTGTGGAGAGGGTATTGTTTTTGTTTGTTGCTATGTCATGTATTTTTGTGTTTTATTTTGTGAAATATAAATATGTGATACTCAAATGAAGGGAGGTATAGAAATTTTATTAACAAAAGTGTATGATTAGGCCAGACTCAGATTTCTTTTCTGCCTGGAAATAAATAGGATGGTTATAGGTCTGCCTGAAATGAAATGGGGTGGCACCCCACCCCACCATGAGCAATGGGGACCATGATCCACAAAGCAAACTGCTAATTTCAGCCCATCACAAAGCTGTAAAGTTCTTTAGTACCAGGTAAATCACAGGATTTCAACTCCCCACCCAACCACTTGCAAGATTCAGATCCTAATGAGCCTTTCTATTATTATTATTATTATTATTATTATTATTAATACCCCACCCATCTGACTGGGTTGCCCCAGCCACCCTATTCTATTCAGCAGAGAAGATAGGAGTCTTGAACCCAGCCATTAACCATCAAATAACTCTTCCAAATTTTCACAGTTAGGTTTGTAAGCAACATCTACAACTGGGGTGGGGGACCCTTTTAGCCAATGAGCCACATTTTCTTCTGGGCAAATTTCAGTGCTGGGTGGGGCCGGAGGCAAAAGTGGGAGGAGCAACAAAATGCAAACTTGTTCCTTGATCTTTGTATGATAGGCTAGTTTCCACACACACTCAAAACACCCCTCTCAATCCACTGTGCAAACCAGTGGTGTATTTACTGTACTGGAGTTCAAGGACGAATTGCAGCCAGACAAAAACACGTAACATGTGAAGCAAGGCCAGCCAGGGGTGTGGCCTGGAGAGAGGGAGCGTGGTCTAGGGAGAATTCCAAAGGCCAAATGGAGAGGCCTGAAGGGCTGCATTTGGCCCATGGGCCTGACGTTTCTCACACCTGATCTACAACATTCCTCAATAGGTTCCTAATATTTGGATTGCACTCACAACTTAATCAACATATCCTGTTGCCCTTCCCTTCTCAGAGCCAGGGGTTTACACTTTCAGGGAGCCTGGTTGGCATTTTCAAGGGAGATTTGGAGAGCTAACGTAAGTGGGAACTCTTGCCTCTACATTTACAATCATCCATTTGTGTGTGTGTGTGTGTGTGTGTGTGTGTGTGTGTGGTTTTTCTCTCACCTTTCACCATGAATACCTGTTTCTACTGATTATCACATTATAATAGCTTTCACCCAAGCACAGCTGCCTTCTATCAGCAATGCAAGCCATCCTCAATGGTAATAGCCACTGATTTCTCAATGACTGACGCACAGTAGTGCTCCAAACCCGCAGCTTCTTTCAGCTGTAAGAAGCCTAATGTACACAAGGATTCCCTACATTCATAGCCTTCCTTACTCACCCACTCCAGCAAAGGAGAAAGCTCCACACAACCTGCTTTCATAAATGTAAAGCTGTTGGCTCCCACTTAAGTGAATAAGTGAGAAAATTCTGGATGTGTGTCAGAGGTCACATGGAGCTGTGCACTGGAGTATGGGAATGCCGTTCAGTGCTGTATATAATGCAAATATTTCCTACTATTTGTGCCGTTAGGTGTCAAACCCACAACTGGCTTATTAGTGTATAACTTCCTTTGAAAAGGACAATAGGCGGCAAGGGGTTATTTTGTTAATCTGTCTGGCCCAGGCAGCATTAGCTGCAGTATCACAACTGAGAGATGCAACATAACAAAAGGGGGGGGGGGACAGCACCAGCCATAACTATTTACATTGCATCTGATTATAAATATCCAAATAGGTATTTCGAGGATTAAGGCTGGTGGCTCTGCCATACTGGTTTCAACAAGGCTGTAAGAATGATTAAGCACTTTGCAAGTGATTGAGGGTGATTAAATTGACAAAGATGCTAATGGAGTGTTACATGATAGCAAGCTAACTTTTTTAAAAAAAAACAACACCCACATGCAATCATAATACTGTAGCAAGTTTTTATTATCTTTATCTTCTTATTAAGTTATTTATGTAGGATCATATATTGTTATTACGTTGTGACCCATCTAGCAATGATTGGGTGAAGGGTGGGATGTAAACACTGAAAATATTTTTTCAGAAATTGGGTCCTAATATGAGACATTTCACATACTTTCTTTTAAGCAACAAGCAATCATTACTCATCCATTTCTGCCCCCCCCCCCCCCCCGCTTAACAGTTCTTAGATCGTAGAGCTATGAATAGGGACTGCTTATTTGTATAAATATGCATCTTCCTGATGTATCAATTGTGTAAAATTGGAGTCAGGATCAATTGTATCCATAGAATTATTGAAGTGGCGAAAACTAGAATTTGGTCCTTTTTTAAAAAACTAAACTAAAAAAATTGGTCTATTTAATATTACTCCAAAAAATAGCTTCTTCAAAAGCATTCATGCTCATAATGTTTCTGTCTTCATTTTGTTAAACTCAAGTCATAAGAGGTTGAGCTATCCTTATGGGTAAAGGAAACATAATGATCCCAAAAGATGTAATTAAAGACCAGAACTAAATTACTTTACAGGTTTAACTACTGTATCTTAATAACTCCACTAGATAACATCTTTTCCAGCATTTGAGTGGGTTTCATTACGTTGCTGGATGTCTGATAAGGGCATGAATTAAGGATGAGTATTAGGGTTTTTTATTTTTGTTTGTTAGCTCACCATGTTCATTCTGATTGAATGAAATGCCAAATTAAATTAATGGAGATGGTTAAGTCTGGTTTGCTGGTGGGAAGCCACATGGAAAGTGGGACAGCCTAGACAATAAACTGTCTGTAATTAGAAGATGAGAAGCTGAATGCTGCTTCAATAAGATTATCCCAAACAACTACAACATACACTAACATTTTCATGCCTGCAATAACAAAAAAGGCAAGCAAATCAAATGGAAAGTTTGCTTCAGTTGAGCATCTTAGTCATTGCAGTAGGTTTAGATAAAATGTATTTTGTGCACTGTACAGCTTTCACTATTCTTCACAATACAGTGGCCCAGTTCCCATGTGATGCTAAGCCAAACCATGGCTAAGCATGAATGAGCAAGCGTGTAGATAATCACAGCAAAAATTGCAGGCACTTCACTCTTTTACATAGTCCTGCTGCTGCCATGCTACCTGGAGCCAGGGCCAGCCCAAGACATTTTGGCACATGGAGGTGAACCACAAAATGGTGCTAGAGTCATGTTCCAGGAATAGTGTGTAAAACCAAAATCACATATCAAAACTCATGGGGTTCAATGGCAGGCGGGATTGAAAAAAACAGATCTCCCAGACATCCGCTCCTGTCAGCTTCCTTCTTCTTTGTCTCACTGTCGCTATTGCAAAAGGTAGCAGGAATATGGAGGTATAACTAGAATTTGTTGACTCCACCTGTAATTAGCGCTGGCTCCCTTCCTTTCCACCCAACCAGTCCCAATGAATACCAATCAGCAATGAATATATGCCACAGATATGGATGGCTAATGAGCTTTACTGAGAGTTTCAAGATATGGGAGAGGTGGGTATATTTACAAGTCCTTTTGGCCATGAATCATTGTCTTTACCAAATGTGGTGTCCTACATTCTAAGGAAATGGGGATAGTCACTTCCAGCATTTTACAGAAGCTTGCGGCTAGTCTTAAACTCCAGAGACCTAAACCAGGGGTGAGCAGCCTTTAAAGATCAAATCCCCTCAGCAGGGGGATATCCTGTGGGACTCCAATTCCCACCATCCTCAGTTAGCATTGGTCAATGTTCAGGGATGATGGGAGCTGGAGTCCAGCAACATTTGGAGGGCCCAGGTTCCCTAGCCCTGAAATAAATAAATAAAGTGTATGTACCATTGTATTTATGAATGGAATCTTTAATTTCACAGTATTTCTCACAGATGTGATCATAAAAGAAGTTGAAACATATAGGGTTGTATCCAATGCCAGCCCAACTCAGAGTAGGCCCACTGAAATTAATAACCAACTTAGGTCCCTTAATATCAATAGATCTACTCTGAATGAAACTTAGTTGGACACAACCCATAGTACTCAGTGTGGAAGCAGAATATGTGGGTCTGGCGTATACACTGACTTGGGCCTATAGTAGGCTGTACCCTGTTCAGATCTTATATTGATGAGTCTCTCAGAGTGTAAAAAGAAAGTTGGCATGAAGGTGGGAGAGAAAGTGAAAGAATGAAAGAAGCATGGAATGTTGAAGGTTTTGACTTCGGCAATGCTGATTTTCTTGTTAAGCAAGTTTCTTACGGTTTGTTATAAACTGGGTTGTGACAACTTTCTGATCCCCATAAAAAAGCTTTTAGCGCCATATGCAAGCAGAATGTGATCCCTATTGATCAATTCAGAATATATTCTGGTTGATGGGAATGTTCTCCAACACAGTTGCTTTGTCTTAATAAACAAAGTCTTAAACAAAGTTTCACTCTAATCATAGTGTGAAGGCTTTGTTTTCTTCAGCATTAGGTACTGCCATAACATTGCTTACATGCCTAAAACCTGAGGGGGCTCTTGACACAACACCCTCTGGTGAATCTCACCATACATAGGGGCCCTGTTGTGAAGTCTGTTGGGTTTACCTGGTGGTACAGATGATGGGCAACAGCCATGTTGCTCTGATGAGTGCTGGCATTTGAATTTCCCACAATACCCTGGAGCACCCTTACAGATGGGGTGCTCTGGGGGAAGTTGATTGATTCTCGAAAAGGTGCAATGGGGCAGTCAGTTGTTTGCTTTAAAAAAAGGGGGCTGCAGTGTTTGAAGATAGCTGTCTGAGATGCACAAGTAATGTCAAATCTTATACCTCCCCACCCCTTTTTATTCACATGGACTGATTCCCATACTGATTTGCGTATAGAAAAGGTACCATACGCTATCCAGGCCAGCATAAGAACAACCCTTCTGGAAGTGGCACCCTCAACAGTATAGATATGTATGAAGTGGTTAGTGGTGGGTCCAGCCATCCTACTACCTGCCTGGGGACACCAGATGCTCACTCTGGCATTGCCAATCCTCTCTGAACAATATGTTTTAAAGCTTCTTTTCAATTTAAGAATGTAGTGTATTTTTTTTAAAAAAATCAGGCAATGTCCTTTTAATGTGAACATTTACACATTCTCCCATTACCTTCAAAGTGCTCCTCTAATAAATGTATGAACTTCAGGTCCGTAATAGCTTTTAAAATATTACATGCATGCGCACACACACACACATACATATAAAATAGACAAGACGGATACGAAGGGACTGAATCTCGTTTCTAAACATAATGACAGCATTTTATTCTAAGAATCCCAAGGAATGGTTTTCTACCACAGTATCTGAGATTACTGTAATATTTTCACACTTGAATTTCAAGGAATATATGATTATACTGCAATTGGACTATAAGTAGCTTTTCTTAGACTCTTATATCAAATTTCACTCACTTAAGCAAAAAATGTGAATTCTAATCTGAAACGTTATTTGGCTCAACTGCACAGTTTCAAATTATACTGAGTTATAAATGTAAAAAAATTAATATAGGAAGTTTGAAGCAGATGTAGGTATTTTATTCATAATGAAAGATTAGTCGAGACATTTTTAGGCTAAACACAGCAGATGAATGTACTTACAAGTGTCTTAGTTCTTCTATACCTCTCTTCTAGGAGAGGATAAAATCTGCAGAGGCCTTTAAGACTGTAACTGCTAGCCATATAATGAACATTTCACAGTGAACTGCATTCCTTGAAGGTGACCAGGAAGATAAAATGAGGATACTCTTTGGGAGTAGATGGTCTTCAAGGAGGAAGATGAGAAGGAGAAGCAGAAGCAGAAACAACAGGAGGAGGTGATGGCAGAGCCTTTAAGATGTGAGAACACACCATGCCTGGCATACCCCACACTCAGGGCAAGAGATAAGATGGATTCTGTGGCACTCAGTGGATCTCCAGCCATCTAGGGAGGGGGTGGAAGACTGTTCCTCCCAGTGATTTAACTTGCTCAATGACATATAAAAATTAAAAGTGCCATGATGGTTTTGGCATTTGTCCATGCACTGGCAAATTCAAGATTGGATTTGCACTCTGTGCAGAGTTGCAATGCACTCTATGTGGAGCTATGCTGGAGGCTGATCCAGATTCTGCAGCTGGTGCAGAATGGGGTGGCTATGCTGCTTGTGTGGGCAGATGGCTGCCAGTATATAACACTTTGCTTGGGGGACTTGCACTGGTTTTCAATCTGCTACTGGGCCAATGTCACAATATCAGTACTAACATAGAAGGCGCTGCACAGCTCAGGACCAGGTTATCCATTATACAACTAGGTAGGTCACTGCAGTCTGCAGGAGAGCTTCTCCTTCAAGTCCCAAATATATCTGAAGCCAACTCCACCATAACTGAGCGGGGCTTTTAGTGTGGCTGCCCCAGTTCTGTGGAACAGTATCCCTGTCAAGATGCAACAGGTGCCAACTATCCACACTTTGTGGAAACATTCGAAGGCATTTTTGCTCCGGCAAGCTTTCCCAATTAGATGAAAAGGTCTCTTCTATGGGTGTCTCCTTTGTATTAGATATTTTGGTAATTAAGAAGTATACAAATAGTCGAAATAAAACCAATTGTTTTTAAAGGAAGGGTTGGTGGAATGAGGAAAAACAGGAAATAAATAGTGCATATATAACTTATGGAATTTGCTACCAAAGTATGTGGTGATGGCCACCAACATAACAAGGTTTTCTGCAGGGGTGCAATATGCAACAACTCCTAGGATATGAAGCTTTGGGCAGGTATCAAGATTTGCTAAACCTGTGGTGACAGCAGAAAATTCAGTGGAAGGACGGCCCAGAGGGATTATATTGAGGGATAGCCCAGAGAATTTCAGTCATTGTGTAATTTTCACCCACCAAATCAGAAAAAAAACTAATTTCCCCAAAACTAAATATTGCATGTGGGGTGCTGGGTTGTAAAATGGCATCATGAATTGGCCATCATGGACAACTAACAGGATGCCTGAAACACAGCAGGAAAACTAGAAGGACAAGTTACATGATCCTGTATTCCAACTTTTGTGTTTGTTCTAGAAGATTACTTTCAGTGTTTATTAACTACTGTCTCACCAAGAATCTCATTTTACCCTATACATCTCTCCTCCCTACTAATGCCAGGTTTGGGTGAAGGTGAGCTGTCTATAGCCATGTGCCTTGGAAATCCAAGTCATACCAATAACATTAAGAGCCATTTTTCTACACCGTCCCCCTTATCCTTAGCGTCCCACTGTGAGCATTTTCCTTCCAAGCCCAGCTTGTAACAACAAAAACAGTAATTCAGATTCTGTTAACAGACTTATTTCTGTCAAGTTCTCAGCACTGGTATTTTACAGCAACATTTGGGAGCTTGGAGAATTCCAAAGCTCTGAGAGGAGCTGACCCACTAGTAAATCAGTACTGTATTGTCTGAAGGCTAGTTTAATATTCCTTAAAATCCTAGATATAAATAACCAAGGCTCAGGAGAAGTAACCAAAGCTCAGTGGTAGAACATCTGCCTTGCATGCAGAAGGACCCAGGTTCAGTCACAGGAATCTCCAAGTAGGGCTTATAAAATCTCTTGCCTGAAACCCCAGGGAGCCATTACCAGGCAGAGTAAACAATACTGAACCTAGGTGGACCAATAGACTACGTATAAGGCAGTCTCTTATGTTTCTATGTGACCTGGGGTGGGGGAAGGGTCTAATATGCATCTAGTGCTTCTTCAATACAGCGTCCAAACCAACTTCCCTTCAGTTGCATCAACAGTAGCAGTTTAGGAATCTTGAAACTAGCAAAAGCCCATTCATACATATCTTCAGAGTGGTACTTGCCTCTAACTGTACCAATATGGGAATAAGATAGGTAAAGGTAAGGCAAAGGACCCCTGGGCGGTTAAGTCCAGTCAAAGGCAACTATGAGGTGTGGCACTCATCTCGCTTCTGGCCAAGGGAGTTGGCGTTTGTCCACAAAAAGCTTTTCAGGTCATGTGGCCAGCATGAATTCTGGCACAATGGAATACTGTGACGGAAGCCAGAGCGCATGGAAACACTGTTTACCTTCGCACCACAGTGGTACCTATTGATCTGCTTGCAATGGTTTGCTTTTGAACAGCTAGCTTGGCAGAAGCTGGGACAGAGCAATGGGAACTCACACTGTCATGTGAATTCGAACCGCCGACCTTCCAAGGAAGTATCAGAGCCATGCAAAGCAATGCTCCCAACCACCAGCAGCTGCCAGGGGGTCCAAAATGTGCAAAAAAATTCCCAGCAGAACTAAAAGGGATAGCCTTTCCTGACTGGGTCCCAGAGAAGATCTACTAGGACAGCCAAGGCCATTCCATTCCCAAACCAGGCCTAAATCCAGATTGAAATGGGTCCAGATTACCAGTTACAAGAAGGAGTTGGGTTGGAAGGGCCCATAGGCTGTACCACCAGCAGCAACAACACTCTCTCTTCTTTTGTTGTATAGAGTTTGTTTTTAGTAGAATACAGCAGGTTAGAAAAGAAGAAGAGGTACAGCTATATATCGTATATAAAGGGTTGGTGTCTTGTTGCAATTTGGAGCTAAAATTGGGTCTTTGGACTGATAAGACTTTAGGGAGAATGATGTCCAAACTATTTTCTATTTTGGCTTCAGAGTCTGGTCAGACCAAATGAAAGCAGAGCTGGTGAAACAGTAGTAACTAGTAGAAGGTGGATCAGGAGATATGGAGAGCTGAAGAAAGGGAAACAGAGAGGCACCTGGCACACTGAATGGTATTCAACGAAGTTTTACTCAGAGCAGAACCACTGAAATTAGTAGACCTAACTTAGTCAATGTGCATTAATTTCAGAGGATCAACACTGAGTAAAACCTAGTTGACTTCCACCCATTAGGTCGTATCCAATGTTAATTCTGCTCAGAGTACACCCCTTGAAACTAATGGACATTGCCAACATAAGTTGATTAATTTCAATGAGTCTACTCTGAGTAGGACTGGCATTGGATACACCCCATTGTTACCGGGGTAAATGGGTCCTGAAGACAAGACAATTTCCCACAGTGTAGGAAGCATTCAGTAAGCTAAATCTTTGCTATAAGTTCATAGCAAGGAATGCTGCTGATAGTGTCAGTGATAAACCTTATGGCTTCCAGACTGAGAATGTTTCAAGAGCCTGTGGCAGTATATCACACAATCAGTAACATCCTTGCCAACCAGCATGTATGTATGTATTTATATATATATAGTGTGTGTGTGTGTATCCTGCCAGACAGATCTTAAAATGGAGTACTTCAAGTGATCCTGTCAGTGGCAGGATTAGCTTCTAACAAGCAGAATTATATATGTACGAGTTCTAAGTTTTTAAGAACAGCATCTGGCTTATATCAAGTTGACACTTTAAGATAAGATACAGCAGTATAACAGGTTATACTTGCAATAATAATTTTTGATTGGCATATCGTTTATCTTAACTACTGTTTGGCATCATTCCAGAGGAGGGTGCAGTGCACTATAAACTGTTATGAAAGATGTCTTTGTATCGTTCAATATTTACACAGTGTGTGCTTTATTTTGTAAATGTGAAAGCCGTCAGAAATGGAAAGCATTGTAAGCTGTTCAACTCTGAAAGATCTGCACCACTATCCCTGACCAAAAAAATAAAAAAGGAAAAAAATGTTTTAATAGAGGCAGGTGACAATTTTGTTCAGAAATGTTCACACCATGGCTAAATAAGCTCTCGGGGTTAAGAGAGAGAGACGGAAAGAAAAGAAAGAATGAAAGAAAAACGGATTGCTTTTGTGCAGCTGCTCAAACAGATTTCTATCTCAGCTAGATTTGCATATTTCTGAATATTCTCTTTCAGACCCCGACATTTTTGTGAGCAAAATCAATTTTCTGTGGGACAAAAAGTGAGATTTGGTCTAATGATTTTAAGCTTTTAAATAAACATGAACTGCAGTGGCATGAGGAGGTTCCCTCTCCTTTCAAGAAAAGCCCCTCGTTGTTTGAAAATAAAAGATCTCCTTGCTTCCATGGATATCAATTGTCAGTGACACATTTTTAACATGCAAAGGAGAAAAAAAGGAAACAATGAACAAGGCAAAGGCAGCACAACCAAAAAAAGACCAGAGTCCCAATTATGTAGCCACAAACACAGATGGATACTAAATTTAATTATAGAGAAACATGATGTGCCAAACTCAATATTTATAGACACAAAGTATGAGAAACAACCAACTATGATGTCTAACACAGCTATCACTATCTCTTTAGTCCTGAATGCAACAACAAAAATGTGTTTATGGCCAGTGGACCTTTTCCTACACCCAAATAAGTTCGGGGGGGAAAGACATTTTCAGTAAAACCTTTAATACCAAATCCAATGCAAGTTTCCCCCCTCAAACCTTCTGCAGCCTCTGCTAATAGTTACTGTTTGCACAACTGTAAGTAAGTACATTACCATCCAGTTCTTCAATCTATACAAATTTAAGAAACATGCATTGCCAAGGAATGACTCATCTATCAGTCTATTATATGCTACAGGACTGACTGTATTAAACAAATCACTCTCCCTACTGTTGAGGAATACAAGCTATACACAGAGCAGAGGTTATTGTCTAATTTAAATCTTGGCTTGCTTCCCAGTGCTGTACAAGACTCCAATTTGTGGAAACGCTGCTCTCTGCTACTGCCAGAAAGCCTGCAGAAAATGGTATTGGTTGCCTTCCAGAAATATGTCTGCAAAATGCCAATCAACAAGTCACAAAAGATTAACAGTAGGACTGTACCGAATTAATTTAAATTATAGAAACATATGGCTACAATGTTTGCATTGCACTTTAAAAACACCTGCTTAAAACAGAGGGAAAGAGAGGGAGAAGGTTGCCTTGGCTGTATAATATAACATTTATATCCATTGTTGAATTTTCCTCCAAAATCTCTGGGGTGGGGGAGAGAATTGGCTAGCAAATTGCTAACCTGCATACATTGAGCCAGAAACCGCCATTTTGAAAAGATGCAAGAATGGAATTCCCTTATCTTTGAGGGGGGGAAATGAAGAAAATCAACTCATTCATGATTAGTTTGGTTTCTTTCCACCAAATAAGATGAACATGCTTAATTTGCATAATTGGGATACGGGGGGGGGGGGATAAAAGAAAAAAATTATTTATGCTTGAATGGGCAAATCCCAAATTGTGTGCATTTTAAATGAGCAGGCTCTTTCTTATTCTCCTCCTAATCTCTGAGTTTTGACTTGCTTCCCTGGAAGATTATTAAATGAATGTTCTCTCACTGCCCTTTCTGCACAGAAACATGATATATGGGAGAGGTTCATTGAAAGTATTCAGAGATAAAAATTTACACACTAGCAGTAATATATGCTATATTTCCTTCATGCTGTCCATTATTTTCACAGGAACCTAATATATATATGATCATGTCATGAAACATGGGGGTGGAGGGGAGTCGGTGACAAGCTTAGCAATACTGGGCATTAGTATATGTCGTATTTCAAACCCCCCCCCCAAAAAAAAAGAGGAGGAGGAAGCTGTTTCAAGTTTCTCTCCAGTGCTTTTCTATTATTGCCTAGCTAATGGAAATACATCAAGCAAATGTTCTACAAGAGCCATATATATTAAAGTTGACCTATCCATCTAGGAAGAAAGAGAACAATGCTGTTCACTTTTAGCCCAAATATGACACTGATAAATGGCGCCTGGGGGTTCCATCACACAATTTCGCCAACCTGGGCTGTTCGCCCAACATATGACTCTTATACGGGCAATTTTCTTCATTCATCTTCATTAGGCAGTCACTTCACCCGCTTCTGAACATCCCTGTCAAACATGAACATTTTCCTTTATTTATTTTGTAAAGTTGAGGAATCTTTTTAAAGGACTTTAAAAACCTTGATTTCTTTTTTTGAGGGGTGGGGTGCTTACATATTGCAGATAACTTAATGTTGCTCTGCTGTGCTCTTTCGGTTCTTTTGCAATTTAAGAGTAGGTAGATCCACTGAAATCAATGGACATGCCTAACATGGTAATTAGTTTCAATGGATCTATGCAGAGTATAGCTTAGTTGGATAGCACCCATTATTGTGACTTCATTGCATGTGTTTTAGATTTACATTGTAAGCTAGCTCGGGGGCTCATGAAGCCAAAAAGGATATAAATCATGAAATAAAGACTGTAATTCTGCAGAAGAATTATTATCCACTCACATTTTTCCTCATAATTTACAAACATACACACACAAAGCATCTATTGATATATAAAGCGTATAAACCAGAGACATTGGGGGTCTGTAGCAGAAAACCCAAATGCCCCAACACACACAGACACACGTACGTGGTGGCAATTTTTTATTTTTTATTTTTTTGCTTTTATTTTTATTTATGTAGCACAATGCTTTAGACAGTATAATAGATCAGGGCACTTAGAATCTAACATTTGACACAAAAGAGACAACAGAAGAAGGCAAAGAAAAAGAAACGAAACCAGAAGTACATTTCTTTGCTACAGTGGCGTCAGGTTATTGAACCTATTTTCTATATATGTGTTGTCTGCAGCTAACCTGTGCTTTAAGCAGACCACTGAAATGAATAGCCCTAAGTTAGTAATGTGCATTATTTTCAACGAGTCTTCTCTAAGTATGACCCAGTATTTTATTTTATTTTTTAAGTCAAGGCCAGGTCTGCAACATGCATTTAAAGCACTATTAGCCCGCTTTAAACAGTGATGGCTTCCTCCACCCACCCCACACACAAAGCATACTGGAACCGTACTTTGTTAAGACTGCTGAAAGTTGTTAGGAGGTTCCTGTTTTGCTCACAGACCTACAATTCCCAGAGTTCCCTGGGAAGAGAGATTGACTATTAAACCACTTTGAGAACCGTAGCTCCCTGAGGGGAATAAGGGCCATCAGCACCCTTCAGGAAGGAACTACAGTTCCCTGGATTCCTTGGGAGGAAGCAGTGACTGTTTAAAGTTGTATAGCAGTGCCTTAAAAGTAGTGAGTGGATATGGCCTTTGGCTATCTTATCTCCATTTAACTAAATGAGACTTATTTTTGATCATGCCATAAATAAGTGGCCCATGGCTACTCTTCAGGGGTACCTGAAATCTGCCACCTGTGAGTGGCCTTTCACAATCTCCTTAATAGTGGGTCTTACTCTGATCAAAACTAATATTCAGGGCTAGGACAGATTACAGTCCTCTTCCTGAGCCACCCATCCCGTTCTTGGCCCTGAAAAAGGCAACTACGCATTCAAATTAGTATGTACATGGCAAAATGAAAATGCCTTCTATTTTCCTTATTCAATCACTGTTTCTAGTGAGCTGGAACCAGCAGGTTTAGCATTCTTAATCGAATACAATGAGAGTTTCATTACATTAGGAGATTTATGTTACATCCCCATTATTTCCCTTTTTCAATGCCCCAGTAATAATGGTGGGCAATTTGATTATTCTGTATTAACTAAAATGAATACCAATTCACTATATAAAATAGCTATTACATTTGAGGAGAAGGGGGAGTGGAGCCTGAGCACTACAAAAGAGAATTCATATGTAACCCCAAGAATTTTATTTAATATATTTATATACCACTTAATACTATTTCCTAAACAGTTTACAGATAGATAGAAAGATGATAATGATGATAGATAGATAGATAGATAGAGGATAGAATTGTAAAGAATAAAATTTCCCTTAAAGAAGAAATGGGGAAAAAGCAGTAGTACATTTTGAAAGCTACTTAATATTCAGAGATCCCTTCCCTGTTCACTCACTCTCTTGCAAAGGCACATCCTGACTCACAATCTACAAATATACAATGCTCACAAATAAACAATACACATCACATGTAGAAACCATCTTACAAAGCATGTACTCTTCCAGCACCACGCAATCCGGTCTACTCCTACACTCTTCCTCATTGGAGTTTTTAAAGCAGAGGTTGGGTGACCATCTGTGACCATCTGTCATGGGTGCTTTAGTTGAGATTCCTGCATTGCAGGGGGTTGGACTAGATGACCCTCAAGAATCCCTACCAACCCTACAATTCTATGATTCTGTTACCTCCAACAGTAAACACAAAGGCACCATTCACCCAACCACTCCAATATCTCTCCCTCAGTTGGCAAACTACTCTCCCCAATCACTCTTTCCACTCTACCAGTGATGGACCCAAAAGCACCAACTATCACAACTTAATGATTGCCCATGGGAAACATGGGGTGGGGGGAGTCACTGAAAAAGAACACCTTGGTACCAAAGAATTGTTTACTTATAACATATGTTGGCTGACAGATAAAAAGTGTCCAAGCAACATACAATTAATGCATAAGAATATTAAAACTAAAAATCAATTGAAGCCACTTCCTGTCTAAGAACTTATTCATGAATGTATGCCAAGTAGAGAAAAATCCTGTCTTTAATCAGATTTAATCTCACTGGACATATATACAAACATTAAAACCACATTTATCTTTCAAAACATATAGCCTTGATAATGCAGTGAGTAAAAATTTAGGTATGTTTCTCTCTCAGAATCCAATTCTACCACCATTATTCAAACACAGCACTTTGAAAAAGAAACAGTTGATCTTGGGTTGATTCATATACTGTATTACTTTGCCTACTAGCAGGGAGAGCAGTACACAGAGAGAAGAATAAATTTCAATTTTCACTTCCAGTAGTGTCAACAGCTAAAGCTCTCCCCCTTTTTGTTTTTGGACTAGTTGCATAAAAAGCAAAGTACAAAGTTGTTCAGAGTCCACAATGGCTATACCGCCACTAATTCAAAATATTGTTGGACTCCAGTTCCCATTAGCCCCAGCCAACATTGAAAGAAAAATGCTCAAGGTGGCTTGCAACAGTTTTGATAAACACACACACACACACACACACACACACATTGTCATCAATAAATGTGACTGACCCTTATATTCCTGCCTGATAATTTAAGAGTTTTGGGGGAAGTATCTGTTCATCTTAGCTGGGAACGAGCCACAGCTCAGGAGCACAGCTTCACTTGCAGAAGGTCCCAGGTTCAATACCTAACATCTCCAGGTAGGACTGAGAGGGACCTCTTTCTGCCTGAAGCCCAGGACAGCCACTGCCAGTCAGTGTAGACAATACTGAGCTAGATAGACCAATGGTCTGACTTGGTATAAGGAAGGCCTCAAGGCTCAGATGCATGGCTTGTACATTTAAGTATTCTGGGCCCAGATCCTATGGAACTCCCTCCTGGCTGAAATTAGACAAGCTTCCTTCCTGTTGAAACTTGGCAAGGAACTTTCTCTTTCAGCAGCGTTTTAAGAAAATTTTCTGTTTCAATTATTAATTTTGCTTGATTTTATTCACTTCACTTGTTTTATCATTGTTTACGTGCACCACTCAGAGAATGGTTATTAAAAACTAAAAAATGCATCAAATATAATTTCACTCTCTGGTGGACCAACCATATACTTTCAGAAAAAAACAAATTCTTCACCTGGTGGTCGAAGGTAAGCATAGAAGGAACCAGGTGAGTCTTCTTAGGTACACAGTTCTAGAGTCAAGAGTTGGCAATACTAAGTTAATAATTAAAAAAGTATTTATTTTGTTTAGTTAGTTACTAAATTTATATACCGCCCTTTGCCAGAAACCCACAGGGCAGTTTACAATATACAACATAGATGCCACAATTGAACATCTGCACAACAGAAGTATCAAACCAATTATATAAATATAACTACAACATAGTAATACAGTGGTACCTCCGGTTGTGGACAGGATCCGTTCTGGAGCTCTGATCAGTTCCTGAGGTTTCTGCAACCAGAGGGACTGCTTCTGCACATGTGCACAATGCAGTAGAACGCTTCTGCACATGTGCGCACGGCGAAACACTTCCGGGTTTACCGCTTTTGCAGCCCAAAGTTTACGTTACCCAAGAGTAATGTAAGCCGAGGTGCTACTGTATAAAGATTATCTTAACAGCAAGAGCATAAAAAGAAGAGAAACACGGCAACAGGTATCTAAAATTCAAAGCACACAAACAGAATCTTCACTCAAAAGTATCTCTTTATATCCTGACTACCTACAGAATATGATGGACCCTCCCAGATCTCCTGTGGGAGCTTTCACTTCCTCTCCCAATTTTCCATCCTAAAACATATCCTCAGGATCGATCCAATCCATCAAGTCCATTTGCATGTATTTATGCACTATATACACATTATACTTCTTCCCCAGCCACCCCCTAGGGCAGGCATGGCCAAACTTGCCCCCCCAGCTGTTTTGGGACTACAACTCCCATCATCCCTAGCTAACAAGACCAGTGGTCAGGGATGATGGGAATTGTAGTCCCAAAACAGCTGGAGGGCCAAGTTTGGCCATGCCTGCCCTAGAGTAACCCCCACAAATTTTCCTATTCCAGAGTTAAACCTTTTCAATGCATGAACATTTTTTTTCCCCTAGGGAACAAGAACCCATAGAAGAAAATGACAGAAGTACTTTGCTATTCACGGATTTTGAAGATACTATTAAGTTATTCCATGTCTGTGTACTGTGTACAGTTGAAATGCTGAACAGGTCTTCTGGAAAGTACTAAGGCTCTCTCTCCTTTTGAACCTCAGAGGACGGCATCTCCTCACAATGTCACTCAATCTACTCTTGTTGCTCAAATTAGAATAAGAATGGGTACCAAGAAGAAACCATCCTCAATTAATCATGATGGTTGTGATGGTACAAAGGGAGAAACTAATCATCTGATAGTTATCTTCAGTCTCAGACCATTTGTTGTCTCATGCCTACGTTCACCTTTATTGGCAACACAATATATTTGGAATACATTTGCTTTCAAAATTCATGTGATTCCATCACTCCTGCTTTTAAAGAAATACTGCAAATCAAAGCCACTGCCAATTATCATAGACAATACCAAGCCAGATGCAGCAGCGGTCTTACTAGTATGAAGTGGCTATCTTCCTAAGTTTACACATGCAGGCCCTTGTGACTCCCATTTCCCTTCCATAACTTTGTTTATTTACAGTGCCCTTCCAAAAACAGCTTCTTCGTGGAGACTCTATCACTTTTAATGTAGTATTGTTTATCTCAGAACTCCGAGGCAAGGTTATCACAGCAGGTTAATGGATTTATGTTGGAAGAAGCCACGATTAGAATAGGGTTACCTGCAAGGACCTGCAGTCCACATTATGCAGTGGAAAACATAACAGCCTGATTGTTATCAGCTATCAGAATGGATAGTAGGAGTCTTAATATACTCAGCACACCCAATTCAAGCATGTTTGTATACAGTGCTGTGGTAGTGTTTCACATGTGAAAGCTCTGGATAAAAAGCTCACTGTTAGTACCCATCTCTCTAAACAAACAACGTTGGAAGTAACAGAAAAGTTAATAGATGTTGCAGAAGTCCCAGAAATATTTGTTTCTGAAGGTCATTCATATGAGGCTCATGGGTATTCAGAACATTGCATGCATTTTTGCTATTTTTCATCTCATACGTCATATGCTTTTGCATTGCCTGGGTCAACTGTGCTGGCATAACATATCCGGTACCAACTGCAAACTCCTTTCAGGAGTGGGGCTCCCCAGCTGAGTGAAAACAAGCCTTTTAAAAAGACCACCCTTTCTGCCAGTGTAACTTCTGCTTAGTTGCTAGGTAATGTCCCAGCTGAAAGGAGTTTGGAATAAGGGTAAATCTCTCCTTGCCCTGTCCCCACAACACCCCTTTGGGGGACTTATCCTGGCCTTGACTGAACCAGCTTTGGCTGAGCTGGGATGGAGGGATTATACCAGTTTATCTCTGGCTGAACCAGTAGGGGGGACTTCAGCTAGCATGGCCCAAGCTCAGTTCAAGATCCACCTACTCCAGACCCCCTCATTGTGTTTGGATTGCTCCCTACACTGCATTATAAAATAGTGACACAACAGGATAAAAATGCAACCAGATAAAAACAATTAAATGCCAGATAAAAATAAACATGCAATGCAAATTTCATTAATGCTCAGCCAATAGGGACAAATCCTAGCTCACCCTGCTAAAAAATGATCACCACAATAGAGGCCAGCTTAACTAGTAAATGTCTGGGTAATAAAAAAAATGTCTTAGCCCAGCACCATCTAGTTAGCATTTCTATTTTAATATTCTAATCCATAAGGAGCAGAATCATCACCTTCTGCAGCAGGCATGGGAAATATTTTTTTCAGTCCAAAGACCCTTCTTTTTACCATATCAGTACTAACATCTGTTGGTGATATTAACAGTCGCTGTCACAATCTTCTGGTGTAGGGTCATGTTTGGCCTAATGCTTTGGACACAGAAAAGATGGTCAAGCAGGGTTCCAATAATAGCCAATGTAGAGAGAAATATATAGAAGGACCTGGGGAATGTACCCACACAATATTCTCTGGTTTCTCTTATGTGGCTGGAGTGGTTGCCCCTATCCACCCAGGAATAAGACCAGCCTGACAGTGCATCAGGATGGGCTGCAGCTCAGTGGTACAACATCTGCTTTGCATGCAGAAGGCCCCAAGTTCAATTCCCAGCATCTCCAGGTAAGGATGGGAGAGAACCAGGCTTTGAAGCCTTGGAGCTAGATGGTGTCTGACTCATTGTAAGGCAGCTCCCTGTGCTCCTATGTTCCATAAATCTGGGCATTAAAACTTTTAGTATTTCCTCTCTTTTTTTAACAACTTTATTACATTTTCAAAATTTACAAAAAAGAATACTTGACCCTCGATTACAAATTCTAAGATGAAAATAGATGTTACAAAATACATAATCAGTATAACATTGAGGGGGAAAAAACTTTTAGTATTTTCTTTCTAATGCTAGACTGACTGTTGTCTCAAAAAATATATTTTAAAGCTTGAGTGTATTTTTTATTTTTATTTTTGCCTTTCCTTTGTTATTGATTCTGCATTCACAGCAAAAACTAAGCTTGAAATTGATGTAACAACATTTGCTCATATTCTCCCATTGTTCCCCATGCTCCTCCCTCCAGCACCCATCTATATCTGTACTATAAACTCCTCAGGGCAGAGACCTATCTTTTGCTGACGTTGCTTTTTAATCATCATGTACACTGCTTGAACTATATAAATATTAATGAAAGAGGCTAACATTCTATCTCCCCGAACCCTGCTAAAATATATGCAGGTACATGGGGTATATGAATGTAGAACAGGGGCGTTAACGTCATCATTGGTTTGTAATTTCTGCACATTCTTTATCTACATAGCTTCATGACAAAATGGAACAATGTGCATAAAGAAATCCACTCCCCATCCCCCCCACACACAAATACAAGAAATTATTTAAAAGAAAAAGGCACATCTTGGCATTTCACTGCAAAAAATAAAAAATAAATTAAAAATAGCCCATTTGCAGAGCATAATATAATTAGCCCTCCATTTCAATAATTTCAAGAAACAGTTAACCTTAGACAACTGTGCAGAAACCTTTTAATTAGCATGTTATCTTTGGTGCAATTAATACCTTGTCGCTCATATGTTATCTTCAAATTAAAAAGTTTTACTAGCTAATTAACCAACCAGCTCTAAAAGAGCATCAAGAGAAATCAAGAAGAGTACAGTTACTGGTATTATCATTGTTGCTGTTGTATGGAGTGGGAAGACTTTGGGCTTGTCCAATCTGCTTTGTCTTTTGTTACAAGTATTGTACCCTATGCTATTTCAGAAACTGTGAATTAAGTAGGTTCACCCAATTATGTGCAACCCAAATTTCTCCCCTAAGCCTAAACTGGAAAAATGTGTCTGCTTCAGACCCTAAAGGCACATTATTAGTCAGGGGACACAGTTTTGGTCTAGTTGCATGTTATGGAAGAAAACAAAATAAGCATGTACTTCAAACCAGAAGATAAGGTTCAATATTTTGATGTGGCAGGTAGAAATACAGCAAGGGATCTCATATAAGCCCCCCCCCCCCCCAAGTTATCTTGGTTTACTTAGAGCAAAAGAAACTCTGGCAAAAAAAATTAAAGATGAGAGGTGAAATATGATGAGCAGACAGCCACATAGTTTCAGAATTTTTTTTAAGGGTTTTGTTTTATCCCACTTCCCCAACAAAGAACATTCCTATCACCATGCTTACATATAAATGCTGCAGGGCATTTAGTGGAAAAATATGAAGTCTGTGATGCACCATTTCTTTTTTTAAAAAAAAAGTTTCCCGCAATACATAGCAAAAGCCAGCTGGCAAACCATGCCTTTATTTTTGGAACAAAAAGCAGTGAGGGCCATACTCTCCCTGCCTTGCCCTATACAGTGGAACCTCGAGTTGCAAACATAATCCATCCCAGAGGCATGTTCGCAACTCGAAGCATTCACATCCAGAAGCACCGCATCTGCACACACACGCGGCGCAATTTAGCGCTTCTGCACATGCATGAGCGGCGAAACCTGGAAGTAACCATTCTGGTACTTCCAGGTTGCCATGGGACACAATTTGAAAAGACGTGACCTGAAGCGGATGCAACATCAGGTATGACTGTACTAGGTTTGGTGTTTCTGAGACTTCTCAGAGGACACAACATTAAAAATAAAAAAACCTGAAAACATTTGTTTGGCAATGGTAGTTGATCTCTGTTGAGACAGTAGGGCAGAAGGCAGGAAGACCAACAATAGATGGTGCCAGAGAGCAAATGGCAGGCAGAAACAATTAATTTTAGTCCGTCCCCCCACACCTTCATCCCTGGTGAGTTCCACAAGGACATCACTGAGACTAAGGAGGAGGAAGGTGACAGCCAGGGCTTCCCCCTGGGCTTTGTGCAAACAGTAAGACAGGCAGATAGTTATGGGCTAGTTGATAGCAGACCAGCCTCCACAGTTGCATGGTAGCCTACCAGAACCAATTGAACACTGCAAAATGCTAAAAAAGAAAAGAAAAAGTTCTTAAAACCACCATAAGTCACTTTCAACAACCACACCCCATGCGCTACCAAATATTTCCAATGGAAAATTGGAGAGGCATGGAGAGACAGCTCTACAAAATCCAAAGATCGGGTGGGGGTGGAGATCCTATGGCAAAATCTGACAGGATAAGCAGTTTAGGAGGCAGCAGATCTCTGGCTCTGCCAGGTGTTTTCCTGCTCAGCCAGCATAAAGTCCTTGGCTTAGCTGTAGACACATCAGCATAGCTTGAGGATCAGGTGTGACAACCAAAGTTAGTTGAGTCAAGGCCAGTTTAAGTTCCCCAAGGGGATGTGGCTTGGGAAAACAGACTGGATCCCAGGCCCATTCAGTTGGTCATGCAGCCTGGCAACCCAGCATAAAACAGAGGAGGAGCAGCAGGCCTGCTGCTGAATGGGGTTTGGATCTGGTTTAACTTTACACTGATTTGCTTTATGTCAGCTTCTACTCCCTTAGCCTGCACTTAGAGAGAAGATTCTGGGATGCCTTGCATCCAAAGTTGTCCCAACAGATGACACATCCATCCCACTAACATTTAAAAGTGGGTGTGTGGGATGGAGGAGGGAAAGACCTCCTCCATCCCTGGTTCCCAGCCTTGCTGCCCCCTGATATCTGCTCCTTATCCTTCCTCTTGCTCCTCCTTCTCTTGCAAAGGGGTCCATGACACAGGAAGCCAAACTTTGGTTTTTCTGGGACCACATGGATTCTGGGAGAGGAGATCACAGGCACTTTATTCCTCCTTGGTATTTTTTATTCTTGCTCCTTGGATACAGCTCATGGTTAGCAAGGAGAGAGGAGGAATCTAAAAACCCAGGCATTTGATGGTTGAAACATACTGTTCCTGGAAACCTTGAGATTATTAGCTGTGAGGATATGTGACGGTTTTAAAATGCTTTGATGTTACTCTTCATTGTACTGTTTTGCTGCTTTGCCGTTTGATGCCCAGGGGGCAACAGCAGGATAGAAATTTATTAAATGACAATAAATAAATTGAATCTGAACAAGCGGAAATGTTATTTCCAAGTTTAGAAAAAGTCGGGATCTAAAAAACATAGTTTGAGTTAGGTTTAAGATCCTGTCTCATTCCGAACTTGGTTACCATAGTTCACAAGTTCAGACGTAACAGGAAACTATGGTTAACAGATGACTTCCAGGCAGGGCTTTTTCAGCTGGATCTCACTGGAACTTAGTTCTGGCACCTCTCAGGTGGATGCCATTGCCATTATAAGAGAATGAGGGAGGGGTTTGTGGTGATTTCCAGCACCTCTTTTTCTAGAAAAATAGCACTGCTTCCATGGTTAATTGTGGGGTGCCAAAAAAGGACGCAAGAAGGAGCATTGTGCGTATGCACAACATTCATTCATTAAGCCAGTATATGATTGTCTAGAAAATTATCTTCCTCCATTACTAGAGCCAGCTCTCTCTACTTACATTGGGGTAGCAACTGCCATTACGGCCTTGCACTGACAAAACATTGTAAAGGGATGAAAGAAACTGCAGTGCTTTTAATTAGCAAGCAGAAGAGGACTGGAACTGGGTTCTGCAACCATTTACTGGACAGGGATGAGGTCTGAGCTGTGCTGTGGGGAAAGCATGCTTAAAATTACCCACCTGTTGTACCAGACTGAGGCCACAAGCCAGGAAATCCATTTACCTACCATTCAAAGCCAGCCTGCAGTGTGCCCTGAAAAAGCAGTTAGGTTTGATTCATGTTCACAAACACTATATTTGTACTACACTGTGTATTTTAGAATTTAAAAAGCCAAAGTCTTAGTTTAAAATTGTATACTCTAGTACATTATCACCTTTGCAGTTGTAAAAAGATGACATTTATTAAGTGATGCAGTATTCTTGTTTCACCTTAAGTAACTGCAGGTGAACAGTATCTTTTCTCCTTTTATACTTAACCTCTCACATATTTACTTGATTCTTAATAATTACTACTGTTTGGACAAAAAGGCTTTCTCTCTCTCTCTCTTTTTTTTTTTTTTTTACAGTGTACTGCACTCTTACAAGCTGCCCACTCAGAGCATTTTTCACAGTTCTCTGCCAGAACTGCATAAATTTGATTCTTTTTAAATTTAATAAGGATCAGAATATATCACAAAGCACAAATACATATGGGAGAAATAGTTATTTTGCATAGTTATTAAGTGCCCATTCAGAGATAGGCAGTGCAACTGAATATACACTTACTTGGAAGTAAATCTCGCTGAATTCAATGGAGCTTACTTCAGAGTAGACATGTATAGCACTGAACTGTGGACGTGCAAAACTAGAACACCAGGCCAGAATTAAACAAAGGGAGAAAGACTCATTGCATGGTAATTATTGGGTTATCAATGGCCAATTAATTACCTATTGAAACCCTTTAGTAGGCAGAGTGAGCAGTGTTTGGCTAGTGAATTTAGGTTTGAGGGTAAACTGTTGCAATCACAAATACAGAGATACTTGTAGGCAAGAAAATACTAAAGTTGTAGGAAAATGTATTGTAGTTGCATTGTAGAAAATACATAATGTGGGTTGAAAAGTTTCTAGTTCTAGTCTAACTAATCTAGAGAAGAACAAGGCTGTCATGCTTGCTCCTTTGTTATCTCAGAGGATAGTTAAAGATGACCACTAATCAGTGAGAGGAGGAGGAGAAAATTGTAAGCAGGATGCAACCTAAAAAGTACCAGTCTAAACAACAAGGAAACAGAGAAGTATGCTGATAGATTAAAGGTACAGGGATAGTCTGGGAACGTGGATGCCCCTCCCTTAACTGATGCAAACCCCTTTTCTGCAAGCTGAGTTGTACCCCCACTTCCAGCAATCATGAACTTTGGAAATAACATTTGATAAACATTATTAACCATACCGATGCATTAAAATAGAAACATGGCAATGATTCTTTAGGTGTGTCTTTTATCTGGGTAGCAAGAAAACAGGCAAAGCTAAAGTAGGCCTTGCAAAGAACTATCACTTACTGCTGCAAAACACATCTGAACACAAATTCATTTATGAGCCACTGTAACATGCAAGAAGACAGGAGTGCCTCGCATGCTCTGGTCCATGGGGTCACGAAGAGTCGGACACGACTAAACGACTAAACAACAACAGTAACATGCAAACTACAGGAACCCAAAATGCTAACTCTGAACCACAGCATCCCCATCACATAACAATAAGTATCAATACACAACATCTAGTAACTTCTGTCAGGCTCCAAACTGCACTTCTAAACACACTTACTGGGGCGTAAGTCACATTCTAATAGAAGACTGTTTTCTGTAAAGTAGGATTCATGACCCCTCTAATCAATGCTAAGGTAGAGTCATGTAGTACAAGTGCCTTCTGGGTCACACAACTGCTAGTTCCATTTCTCAAATACATACATGTGTCATATTCAAATGAAATAAGAAGCAAAGAGCTTTGAAATGTATCTGTTACTCTGGCACTAAGAGCAGACTCACTGAAACTAATTGGCTGCTGCTAGCCATGGACATTCATATCAACGGAACTACTCTGACTTTCTCCTTGTTCCTGATGTAGATCTTCACTCAGCCCCTTTTCCCTGGCCAGGGAAGAGGAGGGTGTCATTTTGTGGTGTCCCTCGGGTGCCAAAATGTCTTCTGGCCCTGTATAGTGCCTCTGACAGGGGAAGTAAAGCACGGCCATTGTGGCTAGGAGCCTTGAATGCCTTATCAATAAGCACAGAAGCTACAAGGAAAAGATAACTCTTTTAATGCCTCATAAGAGTCTTAAAATTGAAGGTAATGTACAGGTGAGCCACTTTCTGAATCATAACAGATGCACGCAGTCATGACAACAGTCTTTCCCATCACTTTAGCCATGAAGATTGTCATAGAATCATAGAACGGTAGAGTTGGAAGGGACTACAAATGTCGTCTAGTCCAATACCCTGCAATGCAGGAATGTTTTGCCCAACATGGGTCTTGAACCCATGACCCCGAGATTATGAATCTGATGCTCTACTGACTGAGCCACACACTTTTGCCCTGTATAATCTAAAAGTACCTGTTCCAAAACCAAAGGTAAATATTGCCCACTAGTCATCATCATGGAATCTAGCTATCGATCAATCGATCGACTGTATTAACAACCTGACTTTAAAATTCATTGCAAGACTTAATTTGCTTGCTTTTCTGAGTTTGTCTGGCAACTCTAAAGTTATTTCAACACACTACTTTGTGTTTATTAAGAGAACACTCAGCTATATTATTATTTTTTCACTTCATGAAATTTTCAATATAGGGGGGAATGAGGGGGAAGTCCATAGATCCCTATTTTGTAAACCAGACTGCCATTTATATTCAAGGCTGTATTTTAATATACCATCAATATTTAACTACTTCATGAAATGAAGTGTGACTTTTATAGTGAAAATGTCAGTCTTTGCAGTTCATTAAATTCATTTAAAGCATAGATGTCTGATTTTTTTTTCTCTTCCTCCTAGAGAAATAAAGGACTATTAACTGAGACATAAATTTTAAATTTAGTGTGTAGGTTTTTTTCTTCATCCTCAAAATTAACATTCAAGATTTCGCTGTGGGTTTTGCAAATTTAAACTCCTGTGTTTTCTCCCCATTATCCCAAGCTTAGAATATGCCAGTCATATAACATATGCAACTGTTTATCACAGTTGGATGTGACCAGTAGGAAGCCGCAAAGGATATTAAGATGTCATATGCTATTATGAATCTGCGGAATTCCACATGTAGTATTAAAAGTGCATTATTTTGAACTGCAGCATCTGGAGAAATAAACCATATATGAGCTGAAATGTAATAACTCACATATTCCAACAGGGGTTTTGTGAGTGGCATACCTCTGTCCCATTTAAAAAAGAAATAGTTAAGAACTCTTTGGCAGAAAGGAGGAGCTAATAGCTTTTAACTTCAGAGAAGAGGGGGGTTTTTATTTTACAAGCTTATTTATCGTTTTCCCATTTTACAACAACAACAACAACAAATTGTTTAACGAAACTAAAAATACACATCAAATTGACCTCCTCCACACACACCCTCAATCTGGAACACTCAATCTGTTCCATTTGCAAGCCTTGGGGGTAGAGCCAGCCCAATACATTTTGGCACTTGAGGGTGTGATCCACACACACCCTGCCAAGGAAGAAAAAGGGTGAGTGAAGATCTACATCAGGACCAGGGGAGAGGGAGGGAAATAAAGATCTACAAAAATTCAACACGCCTTAATATTACTCAGTGGTGGATGGCATGGTAAGGAGAAGGTGCCACACCGCCACACTGTCACTACTACTGGTATTAGGCTGTGTTATCATCGCTCTCATTGGAATGTAGCACTCTCTCGCATAACACAAAAACTCATGGACATTCAGTGAAGCTGAATGGTGGAAGATTCAAGACACATAAAAGAAAGGTAGTAGTTAAACTATGGAACTCCCACAGGAGGAACGGAGGGCCACAGATTGGACAGCGTTTAAAGAGGATTAGATAAATTCTTGGAAAACAATACTACGGATCAATGGTGACTAACTATGATGGCTTTTACCTCCACTGTCTGGGGCAATATGCCTCTGAATACCAGTTGCTGGGAATCACAGGTGGGGAAATTGTTGTTGCACTCATGCCCTGCTGTTGTGCTTCCCACAGGCATCTGGTCAGCCACTGTAAGAACAGGATGCCAGACCAGATGGGCCATGACTTACTGCATCTCTTTGCAGTTTTCACTCAGGCATATATACAAAAACTATGTCGGCAGAAAAATGACATTCAGTTACACGCACGCACGCACGCACGCACACACACACACCTTAAACAAACTTCCACTTACTACATTGCACCATCCTGGGTCATGAAACCTGCCAATACTAAGTTTAAAAATTAAAATATGATTGCTACAAGGCATTTGAATATGCATAAAAGTCATGGCCAGATATGAACACAGCAGAAAAAAATAAGAAGCCTCTTTTTCTCCCCACCTCTGTGCCAAAAATTGGAATTCCCCAAGCATTCTTAAAGTGTGTTCACAAGGGCACCTAGCCACAGGTTTCCTCCTGGAGAGTTCACAACGTACTAGCAGTTATTTGTTGTTAACACTTAGCAGTAATTCACTGATATTTTCTTGGGAATGGCTAAAAGTAGAGTGGTCTGTTACACCTGCATAATTTTCTTGTCCTCTTTTGCGCCTTATCTGAAAGACAGTGCAGAGTTCTGAGTTACAGTGTGATGAACTTTATCCCACCACCACCAAGTTTGCATCTAGATTTTCAAGCAGGGATAACTGACTCTATATTAACTTCATCAGTGAAGTATTTTCTGCACTGACATTTCAGTGGAGATTAGCGCACTTGCTGTTGATCATGTTTCCCCTTGTATTGAAGATCCTGACTTAGAAAAAGCAACTCTATTCAGGTCTGCACAGAGGATAAAAGCAATTACACTCTACCCCACAATTGCCTGTACAGATGAACTTCAAGCATTCCAAGGGAAATACCAGTGAAATACTGCTGGACATACACAATATATTCATTCACGCTCTCATGTGTGTGTGTGTGATGTGTGTATTTCTGAATATGAGATTTCAACACATTTAAGGTTGCATACACACTATATCTTTACAGTTCCCAGCAACCCTTAACAAACTACACTACCTATAATTCTTTGAGGGAAAAGGATGTGCTTTGAAATTCCGTTAAAGGTAAAATGTGTATGCAGCCCACATCATACCTATACTAGATTAAAATTGATAAAGATGACTAACTTAAGTCCAGTTTGCTTGCCCAAGTCCAACACATTGCATGACTGAGATGTGGAAGATGTGGCAAGTAGACAATGAGAAACAGCTACATCAAGCACCATCATAAGTATGTCATATTTGCCTCCCCCCGCCCCTAAAAAGCCTAATCCACCAGACACAAAGATCTGCTCTACAAAACAGAATTTTCTCCTCCATTATCTAGAGTAGAATAAATTGTTCAAGATGTGTTTGTTTTCAATCCCTATCTGGGTTATGAAACACAACGGTTGATGACATTAATTATTAAGGTAGACAGGCTTGGAAAATCACCACACCCAATCCCAAATAAATGCTCTCTAAAATAAGGTGAAACTCCCACCCAGCACATATACATCAAAGCACATTTACTAAACAGCAAGTCCCACTGAAATTAGCAGGACTCCCTTCTCTGTAGACACTCTCAGATCACACTGGCTTGATACCATTTAAATAATTTGTTTCAGACTGAAAATAATTCACATTAAGAACACATGCATTAACCGCTACATTAAAAAGGAGAGGCTTTTTTTACAGACATAATTACTACTTATAGTAACTTTATTGCACCTTTAGAGTCAGCAATGTTCCATCACCTTACAAGAAGCAACAACTATGGGATGCTGATCCTTAAGATTTGCTCTAATGGTTACAATGTTCATATAGCCTTACATTTTCTACCAGTATATAACTACCAATGTGCACATCATGTGTCAGTGTAGCAAGTCTTGGGACTGAGCTGTTGTTACTCATGCCAGCTTCTATTAAGACTCAGTCCTACTCCTAATATAGGAGTGTATGGTGAGACCTCTGAGTAAGGATACATGGGAATGAACAGCACATCCATGCAATTCAATGCAAATATATGGGTTAGCATAATTTGCAAATGATGGCTTTAGGAATCAGTCTCAGGCACACTTAATTGGAACAAAATATTGTATCATGCTGGGCAGTTAGTCTTCTAACCCGGAAACTCCAGCTGGTGCAAAATGCAATGGCTAGACGGTTGATGGGGAGAGATTACCTTCAGCACTTAACACTGGTGCTTAAGAGCATCTACTGGGTGTGTATATGTTACTGGGCCAGGCTTAGTTTTCTTGTAATAACAACTTGAGTCTAGGATATTATGGACAGCCTGAGATCTGAGATCTGAGTGTTTGTTAAGTTTTCAGATGTACAGCTTGTAACTACCAGAAGCAATGCATTCAGTATGGTGGACCCAACACTGTGGATGTCCATCCTGACTGTGATTAGGCAGGCCCTCTCTCCCTGCTGAACCCCAGGTACTTGGCAATGCACATTTATTGCACATTTAAAGCACATGGCCTCCCACAAAGAATCCTGGGAATTGTAGCTCTGTGATGGGTAAACTATAGTTCCCATGATTCTTTGGGTGAATCTGTGTGTTGTGACATGCTTTAGACATTCCTATTTCATCTGTCATTTTAAGGTAGTGTCTGTTTCTATGGTGAATTTTATTTGTTCTTATTCTTTGTATTTATTTTATTACTTTATGTACACCCCTTAGAAATTTTTGCATATTAAGGGGTGCATAAATAACACCTGAAATTTAATAAAACAGAATAAAATAAGGTAACATCTGCTGGAGATGCAAGTTACATCATGAGAATTGTATACATATATTTCGACTAGGCAAGTTTATTCAGGAATACTGGGCATCAATATTAGGTAGATATATGAAAAGAATCTTCCTAGTAAGATACTTATGTGTACATTCCTAAACTGAAAGTTCCATGCCACTTGCTAAACTGTAAAGGATTTTTATCAGCATGAAGGCATTCTGTCTCCTTAGTGAACACTTTCCTCTCTATGAGTCCCGCCCCTTGTTCCAGAATGGGTGTACCCACCAACCAGCCATTCTCCCCAGCCTGTTTTTGACCTAGTGATGGCCATAGGAACACAGCTAGCTGCCTTTACACTGAATGAGATCTTCAGTCCATCTAGCATAGTACTGTCTACACTGGCTGGCAGTGGCGTGCCAGGGATTTAGACTAGTATCTTTTGCAGCCCTGGCTTCAGGTGCTGGGTACTGAACCTGAGATCTTTTTGCATGCAAAGCAGGTGCTCTGCTACTTTGCTACTCCTATCCCCCTAAATTTCCCTCTACAAATACTGATGCAGGGCTTCAGAAATGATAGACTGAGACTGCAGAACAATGAAGAATAAAAACCAGTAGTGTGGCAATTATTTATGACTATACAAACAACTCAAGATATTTGTTGTGTAAATATCTTCTGTGAGCAGGACCAGCCGAGCTATTATTCTGAAACAAGACTTTTCAGTGCCAAAGTCTATAGAAATAATATTGCCAAAGCCATGAGCCAAATAAAAGTAACAATCTGTCCCACTATACTCCAACCAGGTAAACTTCAAAGCAATACACGATTAAAATTTACTTTAAGGGAAACACATTGTCCTTGGCAACAGGTAATTGACACATGCAGTCTGGAAAGTACAATCCCAGGAATCCTTCACAATGACATTGGTGAGTGGGCGGGTGTAAACTGAATTCAAGATATTAATCTTGTGAAATCATCTGCAGTACATGCTGGGGAAAGAGGACACTTTCCAATAACAGCAGTGTGGATACCAACCTCTGAATGCTGCAGTGAGAGACCCAAATGGTCTGTTTTCATGACTAAACTAGAGTTGTAATATATAGATTCAGGAAATCCATTTGTGGCCACTACTTGGAGACTGCTGGAGAAAATTTCACTCAAGGGCCACATTCCAAACTTGGTGTCCCTCAACTCAAACACTATTTCCGCAAGTAAATGAAGAGCAACCTTTATTTGAGCATCCGCATCAGCGATCCATCTGAAGTCATACTGACTGGCACCCAGAGCCAGTCATTTAAACATGCACTGGGTTTCAACAATGGGGAAGAAACAGCATGAGTTAAACACCAGCAAAACTCGTAACACATCAGCTATGTTTTATCAGCGCACCATTGGAAGGTATCAATGACAGAGCAGTTATTTAGTAATGGTCTCCTTTGGGAGGATGGGTGGGATATGAATTCAGTTTTTAAAAATTAATAATAGGAATGTACGATATTGCAGTGTGGAGTGCTGCTGATTAGGATTCCAGCCAGCTAGGAAGCCATGCCATCTTTCAGGACATTTCATTTCATTCCATTCCATTCCATTCCCCAATCCTCACTTTTCAATGTTTCTCCTGGTCCATTTGGTCAGCATTCCACAGCCACTGAGCATGCTCATGGGGCTATTGGTGGGGGTCCTCCCTTTAGGGATTTTTAAAACGTTTTGTCCCCCCCCCCCAAGTTTTCCCAAACCTCCTCTTCTTGTATGAGGTTGATGTCATTTTGGCTACAGAAGCATCAGCACTCAACAGCCTGAAGTTGGCAATTCCCTATCCCCTCCTGCAGTTTCCAGAAATGCATTCAGAAGCATAACTGCCTCTTATCCTACACGAATTGGTTTAATCCTCTTTTAAAGCCATCCAAGTTGTTGGCCCTCACTACCTCCTATGGGAGCAAGTTCCATAGTTTAACTATTCACTGCATGAAGCCTACTTCCTTTTATCTCTCCTGAATCTTCCAACATTCAGCTTCGTTGGACGGGGCATGAGTTCTAGTGTGATGAGAGGGAGAAAAACTTTACTTTGTCCACCTTCACTATGCCATGCATGTAATATCACCTCTTCCTTGCCTTTTCTCTTAACTAGGAAGTCCCATATGCTGCAAACATTCCTCACATAGATCTCACTCCATTCCCTTGATCATTTTGGTTCCAATTCTACAACTTTCTTTTTAAGGTGAGGCAACCTGAACTGTGCACAGCATTTCAAATGCAGGTACATGTGTTTGTGTGTTTATGTTTCACACACACTATATATGCTGCATATGAACTTTTGCAAGTTTTATTCTGGCTCTCTGAGTAAATAAAAGAAAGTTCTGACTTGGTTCTAAACTTGCATGCCTCACTACCATGATGCAAGTAGTCAATTTGTTAACCAAAAAACCCAAAACCTTAATGTACTGGCTGCGCAGCTGAACAATGTTATAAGAATAGCAACAAAAGAATTGTTCTGCTTTTCACATATTCTGGCTATATATTTCCCTGGATAAGAATTATCTTTGTGTGGGGAAATTGTGCAAAGAAAACCACAAAAGTTAAGAAAGCCCAACACTATTTATTTATACTTTTCAAGTTCTCTTTAAAGTATTTCTGTTTCGGGAAGATGCCAAACCAACATCTGATTCAAAACAACCGCCTTTGATGTGGTGAAGTCACAGAATTGATACTTTCCTGAAATTCTGGCATGACAGAGCATTTGAAGACTCCATCCCTAGCCCAGTGACCCCAAACAGCATTGCAAAGGTACGCAAAATATCCAGAGAACCTCTGACTGCCAGTTTGCTGAGGACAAGTAGTGGAGTGCTGCTCCTTCATGCCCAGCTCATCCATCTGGCTGGCCACTGATGGAAGCCCTGTGAGACAGAGCGCAGTGGAAAAGAATCTGCTTTGCATGTAGAAGGTCCCATGTTCAATCCCTGCCATCTCCAAACAGGTCTGGGGAAAACCTCTTCTCTCAAACACTAGAGAGTCTTTACAGACAATAGTAAAGTTAGTAAAGTTAGATGAACCAGTGGTCTGATTTAGTATAAGAACAAGACAGATCCGTAGCCCAGTCTAGCCAGGCTCTTATGTTTATTTGCCTCCAGATCTGCCCCTCTAAAACAATTCTGTACTTTCATCATTGCTACATTCCTTATGCCTGGAGCTCCTTCTCAAAACATCAAGATACCACCTCACTGTTATCTTTTTAATGCCAGCTCCAAATAAACTTCAAGGGACAAACCTATATTCTATTGAAGTTACTCTTTAAAGGACAGTCTACACCAGCGATGGAAAACCTGGTTCCTTCCAGATGTTGCTTAATTCCAATGCCCATCAGTCCCAGCCTGCATGATAATGGGAGTTGTAGTCCAACATCTGGAAGGCCACAGGTTCTCCACTCTCGATCTATAAAGGTGGCATGATATAATGATGCCCTGCTAACATTCAGAGTTACAATACAAACTACAGTTTCTGAATTTAAAAAAGTAACAAATAGAAATTGGGTGGCCACCTACATGTCTCCCCAAAAAGGGAAATGCATTACCAAAAAGAATAGAGGACAAAGTGCACAGATCTGCACAACATTTGCATATGCTAATTTATATACAAATATATAAATAACGGGTTGTATTCAACATTGGTGTTCCACTCACACAACAGAACTTCCTCTTTTTTTTCCTTACCCCTGTGGCCATCCATGAATTCTTAAAAGTCTGCACCAGAGGGTCAGAGGTAAATTTTGGAGGTGCACAGGTGAGGAAAGTAGTGGGAAGTTCCAACATTTGAGGGTTTAAAACAGCCATAGGCAAACTCGGCCCTCCAGATGTTTTGGGACTACAACTCCCATCATCCCTAACTAACAGGACTGGTGGTCAGGGATGATGGGAATTGTAATCCTGAAATATCTGGAGGGCAGAGTTTGCCTATGCCCAGTTAAAAACATAAGAAGACTCTGTGCTGGATCTAGTCCATTATCCTGGTCTCAAAGTGGCCAACCAGAAAGCTACAAACAGGCCCCAAGCACTAGAGCATTTTCCCCTCCTGTGGTTTCCAGCAATTGGTTTGCAGAAGCATTACTGCCTCGGACCATGGAAGCAGAGCATAGCCATCACAACTAGTAGCCTTGATAGACTCATACAGCACTGGATACAACCAAGTCACTGTAATTTAAATGGAAATCTATATCACCAAAGTGAGGAAGGTCAGGTGCACACTCAGTCTGCTTTCCAGGTGCTGTTAATGAGCAAATTCAAGGCCCCTGCAGGTATCCTTTCTCGTGGTTCTTTATCTTTAAACCAGACCTAGGCTGGACAGCCATTTAATGTCTGGTAAACCTTAAATGTCCTGAGTGCAGGGATTCGAACTGAAAGAAGTTGACTTCATTTGGGGGCAGGGTGAGATGAAGCGGGTAGGGATGAATCTGCCTACGACTTCATTTTTCATTTGTTGCCATGAGAATTCATTAATTTCCCAAATTTAGCATGCACACAGTACATGATAAGCAAGCAAAATTGCTATTTTAAGGAGTATTTGCAAAGGTACACACTGTACCACAAACAGTGATTGCTTTAGACACAGGCATAGTTGCAACTGGTGCATAGTTGTTAATTACTCATCTTGTCCAACCATTCTTAAAAGCAAAATGATCTCAATCCTCAAAGCATTCTGCTATCACAGCCCCATTTAAATGAACAGAATCTTTGCCAGAAAAACATGATTTGAGGTTCCAGCTGCAAGGCAAGAGAAAGCTTCTAATTACATGCAACAATGCGAAAGAAAAATAGTCATTCTCATGTCGTGGTAAGAAACCATAACCACAAAGGATCTCAGAAGAATCCATCTATGAAACTAGAATCTTGTTCACGTTGCACGGTCGTAGTTTTTTGTTAAGCCATGTAAAACTTTCTGAAAAGGAGTATTGTATTGTCCAACATACTTAACACCTTAATGAAATTAATATTAGCTTTAAAAATCTTGTCAGTTGGAGACCACCTTTATTAATAAACACACCATTAGCACATATATAGCCCCATGAATAAACTCCATTAAGGGGATTTTTAAGCCATTTCAAATGAAGCTATTTATAGTGATTACTATACAATACAGTAATTTAAAAAGAGCTTAGTCATGAACTATCTAGTTTTCAAAATAAGCAGAATTGCAAGTCCCTTGAACTTGGGTTGTTCTTTTTCTGTATGCTATTGATACTGAACACAAATGGGAGGGGGGGAGATAAAACAAGATTTGTTTTCATTGTACAGTATGCCTAATTCATCCAAACCTCACAGCTGGTATGCTTTGTTTCATTTACTGAACTAAGTCCACAATCGAGTAGAATTCCTCTCATGTGAACATCTATTATTTGCAGAGTACTCTGTTCAGCAAGGGTGGAGGCAGAAGCAATGCTTCTGAACACCAGTCGCTGGAAACTGTAGAAGTGGGGGGGGAGAGAGAGAGAATGCTCTTGTGCTCAGGTCCTCCTTCTGGGTTTCCCACAGGCATCTGGTCGGCCACTGTGAAAAGAGGATGGCATTCCAGAAAACAAAGACCCACTAGCCAAAAGGCCCAGTCACTTGATTTTCCCAACTATGGGGGAGGGGAAGTGGGAAAGCAGCTAGTTGCTGTAGTTATTGTGAGGTTCAGTTTAATCTTGAATTCATCTAAGCGTGGACATATGAACCTTAGTTGCTGTAAATCTTGACTGTATTTTGACACAACACCCCTCCTACCATCTTGCCTGGTGTTTCAAGGAGTGTAGTACTGCCACGCAACAGATGAAAGACATATAGTAGCGTAACTGGTTTAGAAACTCATAAAGCTCAAGCCCTTTGCATGCTTTAGGGCTGGCAGTAAGGAAAGGCAGAGCGGTTGTGCCTTTAAAGTTTGTATGGCAGAAAGAAATGCAAGAGGTTAAGCTTTCCCTAGTATGAAAATCATGGAAAAGGCTGCTTCTGTTGATATTGTGTCTGTCAGACATCTTATGACTTTATTTAAAAGGATTTGTAAACCACGTGATATATCAAAAATATGAAGTGGTTTACAAATAAGTAGCTCTTTCTTACGTGACACTTCTGGTTTCTTTTCAGGACCCTACACTCACCCCACAAGTGAAGATACAACTCTGCATATTGTATGAAGTCTATGCAAATATTACACAAATTTGTGTCCTCTTTTGGAAGTGGAGTAGGGGGCTCAATCCACATATAGTGTACTGGGCCCAGATAACCTGTAAGAAAAAATACATAGGCACTCCTGAATTGAATTTTCATGTCTCCCGACATCCCACCAAACTCAGTTATATATATATTTTTTATTGAGGCCATCACGCATACAGCTGGGAACTACTGAGTACTGATATAGCATGATGCATAATCTCAATCTTTGTGACTCAAGAGCTGAGAATCTTTAAAGTGTATTTCCCTATAGGTTCCAATTTTTCAATCACACCACAGCCTATGCAGCGGTGCCATCCAGATGTTCCTGGGCTACAAGTCTCATCCTCTTTCACCATTGGCCATAGTGGCTGGGACTGATGGGATTTGGGAGTCCAAAAGTATCTGGACAGCAACATATTGGCCACCTCTGACATATGACAAACAAATGAAAGGAGCTTTGGTCAGTAACAGTCAGATCTCAGGAGGAGGGTGCATGCTTGGCATGCTGAAGGCAGTTGGTTGAAACCCTAGCTCTTGCAGTTAAAAGAATCAGACACCAGGTGTTGAAAAAGAGAGCACCATTACTGTCAAAAGTACTGTCAAAAGCTACAGCCATCTCAGTATAAAGCAACTTCTAATGTTTTTACTTATAAAAGTTTCTCTCTCTCTCTCTCTCTGTGTGTGTGTGTGTGTGTGTGTGTGTGTGTCATTTATATCTCACCTTCTTCTCCAAGGAGCTCAAGGTAGCATACATATCCCCTCCATTTTGTTCTCACCACAACCCTGTATGGTAGGTGAGACTGTGAGCAAGCGATGGGCCCAAGGTTAGCCAGTGAGCTTTAAGTCTGACTAGGGATTTGAATCTTGGTCTCGCAGGTCTTAGTCCAGCACTCTAACCACTACATCACACTGGTTCTCCAAATATACCAGCAAGTTTATTATGGAATAAAATATCATTTTAAAAAGCAGTGTAAGCCTATACCACCTATTCAAAAGTAAATTCCATTGAGGCAAGTGTTTGCAAGATTGGGGCTCTGAAGGTTCATTTATTTTAAAAAAGTTTTTAGCCTTCCTAGAAGTTTGCATCCTTCCAGTTACTGAAAAGATAATGAAAAACATGGTTGAACTGTGTGCCCCAGGCAATATTTCCTACTCTGCAGCCTGATCCTTTTTTGCAAATAGGTGATTCTTTCCCGTAATTGCCATGTTGAATGAATGACTCTGTTAATTGGTTAAGCCGTAGGCCTTAACATCAAAAGATACAAATAGCACATAACAGATTGTCAACGATATCAAAGTAACAGAAGCTGACTCAATTATACACACAAGATCATTCTGACAGCAACATTAGATTTTAATAACAATTAGCCATAATCCTAACAACTGCAGTAAGCAGCATAGCCTTATGAGTAATTGCCGATTCCCTACTGCTGACTAAATAATTTGCTTCTGTGTGGCAAGCAACAATAATTCTGTCCAAAAAAGTGCTAAAGGTATTCGTCAGGTAAAGAGGAAAGAGCAAAAGAGGTAACTTCCACAAAACCATTTCTATGTGGGTGGGTGGGTGTATTTAAAGAGCATCACCAAGAATAGGGAACCTTAAATAATGCTGACAGGGTCCAGAAGTCCTAATAACTCTTTACTGAGCAAACTTAACAAAAACATTATGGCAAGGAAGGAACAGAGAGGTGTGTTGTTGTATTTCCTTTCTCAATTCTGGCCTTGTGTACAGCAGGGACATACAACCAAATATACAGAGGGGGGAAACTCCCTCAGAATAATAGGTTGGTAATAGGTCTGGGCAGGTTGATATGGGAAACGGTGGTCTACCAGGTCCCAAGCCATGAAGGGCTTTTCAAGGTCAGAGCTTTCTCAACAGTAGCACAAAGAACCGCTAGTGGATGGTGAAGTTTACTTCACTGAACGTAAGAAGAGCCTGCTGGATCAGGCCAATGGTCCACCTAGTCTAGCATCCCGTTCTCATAGTAGCCACCCAGAGGCAATCAATCCACAAGAGGGGTAGTGTTTTACAGGACTTCTAGAGATGTGTGAATTTCCCTATGAAGGCCAAGTCATTGTTTTGTTTTTAATTCCCCTATGAATTGAAATCTTTTGTTTTTGTTTTTAAAGGGAGATGGCAAAGCAACACTAGTTTGTACTGGTGAACTCTTTCTATTACTTTTTATTCATATTGTTGTTGGTGCTTTTTTTTCTTAAAGAAAATTGCAGGGAAATCATTTTCAACAGCAGGGTGCATTGGTTTCTGCTACATTAATTGCTTTCTTAAAAACAGCTTCTCTGCATTTATTCAATGCAAAGGAAGTTGCTTAACTTGATAAAAGGGAGGAAAAAAGCATGGTACACAGCACAATTTAAGTACCATCACACCATTATGCAGCACAAGGGTTACTATAAACTCTTGAGTTGCTGCCATGGGCATATATTTTCATCCCTTTTCATTTCATTGTTTTTTTCTTACAGAACCTTCACAACCAGGAAGCCAAAAACAAACTCTTAGTTGCTACCATTGGCATATTGTTTCCTTTTTCGTTTCATTGTTTCAGAAAAGATTGGAAGGCACTGAATAAGGGTGGTAGCAGTATTCAATGCTAGTCCTACTTAAATTAGACCCATTTAAGTTAACAGGGATGACTAATAAGTTAATGAACTTCAATGGATTTACTCTGAATAGGACTCAAGGTGACTACAATCTAAGATTCCTAAGGACTCATAAACTAGAATGTATGCACAATGCTCATGGATCTCCAGCACCCAAGCCCATCTCCATTGCTGCAGATAATTCTTTGCTGCTACCTAAATATGATCTCAAGCAGACACAACCGTGTTGTGGACCACTCACTGATCTTCACACTGTTGTGGCAGAGTGAACTAATTCCTCCCAACAATGACCTTGAGCCAGAACTGCCAGTCTCTCCTGGAAGCTCTCCCAGATACTGAAGAGCTCACTGTATTATCCAGTGTTGGACAACTCTTACCCAACCACAGTCTCTCATCTGAAAGACAACTCCAGAACATTTTTGTTTATGGGTGGGGGGAGGCAGTTCTGCCACACATTCTTGACACAATAATAATGCATTAGGTTGTGAATTTATTCTGCTTTATTAGTTGTCCCGTGATGCTGCCCTGATGCTACTACATTATTGCTATCTGGAGGGACTACAGCAAAAATGAAACAGAATATCTGTGCCATAAAAGTTAATGGGATTTCAGCAGGACGTTATGAGCTATGCACTGGTTGGAAAGGAAGCAGTGTGGACACCAAAACTTTTGCAGGTGAAAACAGTAATGAAAGCCATCATGTGTGACTGCCCCTATAGTGGCATGAGCTCAGATCATCACAAATGCACAATGGAAAGGATGTCTGGAGAAGCCCCTAGTCTTGCTTAACACTTCAATGCCTCCCAAGCTTGTTAGAACTGGACAAACTATCCTTCCATTTCTGACACCTTCTTCCACCCCAACCAGGGTTTAAAATTAGTAGGGTGCATTTTGCACCTAGAGATTCTCCATTTACAAGCACCTCAAAAAGTCTGGGTGCCGTTTTTTTCTGCCTGGCTGACCCTCCAGGATTACTGAAATGTATGTGCTTTGAAGACTCAAAGTATATGTTAAGGATAGACAATATGTTAAGGAGTTTAACAATAAAGAGTAGAGTGTTTTGAAAACTGAAGAATGGTACCAATATTTTTATTGTAAACACCAAATTAAACATGTATTAACAATTTCTGCTAAAAAATGTGTCACTTATGTAAAGTGCATATTAATTCATTCTTAACAAAATAATAAAGAGTGTTGCCGACCCCCCACCCTGAGGCAACTAGGCATTCTGTTTTGGTACCCACAACCCAGGTCCCAGAAGCCATTTGGCTCCTAGCTTTTCTATCCCAGTTTCTAACATTGGTACCAACGCAATGTTGCTGGAACAGACAAGGGTAAGGAGCTTCCCCACCAGCTATAACTTTTGTCAACTTTCCCTTTCCTTAATTTTTAATTTATTTAAGGTATTTATATACCACTTAATCATTGGCATTTCTAAGTGGCATGTATAAAATTACAAAACATAAAGTGCATACAAAAAGCAATACAAATTCATCTTAAAACCAAACACTACCTTAGCAGGCCTGCTGAAATAATGAAGTCTTTGTCATGCACCTGAAGTTCAACAAGAAAGGTGCTTTTCTAATCTCAGTTGGGAGAGACTTGTACAGCCTGGGGCCCACAACACTGAATGCACAGGATCTCATAGTTACAAGCCATGTATCTGAGCCATAGGGGACCACCAGCAAAGACTCTGGTGATCTCATTGATCAGGCAGTGATAAGAAATCAGAGAGTTATTAAAATACCCTGGCTCACAGTTGGACCTTATAAGAACATCAAAGCAGATGAATTATTGCCTCTATTTCAACCACATCTCTGTGGGCTGCATCACCCCAAACTGCTGTTCATAAAGGCCAAGTACAACAAATAATGCACTTGCATAGCTTTTAAGATGTTAATGTGGCACTCAATCACTTGTTTTTCCAAGGCTATCAGCCATCTTTATCCTAGAAACTAGGACAATTTGTTGTGATCCACAAAACCTCAGTGTTCACTTTCTATCTGATAAAATAGAAGAGTTCTCCCTGGCTGCTGAGGTAACCTACATGATTGCTCCAGGCAAACTAAACATGTTATATGTTCATGATCTCATTTCAGAGGTATTTATTCAAGGATTTAAATACTGTTTAATCACCCATAACCTCTAAGCAGTTCATATAGGTAGGCAAGTATCCTGTGGACAACCACAAGTGGACAGTCAATGGCCTTTTATTTATTTTTTCTGTCTTCAATATATGATATAACTGTGAGCTCATAGGGGACAGCTCATTATCAATTTAATGTATGACCCATCAAAATTTATGTAGGATTAACTGCAGCAATGCAAGCTTTAAGAGACATTCTCCTTTGTCAGGGTTGCTTTTATTATGGGTAATCAGTGTTCCTGATTTACAGTTACCTTGACCAAGTCCTTTATATGAGATTGTCACAGATCCATTTTAGTCCTACTCACTAAGTAGTGAGACAGTGAACCACAGTCTTCAGTAATGAGGGCTAACACCCTGCCCCATGGCTCATTGCTTCCAACCGGGCAATTTCTGGAGCTCTCCCCATTCCAAAATTCACTATCATTCTTCCTTAGGCAACTTCAATATGAAGTCCACTTTAAATTCTTCTCTATGACATCCTGTTTGCATCCAGCCATGCACACAAGAACTGAGGTGATTCGGTACCAATGCCAAATAGACCTGTCCAGCCATTGATATGTGCTTCAGACATCCTGCCCCACCTGTAAAGTCAATTTGGCTGGTGGGCATGAAAGGCAGGACCTTTTCTGGAACTCCTCCTCCTCTTTGGGGATGCATGGCCTCGACAATTTTTCTTAATCTCTTCTTTTTAACTGCCTTTTCTTAAACAAGTTCTTTTGAGGAAGGGCCATAGCTCAGTAGAAGAGCATCTGCTTTGAAGGCAGAAGGTCCCAGTTTTGATACCTGGCATTTCCAGGTAGGGCTGAGAATGTACCCTATCTGAAATCCTGAAGAGCTGCTGCCAGGCAATGTAGACAATAATGAGAAAGATGGCCCATTAGTCTGATTCTTTTTAAGGCAGCCTCCTACGTTACAGAGAGCTATTTTACAGAATATAGCTCTGTTAGCTGCTATATTAGTCTCTGTCTCAACTGGCCTTTTTAATAACTGTTAACATTGCTGCCTCTGTCAGTTCTGATTATTTTTAGACTGTGTTTTTATGACACCATGAACGACCCCTGGTGGGCTATGCTCCAAAAGGCAGCATATAATTTTAATTTTTTTATATATTAAAAAAGCTAAAATGAAAGTTTCCCACTGGTGTTAAGATCATTCCAGCCACACCATCCACATCAGCATTCAAGTAACTAGCACTGCAATTCTAACTATGTCTACTTAATTCAATGGGGCTTACTTGCAAGTAGGTGGAATTAGGATTGTAGCCATGATGCTTGCCACCCAGAGCAATTTAAATAGGTTTGCATGTGGCATCCATAATAATGCAAAGCTGCTTTCAGGTAGTTCTGGTGGGTGATCAACCAAAATAACCAAATACATGAAATCAGCTATCCTGCTGCAACCACAGTGCTGGCAACAAGTCAGAATTAAAAGCCCCTCTGGCCAAATGCAGAGGATACACACACAATCAGACAAGCTGTAGGCAGAAGTGTCTGCCTGGAGGTGCTAGAATAAGATGAGCAGTTCTCAAGGAAGAAGAAGAAAAGGAGCAAACGTTAGAAAGCGCCCCCCCCCCAGCCAAAAAAAGCAAAAGCAACACAAAGAAAAAAGGAAGAGCTGGTAAATGAGTGGGAAGAGCAGAACCTGGAAAAACTAAAAACCGGGGGGGGGGGCATCTCTGCTTCTGTCAAATGTGGGCACTATTTTTTCTTTAAACAGATGAATGTTTTCAACAGAAAATGGAAGAACACAAACATTGTCTCCAAACAGACGGTGTACACACCATACAGTTAAAGCACATAGTAAAGGTAAAGGGATCCCTAACCATTAGGTCCAGTCGCGGATGACTCTAGGGTTGCGGCACTCATCTCGCTTTACTGGCCGAGGGAGCAGGCGTACAGCTTCCGGGTCATGTGGCCAGCATGACTAAGTCGCTTCTGGCGAACCAGAGCAGCACACAGAAACGCCATTTACCTTCCCACCACATTGGTACCTATGTATCTACTTGCACTTAATGCTTTTGAACTGCTAGATTGGCAGGAGCAGGGACCGAAAAACGGGAGCTCATCCCGTCGCGGTGATTCAAACTGCTGACCTTCTGTTCAGCAAGCCAGAGGTCAGCAACCTTTTTCAGCTGTGGGCTGGTCCACCATCCCTCAGACCATGTGGTGGGCCGGACTATATTGGGGGGGGGGGGAATGAACGAATGAATTCCTATGCCCCACAAATAACCCAGAGATGCATTTTAAATAGCACACATTCTACTCATGTAAACCAGGCAGGCCCCACAAAAAATCCAGAGAAGTATTTTAAATAAATTCTACTCATGTAAAAACACACTGATTTCCGGACCGTCCACGGGCCAGACTGAGAAGGCGATTGGGCTGCATCCGGCCCCCTGGCCTTAGGTTGACTACCCCTGCCCTAGGCTCTGTGGCTTAACCAACAGCGCCACCCGCGTTCCTTAGTTAAAGCACATGGCTTCCCCCAAGGAATTGTGGGAGATGTAGCTACAATTCCTAACACCCTTAGCAAACTACATCTCCCAGGATTCTTTGGAGGAAACTATGTTTAAAATGTTTGGTGTGTATTCAGCCAGAAAACTTCCCTTTCCAAGGCATAGCATACAGTCACCGAACAAGGTGGGGGAGTTTAGTGCAGCAGTAAGATAAAAACACACTACTTAATATTTTTAAAGTGCACATGCTAGCAGCATGCAAGCAGAGGCTGTTTAACAGACTGTTTAGAACTTTGGTGGCTGCTAAATATTTTCAGCAAAAGGCATGTAATTGACTCAATAACTAAGAGGGGGAGAAGGGTTGCTTATTTAAAAAGCTACTGAACTAAAGCCAATGCCCAAAATTAGTTTCCCATCAGCAAAACCATAAAAGGGCTCAAGATAGAAGCAGAATGTCAAACAGCTGGTATATTTCAATGTTGTGCAATTTATTCTTATTTTTGCAACTTTTTCGTGTGGTAATTCCCCATCAGCCCCCCCAAAATGGTACTTAACAGTTAGAGGGCAAAATGTTCCTTGCACAAGCTCGCTACATTATTCTGCAAATTAAAGGTGAGTTTAAACTGCATGCAAGTATTAGAATCAAGTTGCACCATCAGCCAGTCCATACAGTACACTCACCAAAAAGATGCTGCCAGGACTACCATCTTAGCAAAGTATGCAGAATGACTTCATGCCCCTACCATACATCTAATCCAGAAAGGAGGATCATGTGGTTCATCAGCCCCAACCAGCATGACCAATGACCAGGCATGATGAGGCTAGCAGTCCAACAACATCTGGAAGGCCACTGGTTCCCCATCCCTGGTCTAAACAAACTCCAACATTATGTCTGGGGTGAAGATTACTAGCCACTAGAAAGCCATATTTTGTAACATTTCCATGGCAGGGGAAAAAGGTATAGTGGCCTACTACCTACAGCTCAACAGCAAGTGTTTCTTTGCCACCTGCAGTTATGCAGACAACCAGTTTTGACAAGGTCGCAATTTGATAGAGAGATCCGTAGTTGCTTTTCTAGCCCTGGTGACCAGAATTGCGAAATATCCCAGTACATCAGATGCCATAAGTAGCAGGCATCACCTGCCAACACATGTCCTAAAAATGATCTAAAACTATTCAGTCAATTTGTACCAACATGGTGACATTTAAACATCACAATTCTCATGAAGGTAATACTTGAGAACTTTAACCAATGTTGCTCATAGGTCTTAATATTTCCAAGTTCTAACAAATCCTACTCCATAATGAGCTTCCTAGTCCAAGGCTACCCCTTTCAGTACAGGACCAGAGATGGCAACCAGAGGGGGCCATGACAGTTCTCCTGGGCAAGCTCCACTAAGATATCAGAGAAGAAATACCATTTTTTGTGCAATGACACAACCATGGACCACTTTTGTGTTCAGCATTCTATAGAAAGCACAAAAAGCCTCTTCACCTCAATTAGGGCTAAGTGACTGCAGCTGGTAATCGATTCAGGAAAGATGCAAATGGCAGAGATCCCACCATCCATAGCTGTCCTGTCAGTAGGGCCTCTTACGGACATCCCAATGTGGCTCCCACCAAAACCAGCTGAGGTACAACCTTACTGGCTCCTGGTCAGGCTGATCACAGCCACCTTAAAGTGGCACACAAATGTTTTAAGCAAGATATTGAACCCTCTTCAGAAAGTCTTTCATGGCTTCTGTGTGTGTGTAGCAAGCAATGTAGCATCTTTGTTGTCTCTGAACCATTGTGAGGCAATGATTCACTCATATGTATAGTTTGTTCATGATGTTTTCCTCCAGTTCTTCTTCCATATCTTACTTTGAATCAACATCTGCATTGGCTACCAGTGTTAGAAACTGAGGTATGAAAGCTAGGAGCTTAATGGCACCTTAAACCTAGGTTATGGATGCAACAACAGAATGTTTAGGCATGTTTTTTAATAATAAGAATACAACGCTGAAAATGAATGAACTGCAACTAAAATATTATGTTTATTTTTCACATGGTCTAGTCCTTCCCACACCCCTAATATTCTTAAGAGGGTCTCTTCTCCAGCCTTCACAAGTGGGAAGGCAGAAAAGGGTCCTCCTTTCCTTCTACTCTACAGTTTTAATCTGAAATTTTAGGTGCAGGACTGCATCCAGAGCTCAAAAACTGCTTGCACTAATGAAATTCCCTGTCGCAAAATGTGCCTAGAACAATGGGAGTTTCGAACACTGTTGGCTACCTGTTTTATTCTGGGCCCAATTCAAGGTGCTCATGTTAGTTTGAGGCCCTAAATGATTCAAGCCCAAAAGGTCACATTCAACACTGGTCCTACTCACTGAAGTTAACAAAGATTACTAACTTAGGTTCATTAATTTCAATGGGTTTACTCTGAATAGGACTAGCGTTGAATACAACCCAAAATATCTGAAAGACCTTCTTTCCTTCAGACCCTCTTGGGGCTGAGATCAACAAAGAGGCCCCTCTTGATAGTTTCACTGCCTGCAGAAGCTTGGGGGCTGGCCCAGGAGGGCACACTCTCTGTGGCAGCGCCAAAGTTAAGAAATTCCCTCCCCACAGAGGTGTATCGGTTACTTTCAATATATGGTTTTTGTTGAATACTGAAGATCCACCTCTTTAATCCAGCCTTTTAAGATATATACTTTTAGGACCTACCTCATCCTTGTGATTGCAATTTGTTTTAAATCATTTTTAATGTTGTATTTTAAATTGTTTTAAACCACCCTAGGGGCTTTGGATGAAAGGCAGGCAATACATCAAATTAGTAATCATCATCATCACCATCCACTTCCTTCTATTCTTTTGGAATGTATGCTAGTCACCAGTTATTTCATCTAAGTTTGTTGTCCTGCTAAGAGGCTCCTTTTTAGGGACGATGATGAACTTCCTATGACACCACTGCCTTTTGCCACTACACCCTTGATCATTTTCATGCAGAGGTACAAGGTCCCCAAGTATCTACATTATGCCCTACTCTCTTCATTGCTTTATGTTCTCTCAGAGGCATCTACCCCTGCTCTGCACAGTAAAATAGATACAATTAAAATATACAAACGACAACTCAATAAAACCATAAATAAATGTAACCAATCCAGCAGTTATAAAATCCAACACAGACGGACAGGGTAAGTGCTACTGATAATGAAATATTTTGATTTAATTTGATATTTGTATTCTGTTTTCCCAACAACAAATGTTGAGCTCAAAGTAGCTCACACTAATCACAATAGCATTTTTTTAAATAAAGAAAACAACCACCACCAACAATTGCAATCATTATACTATCAAATGCAATAGCATATAAATAAAGCCAACAGCGGCAACAAATTCATCAAAATAATGCAATTCAATAAAGCCATATTCAAAATGGTGGTAGCCCCTTCCATGGAAGTGATAATCAGTATAGGGTCTCAGAATAGTAGAAATGTGTGTTTTTATTAATGGTTGACATGATGCTTGTCAATTATTTACTAGAAGAACAGAATAGACGAATAGCTGCAGAAGGCTCTCTCACTGACACTTGGCCAGGAAGAAAGAATTCTGAGTTGCACTGAACAAATCAGTGTATACTATCTCAATAAATTAGCTGCATCAGTCTAGCAGAACAAACTGAGCTCACTGGTGATTAATAACAGCTCAGCTTCATAATGTCTTGATAACATTCCCTTTGGAGGTGCACTTGGAAAGGGAGTGCAAAAATCTAGGGAGAAATATCATCTTCATGCACACAGAGTCTTAGGCTTGTGTGTAATGTAGCACTAAGTTAAAGTCCTATAGTGTCCTACCTGTTTGGCTGACAAAATGTTTTGCACAAGTTGAATGCTGCTAGTAACTTTTGCTGTACAATAGATTGTGCAATCTGTTGAATAATGAGTTTCTGCTAGAGCAACTGTTGTATTGGATTATGTTGCACAACATGAAAACTTGAACATCTGCTAGTGCAAAAGTCCTTGCGCCAGCAGACATTAGATACAGCTTTATAATTCCCCCACCGGTTATGAGCACAAGTTAAAATAACCATCCCATGGCACTGGACTCTAACTGATGTGTATGAGATTTGTGGGGGTGACTGGCAATCTGACTTGGGAAGAAGAGTCACTGCTTTGTTTTAAGGTTTCCCTTTGCAAGGTTTTTAAGAGGGCAGTGGCTTAGAGACATACTGCTTCATTCCACTTTGGGTGCCAGTGTTTGCAGTAATGTCTCAATTTACAAATTCTCATATTCAGGAGCAAAATGAATGCATGTCACCTGGGGACAGATAGTTTGTTTCAACTTCAGGGAGACCAAAGCATAGGTTTTTATCAAAGGACCCAACTTCTGGAAGTTGGAGAAACATTGTGCTAGCTACTAATGAATGTAATTTGAGTCTGGAAATAACGTGATGCAATAAATACTCATCAGAGCACTCATAAGACCAGGTAACAAACCCGAAAGCCAATTCATATCAGCTTCACAAGAACAAACACTATCCAGTAGATCAAAATGTTGAACACCACACAAAGAAAGTACAGCTGCCAACAAGCAATCTGAAAAATGTCCCTTTTTATGTAGAACATCTAGTTAGTCGTTAAAAACAAGACAGGAAATGACAGTTAGTTGGTTGGTATATAGACTTCTTTGGGCAAACATATTTGATGCAGTTCACAAAATGTCCAAGCTTAAAACAGTAAAAAGCACACCGCAGAAAATAGAAATTGTAGCATCATCAGAATGAACCAATCTCTAACATATTGTCTAAATAAATAGGAAGCTGCGTGCACTAAAAAATCTAAAATCACAATACTTCCTATGCTCCTGCACCAATTCAGCACCAGGTCAGAACAAGTCAAGAAGAATCAGCCCCAAACCATTTGGAAATATGAATGACTTGCTGGCTATACTGTGCACTCAGTTGAATACTTTGCAATAATGTTGGCTCAAACTCTTGGTGGTTTCATTACTGTAGGCCAGGCTTCCTCAACCTAGGGCCTCCAGATGTATTTGGCCTACAACTCCCATGATCCTTAGCTAGCAGAACCAGTGGTCAGCGATGATGGGGAATGTAGTCTCAAAACATATGGAAGGCAGAGTTTGAGGAAGCCTGCCTTAGCATATAGCATAACCAAACACTATCACATTAAACATGGCCAGTTGAGGATATGGGTGTGAAAGCCACAAAGCTTGACACTGTAATATGATGTCCTGTTACACAGGAGCCACTAGACTCCTATCGAGTTGCCATTTGTACACATCTGAAACAAGATGTTTGTCCAGGGCAGTGTGTGTGATCCGATTGCTAATTCCTCTATTAAAGACAAACCTTTAGAGGTCCATACAGTTACAGTCACAGGCACTGGCATTCCTCTCAGTGTGTTTAGGTAGCTTCCTGTCGATTTCACAAAATCAACCACCAGCAGCTGATGCTCCTCCTGCGTGGTAACCAACACCTAGTTACCAAGTGCACAGCAGTATGTCATGGTCCCGCATGGCTTGTTTGCATCGTTAAGTATTTGTGACATTTTCCCTGGGGTAAATTAGCTTAAGCCAGAATTGTTGCCACCTCTCTTCATGTTAGAATACAGGGAGCTTGTGCTTACCTCCTTAGCTATTTTGACAGCAGACTTATTTATCAAGAAAAGCAAAAAATCAACAACACCCACATAAGTACTCAACAAAGCAAAAATACCAGCTCAGAGCTACAACTCCTAGAGTTCTCTGGGCAAAGGGATAGATTGTTAAACCACGCTGTATTTTGTAGCTCTGGGAGCAGAATAGGGGTCTCCTAACAACTTTCAGTGCCCTTAACAAACTACAGTTCTCAGGATCCTTTGTGGGAAGCCATGCCTGTTTAAAGTGGCATGATACTGATTTAAATGTGTATCGCAGAGAGGGCCTAAGTAGTGATGGGCAGCTTAACTTCTAGGAAAACCTATCCACCATTACTGATTGTTTCATTGAAGAACCTCTGATGAGCATCCAGGGAAGCCACCAAGTTCCCCAGAACACAGTTTGATAAAACACCAATTTAAAGCTATCTTTCCAAAAGTGGTAGAAAATGATACACAGTTCGTTTTACTGAAAAAATAAGGAAGAACTTAACAAAGGTCTCCTGGAAAGTTCAGTGAAGATATAGATTCATCACACACTCTTCAAAGTTGCCCCACATAAAGATGCAGTAACGTTCAACCTTTGACCTCAACACACTCATATTATCTCCCTTTACCACCCTTTTGGCAGGACTAAAAATTCTGAGAGATGACAAACTAGTCTAGTCTATATTAAAATTGAGTGCACACTATTCAAGGTAAATGCACTGCATAGATCTTCTGTGGAAAAATTAGCCTAATAGTCTCAAGAGTCTATCATTACAAAGATGTTGATGCTTTTCAGATGAAATGCGAAAAAGCTGCATTTTAGTCTTATTTTTTCCTCTCTCCACCCCACCAGCCAAAAGGATTCATGGAAATCACGCCCCACTTTCAGTTCTATCCTAGCTGTTACTGTAGGAAGAGTAAAACCATACAGAATGTACAAGGCTACAGGCCGTACTGCAGCCCAACCCCTAGGAAACAATGCCGCACGGATAGCAACTGTTGCTCTCCATCTTACACAGGGTGAAAGTTTAGGCAGGTTGCATAGGCAGGAAAGTGGGGGAAATTAAATGGTTCTTCCTGGTTACAGAGCGTAAGCAGGTAAAGGGTCACCACAGTGTAGCGATATAGCCAAGCCTCGCACTGCAAGCTATACAAGCATCCATTGGCCATCTGCTCCTTCTTTTATCTGTACCATCTATTTACCCAACTGTGGTGTTTGCATTGAATGTTTTAGATAACTGCAGCTGCAGAAACTCATTTGCTGTGCCTTGTCTTGTGAAACATCATCTGTATTATCGCTCTCCCTCTCCCTCCCCCCAAAATTGTCTATTTATGAAAGCAGTGTGCCACAACCCACAGCATGCAGCAATTTAGCTTATGCCACATACAGTCTTTTTCCAGATCAATCCAGTTGTTTGAGAGTGTGTGAGAGGGGGGGTAGCAAAGGCATAATGTCCCCAAAAGGACACCAACATACTCGTGGTAGCATTGTTGATCAAATGAATGGGGTGTCAGCCTGTCTGCTACTATCCCTTAACTGATCATCAGTTGTAGTGTGGGAGAGATACACTTAGAACCCAGTGCCACCTGCTTCTCTCCCCCTACCCACCATCATTCATGTGTTTTATAGATTCATATGCCACCCTTCAATATGATTGTTCCAAAGCAAGCTTTAACAGAGAAGTTTTAACAACACGTGGCACAATAATATGTTGCAGGTGGAAACATTCTCAAAAGCTCAACATAGTGTGTGTGCCAGGGAAGAGGACATACTTCAGAGGTAGCATGCATGCACCTCGGTGGTAGGGCACATGTTTTGCAAGCCAAAGTCAGAAGTTGAGCCCCTGGCATCTCTAGTTAGAAAAGTGGTTGGGAAAATTGTGACCAGATGTCCAGATGTTATTTGACTCCAGTTCCCATCGGCCACAGCCAGCATGGTCAGGGGTGATGGGAATAGTAGTCCAGCCATATCCAGAGGACCTGCAATTGCAAACTTCTGAAACCAGTAACTCTGGAACAACCCCATCAACTTCACCCTACCATCAAACAGGACTGAACTTACACATTATAATGTCTTATTATGGTACACTAGAAATGTAGCAAGGATGAGGCAAGGACAAAGCCACTCAATCCCTAGTAGTCCATATACAACCCAAATAGCATAAACTTCTTAACTATGAACACGTACAATGAAGCCTTGCACAATTGCCTAGCCTCAGAGCATTCACTCTAAACAAATCCTATTAAATGCAGATTTTCCTGAAGTTACTCTAACCCAGGCTTCCTCAACCGCGGCCCTCCAGATATTTTTGGTCTACAACTCCCATGATCCCTAGCTAGCAGGACCAGTGGTCAGGGATGATGGGAATTGTAGTCTCAAAACATCTGGAGGGCCGAGGTTGAGGAAGCCTGCTCTAACCCATGAGCTATTCTAGACACACACAAATGATGTATTTTGTGTTATTGCCCATTGTATTCAACTATATGTAGAAGAATGTCCTCCCTACTATGTTGCCAGTCAATACTGCCGGCCTGTTCTTAAGCTTTGCAATGACTACAGCAGGAATGCCAACTTGAACAAAATATTGAAGGGGGGGCAGGTAAGCCCTGTCCTGCATAACTGATCACATGATGTGGCACACGTACACCATTTGAATGGCAATGCCCATCAAGTTTGGGGGGGCAGCCCCCTCAAATATTTTATTGGGTGGGCCAAATAGACATTGGCCCCTAGGAGTTGGTTCTTATGGTCCACAGTATTATTGCCTTAGACACTGATTTTTATTTGCAATGCAACTACTAACATTGCTGCAACATTGTTACAAATGGTGGATACACATCTTAAGAACGTCAGCTAATAGCTATGTATATAAAAATACACTAATGCAAAGGCATTTTAGATGACAAAGCAATCAGGAGCAGCTTGGATGAGCTCAGCAAAAGAAAGAAGCAAGGTTCATCTGAACAAGTCATCAACCACCCAACCATCTGTGGTTTAAAACTATATGAATCAGAATGAGATTTGCAACCACTGGCTTCAAACTGTTTACCCTAGAGTAAACCCATAGTAAACTTACTTTTTAAAAGTGCAATAAAATTATCGTCTTAACATCCTGTTCCTAAACATATTTTCTTACAAAGCTTATTGATTTCAATGATCTTTATTTCAAAGTGTGTTTAGGATCACAGCCCAAGCCATATCCATCCTCCACCTTAATTGCAAGTTGGCAATACAAGTGTTTTTTTAACAGGGGCAGGAAAAGTGCAACAGAGTTAATAGCTTCCTACCAGTTTAGTGTTTTTTTGGTTTTGTTTTGTTTTGAGGAGATTGGTGTTGTAAGAAATGGTATCCAACAGCAGTTTCACACTTTCCTTCCTCGTGATGCTGAAGATACAATAATAGAACATTATTCAAAAGGTACCTACAATTGGTCTGCAAATTTCTAATTTTGGAGCCATTCACATGTTGTAGAGGCACACTCTGTAGAGGCACATAGCAAACGAAGAAGAATGTACACAGTGTCTTTTCATTATCACCAAGGATAAATAGCCAAACAAAAAAATATGGCTGGTATGTAGTTTAGCTCAAAAATGTTCATGAATTAATACAAAGTGCAGCAAACATTTAGCCATTCTCTAAATGATGGCGACTTTATACATTTGGCTGCCCTAACAAGCGACTGTGCAGTTATTCAGAGCATTGAAAACTCTTAAAAATCAAAGGTGATGCTCTAGCCCCTAATTTGTGTTGAGTCCCTCCTCTCTCTCTTTTTTTCCTTTTTCATACTATCAAGGCAGCAGCGTGCTCATATTCTCAGTGGTGTATCTCCCAAGAGCACGCTCAGGCATGCATTCTCCAGGAGCAGCTTAACATAACCTTGGTGAAAAGGAATTGGTATGCTTTGGCTACATGGGACAAGGCAAACACCAGTTCAGCTTCCATCAAACATGACCATCATGCCTGACCAAGCACATTCGAAAACAGAGCCTTCTTTAAAAAAGAGCTTGCTTTGGTGACATCCTTTTTTCAAGCAATCCCCTAGTAAGAAACTTTTGATAACCACAGATATTGTTTTGAAAATTCCGTCTTCCCACCCCCGACCAATTCCTTTTTCTCATGCATTACCTAGGTAATCATCATTACATTCTTCATTCAGTTAACCATTTGCACAGTATCTCAACAGGCAGTATCTCACAAGGGGCCCCAGAGGCTGGGCAAAGGCAGCATAGTGGTGGTGATGGAGGAGAGAGACAGCTAGCCGTGAAAGGGATCTTTATATACATGTATGAAGGCCCCGTGCTAATAACTCCGTGAGCTATTGACACAGCCTAATGCAAACAGTGAAGTCCCTTTCAGAATAGCATGAGTCACCATGTCTCTCTTTAAGTTTGCATTTCCCTGTTCCTTCCCGGTTGTTGGCAAAAACAGACTAGCTGTGGTTGAAACATTTTTTATTATTATTAATTTTAAAATGCATTTAGGGTAGGGAGTGCCCTTCTCTTCTGCTGACTGCTGACTGCTGCTGCTGCTACATCTGCCTTCTCATCTATAAACTGCCACAAGAAAGATGTAAATAAGCCATGGAGCTAAGTAGTACCAACAGCTTCTCCGGCAGACAAACAAGTCAAATGAAACAATTCGCTTGCTTTGTAATGTTAGCAGGCAAGGAATCATGCATCCACTGAACTAATTCCCACTTGGAATGACCTTTGGCACCCAGATCCTAAACACATTTTTTTCTGGGATGTGGATCCCACAGATTTCAATAAAACTCCACACAAGCATGCTTTGTCAGAACGAATGCCTTAGTTAATGTCTTAACTGTGGCGGAATGTGAAAAAAGTGGGACCCAAATGAGTTGGGGGGGGGAGTGGGCAGCAATGCACAATCTCTGATCAGCATTACATTTTATCCTACTCTAAATACCAAGGACTGTAAGAAAAGAAATAGATCTGACTTTTTTAAAAAAATTAAGATTTTAAAAAAATTAATACAACACAACAAACAGAAAGAAAGAAAGAAAGAAAGAAAGAAAGAAAGAAAGAAAGGCAGACAATAGTGGCAGCTGCTCACTGGCTGCAATTCCCAAAGTACTTCTTAGAGCCTCAGCAAAAACTGCCCATTGTTCCAGGGATTCCAAGTAAAGCAGAAAGCAGCATCTTTGCAAACTGCACAAGCCCATTTTTGCCCGGATACACCATGCACACACTTTCCCTTCATCAGCAATTTCCCCCACGGCCAATGAAATAGTAGCTATTCCGCAAGCCCTACATTTGTATGTGTGTGTTTACAAGGGAAACTGTGCTTTATTTCAAAAGAATTGTGAGAAAATGATAAGGGATTATCCCTCCAAAGTTGGGGAGGGGGAGTAGTAACAACAACAACAACAACAACAACAACAACAGGAGCCAGAGATGGCTTTTTGTACAGGCCATGGAAGGAGCAGCGAGGCGGTAGCGTTGGAGAGAACACTTGAGAAAGTTTTGATTAAAAAATTGCTGCCCCATTTAACATCAGGGAAAGAAAGTTTCAGTAGTTGCAGTGCCCTTTCCCCCTCGTTCCACCTACCCCCTAAAACAATATATATATATATATATATATATATATATATATATATATATATATATATTACCCCAAAACAGAGCACCACCAGGCACAATATTATGAGGAAAACTAGAGAGGCACACCAGAAACAAAGGTATAAAACAAGAAAAGTGGGGAGGAATTAAAGAAGTAGTCACCTTGTTGTAGTTGTAGTAACCCAAACACTGGGCAAAGTCCAGATTGGAAGGGTCTCCAGGAAGCGAGCTTCCAGACGCAGCAGGATAAAATCTTACATCCATGTTGAAGGGATGGGGGGGGATTGTTTGGGGCAGGGGGGGGGAAGGAAGGGGGTGTTGGATGGAAGAAGAGTTAAAGAGAGGAGGTCCGTGTGGTCCAAAAAGGGGTGAAGTTCTGAGAGGCTCTCAATAGATCCACCTTCCAAATAAAAATAAAAATAAAAAAGTGCCCGGGTTTGGAGGGAAGAACGTTGCTCAAGTTGTTTGGGAATCTGCGAGAAGTGGAAAGAGGCGAAGCTTCCTGGAGGACAAGGAGGGAGGGAAGAGGAGGGAGAAAGAGAAGGGGGGGGACAAAAACAAACAAGGGATGGGATGATAGAGACGGGGGAGGGGAGGGGGCAGAGCGGCAGGTGAGCCGAAGGCGTGGAAGGAGAGGCACAGGTGAGGCGAAGGTGAGGGGGGAGCAAGAAGGGGGAGCCTCTCGCGCCTCTGGAGAAGTGGGGCGAAAGCTTTCTCTCAGTCCTCTCTCTCTCTCTCTCTTTCCCCACCCCCCTCCAATGGCAAGCCCCCGGGTTTTGCCTCTCTCTCTCTCTGCCTCCAGAACCAGCTGCACCACACAAAGAAGCCACGCGCCCGGCTCTGAGGAGAGAAAGAAGCAGAAGCAGCGGCTCTCTCGCACTCTCTCGGCTTCTCTCTCTCTCTCTCTCTCTCTCGGGCCCCCTCCTCCCGCCTGCCTCAGGAGAGGGGGGAACGGCGACCGGGCGCGCGGGCGGGCGCGCGCTCCGCCGCCGAGGCAGCCGGCGCAAGGGTCTCTCTCTCTCTTTCTCTCTCTGTATGTATGTGTCTCTTTCTTTTCCCTTCCCCTCTTCTGGAAGTGACTGTTTTGTGTGCGTGTGTGGACAGAGAGAAAGGGCAGAGGAACTCGTGAGGGGAGAAAGAAGGCGCCAAAGAAAAGGAGCCCCGAATAGCTGCGGAGAGGGAGGGTCGCGCGGCAGGCAGCTTCGCTGTCTCCAAGCACACACACGCCCCAAAAGTGCTCCAAAAGCGGGGCGACGGGGGCGGCTGCTCTTGGCACCGCCCAACTTGAATGAGGCTGAAGGGGGGACTTGGTGGTCGGGTCGCCGGGTTCTTCGCCGCCGCTTCGCTCTCTGGCAGTACTGCCCCCCCCCCCTCTTTCTTTTTCTTGCTTTCTCGCTCCCTTCAGCAGCACACCGCCGAGGAGGGTTACCTCGCGCGCGCGTCCGAAGGGGCCGGGGCCCACTCGCTTCTCTCCCGCCCCGCCCTCCCGCGCGCGCTCCTTGGCCGGCCGGCCGCCTCGAAGGTTGAGGGGGAGAGAGGAAACCGAAGCGCACGTGCGCAGAGGAGGGGAGCCGCGGGGGGGGGGAGAGACAAGTGCACGTGTGAATGGGGACCATGGGTCTATTACGCACCGCAGCCAGAACTTTCGGCAGTGCGGTTGGGGTTCGCTCCTCTGAGCTTGCCGGGCCGCCAGGGGAGGGGAAATGAAGAAAGTGTAATACACGTGTATGTATGCAGCAGACTTTCTATTGGTAGAGAGGAAGAGGGTAGGCTGGCTCGCAGGCGGGCATCTGAAGGGAAGCCTTTGTAACCCCTTGAACGTGGGAACCAGTCTGAGCTGGGTAGAGCACCCTAAAGCGGGCTTTTACTTCGTGTTGCCTCCAATCTAACGCTCCTCCTTCGAATTTTCACCCGCGGCCTTCTGTTGTTTTAACAAATTTGTCCGTTCTAAGGATAAAGGAAGGTGGTAGGTGGGAGCAGGATTGCTGAGCATCTAACCTCCGCAGGTTCGTTTTATACATGTACTCTGTGCACCTGGAATGCTTCCCCACCCCACAGAAACCCAGCATGGAGAAAATGTGATAGGTGTGATAGATACACAAATGTATTGAGGTGCTAAACACACAATCCTGCTCCCCACTGACATATATGAATACACTAGGTGATGAAACAAGTAATGTGCATTTTTAAAATTTATTTATTGCATTTATATCCTGCCTTTTTCTCCAAGGAGTTCAAGGTGGTGCACAAGGTCCTTCTCCCCCTCCTCATTTAATCGCCACAACAACCCTGTGAGGTAGGGTTAAGCTTGAAGATGGTGACTGACCCAAAGCCACTCCGTGAACTTCATGCCCCAGTGGGGGATTTGAACCCTGGTCTCCCAGGTCCTAATCTGACTCTTAACTTCTCTCTGTGATGTTCATCCATACATGGAAATCTCCATGGGTGCTGCAGCCAACAAGTGCTGGGTGTGCATCAACATGCACAGAACAAGAAGCATTCTCAATGAATTCTCAAAGCCAGGGTCATTGAGAGGGATATCCCAGGGAGAGTACTGAAGGCAAGAGGGGACATTTGGCCCCTAGGCCTGAGGTTCTCCCATCTGTAGCTTATAAAGAAAACAGTTGAGAGTAGAAAATAACATGAATCTTCCATGCAGGATGGTGCTTTATACTGAGAGAGGCCATTGGGTCATCTAGCTCAACCCTGGAACAGCAGGGTTTATGCTATTCCAAGCCCAACCTGGAGACGCCAGGGATTGAACATAGGCCTGTACAGTCAGATCATTGGTCCATCTTGCTCATCATTGTTTACATAAGAACATAAGATGAGCTTGCTGGAACAGCCCAGAGGATCACCTCTTGTGACATGAGCACACAGCACTCTGCCCGCCTGTGGTTTCTGAAAACTGGTAACTACCCAGACTGGCAGCAGTTCTTCAGGCTTTCCATCTTTCCCAGCCTTACCTGGAGACACCAAGAATTGAACCTGGGACCGCCACGCTATGGTCCCAAACCATACATTTGCTTGTGTAATTGTTTGTAAGTTGATCAGATCCCTCCTCAGCCTTACATTCATTTCAAGAAGAAAAGTTTGGCAGAGCCATATCTAGTGCACATCAGTGCATTTCCATTTTAAAAGGACCCATTTTCATATATCCAGGTCCACCCTTCTACACACATTTAGCATCACACAGAAGCTTAATAACAGCATTTCTTTTTCAGTGGCCAACTATAGAACAATGGCGGTAATGAGGGCACTTCCTCATAGACCAGACAAATATTTGATATTTCAAACATTTCAAGTGCTCTGGTTTTCCTAGAAGATAACAACAGAATTTTCAGAGTAGAAAGGAAGTTAAAAAAAGAAAGCCCACTGAAAAAAATGATGTTCAGTAACCTTGTGGAACACATATCATTCTCACCAGTGAAAACCTAACAGCATACTTCTGCTGGACTCTGTTGTGTGTTCTTTCCAGAAAGTGGAATTTACATGTCCTAAATCACAACTATCCATAACTAAAGTACAATCATATGAGTTCAGTGGTAGTTAACTTCCAGGTTAAGTGTGTATAGAACTGCAGCCCAAAACTGGCCCTGTAATTGAAGGGGAGAAACATTTGTCATAGTGTCAGCAGTGCTGAGGCCAGGCAGCATTGGATACTTTTCATAGTATTACACACGTCAGTGGTATTGATGCTGCAGTGTCCATTCATCCTTTGGCTTAACACTCCTACCCCCATGGAGTGGGGGATGGTAGCTCCCAATCCCAACAGGAGAGTTTGGGGACTGGGAAAGAGTGACTGACGTGAATGAGGAAGGCTTGACTTTCGATGAGATTGCTGATACCGAGTAAAAATGATAGAAATATTGCACATGAGGAAGATATGTGTTCCTGACAATAAAAGTCAATACTGGGTCATTTCTGCAGTGGATTTTCGTTTCTCTGTTCTTTGGCAGGGAGCGTAAAAGTTATTCACACAGAAGTTTTCTTTTCACACTTCAACATTTTGATCGGGTTAGTAAATAAATCAGTATGGCCTGGGAAATGCTTGCAAAAAATAAATAAATTACCTGATCTCAACGGCACTCCTATTTGTCTGAACATCTGACCAGATAAAATGTTTCCCTTGTTATCTTAGCCATTCAGATAAATATGTGTTTAGTAATGTGTGAATTAAGGTTACCAGATTTTTTTTTTCAATGAATCCAGGGACACTTTTCAACTTCAATGGATTTTGTATGGGGACTGATTTGCAAATCCAGGGACTGTCCCCGGGAAACGGGGACATCTGGTAACCTTAGTGTGACTGCAGGCAATGCACCTTGTAAGAAGAGGAATCAGTATCTGGAAACTCTGGTTGGTCACTGTGAGAACAGGATGCTGGACTAGATGGACCATTGGCCTGATTCAGCAGGCTCTTCTGATCAGTGGCGTAGCGTGGGTTGTCAGCACCCGGGGCAAGGCAAGTAATTTGCGCCCCCTAACCTGTGGAGCCAGGTAGGGGCAGAGAGCTGCGAATGCGAGCGCCCCCCCCCCAGATGTTGCGCCTGGTGCGGCCGGCACCCCCTGCACCCCCACGCTACACCACTGCTTCTGATGCGTTTGTGTAAGTATAGAATAAAGTGTCTGATAGTGTTCAGCTGAAAATGCAAACAGTTTTTATGAAAACTTTTATGGTAAAACTTGATGGTAAAAATCCCCTCCCTTTTTTTCAAGAAGGAAGAGCTGCAAAAGAGAACAAATTTATTCACTTATTCAGAGGGAGGGCAGCGCTGAACTGAAAAGTCTTCACTCTAAATTTTCTTTGTGACATTACTGCCATTATGCTGCCTTTCCATGGTTAAAACAATGTTCAAGACAGCTTACAAGATGAAAATATTTGCATAATTACAAAAGTATAACAAAATGTGAGTACTGTAATCATAAACAGTAAATGAAAACATCTCAGTAAGTATACAATAAAATTAAGCAATCCCCACATAATTCATAATAAGGCCTAACAATAACAATGCAAGAATACAATACCATTAACAGCAGAAACTGAGCATCTCTAAAATTAAATCTTGACCCCAATAAAAACTTATGTAGGGATATGGGAATACTTTGTGACCTAAGCTGATCAGCTACATTGCATAATACCATTATCACACTGACTGCATGATTTCCCCAATTGGCTGGATAATTATTCCGAGACTATCTGTTTTGATAATCCTAAAAATGAAAAAAAGGAAAGCACCAGAGTGGGAACTGACTTAAGGACTAGCTGGGTTTGGTAAAACATTTCAACCCCCGGTAAGCACTGCTTTCACTCCCAAAATCAAAGCAAGCAAATGTTCCATTCACCCCTAGTTCTGGAATGAAGTTAGCATCCTGTGGCTAGAACTAAATGTTTTGGCAGATGCAGGGTTGATGCAAAAACAGGAGCCCAGCATTTTATCCTTCTTTTGCCCAAGTAACATCTTGTTAAAAAGAAAAAGCATGACATGGCATCATCACCACAGTCGGTATAGTGGCACAGCAGTGGGGAAATTCAAAGTGTGGTGATGCCACTTTTGTATAGCTACGATTTGCAGAGAAGAGGGGGGACAATTCAGTTTTAATGAGAAACAGCATAATTTGTACTCCTTGAACCAATATGCAAACTGAAACACAACATCCTTTTAAATCTACCCTTCTCTGAATTTTGTGTTGAAGATCTCCCATCAATCAATATGTACCAACAGGCATATATTAGTGGATAGTTTGCATACAAATGCATAAATTAGTGAAGATAGTGTGCAAACATGCATTTTATCATGGAAAATTGCTTGTAAAAATGTAATATTAGTAAAAATTCAAAATAAAAATGTGTATATCGGGAGAAATTCGCACTAAATTGTGGGTGAAATTTCATGAAGATTTCTTTTAAAATTTGCTGCAGAAATGTGAAGAAATTGAATTTAAAATTGGGAAAATGAGGAATTGAATAAAACTGAAATTGACACGTACATCCATCCTTAGATGTGAGTTCTACACCCCTGCCACGGTGTCTTGCTCCAGCCTTAGAATTCCAGTGTACTTCTCCCTTTTAAAAAAATAAAAGAAAAGAAAGCAGTTTTTTCTTACTTAATGCTACAGAGGTAAGCTATTGTCCTACTTCTGAGAAAGCTCATTTAGGAATTGGCTGTAAAATAATACTCCAAACAAAGAAGATATTGGTTGCCTTCACTAATGCGTTCCCCTTCCTTTAAGATGTAACAATGCTAAATTTTACAAAACACCAGCAAAGCATTCAACGTTGGGGGGGGGGAGCCTTGTCCTTTCTGCTCCCCATTTACATGGATCTGTGTTTGCCTTGAGTGTGAATACTCCTTGCTTTGTAAGCAGGTGCATAGCCTGCTTAGGAGTTAAACCTCAAACTCATCACTGCTGCTTGACTAGAGTGGGACGGGGCTTCTTTTCTGGAACTGTTTCAAGTCTTCCCTCTCCTGCTTCCCAGCATTTCAGCCACCTGTTTAGCGAGTTCATACTCCAAAGGAGATCTATGCAATTAGAAACAAGGAAATGAAAATAAATGACCTTGTTTGTTATTTATAACAAAGGGGCTCTGCAAAATTAATCCAGCAAAGCTTGACCTTACGACCTGAATGAAAGAGGGGAAAAACCAACCCATTCCTTTGTGGCGACCTCACAATACTCCAGCCGCAAAGCATTATTGAGTAGCTTTGCCTCTTTATGATGGATATTGGAGGAGTATATTCAAAATATTAAATGTTTGACGAGCAAGATTGGAGAATTTGCATGAAAAAGGCATGTCTAAGCAAAGTCAAGTGAGCTGTGATGGAGGTGATTTTGAGACCTAGGAAACGAAGGGAACCCCTGTACATACATGCAGTTCTGTTTATTAATTTATTGCAGTTAGACTTAGTACACTTCCTGGTATGTATCTAAATGTGCATTTTATTGGGTCATACTGTATATTTTAATATATGGAGGATAACAATCTAATCTATTTTTAAAAAAGCAGGATAACAGGCTAATCCATAATTATGCATGTGAATGTTTTGTTTCCCATTATTTTCAGAATGTGTGAATGTTCCATTTCTCAAGTGAAGCACTTACATAAGTTTTCTGGACTCCATTGTGTTACCTTCCATGGCGTTGCTCCATATTTCCTCCTCTTCTATATATTTCCCAGGTCCCCTTTAGGTCATGATCCTTTGTTCTTTATTGCAGAGTAGCTCAACCAGCCTTGTAACATTTATCTTCTCAATTCCCTTCAGTGTTCTCTCCAACCCCGAGACGCGCCTTCTTAATTTCCCCTTTTCTAAAGAACACAGACCTGGTTTCTGTAACCTTCATAAATAAGCAAGATCTTTTTGCCCCAGCCACCGCTAGCTGGACCTTTCATTGCACCTTTCCTGTTTGTACTAGATCTTCTCCATAATAAGGTAACCAAAACCTCATGACGGTCTTGTGTGCACTGACAGAATAAAGTCATGTTGTGCTGAAACCTTCCTATTTGGTGCTTCTGTGCTCAGGAGTGTTTGGTTTATTATCTCATTAAGAGCAACACTAATGGTTTTACCCTGTATCCTCAGCCATCCCCAGCCTCCCCTCATCTCTTTGCTTTAACCACCACTGGTTGTTTAGCTTTGAAGGACCTGTTTTATTTTTCTTTGATTTAGCTCTAAGCAGGACTTTCCTGCTGTTGCTCAATTTTCTCTGTGATTAATGTTTACTGTAGCTTCTCCATTGCTGAAGTCAGAATTACAGGCCTACAGTGTTTCGAATATGCCTCCTGTCTATTCTTAAATAGAGGCTATTGCCAATGCAGCCATATGATTGTTCTTTGCAGAGGGGGTTAAGTACAGCTATCATATCAGAATCCATACTGAATGCTAAAAAGCTATTAATACTAGATATTAAGTAGGACATCTGCAGTCTACCAAAAATGTCCTAAACATTCATCACCTGGGTAAAGAAAAGAATATCTGGATTCCACCATCCCCAATTTATACTAACAGCAAGGTTGGTGCAGTACACATTGTCTTTTAGGCACCTAAGTCAGTACAAGTGTGATGCAGATACAATTAGGAGTGCTGAAGCCAACAGAGGTCTCTGAATTTTTCCCAGCATAGGAACATAGTATGTTGCCTTACACTAAGTCAAGTCATTGGTCCACCTGGCTCATAATTGACAGCAGTTATTCAGGGCTTCAGATACGATTCTTTCCAAGTTCTGCCTGGAAATACTAGGAATCGAACCTGGAACCTTATGCATGAAAGGCAGGTGATTCACCACTTAGCTATAAGGGACATGCTCTGCCACTGAGCTACACAATCTAATATGGTGTTCACAGCTGCCTCAGATTTGCTTGCTGGTAGGAAACACCCCCATTTTTACAGCTAGCATCAGGACCATTTTGATTCAAGTGCACCACACCTTAACCCAGACCTGGAATGCAGGTTCACAGGCTGAGGAGCCAGGATGGACTCAGCAGCTCGACAACTTTTCAGTGCTGTATTTTTCCACAGAATCCCCCTCCCCCCCCCCACATTTCATAAACGAATTAGTAGCAATTAATGTTGTTAATTGCAAATGCAGTATTTAGGCAAACTTGGCTGTTTCAAAGTTTGTTAGCTGAACAAAAACAAAATAAGCATGCTAAATTAGATATTTCTTTAGGGCATCAGAAAATTTGCATTTTAAGTGTGTGTTTTAATGTGGGGATCGCTGCTTGTTTTTATACTTGCAAGCTGCTTTGGTCAACTCCTTTGTGGAGGGGGAAAGCAGGTTATAATTTGTTGATTGATTGATTGATGATGAATGAATGAATGAATGAATGAATGCATGCATGAATGCTTGGTCAGTAGATTAGTTGTCCAGCACATACAGCACATTAAATATATGGATCCCGGTGCTAGAACCCCCTATTTCAAAACCTTATTTGTCCTGTTGTTGTTGTTGTTGTTGTTGTTGTTGTTACATCTCATCTTTTCTTCATCTCATCACATATTTTCCTCCAAGGAACTCAAGGTTTGCATACATAGCTCTTACCCTTCCCATGTTATCCTTACAACAACAACTCTGTGAGGTAGAACATAGGAAAAGTCCTGCTGGTCAGCTCAAAGGCCTACCTAGTCCAGCATCCTCATCTCACAGCCAACCTGATGCCTGTGGGAAACCCATTAGCAGGACCCAAACACAAGGGAACTTTCTGTTCCCTGCCAGCGACTTCCAGCGTTCTAGTATTCAAAATTATTATTGTCTCTGGCAGTGGAGGCAGAACAGCAGCCATCAGGGCTAGTAGCTGTTGACAACTTCCTCCTCTGTGAATTTGTCCAGTCCTTTTTTACAGCCATCCAAGTTGGTGGCCATCACTGCTTCCTGTGGGAGCCAGTTCCGTAGTTTAACTGCGCATTTCACAGAAAGAGGAGTGAGAGGTGGTGTCTCAGCCAAGGTCATCAATTGATTTGAACCTGCTTAAACCATTCCACTAAAAAGCATCTAGTTAAAGCTGCAAGGATCCCATATTATTTTATTTTTTCTTAGACTGGGACCCTGTCTATTAGTTGACGGGCCTTAAACAAAGTTTGCTATGAAAACAAAATGGCAATGGCAAACCATATTTGCCAACAAGCTTCCATTGGTGCCTGCTCCATATTTATGTGCCAATGGACGGCTTTCTTTCAGCAAGGCTTTGTATAGTAGTGAGGTCTGAGGCTGGTGGGGCTGTGCCCCATTTGCCCTTAAAGTCCAGCCTCCATGGCAGCAGAGGCCCACCTGCTGAGAAGGTCGGGTAGTGGCTCTTCCTTACCTGGTGAGCCACTTCTAGCAGCAAGGGTTTTATATTACTGTAGTTCCAAGCACTTAGGCTATGGAGCAACCTCCCCAGTGGTAGTCTGAATTGTTCCGCCTATCCTTCCACAGAGGGTGCAAAAAGAACCTAGTTAAATGGGTGTTTGAGTTTTAATGAAACCTTGCTCCTGCTGTGTTGAATGTGGTGAGGTTCTTTTTCCTGTTTCGTACAAGTTATTTATTTATTGTCCCACGTTATCTTTGCAGGAAGCCAGTCAAGCATTGGAACGGTGGGATCGAAACATTTTAAACAAATGTACCTGTACCCTGATACAGGTAGGTGTACCTGTGTTAGTTCCAGCCCTCATTCATTCCAACAGGGGATTCATTCATACAGTTGCACAATGAACAGCACAGATTAGGCACACGACATAATTTCCATTATGTTAATGTTGCTTTAAAATATATTGTGCAGAGTGCCGCAACAATCAAATTATCAATTATAATGTCTACTCCGAGTAGAAAAGTGTTGCGAAACAGAGGGCTGATTATGGCTCCGGTACTTTCAATCTGCATACTCATTGTTTAGTACAGGGAAAACAAATTATCTTGTGTTGGCCTCAGTTCAAATTTAATTAAATGAGTGCAAAGCAATTATAATAAAGTACAATGGTGTAGTAATGAAAGGAAAATAACTCATTAACCTATTAATCTTTATTTATGTTCCTCTCAAATAAGTATGCAATTTCTTTATCACTGCATCCCATAAGAAATTGCAGGCTTTCCCACCGCTCCTGGGATCTGCCTGCGCTAAAGATCATCGTTCAACTCCATGCTTACTATTTATATACATTTGCTTTCCGCGTCTTGTGTTATTCTCCCCTCTCTTCCTTACCCTTCTCCCTTTAGGAGGTGCATTTTCAACCTGTTTCCAACATATATCTCTGTGATGTCGATTACAGACCTGCTCTCTGAGTCCTCCCCCCACTTTTTCATTGTTTTCTTTTTCTTCTTCTTCTCTGCCTGACACTTGTCAGTTCCAAAAGGTAAACTGCGTTCCCAGCATTGGTATGCCTCGGTCGTTGCATAAGTGGAGAAAGCATTCCCCAAACATCTGCTATGTAAGATAGTGTTACATTAAGACATAGGATGAAAGCATATTATTTTTAAGAGGACTTGACACAGCTATCACTTTCTAATCTTTCTAAACTGAAGGGGGATGACAACAAAACACCATCTTTCTCAAGTAGGCTGTTTAAGATTCTCAGAGCAAGTTCCTTGGAATTGCTTGATTTCTGTTCAGAGCCAGGGTGCGGGTGGGAAATAAAAGAAATAGGTTTTAATTTTTGAGAAGGGCAAAGCACAGCAAATGGCGTTTCTACAGCATCTTCCATTTGTCAATAGGCACAAATTTTTGTTTGTTTTGCTTCTGTTTTCTATTGGTATCTAGTGAATCAGTTTCACTTTTGAACCAAGCTGTGGGTGGTCATACTTGGGAGACAGGCGTGGACCAGGTTGGGGGCAGAGGAGGAGGGCAGTTGTTCACTAAACCAAAGTCCCTGCAATCAGCTGCAGGAGAGAGAGGGAAAAAGATGGACCAGAGATGGAACCAGGTTTTGCACTTAAGAAGGCAAAATGAGCCCTGCTGCAAAGGCAGCAACCTTCCAGGGGCCACATGGGTGTGGTGGTGGGCGAGGCCAGAGGCAGAAGTGGGTGGAACAAGACATGTAAATTTTACCTTTGTACAGTACGCTAGTTTCCGCACATGCTCACAAACTCCTCTCTATCCTTCATCCAGCTAGGAAAAGGCATGATCAGAGTTTGACAGCACCTTCCAGCTAGGCAAAAACACTCAAGGGAAGTGCAGAGCAGAGCCACTTAGGGTCATGGCCTGGGGAGAATGGGCATGGCTGGGGAGGAGTGTGGGGTGGGGAAAGTCCTATGGGTCAGATATAGAGGTTTCCAGGGTTGCAGTGTCGAGCTGGGGTGGCATAGTGGTTCAAGTGCTGGATTAGGACCTGGGAGACCCGGGTTCAAATCCCTGCTCAGCCATGAAACCAGTCACTGTCTCTAAGCCTAACCTACCTTACAGGGTTGTTGTGAGGGTAAAACACCACCTTGAGTTCTTTGGACAAATGGTGGGATATAAATGTAATAATGAATAAGTTCGGGGTCTTATTCATTATTTCACAAAATTTACATGCTTCTTGATTGCAATAAAACCTCTAAGTAGATTGTGAAAAAAGTAAAACATTAACATTACAAACAAAAGACAGGTGAAAACAGCAGGCATTTTAAAAGCATTCAAAAGATAATTAAAATCAATAGGAAGCAAAAAGAGATTAAAATACAGAATTCTGCATGTCAGGACAGGCTTGCCTAAACTAAGATATTTTTAGGAGGCTTTGAAAAACGTACAGGGAAAGGCCCTATCTGGGGTCAAGACACAGGGAGTTCCAAAGTGTAAATGCTACGCTGCTAAAAGATTGGTTTCTTACAAGCATGAAATGAGCATCACGTGGCACATGTAATGGTGAAGTGGCTGAGTGGGCATATTAAGGGTAAGGCAATCCTGCAGGTAAAGTGGTCTCAAGCCGTTAAGGGCTTTTTACACATACAGTAACTCGTTGCCCTTGGCCTTTCCAGGTGAGAAGGACAAGGACAGATTCTGGGCTTCAAGTACAGTGCCAAGAACTAGACAAAGTGCTTCAGGTCTGACCAAAGCAGAGTAGTGCCATTACTTCTCACAATATGATTGCTGTACTAAACCTGCACTGCCCACAATCCCCCAGTCGTATTACGGATATCTCATCTCCATTTTTTCTTTTCTGCATTAGCAGTCATCAGGTATGAACATAAATAGCACCAGAGAGGCTCAAAGGCAATTTAAGCCACACATGTGAAAATGGTTTAAGGTACTATCTAAATAGACTGGCATATATAGTGGAACTCATCTCATATTTGGGCAACTACAGCAATTAAACTTAGGTACTGACCTCTGTGTAAGAAGGAAGCATATGTTGAGAGCATCTCTCAAGCTTCATCTCTCCCCCCCCCCCCCGTACTTACCTTTCATTTAAAATGAAAACAAAGGCAGCAACACAGTAAAATGGATCTGAAGTTAACTTATTAAAAAGGGGAAAGTGTTTGTGCATAAAATTCTATCCTAAAATACTTTGTATGGTATACAAGTAACCCAGCAATGCTAACCCCACTTACCTGAGAGTAAGCCTCCACTGAAAGCAATAAGACTTACTTCTGAGTAGGGATGAAAGAAATCTGCTCATTTCTAATTCTCCTAATCCAGGCATAGGCAAACTCGGCCCTCCAGATGTTTTGGGACTACAACTCCCATCATCCCTGACCACTGGTCCTGTTAGCTAGGGATGATGGGAGTTGTAGTCCCAAAAAACACCTGGAGGGCTGAGTTTGCCTATGCCTGTCCTAATCTTAAATTCAGTTCTCCACATTTCTGCAACCACTGCCATTCTTTTTAATCCTCATGAAAACTTGTCAGCATATTAGTGCAAATTTCTCAAAATAAACATATTTTGACTAACACATTTTTGCAAGCACTTCCCCCTAATATAATGCACATATATATATGCTTCTATGCGTGCTTCCCCTAGTATATGCATTTTCCTGCTAGTATATGCATTTCTGTCCATGTTACTTGGCTGGAGAACCTCATTGCAAAATTCGGAGGAGTATGGATTTTGAAGGATGGCTGCATTTCAGTTTGTGCATCGTTTCAGAGAGTGTGGATCTAGCAGGTTCACCTTTAAGTCTGTACTGAATCAAATCTCCCCCTCATCCTTACTTCTGAGCAAGGATTGTGCTATAAGGTCAAATCCACACTATATATTTAAAACACAGGCGATCTCCCAAAGAATACTGGGGCCTGTAGTTAACCCCTCACAGAGTTACAGTTCCAGCACCCTTAATGAACTACAGCTCCCAGGATTCTTTGGGGGAAGCCACATGCTTTAAATGTGCTTAAAGTCATACTAATAGTAGACACATTATACTCATTGGTCTTTGCATTAGTCATGGCCATTAATTCCAGTGGGCTTGCTCTCCTTATGGCTAAGTGAGAGTTGGCCCTTTGTTTCCTTTCCATTGTTCTCTGCTTCCAAGTTTTTCTGTGTATCATGTATCAGTACTGAACAGTTTCTAAATCTCTACATTGCTCTGAAGGCCAGTGGACAGAAAAGTAGCCTATGGATTTTCATAGCTGACTAAATCATACCTAAAATAGATCCACTGAAACCAGTGGAAACAACTAATGGAAGCCCATTATTTTCAATGGGTCTGCTCTTAATATGACTTTGCCAGACACAACCCCCTTTTATTTTAAAATTCCTAGGCTGCTTTTCTGCCTGTTTACCTTCAAAGTAGCTTAGAGATTAAGTTACCATTAATTGCAATGAAAATCAAATAATTATTAAAAAAATACATCATGAACCAGAGCCAAGGAAAGAGCCAGTCAACGCCAAATGCCTGACAAAATAAAAAATATTTATGAGCGTGCCAGAAAGCCAATAGTTTCTAGTTAGTACATAACATTCTATGTATATGAAACAAAGTGATTCTGTGTTTGCAAAAGTGATTTCATGGTTTAAAAGAAAGAAAGAAAAAATAAGAAATAACAGATTCTCTGAAAGAGGACCACCACCATCACTATTATTGCCATCCCATCTCTCTCTCTCTCTCCCCCCCCCCCAAAAAAAAGTGCAGGTTGGTTGCTCATATGTGGGGAGAAGTGTGCCACTGCTTCACACCTAGCAGTAAACTCTTGCTCCCAAGCAAGTTTCTTTCTGGCTTAACAATCTGTTGCTGAGAGCAGCGTTATCAGGGAATGTAACTGCAGCCCTTTTTCTTAGTGGCCCCCAGTCAATCACCTCTTTTGTATGCCTTTTGCATTCTCCCTCTCTTCCTTCACACTTACTGCTCAGTTACTGCTATTGCAGCATTTCACTCTTTGTGCAGGGCTAACGCTACATCATTCCAACGAAGCCTGACCGATTGGGTCAGACCCCAGAAACGGCAGGAGTATGGTGCCCTCTGCCCACCTGCTAATCAGAAGTGAGGCAAGCCACCAGACATAAAGTTGGTGGTGATTATTATTGTTGGTAAATATTCATTCTGTGGTAGGAGGTCTTCCTTCTGTTAGCATTTCAGTGAGCTTTCAGAGATCATGTTCCTGCCATAAGGAATATGATATTTTTGGTTACTAGCGAGTTTTGGATCTGAGTTAGCTCAACTCCTGGTTCATATTAAACAGTTCAGCTAGAGAACGAAGAATGATCAGGATCTAAAACAGCTCCTTACAGTGAGCCTAGAGTAGGAATTGGGGAGAAATTTGATTCAGTTCACAATTATAGATTAAATTGCCCTAATTCACACTTTCTGAAACAATACACAAACCAAAATGCAACCAGCCTCCGAAATTTGCCCTTATCCTAATGTTGCATTGCAGTTCTCTAGACAAGTAGTATGTATAAATTTATATACATTAGGGGGAAGTGTTGTAAAAGTGCATAATTGTGTGTGTGTGTGTGTGTGTGTGTATTTGAGAGAGAGAGAACCTGATATACAAATGCAATATGTTCCACTTAACTAACTGCCTGATTAACCCACAAGCAAGATCTAGCAATATCAATATCTAGGTAGAGGTAATAGTGATCAGATATTAGGTCCTGTGTAACTGGAACAATACAAGCATGATGCAGAAACTATCTGTCTGTCTGTCTGTCTATCTGTCTGTCTGTCTATCTATCTATGAGACCAGGAAATGCTGAGAACTACAACCCCCAGGATTCTGTGTGGTGATGCAGAGGGGAGTGCTACCCCCAACAGTTAAACTGCAGTCAGAATTTGCTACTGCTGCCTTCAGAGGGAGCTGTCCAATTGCTGCTTGTGATAAACTTATCTTTAAAAATAATAATACGTGATGAAGATGGATCAATCCCTAATGGGCTGTTTCTAGTGTTGTTGTGTTGCCCCATTAAGTTCTTTTAACAAACACGCACATCGCAATCAAATAAATTGTCTAAAATTTAAAAAGGCATTCAAACCTAATTGTTTGCTATACTTATTTCTTCAGTCGTGTTTGTGTGTGTGTCCCCCCCCCCTTGGCTGTAGCAAAGTACTGAATGATGCCATTTCTTCACAAAAATCTTCACAACAACCACCCCACTGTAAGGAAGAGAAAAATAAGAGAGAGTCCCTGGCCCAAAGTCACCCAGTGAGGCTCTGGGGTGTGTGTGTGTGTGTGTGTGTGTGTGTGTAATAAAGGTAAATGTGTAGGTATTTATATTAGAATAATTCAGATAACATGAAGAGGTGGGGAGCCTGGAATGTTGGCAGTGAGTGGTGATTAGATGAGCATTTGAAAGAAGAAGAAGAAGAAGAAGAAGAAGAAGGAGAAGAAGAAGAAGAAGAAGAGGAGTTTGGATATGATATCCGGCTTTATCACTACCCTAAGGAGTCTCAAAGCAGCTAACATTCTCCTTTCCCTTCCTCCCCCACAACAAACACTCTGTGAGGTGAGTGAGGCTGAGAGACTGTGAGACTGAGGCCCAAGGTCACCCAGCAGCTGCATGTGGAGGAGCGGGGACACGAACCCGGTTCACCAGATTACAAATCTACCGCTCTTAACCACTACACCACACTGGCAAGACAGAGGCTAGCTAGTTCAGTTCAATGGAGAGTGGTGTTGGGAGCAGATGTCTGGTGGTGTGAGAACTGCTGCTGGGTGTGAAGCAGGGTTCGTTGGCTTAATAGTGCAAGAACAAGCTTATAATACCCATTGTTGTAATTGAAAATCACGTAACCAGACAAAGAATGGTTAAATCAGCCCCGCTCTTCACAGCTGAGATGGCAAGGCTGGGCTAGGTTAGGCTGTCAAGAACAGCTGATTGAACAGTTGTCTGCCTTCACATTCCACTCTCTCTGTGGTGTCACTTACAACATTGCTCAAAGAGATGGCACCACCACAGGACATATGCCCTCTCTCTGTTCTGTAAATGGCTGGTACCCCCCTGGGCTTTGACAACTTCCCCTCGCATGAGTGTGTGCCATTTCTAGGGCAGACATCTGCACAGATATCTCCATGGCAGCCTAAGGGGATGAGGCGGCCGTTCCCATCACCACTCTGAGACATCAGCATCTGCGAATTATATCACCTGACCTTGCCGTAGACCATCCCAGCATAATTGCCATAAGTGATATGTTGATTGCTGTGTGGCACTTAGGGTTTCCAGATGCTTTTGCTGTCGTCATTCATTTCATTGTATCCCTTCTCGTGGAGCTGTGACAACACAAATGCAAAGGGACAAGGTCAGATCAATCGTACAGTAACATATGTGATGTATCTGTCACATGCAGCCATCCACAGAGCATGGTGAGGTTCACCTTATGCGGGGAGTCTGGAGGTGGAGATAACACACCTGGGAGTCTGTATGGCTCACAGGGGATGGGACATAGCTCAGTGGTAAGGCAGCTGCTTTGCATGAAGAAGGTCCCAGGTTCAAGCCTTGGCATGACCTGGTAGGGCTAGGAATGTCTCCTGTCTGAAAACCTGGGTTCCACTGCCAGGCAGTGTTGACCAAACTGAGCTAGATGAACTCATAGCATAAGGCAGATTCCTATATTTATGTGGTTAATAAGTGCTAGCCATAAGGGCCCATAGGCTCTAGGGAGTCCAGCAAATCCAGAAAACTCTTTAATTTTTATTTGAAAGGGTTTAAAGTTATTAAAATTAAAAGATGCCTGCTTCTTGGGAGAAAAGCAATGACAAACCTAGACAGCATCTTAAAAAGCAGAGACATCACCTTGCCAACAAAGGTCCTTATATTTAAAGCTATGGTTTTCCCAGTAGTGATGTATGGAAGTGAGAGCTGGACCATAAAAAATGCTGATCGCCGAAGAATTGATGCTTTTGAATTATGGTGCTGGAGGAGACTCTTGAGAGTCCCATGGACTGCAAGACGATCAAACCTATCCATTCTTAAGGAAATCAGCCCTGAGTGCTCACTGGAAGGCCAGAGCGTAAAGCTGAGGCTCCAGTATTTTGGCCACCTCATGAGAAGAGAAGACTCCCTGGAAAAGACCCTGGTGTTGGGAAAGATGGAGGGCAGAAGGAGAAGGGGACGACAGAGGACGAGATGGTTGGATAGTGTTCTCGAAGCTACCAGCATGAGTTTGACCAAACTGGGGGAGGCAGTGGAAGACAGGAGTGCCTGGCGTGCTCTGGTCCATGGGGTCACGAAGAGCCAGACACAACTAAACAACAACAACAAAGTTATTTACGTTGAAGTAAATTGTTGTGCTATTCTAATATAACTTTGGCATCATCTGCACTATACATTTAAAGCAGTACCATACAGGTTTAAGCAGCCATGGCTTTCCCCATGGGACTTCTGGGAGCTGTAGTTCATTAACAGAGCTGATAGTTTTGATGAGACTCCCTTCACAGACCTACAATTCCCAAAGTTCTTTTGGAAGACAGATGGGTTGTTAAACCACTTTGGGGGGAAAGAAAGGATGGTGCACTGAAGCGAGAGAAGGTATAATATGTGTGGCTTAAGGTATAAGAGTCAAGAGGGGAAAGATTTTGATGGTGGAACACAGTAGTCCAGAAGGTGGTGGACTTTCCTTCATTAGAGGTTTTTAAGCAGAAGCTATATAGCCCCTTACCAGGGATGCTGTGGCAGCGCATTTCCTGCATCTAGTTCACATTTTCCAAAATACAGCCTTCCTTTGGAATCCGCACTTCTCCAAATTTTATGGTGTAGTTCTCCAGCCAAGCAATGTGTACAAAAATGCACACATACCATGGTGGTGTGTGCACAAAAACACATATGGTAGTGAAAAGGGCGTTCAAAGTTGCATCCTGTCCGAGGAAATTGCTCTGCGGAAATATGTATATTAGGCAGAATCGCATAGTAACGTATGAATATTGGGAGAAATCTGCCCCAAAATTCTGATGAATGTCCATCAGTACCTTTTTGTAAAACAAATATATCGCGAACTGATGTGGACATGTGGAGAAATGGAATAAAGACTGAAAAGCCGAGAGTAAGAAATTGACAGATTCGCCTATCCTTAATGCCATAGTCTGTACAGTAAGCAGGAGACTATGTAAATGACTCACTGTATATTTAAGAGTTGAAGCAGATCAGGAATAATCTCTGATCTTGGAGAGGGAAGGTCCATAAAAATGAGAGAGCATTAACATCTCTTTTTATGTGCTTATCCGTTACAGGTCATATAATCCTTCCCTTGCATTACATGGCGACCAGTTCAGATAAATTAACCAGAACTATGCCAGTCTTTATCTGAAGTGTTAACCATTAATTTGCAAAATCAATCCTCAGAGGAGACCAGGGGGGTTAGGTTGATGGCCTCAGCAGAACACAGGCCATGGATTTTGCATGCCTTGAAACTCGAAAAAGCAAAATACATAACTAATTGCCATATAGATAACCGCTGAATTAAGCAAATGCAAGAATTATACAAAAGTCGGGGTGAAATGTACTGCATTTGCAAATTAGTTTGTCACTTGATCGTGAGTCCCAGATGTTTCACACCCGGGGAGTATTTCTTAAGCAACAATAAGCAGATTTACATACATAGCCAATATGTTTATTTAAAGAAAATTCCCAAAACCAAAACAACAAGCAGATTTATTATTTGGCACTAGCTCCAAAGATGCAGAACTAGTAAAGACAACATTGGGGGTGGGGAGGAGAGAATCTTTTTGACATGACATGTATTTTTAATGGGGAGGCGAACTGGGGTTGTCTCTCAGTCTAACTGCAGGCACATCCACATTCCTCCCTGTGCCCTGAGATCCTCAATGCAGATTTGGTCTAGCTTTTTCAGAACTGACCACATAGCTTCTAGATAAGCTAAAACAGATAAGCAGAGCATCAGAAATCAGAAACTCCATCCCTTTATACTTTGTGTATAAAATGGCTGGACTTTAGGGGGTGCAAGGCAGAGGGAACCTGTGAAGGATTAGCAAGCACTAGCCAGGAAGCCTCTCCAACATCAAGTCAGGTGGCAATGGAAGAAGATAGGGAGCTATTTTATACTGGGGGTGGGGGCAGAGCCGAGTGGCAGAGCAACTGCTTTTCAAATGAAAGACCCTAGGCTCAATCCCTGTTGTCTCCAGATAGGGGGCAGAAAGACCCTGGAGAACCACTGCCAGTCAGTGCTGGCAATATTGAGCTCCATGGACCAATGGTCTAACACAGGCAGCACTCACACAGCAGTTTATTCCATTGCTCCAATGTTTCCCTACCTGTTAGTTTTCGCATTATATCTGAGCTTTCGCACAACCTAAAAGCCACTTATGGAAAAGGAACAGAACATAGTGCCTGTTTAGCACTCATTTCCATGTTACTTGCTTCTAGGAAAATCGAATCCATTTGCAGCCCCATTAACCCTGAAAATTACGGGAGAAAAGTGACAAAATGTGGGGTGGCATACCAGCATATACACTTCTTTTGTGCTGTTCAGTGGGGGAACAGAAACACACATGTGCAGAAAGGGTGGGGGAAGGGCCACGTTGTCCAAATTCGTTTGTTGTTGTGTCTCATCATGCCCACTGGTGTGAGTGAAATTCAGCACGGCATGCCGGTGTATCAGTCAAAAAGCCACAGTTGTATAACAAAACAAATTCCACTTTGTGACAGGAGCATTAGAAAATGGGACAGCATTATACAGTAGTACCTCAGGTTAAGTACTTAATTCGTTCCGGAGGTCCGTACTTAACCTGAAACTGTTCTTAACCTGAAGCACCACTTTAGCTAATGGGGCCTCCTGCTGCCACTGCGCCGCCGGAGCACAATTTCTGTTCTCATCCTGAAGCAAAGTTCTTAACCTGAAGCACTATTTCTGGGTTAGCGGAGTCTGTAACCTGAAGCATATGTAACCCGAGGTACCACTGTAATCAGGAAAGCTAACGCAATATTTTCCCCATCTGTCTGAATGCACCCGTAATATATGTCAGCTCCCTATGTACCTAATTCGGATGATACATCCATCTAGCTCAATATTTCCAAAGCAAATGGGCTGAATCTTCTGGAGATGCTGAGGATTGAACCTGGGACCATTTGTTTGTAAAGCGTGTGCCCTACCATGGAGCAATAAGCCTCTATAGCCCCCTGCAGAAGCACTCAGCTCCAGCTTGCTCACTGTTCTGAGCTGGGCCTGCCATGCTGTGCGATGTCTTCTTCCCGCAACCTTTCTGAATGTGGACACCTAATTAGCAATACCAAGTAAGGGGGGAGGTTAGGAAATAACCAGAGCAGTCCTTCACAGTGCTAAAGTAACAGAAGGCAGATCAACAAAACAAGAATCTCGTTTGCGTTGATGCTCTTTCCAGTGCCTGATTGGCATGCCGCTCTCTTTGATGATTGACATGCTGAAGAGCCAGCTGCTCATTTGTTTGGCTGTTTGGCTCCCGGTTAAACATGGACTGGGGGGGGGGGGCGTCATTTACACATTTTTGGTCTTTTTATTACTGTTTTTCCTGTGCAACTGACAATATGGAAGTGGCACCACATCCTACAGAATGTCATAGGGCTGGGCCCCTGAAATTTTCTCCTGTTGCCCCTGTACTCTGCAATAATTTCCCACCTGTCATAGGTGAAGCAGCAGCCATCTGTTGCTTTACACATCTTGCAAAGATTTCTATTTCTGTACAGGCGTCTGTGAAAACATTAGAACCTAAGGCAAGCTTGCTGGATCAGGTCAATGGCCCACCTAGTCTAGCATCCTGTTCTCACAGAGACCAAACAGATCTTTGTGGGAAACCTACAAGCAGGACATGAGCCACATTTAAGGACTTTGGTAGTACTTTAAATAGTCATAACTTCCCCCTTCTGGGAATTTAAAAAATGGCTTTTCCCAGTGCTTTTTTAAAAAGATAGATAGATGATAGATAGATGATAGATAGATAGATAGATAGATAGATAGATAGATAGATGATAGATAGATAGATAGATAGATAGATAGACAGATAGATAGATGATAGATTAGATAGATAAATGATGATAGATAGATAGATAGATAGATGATAGATAGATAGATAGATAGATAGATAGATAGATAGATGATAGATAGATGATAGATGATGATGATAGATATTGATAGATAGATTGATAGATAGATAGATTGATAGATGATAGATAGATAGATAGATAGATGATAGATATAGATAGATGATGAAAGAAAGAAAGAAAGAAAGAAAGAAAGAAAGAAAGAAAGAAAGAAAGAAAGACTCACCATGAAGATGTTTCAGTAAGTGCCACACTTTTAACATTTGGGAGCGGGAGAAAGGTACGAGTAGTGTGTACCCTTGAGTACCCCCAGAAAAAAGCACTGGGCTTTTCTTAACAAACTGCAGCTCCCAGAATTCTTTGGCAGAAGTCATGGCATTTTAAAGTGGTATCATAGAGCTTGAAACATATTATGCTATGGAAATGATTCACTTCTGCACTATGATAGCCTAAGATATATTCAGACAAGGAACATAGTTGTTCATTCCAATCATTTGTAAAATTAGCAGAAGAGAATGAATCATATTTATAGATTCTCAAGTCCTGAAATACAATTACTTGGAAGTAAGCCCAGCTGATTTTACTGGAACTCACTAGGAAGAAAGTGTGGTTAAGATTGAGGGCTCAGCTGATCCCTAAAGTTTTTTTGCTTCTCAACCACTGACTAAGCTACCTTGCAGGGTTGTGGTAAACATTAAATGGGGATGGAGTGGAGAATCTTGAGCACCTTGGGATGTAAATACAATGCATAACTTCTTTTAAAGTAAATGCCTGATTATTTCCCCTGCCTGCTGCTTTCGCTTTGCATTATCCCATAATGAGACTGAAAGACAGGGATAAAACCGACTTTCAAGTTCTACACCTCATAATACGATGCCTAACACTTCCAGTGAACTGCTGCGTTTTATATTCTTCTCAGACAAGCAATATCAGCCTTGAAAATTCAAAACACTGCCTTTTCCCCGAACCCCAAAACCTTTCATAATCTACAGCCATGACTGGCAGAAGCAGATTTTTTAAAACAAAAAACCACACTCTAATGCAAGATGACTTAAGGAATATGCTCCGTGACAAATTTACAGTAGTACAAGTTAGTTCCCCTGTATGGATTCTGATAAGGTAAAACTTGTTTGCACAGCGTTGATCCCGTGTCCCAAATGGAGCCTGTATGAAATGGGTTCATTCGCTTGCTTAGAAGAAAGAAGCCCTCTTAATGTGAAATGAATAATAAAGCTGACCATGAGGCATTTGAAAGACCCCAGCCGTTGTGTTGATCTAGTGTGCATGACTTCTGTCCTCCCATTCAAGGACACTTCACTTCAACTGAAGGGAAGGCTCTTCATGTATCCCTCTTACACACACAGGAAGCTGGACTCTTCCAGTAGCGTAGTAGCAAATTCAGAAGTTCAGAGACCTTTCATGATAGACACAGGCACTCCCTCTGACAGCCACATCCCCGATCTTGTAAATATACAATAATAATCATTAGGGGGCATTGAAATGACCAGTGTACATCTCCATGTGGTACCTTTCAGCTCGGTCAACTATTTCCTGTGCATGTAGATGTGCAAATGATGTCGAGTGCTCCAATATTCTTTGGGAGTGGTTTAAGTTCTGTTTTCCTTGAGGTTTCACCATACATAACAGAACTTGCACACCACTCTCTTGAAAATGAAGCACCTTGTCTTTTCAGCGTTCCTAAAAGCTTCCTTTTAGAGCAGCGGTTCTCAACCTGTGGGTCCCCAGATGTTGTTGGACTACAACTCCCATCATCCCTGCTAGCTAGGGGTGATGGGAGCTGTAGTTCAATAACATCTGGGGACCCACAGGTTGAGAAAGGCTGCTTTAGAGCAAACAGAACAATTTGGTATTTTCCCCACGTGCCTTCTCCAGAGTGACCCTAGGAGCCAATCCTCAGTGGCCAACTCACCTCCTTTCATTCTGATTGGCTCCAAACAACCCAAAGGGTCAGAAGACTTCACAGTGGTTGGAAAGCCCCCAACCCCTTTCACACTTTTGGGTGGCTCTAGCAGGCTGGAGACAGGGAACCTGCTGCATAAATATTAGCAAGTTTTTGACACACACCCACAACACCAGACCACAACAGCTCTGGACCCTGCAGTGAAATGAATGGAGAAGCCTTTGACTAGGGGGGGGGGTGTCAGGGTCAGAGGGTCAGGGGTATGTGAAATAAAATACAGCTGTCTTTCGAAATCCTTACATCTCTGAATTTTGTAATGCCAAGTCACATGGACAAAAATGCACATACTAGGTTAAAGTGTGCATCTAACTGCCCATATTGCTGAAAAGAGCACACCAAAATGCATTATATTAAGAAAGAAATACTTTCCAAAATTGTATATGATCGGTAAAATTGAATAGAAATGTGTATATTGGAAAGCATTTGCACTAAAATGCGCATTTTTTTTCTTCTAAAAAATGCAAACTTACTGGAAGAATAAGAAATCAAGACAACAAGCTTTTTATTAAGGAATGGAAATTGTTTATTGAATATTTACAAACAAATTGTAAACAAATTAAGACATTAGCAGGATTATTGTAAAAACTTGCAGTTTCTAAAACATATATGAAACAGTTGAGGCAAAATAAATAGAGTTAACTGGGATATGCAGAAGAAGAAAAAAGAGGGTAAATTCATAGAACTGCTGAAAAAGGGAGAGGGAAGTCAAAGTTTGATAGGTGAAAATTGTTTTAATTTTTTCGTTGAAATGTTTATTTGTTAAAAATGAAAATTATAAATAGACTTATTAAAAATGCAAATTTATATGGAAAGGTGGAAAACTGACCGTAAGGATTGGGAAAAGTGAGAAACTGAGAGATACTGAAATGGATGAATTTGCCTGTCCCAAACTCTCTGCAGGGAGCTGACCACACCCAGCCTCTGTTGAGTTATAGTGTGAATGTTCAGTATTTGATATTGGATTGAGTACACATTGTGTGGTGTGACCCCTTCATTCCCCACTTTTCTGCAAATGTCAAATCCAGTGAGGAAAACCACTTATTTCCCACTCAAGAGGGACAGCTTGTGGCAGCGGAGATACCTGTAAGCAAGTCTTCTGATGAGTGCCATTGTTCTCCCTGGAAGACCATCTCATGACCAGGCATGGTGCCATATTGACAGATGGCTTATGGGTGGGAAGCCAAAACCTAATGGCCTGTGAGCATTGAGGATGTGTGCTTTATTTATATTTAAATTTCTATCAGTCACACCATTCTCAAAGTGACTTATGAGAGAGAGAAATAATGGGACGCAGCATTTTAAAAACTATTGATCTTACCCAGGCCAAAAAATTAAAAAATAATAATAATAATAATCAATTTTCAATAGCAGAATACAATAAAATCAACAACTCTCAAACTCAACAAGAAGTGGTGGACCAACTAGCATGTTTCACAGTCAGGAGCATGAAAATGCTTTGCTTTTGCTGTTTAATTCTTTTATTTATTTAAAATAAAAATAATGTCTACGGAGCACTCCAAGTCAGCAAAATGCTGTCAATAAATTCAGCCTGATACAATGTCAATCTTCATGTAGCTTGGGTTTTTAAAAGAGAAGAACCTCAAAAAAATGAAATTAAATTAAAGAAAGTGGGGGAATCTAACAAATAAGACGGTTAACATGCTAAGTAGGTTCAAGATCAAATTTAAAATCATTATAGATATGTAGGAAGTATAGGATTTATTTATTTTTGCAAACAAACAAAATTACTGCCTTGGTTATGTTCAATATCTGTTTAATGAGAAATGATTATGGGGTGTTGTATCTTCATCTATAGGATGAGGCTGGCAGAATTCCAATGGAACATAAGAAGCCATCTTGTCCAGCATCTTATTCTCACATTAGCCAACAGGATGCTTTTGGGAAGGCTAAGCAGGACCTAAACACAACTGCACTCGCATCACTGGTGATTCCCAGCAACAGATATTCAGGATATAGGTAGTGCCTCTGACTGTGGAGGCAGAACATAGCCATCATGGCCACTAGTCACTGATATGCTTATCCTGTCTGAATTTGTCTAATCAAAGCCATCCAGGTTGATGCCCATCACTACTTCTTGTGGGAGCAAATTCCATGTTTTATGCACCCTGTAGAGAAGTACTTTCTCATGTCTTATTGCTCCTGAATTCCAATGTCATGGGAGAAGGAGAAAAACTTTTCTCTGCCCACTTTCTCTACACTCTGCGTATTTCCCTCCCACCTCTATCGTGTCCTCTCTTACTCACCTTTTCTTTTAACTTAAAAAGGCCCCAATGTTGCAATCCTCCTCACAGGGATTGACACTGGCAGCTAGGAAATGTTGTGAAATGTTACACTGGCAAAGACTTACCATGTTCAACAACAACAACAACAAAGGGCAGATATTGGTTGCTTGTTATACCATGGAACGAGACGCCAAGCTCCTGACATGACAAATATTTTATAACTGATGTTAACCATTTGTATTTGGCAGTTCGATGCATGTCTTTCCTTCAACGTGACTGAGCCATATTGGCAGACCCCATTAAATGAAGCAATGTCACATTGCACTTTCAATATCGAGCTCACCTACAAGGAGCTGGGGTTGAATTTGAAACAATTTCTCTTGGGGAAAATCTGATCACTGATGCCATAGCTGCTGCCTGCTACCTCCACCCAAATGTGCAAGTTTGTCTGTTTTAGTTTCTCCCAGAGTCTCATTTTTTTACCTCAGTCTTAAGTTCAGTTCACTGCAATTCCACATCAGTTCCTGAATTTTCTTTTAAAAGTCTTCATGAAAATTCATGACCATTGTAGTGCAATTTTCCCCCAATATCCACATTTCTTCTATACACAGTTTTTCCTAACATACACATTTTTGCAAAGTCATTTATGTATTCATTCATTGATAACCCTGCTTCCTCCCCATGGAGCACAGGAGAGCAAACAGAGGTACAACTTAAAAACAAAGCAAAAGCATTCTAAAACAGATCAAAACATTCTAAAAACAATTCCAAAAAAGTCTAAAAGAAGTCACACATAAAGACACCTGTAAGCAGGTCCAGCTAAATACATTCTAAGAGCATTTGCAATTAAAAACATACTTTGCCTCTGACTGATCCTGTTTGGCCCTTAGGACTGAAGTTCCCTATTCTTGCCTTACTCCATTTTCTACATCTACCAGTGAGTTCAGCCATAACCAAATATCCAGCGCTTGTGCACTCTGGCTTCCCTGATCTCGCCTGCAATTGCTCTGCAACTCCTTTGCTTTTGTGTGAGTTGCAACAAGCAACACAAACACCGAGAAAGGACTCTATTCCCAGCTAAAGATCTGAGAGAGAAAATTGCTATGTTCCTTTCTCTCTTTTTTGTCCCCCCCCCCTCTCTTTTTTGCTTCATGCTGGAGCAGTTTGCTGCTTTCTTTAATACTCAGGGAAGAGTAAGTGGTAATCAATAGTGATATCTGCTTGAATCTCGGTACCTTGATGAAAGTGCTTTTGAAACACAGCACAGAGTCTGATTCTGCTATTATTTAGTGCCAGGAGTTATTACTTTTGCACCAGCACCGCATCTAATTTATATACCCAATTGTTAGCTGGAATCTATTAAAGTTTATTAGGACCATTTTGGAATACAGTAGTATCTAGGCCCTTCTCTTGTTAAAATTTTCCATCTGGTATAAACAGCAAATCCAAAACGGACTGGCATCTGCAGGTCAGCTGCAGCTTTTTAAATAACCCAGGAAAAAGAGATGCAAAAAATAGGTACTATTTGGTGGCTGCTGTGAAACATCCCTTGCTATCTGTTTTTTCTCCAGCATTATTATTATTTATTATTATTATTATTACTATTATTACTATTATTGTTGCTTATTAGTTGCTTATTAGTTGCTGCTTCTTTTTCTACAAAAGGTCACTCAAAGCATCTTAAAATATAATACAAAAATTAAACACCAATATATGAAAGAAAAACAAAAGTTAACCACATTCATTTATTTAAAAGGTGGTCTAACACATCCCACCCACCAAAGGAGGCCACAATATATATAAAAAAAACCTCTCCAAGTTAAAGGACAAAAGCAAGGCTGACTGAATAAAAACATTCAGTGATGGCACCAGGCATGCCACCTTGAGGAGAGCATTTCACAGGCAGGGAGCCACCACCAAAGAGACCTGTTCTCATTTTGCTACCCTCTGGACCTCCCTCAGAGAGGGCACATGAAGAAGGACCACAGTTGATGAACTCAGAGTCTGGGCTGGTTCATACAAGGAGTGGTGGCCCTTGAGGTATTGGGGTCCTGAGCCACGTGGGAGATCTTATCCTTAAAGCTTTCACACTAGGATTGCCAATAGTTGAGTTATCAAGTAGTGGGGCCACAGCTCACTGGTAGAGTACACACTTGACATGCAGAAGGTTATAAGTGATGCAACATATGCAGCCCTCCATATTCTGATGGACTCCAACTCCCATCTGATGCAGCCAGCATGGCTAATGGTTAGGGATGATGGGAGTTGCAGTCCAGCAACATCTGGAGGGCCACAGGTTCCCCATCCCTGATCAAAATGGAAAAGAAAAATGATATGCATACATATCATCATTGCTTTCTACTTTGGCAAAGGAAATGATAACTCACCAAATGTTTGGTGGTATTCAGATAAGTTGTGCTTAGACTAGACTCACAGTAAACCTTGGTTGAGTACAATAGTCATCAGAAGAAAGTATCATTATTATTATATAAATCCTACTGCATTATTCCAAATAATATGTAGCAGAATTAGCATAAAACATATTTGCAATGAATGTGTGTGCCCAAGTGTGTGTGTGTGTGTGTGTGTAATTCCTGTGTCTCATTAGAAGGTTTTGAGTTTCAAAATCCATTCCAAGTGTTGTAAAGTGTGCTGCATTGTAGATTAATGCACTGAATACATTTCCACCGAGCTTGATGTGTTTCATAAAAGGTCCATTTCAAAAGTGTGCTGTATTATAGGTGAACAGTTGCAGTAAATAATCTTGTTACAGAAACCTAAGCAATTTTTACAAGGCGTATTTCTGGCTGACTGAACAATTTATTCTCCAGATGTCACATTGTATTTTTCCAATATAAGATGAAACAGGGGTTTGTTTTGTTTTTTTATAAAAAAATGAGAAAAAAAAGAAAAAGGCAAACCATTTTGTTTAGAGAGACAGGAACAAAAGGGGCTTCCTTAAAGAAGTAATGCATTTATAAAACTAGTGTGTATTTTCAAATGGACCCACCTGATCCAGTGCATTTAAAAATATAATTCAAACCAACAGTAAAGAGATGGATTACTACTTTACCTGAAAGAGACCCACATTATTTCTTTCTCTTCACTCTGAAACACACACACACACACACACACACACTTGTTCATGCATCCTACATTCCGCAGTGTCCAACCTTCTCTCCGTGTGCTTAATCTGCTGAAATACCTTCAGCTCATCCACCCTAACAACAATGGTGTGTACCAGCAACTTACTCATTCAGAGAAAGCATCTTGTGTGCCTAGCATAAAGGGAACCTATGGAGGCAGGAGGGCTGATTCCATAACCCAACCAAGAGCCAGTGTGGTGTAGCAGTTAGAGCATTGGACTAGGACCCAGGAGATCAGGGTTCAAATCCCCGCCTGTCATGGACTGGCTAGATGGAGAGGAATGGTGGGAGGCACCAGCTGGGGAACCTCCCAAGGGAAGAAGGCTCAGAGCCAGGGGGAGCAATGATGAGAGGGAGAAGAAGGAGCAGACTGGAGGAGGAGGAGGTGTCAGAAGCTGAAGAGGTAACATGGTTTAGTGAGCAGGAAGAGTCTGGAGCAGAGATCAGTCAAGAAAGAGAGGCAGGAGAGAAGGGGGGCCAGGAGACAGAGATGAGACAAGATGCTGAAGAATCCAAGGTGTGTCCCCCTCCAGCTGTGACCAGTTCCCCTCTCCCCTGGTCTCCCAGAACATGAAGACGAATGAAGAGGGCAGAGCAAAGAGAGACAAGACGAAGGAGCCTCTAGTTCAGGCACAGGCAAACTACAACTCCCATCATCCCTGACCACTGGTCCTGTTAGCTAGGGATGATGGGAGTTGTGGTCCCAAAACATCTGGAGGGCCAAGTTTGCCTATGCCTGCTCTAGTTGCGGGAAAGGAGTTGCACCTGCAAAACATTTAATCAGTACATTAAGCTTGTTATTTTTTGCTGGCCAGCGGTTTCTCGAGTGTGTTCCAGGGAGTATTTTTACTCATTAAAAATTAGTAGTGGTGGGTAAACTTGCCCACTACTATGCATCTTCCTCTGAAATGGGCAGCCACAGGGTGACTGATGCCATGCTCTAGCTACCACCCCACACTGTCAAGTTCAGTTTCTCTCAGTGTCTCATCCCCCCCCCCTCAAGTTCAGCTCTTCACATTTCCACATCACTTGATGAATTTTTCTTTGAAGAGTCTTCATAAAAATCCATCAGCATGGTAGTGCAAATTTGTCCTAATAAACATATTTTTGTATGCAATATTCTGCCCAATATACACATTTCTGCAAAGACGTTTTCCCTACTACAGTACATTTCTGTATACTGTTTTCACTGATATATGCATTTATACATACATTTTGTCCTAGTTATGCACACTGCTGTGCTGGAGAAGAGCATCACAACATTTAGAGAATATGCATCTATTATCGAAGAACTATATTACAAAATTCAGAGAAGTGAGAGTAAAAGGATAATTCATTCTGTTCCACATGTTAGTCCGGGCAAGGTAAATCAGCTCAGTTAAAAATGTGAACCAAACAAAATTCTCAAGCATCCTTAGTCTCCTGCTGCTGCCCCAGAATACTCTGTAATGTATTGAGGTCAAATGAAAGGTATTCCTATAAAGCCCTACATGGCTTAGGTCCAAGCAATCTGAAAGACCATATTCCCTCATATGAATCTGCCTGGGTTTTGAGAATTTGCAAGGCCCTTCACCCAGTCCTGCCACCCTCACAGGCACACTTGGTGGGGACACAGGAAGGGCCTCCTCAGTGGCTGCTCCCAGACTTTGAAACTCCCTCACTCCCAAGAGAAACTAGACTGGCTCCCACCTTGCTGTCCTTCCACTGGCAGGCAGATGAAGACTTTCTTGTTCCAAAAAGCTTTTGGGAATTGACTGCTTTGAGTTTTATTGTAATTATTGGTACGTTGTATCTAGTTTTAATATTTAATTGTATTTTAATAATGGAGTTTTCTATGTTTTTATCAGTTCTTGGTTTTATCTGTAAGCCACCTTGAGGCTTGTCAGGAAAAAAAGGTGGGGTATAAATAAATTATTATTAATATTACTACTATCACCACCACCACCACCAACAACAACAACAACAATTCCTCAGTAGACCGTTCAACATGGAAAGGTTGTCTGAGGGAGCAATCCAAGCCAAAGATCTGCAGGGATGAGTAGAGTTTGGAATAGGTGGATGTCTGATTGAGGCTGAACTAAGCAGGAACAACACTAGCTGAAGATCCTCATCCCAACGCAGCTGGAGGTCCAAGGCCAGGCTCAGTCCTTGGTCCATCTAGCTCAGTTCCATACAATCACATTTTACTTTCATTTAACTTGCACAGTTTCAACCATATGCAGTTGAAGGCAGGCATGTTGAAATTGAGCAAGTTAAATCCAAGGAAGGCGGAGAATTTACAAGCTCTTCTTGCACCCAGTCCACTCAGGGTTACCTGGCACACACACACACACACACACAAAAGGTTTTTAAGCTACCCTCTTTGCTTGGGAAGCACATCAGTTCTGGGATGCTCTCGCAAGATCTTGCAGGGCCATCCAAGTTCCCACAATATCTTGTTCAAGCATCCCTAACTCACTTGATGCACAGGCTCTGGGAGTATAGAGGGTTCTGTTTCTCCTCTTCACCCACTATCTACAGGTTGCTCTAATGGTTGGGGTTTACACTGTTTATGTGTATATGCAGAACCCTTGGAAATAACCCCTGGATAAAATAAGATTACACTGTATTCCAAAATATATGCTCATCCTCGCACTGTGCAATCCTTTGAATGGTTATTCAAAGGTTATTCATTATTAAGCCCTTTCGGTGAGCATGCACTGGATTGCAACCTTGTGCTAGTGAATACAATCCACACCACTTGTGCCATTTCCTCACCAGGAAAATCCAGGCCATGTATATGGGACCTTAACATAGTACCAAGTGGAGTGAATGCATTCATTATAGGCCATCTCTATTCTGTCCTGTTTCTTCCTCCTCTGGCTACTTAGGCAATGCCATTAATCAAAATCCTATAGCAGAAAATGCATGCATAAGTCCAACACATTTATTGCCATGGCAACACTTCAGTCTCTTGTTCATATGTCAAGCTACATCAGTGGAGATAAATTCTTTTGTTTTCACTCTGGCAGTCCGCTCTGTTTTGGTTTTAATCCATGGTAAAATATCGTTTGGGCTTCCTATAGTCTCCAAACACACAGACACACACCCTTGCAACACACCCACCCTGCCAAAGCATCTCCTTCCCAAAATGTCAGCTAGAGAGTTGTATAATTACAGGTTGCTATTTGAGGTTATAATAGCAATTAAGGTATGAGGATGGCCTAGTCCTCATGATATTGTTTTAATCCAGAAGATGGCTTGGGAATTTAATTCCTTGTGAAAAGGAGAGCTTACCGAGGTGAATATAAATCATTATGATACCAGAGCATGGCATTCTTGAATTAGATTTCAGTATTTCAAAGAGAACGGCTCTAAGCCACAAGCGAAGGTGATCTAATTCGTTTTCTAGCTGTGATGGAGATTGTGTATAATTCCACCCCCCAAATAATATTGAAATTAATCTTTAATGGACAGATTCTCCGAGCCCGCAGTGGAAGCTGGTTTTATACTTCATTGTGACTCCAAAGCAAAGCCCAGCCAAATTTATTGGCTGGTTGTAGTTAAGAGTGAAAGACAAATAGGAATCTATGTGCCCAGCTCCTTATGGCTTTGAGTTAGGAACCTGAGGAACAGAGGGGAAAACATGGCGATAGGACAGCAGATGACGTAGTTGGTTGGCTCTGCCCACCTGACCACCAGTGCTGCACCACTGCTGCTTACCAGGAGGTAAGGGGGAGTATGGTACAGTGTAAGGATACTGGCGGAGCAAATCCTGTGCTCCTGCTGGTGCATCTGTAATGGACCAACCCCCCTTGTTCTGCCCCTCCCCCTTTTCCTCCCAGTAAGCAGCAGAGACGCAGCCAGCTGAAGGACAGAGGTGCCTCACTCAGTCACCCACAACTGCTGTGGGGGCTTGCCCTCTCAGGGATATTCTTTAGGGTTCTTCTTTGGGGGCGGGGTCAGATCTTATTTATTCATTTTAGAAATTTATCAACTGTTTGGTGTCATCCCCCAATTTCTTCATCCAAGTCATCCATAAAGATGTTGAACAACATCAGACCCAGGACAGAACCCTGCAGCACCCCACTGGACATTCCCCACCCTCAGAATAACAAGGAACCATTGGTGAGCACTTGCCAGACTATTTTCTTTCTGCACATTGCTAAAACACATATCCCAGACTCCGACATGCCACACCACATGCTGAAGATGTGCTTCCTTCCCCTGGTTTTCAACAGTGACGTTATTCTGCTTTGAGGGACCCACCACTTTTGCTGAATGGATGGTGTTCTGGTTTGAATGATTTTCCTTACCTTTTATTATTACAGCTGTTTTGTTTGTCTTTATAATCTGTTCTGGGACCATTTGGTGATGAGTGGGTAAGAAATATTATAAATAAATATAAAATAAAAAGCCACACAATTGAAAGCAAACCTAACAATAAACTAAAGCAGTCAAATTAAACGTCATCATAAAATACACGTATCAATAGCGGCAGACTAAAGACATACCGAATGGTCAGCTAAAAGCAAAACAAAAATATAGTCCTCTAGCACAATCCTGTGCACATCTACTCAGAAGTAAGGCCCATTGAATTCAGTGGCTTTTCTTCTGAGTTAAGTGGAAAGAGGATTACAGCATCAAGAACCTGTTTAAAAGTCAATGAAGAGTGGAGCCTTTCCTGCAGGACACTTCCATGGCTTAGGTGCCACCACTAGAAAGTCCTCTCACTTGTCCCTGCCAGCCATACCTCCATTGGCAAGGGGACAAGAAGAAGAATGCAAATCTCTAATATGTTCACACTGGAGTAGCTAAATAGCTGAGATACATTCAAGCCCTTTTTAATTCTCAACCAACCATGCAAAAAACCAGGGTATCTCATCTCTTATCTTTCATTCTCAGCTAGGACTGGACAAATCTGTTCCTTTTTTGTTTCTTGTTTTTCCACTCTTTAGTTCAATCTGTTGCATTTCTGCATCAATTTGCAAACATTTCTTGCAGGCAATTTCCCTTGATGCAGTTGATTTGTGTACAATGTTTTCACTTCTGCACATGCTCCTCTAAGACACACTCTTTTTTCTGGTACACATTATTTTCTGTTGGAGAACTGCATTGCAAAGTGTGGATTTTGAAGGGTCACTGTGTTTCAGTTTCCACACTGATTTGGGAAGTACAGATGAGGCCAGTTTGCAATAAAATATGGACTGAACAAATTTCTTTCCCATCCCTGATCTTAACTCATCTTTGCTAAAGGTGTAAAGAGCCTTATCTTCCTGAACATGATTTTACATTTGGCAAGCAAAAAAGTGTTTAGGGTAAGGGTTTTGATTCCATGATGGCATATTAATATGCTAGTGGACATGAAACTGCCATGTTAGAATAATGGTAGCCAGAAACAAAAGATATGATTTTCCCCCTTCCAGTTCATTGTTCAATATTTCATATTATTAATCAGAATTAATCACAGGATTAATGCTTTGTTTAATAATGTGTTTAATGTAAATTAAAATGTAAAAGATCCATGAGTCAGGCAGTGAAAAAGACTATTAAATCTTCTCTTTGTTCCCTTAACTGCTTTAGGCTTCAAATCTCAGAGTCATTTACTCTGGAATGGTCTCATTGACTTCAATTAGTCTAATAACCCCCAGTTAATTTTGATCTACTACTAATGTATGGTACTTTATGTAATATTTTTGTAATTAGATTTTTAAAATCCAGACAAAAATGCATAAATAAGTAAAGCGTGCCTAAAATCAAATTGTTTTTAAAAAGAGTGAATGTCGGGCGCAAATATACCCATGGCAGAGGTGAGTAGGGTGTCAAAGATCTAGGTTGGTCAGTCCAACCATTCTGTCTAGTTTAATTGCATCATTGTAGATATTTAGATGGTCACATCCAAACAAAAGCTGAACACCTTAAGAATTTAGCAAGCTTTACTCTAGATCAGTAGTCCCCAAGTGGGCAGTACTTCCCCCTTGGGGGTGGTGGGATTATCTAGGGGGTGCTAAAAGGCAGCAGGGGGGCACTGCAGATGTAAATCATTGTTAGACTTTGAAAACTTGATATCATTCAATATCAATTTTGTTGAATTAATCTAAACATTTTTTTCAATTGGATTTTGAATAAATATGCAATTAATTGTTACTGTTTTGAATGTTATTGCGTTATTATCTCCCTTGGCAGTGTCGTGCAAACCATGACAACTATTATAGCTCTCCTGTTAGTTTTGTACTGGTGCATGAAAAAATTTCATGCTGTTTTAAATGTTTTCTAATTTGGGAATTTTTATGATTGTTTTACTATTTCATTGACAAATTTTGTGTGGTGTTTTTGAGTTTAACATGCTGTGAACTGCCTAGAGAACACAGTTGGAAAGATGTATCAAAAGTGTAACAAATATAAATAAATGCAGTTGGCTGCATATTCTTAGCATCTCGGAGGCGTTTTTATAAAAAAAAAAAGTAATTATAGATGTAGTTGTTTTCCCCACCATAAGATGTCATAAAACTAAATACTCTTGCAATGCCTTTGCTGTCAAGTTCATGCTTTTTAAAGTCTTTATGAGGCACACTCAATAAACACACGAGACGTAACCGGCTGTGTTCTTAGATAAATAAGGTATACTATTCATGTATCAAATCATAAATTTCAAAGGAAGTTCAACAAACGAACAAAGCAGAAGACCCAATGGATCAGATCATTCTTCAGTCAGTTCATGCATAAGGTCCATCCGTGTAGTAGTAGTAATAATAATAATAATAATAATAATAATAATAATAATAATAATAATTTAATAATAATGAGTTTCCCCAGCCACTCTGGGCGGCTCCCAATCAAGTGTTAAAAACAGTACAGTGTTACATATTAAAAACTTCCCTGAACAGGGCTGCCTTAAGATGTCTTCTGAATGTCAGGTAGTTGTTTATCTCTTTGACATCTGATGGGAGGGCATCCACAGGGCAGGCGCCACTACCGAGAAGGCCCTCTGCCTGGTTCCCTGTAGCCTCACTTCTCGCAATGAGGGAACCGCCAGAAGGCCCTCAGTGCTGGCCCTCAGTGTCCGGGCTGAATGATGGGGGTGGAGACGCTCCTTCAGGTATACAGGACCAAGGCCGTTTAGGGCTTTAAAGGTCAGCACCAACACTTTGAATCATGCTCGGAAACGTACTGGGAGCCAATGCAGATCTCTCAGAACCGGTGTTATGTGGTTCCGGCGGCCACTCCCAGTCACCAGTCTAGCTGCCGCATTCTGGATTAATTGCAGTTTCCGGGTCACCTTCAAAGGTAGCCCCACGTAGAGCGCGTTGTAATAGTGTCTATTCCACCTGTCTGTTCATAAGGTCCAAACAATCCACATGAAAGGTTGTTACAGTTCCACAGAATCCTTTCACAGAGTCTAAGACAAGGATTTCCGGAATATTGGCCTTGTTTCGCCGTCCTGGGCTTCATCAGTAGTTAAAGCTCTAAGTAATACATATAAATACAATATTGTGATCTCACACATTTTACAGCAAAAATAATATAAAACCATAAATAACTGTGCATACCATATGTGCTATTACAGGACAGTGGATCTTATGGCATAGTAGTGGCTGCAGTAAACAGGAAACAAGGGTTGCTAAGAAACTAGAAGCTTTTTTATTAGGATTTACAGGTACCGATATACCAAAAGAGCAGAAAAAAGGCTCTTCATGTATGGAACAACGGCCGCCCAGATGCTACTAGCCCAGAGACGGAAAGAAGATAAAGGCCCTACCAGAGAAGAATGGCAAACCAAGCTGATGGACTATGCCAAGATGGCAAAACTGATTGGAAAACCAAGAGGACAAAAACTTTATAAAAGAAGGGGGGGGGTGATAAGTTACTTAGAAGACCACTGTAGGCAGATAGTAACAAAAGCAGGATTTTGATTTCATTTAGAGTGAAAAAAATTACCATGGATAATATGGTTTGCTATAAAAATTGGAGTATGGATGAATATGCAGTAGTAGATGTTTAAAATGAGACCCCATGGATGTTTAAAATGAGACTCCCCATGGGGGGAGTCCCAAGATATGGAGAATCTCTTTATATAGATTTTTTTTATTCTCTGTTTATTTGCACTTTGTATTTGTAAAACCAATAAAAATGATTTTTTTAAAAAGTCAAATAATGTCAAGCTTCAATCATTAACAGCATCAGTTTTTACTTAATTGCCTTGATTATGAATATAATTTCCTGAAAGCTGCAGCCCACAAAGTACTTACTGTGAAAGAGACCCACAGAGTCAAATGAAAGTACTCTGGCCTGTGCAATGCAGGGACAGAAATCTCAGCCAGGTGAGCTGTGATAGATTTATTATACCGGAGTTCATTAAAAGGGTTCCGCTGCCATGTAACAACTTTACACTCATTAAACATCTTTGAAAACACATAGTTTCCAGCATCATTAGAAGGTATTCTTGACAGTCCATCATTTTTAATGGCACTCTTACAAACAAGCACCATAATGACTCTGTTTCGTGCTCAACAAAACTGGACACCAATAATGTGCCGGCATGTATTAAAAAGATCTGCAAGCATGTTAGAAAGGAGGGATTAGCACACAATTAATATATGAATAATTATCTGGGTATTGAATGGAACACATTCTAAACTGCTTATCATGGTGAGCAGGCAGTGGAAGGTTTGGGGAGTGGAATTAAAACCGTAGGACAGAACAAGAATCATGTAGACTCTTCGCGAGTACAAGATGTAGTGGAGCTAATATATGATCCAAATTGGAGAGGAAAGATTACGAAGATTATGCCTAGGGCTAATTAAAGTGATTACACTTGCTTCTAATTGCAGCAAAATGATAGGTGTCATGTATATATCACACATATGCTGGTGCAGCTATGGAAAACAGGGCTTCCAGATCCACTATGCAATGTTTTATTGTAACGTTTTATTAGTAGTAAATATGGGATTGATAATTTTACCTTTCGTCACTGAGTGCACCTTAAAAAATGGGAAATAGCCAGAGAGGAAAGCGAAAGCCCGGCTGACACAGTGCTCCTCTTCTGCACTTAATGAACACACACTTGGGTGTCGCTCCTGCTTATAGACATGTGTGATTGTGCAGCAGCACCTGATTTCTTTACAGTAGATTATAGCAGGAATAGGCAGAATTAAACTGCAGGCTGGAAAATGAGAAACTGAGAGAAAACCAAACTGACAGATTTGCTCGTAACCTACCTGATCCCCAATTGTTTAATACAACAACAGGAGCCTTGTTGGCAAAATAAAAGCTAGCAGACCACCAGGTCCAGATGGCATTCACCCAAGAGCTCTTAAAAGAACTTAAAAGATCAGTTTCACATTTAACTAAAATATGTAACTTGTCTCTAAGATCAGACTCCATACCTGAGAACTGGAAAGTGGCCAATGTAACACATTTTTAAAAATAAAGTTAAATAAATAAATAAATAAATAAATAAATAAATAAATAAATAAATAAGAGATCTGGGGGAGCCTCTGAATACCAGCTGCTGGGAATCAAAAGTGGGAACAGGGTTGCTACACTCAGCTCCTGCTTGCCGGCTTCCTGTAGGCATATGTTTGGTCTTTTCCTGGTCTTAAGTGAAGGAGTTGGTGCAGCAGAGCAAGAACCAATTTGTCCCATTGTGCAGATAACTGGCTTGTTGCTATAGGAAGCACACTTTTTTGTGATCTTTATCACTGAGTGTTTACCGGTTAGATATTAACAACGGAATATATTTGAATGCTTTGTGTGTTTTGGTGTGACCTTTTCTTATGCAACCACAAAGTAATTAACTTATTTAGCTGAAAATACAGGCCCAATTATATGCCTCACCTTTTGAATTCCCCTGACCTCCTCTAAAGTCAAGTAAAACACAGAACATGTCTGGGTGTTTTAAATCCATTAACCTATTACAAATACTTCTTTCTCTTTCTTTCTTTCTTTCTTTCGTTTTTCTCCCTCTTTCTCTCCCTCTCCCTCCACCCCTCTCTTTTCTTTCTTGTTTCTGAGCATTCTGAGATGTATACAGAAAGCTTAAATTGTTGTTAAAATTGCCTTTAGCCATGCATTCAACTGCCTACTGCATGATTCAGGAGCCATCACTGGTCATCTGTGGCTACCTATCCCACCCTCAATAAGACACAGAAAGGAGAGAAGGTTAGAACAAACTATCAGGGAGGAAATGTTCCCAATGAATGGAAAGATCTTTAGAAAGGAGGCAAATGTGCCTCCTTTGACATCCACAATTCAAACTGCAGTTGTGGAGTGGTCTCTCTTGTACCATGTTGGATGCAGGTCAAGACCACAGATATAGCAAAGGTCAGAACCAGAGACAGTTCCCACTGGAGCAAAGTTGGCTGGATACCAAACCCAGTAGGAGTGTTCTTCATGCATTGGCATGAAGCTAACAGGTTTTATATAGTCCCACAGAGGAAGAAGTGGATGAAGCCCAACATCCCAGGTGCAATTCTTCTTTTAGTTTAAAAGGGTTGCATACTCTTGCACAGATGTGCACTCCAGAAGACCTGAAATGGCCCTCATGTCCCCTCAGTTTAGCATGCTAAGAACATAAGAAGAACTCTGTTGTCCCACCTAATCCGGTATCTTGTCTTCACAATGGCCAGAACTAGATGCCTATGAGAAGCCTTCAGGCAGAACCTGAGTTCAAAAGCATTCTCCCATGTTGTGATTCCCAGCAACTGGTATTCAGAGGCATACTGCCTCTGGCAGTCGGGGTAGTTAAAGGAGGAAAGTCGTCTGTAGTTACTGGCCAAAGAAGGAGACAGAACGACTACTGTGGAACCATGGATGGAAGCCTCACTGGCTGCTGGTACTCTTTTTCAGTGAAGCTTTTAGTGGGACCGCTAGTTTAGAGACTACCTCGTGGTGATCTCTGGGGGCTCAGTCACATATTTTCAGAAAGAGGTGGGCCAGGATCCAGGCTTTTGGTCTTCTTCAGAAGGGCTCTTCTTAGGTTCACCAGACTGAGACTGAATGCCAAGAATTTTTTTTAAAAAGTGCAAGGTTGAGGGCAAACATAAATTCGGGAGGTATTAAAATTCAAGAATTCATAACCTAGAAATTCTCTGCGATCTCTAAATGAATTTTGATACACTTTGCATGAGAGGTATAAACTAAGCACACAAATCTTTTTAGGATCATTTATTATACTTTTAACTTCTCTGCTAACATTGCTTTAATTTTCAGAATGCAAATTAAAAATAGGTTTACGTGTATGTGTGTGTGTATTAATAGCCTCTCTTTTATTCTCATGGTAGAAGGACAATTTAATGTGGTGTAATACACACACACATACTTCTTAGTACAATTCTAATCAATAACACTTTCAAGAACAGGCACAGAACAGAATCAATTTCTAGTTGTTTTTTAAAGATGGACAAGTTATTAGTTCAGTAACTATGAAACAGAAAGAGATGAAAGAGTGCCGGCTTTTATATTAAAATTGAGCACATCTGCTCAGTTACATAATGATAATAAACTACTCTTAGTATCCATGGCAATGGGAAGTAATAGATGCAGCAAAAGATATTTTTATAAAGCCAAATGGGAAAAAAGGAAAATCCCTACATCAGATTTTTCTTTTATAGGGTTTGTTGGAGATGGTGGGGTGTTAGGACAGGGTGAGGCATTGTGTGCTTTTTGTTACACACAATATAAACATTTATAGTATGATTGCATTCTCTCTCTCTCTCTCTCTCTCTCTTTTATCAGGCATGTTGAATAAAACATGCAGGGATCCTGCATATTCAGATGCTTTTTCCACTTTGCTGAAAGTATGCTTTGGCATAAAGTGCATCGTTGCTCAAAATCGAGCCTGCTGAAGCCTGGAAAAATGTTATGTTAACAAGAGCCTTGATTTTAAAATTTATTTATGGCCCAGTCCTGGGAGACACAATGGTTCTGCTGCCAGCTTAGCATTGTAATCAGTGGCTCTACAAATCAGTCCAGGAGCCAGGACATTATGCTGGCAAAGCCAGATGGGCGCATGCTTCTGTGTCAGAGCCTAGCACCTATGGGTACATCAGTGGGTAGCTGCAGAGCTTCCCCTATCCTTAAAGTGCATTGGCTTCTGCAGACCACCAAACATTGGAGTCCAAGTGGAAATAATTTGTCTGAAGGAGTCCAACACACAATAGGCTTAACAAGAGCTGGTGTAATACAGCAGGTAAGTTCACTACATGCCCTGTTTGAAGCTGGGACCCTACAGGGATGCTGAAAAGACCTGGCAACAAACTAATGGCAGGAGTTGCAGAGATTCGGGACCCTGGTCAGCTCAGAGTATCAGAGACTGGACACAAAGTGCTCAGAACAGTCGCTAAGGATGTTGCTGCAGCAAAGACTTGGAGCCATGAAGTGCTTTGTGGGAGTTGCAGGAGTTCAGGACCATGGTCAGCTCAGGGTATTAGAAGTTAAGTGCAAGTTACCCAAAACAATTGCTAAAGTTGTTGCTCCAGCAAAAGCCTGGAACCACTGAAGGCTTTGATAACTCTGCAGCCAAAGTGCTGCCTTTTGTGCTGTCCCTAAAGGAGCTGAGGCCTGTTTCTCAGGTAGGGATTCTAGTGGGGCCAGGAAGACTCCTGCTGCCTGTTAAATTAGGGCTGCATCCAGTGCTAGCCCTACTCAGAGTTGACCCACTGAAGTTAAACAGGAATAAGTAACTTAGGTTAATGGATTTCAGTGAGTCTCTCTGATTAGGACTTAGTTGAATACAACCATAGTCTTTTACAGTGCAATTCTAACTATGTCTTCTCAGCAGTAGGTCCTATTGAACTCATTGGGGCTTTTCTCGAGTAATGCGGTTAGATTCAGAGCCCTAGTGCCATTGTGTGGATGCTGGGACCCGCTAATCCTGCTTTCCCCCCACAACAATAACAAATCATCCCATCATATGCATGTGGGCTGGTATTTTAAATACAGTTTGTCTTTTTTTCAAAGTGGTGGCTCTGGTACACTAAAAAGACAACCTTCCTGTAAGGAAGATCTCACTCTTCTGCACTGAGGTGATAACTCTGAGGGCACAGATCTGTGCCTTGCTCACACTCTGGAACTATTTTTTTCCAATGGAAGTGCAGTTCTGGACATCTATGTTAGCATTCCTGCAGCTAGTTAAAAATTGGATTTTGAGGGAAGCATTCTGTACTGGCTGAGGGTTAAGTTGCTCAGGTGTTCCTTTTACTGCTCGAGTTTTATTGACATTTCTGCAGCTGTGTTTGTAATATAAATGGTCTGATTTGATAGTTTGGGTTTTAAATTGTATTTCCACCCCCCTCTCTTTCTGAATTGTTTTATTAGTGACATCTCTTTGTTTTATTCATGTTGTACACCGCTTCAAGAGCTGCTCTGTTGGCAGAGGGTGCAGAATATAAATCTTGAAATAAATAAATGAGTAAACAACCCTGCCAATTTTAGAGATTGTGTTTGTGCAGGGACTTGGTTCAGCTGCAAACTCTTTGATTTTAATACCACTTATGGGTGTGACTTCAATAGGCATCCTTAGGCCTGGTATAGCCAATGTGGTGCCCTCTTAATGTTGTTGGATTTCAATCTCCCATCAGCCCCAGCCAATAAGGGAATGATGGGAGCTACAGTCCAAGAGCACCTGGAAGACATGAGGTCCAGGAAGGCCAGTGAATGTTTCATCTATGGGGGAAGGAACAGTGCCGGATTTATGTATAGGTTAAGTAGGCTGAAGCCTAGGGCCTCTAAATCTAGGGGGCCTCACCAGCCCTCCTGCTCCCCAACGGGCAGTCTCCCCTTTCCCAAAATTGCAAACCCAATACTTCATGTGAGGGCAGGGCAACTCGAGCCTCTAAATCTAGGGGGCCTCGCCAGCCTGCCAGCTCCCCAGTGTCGCAGTCTCCCCTCTCCCAAAATTGTAAATCCAAGACTTCATGCAAGGGCAGGGCAACTCAGTCCCACCAACTATTAGTCTCAGGGCTAGCCAGTGGGGCCCAATCTGAAGCAGTGGGGCGAAACTTGAATTTTCTTTTTTGTAAGGCCCCAGTTCACAGCCCGCAGGGCCCAATTTGGCCCAATTGCTCCAATTGCCTTAAGGTCAGCCCTGATGAGCCCTGATGAGACTGTGCAGGGGTAGGACTGACAAGCACTGCACCTTCTATGTCCCTGGTGACACCATTCAGAGTACAGATTCAAGGACTTGTTATGGAAATAAGGGGGGCACTTATTGGAAATCAGTTTTGTCACCTCTTACCTCCCCCAAACCCCAAGACAATGAGTCCAGCCACTTTTTATCCACAGTCGCATAAGCACTACACTACAGCATGGCCATAAACCTGTATGTTCAACCGCTGAAATATACACCCAATAAGTAGCAATGGAGATTTATATTACTGCTTTATGAATGAACACTCTTTTATGAATGGACTTTGTATTTTGTGAATTACCTAAGAGCCACCAATAGGGAGCTCTAGAATCTTACAGCTAACCAATTGGGTACTACCAAACAGTGACCCCTATTGCGGAAAGCAGGTAACCAGCAGGCAACGCTTCAGCTCAGCCTTTGCACTGTTGGCTGAACACCCCCTGCTGTGCAGATAATGGAGAAAGCTCATAAATTGTATCCCAGCCAACTCTTTTACACTGGTGTAAACCCTGGTGCAGCAGAAGCCCAGAATAGCAGCAAATAAAATCCGCTCATACATCAGTGACTGATAAGACTTGTCAACCAGTTCTTCCAAAGTCTTCCTAAATTATAAAACTCCAAAATACAGGCCAAAAGAGAACAGGTCTGGAAAGAGTGAGGCATACAATAGGCACCACCAGTGAAAAGGCCCTGCTCTGTGTAGCCCCTGCCCTGTCATTTGATAGGGTGCCCACTTGTTCTCCTTCTTGGCATGGAATGCTCTCTATTGGAGTCTCCAGGTCCAGTACAAAGACCATAAGAAGGGAAGAGCAGGGACCTTGAAGTTCCCAACAGCTGTTAATCAAGCAAGCAAGCAAGCACACACACACAGGTCACCTTTGTCATAGTCAGGACGCCTATGTCCTGGCCAGGCCAGCACCCAATCTTGTTTTTGTACAATCTTGTTTGTCCTCAGTAACCAAAATTATATTATCAACATATACAAGCAGAAAAGTTGTTTTCTTTCATTTGCAAGGAATCGTACAAAACAAAGTGGTGCTAATAAAGAAATGTTCCAGGGTGGCAACAGAAAGCAAACTAAAAATGCTTTTGCAGTTCATCAAAACTATCTAGCAATATCAAGTTACAGGAAAACTGGTGCTATTAACAGTAATCATTCTAGTTGGTTAATTGGTTTGGCAACCTCCATGCACATGACGTGTGATGCTAATTATTTCCCCCAAGAGTTAAATGTTAACTAATCAGAAGCCGCTACAAGAGACCTATGAGATTCAGATGAGGCTAAGATGACTTGTCAATCCCAGCAGGTATTGCTGCGGCCTGCCCAGCATGGCAAGACTTTTGTATAGTACGCAGATCTGAAAGTGCCACAAAGGGTAAACCACCCAAAAGGTATGCTGAAGAGTTTGCTGAAACAGTCATAGCAGATACAGCTGTTGTTAGTAACTCAGAGGAGGTTTGGGAAACTTCAAGCTTCCAAGAGGTCCAAAGTTTACCCTCAGAGGATGCTGCGGATGCTAAATGTCTTGAAGGCTGAACTTGATTCCTTAGAGAGGAACAAGACATGGAAACTAGTTCCAGGCCTGCCCAGGCCACAAAAGGTTTACAAAGTTCAGTTATTGCAAAAGTTTTTCAGTGTTAATTTTATGCATTTTTTTTTAATCACCATGGTACATAACAATAATGTCTTGTGTCCTTTAGAGGAGAAATTGTGAATTGTAGAATTTTAAATACCCGTCATCATCCTTGGCTTCACTCAATTTTTTTTATAACACTCTTCCATTTTCTTCTAGTTGTGAGGTGGGGGGGGGTGGGGAGGGGCCTCACAAGTGGAGTAGCCTGGGGCCTCTCTTCATCTAAATCCGGCCCTGGGAAAGGATGTAGAGCAGTTGTAGAGCAAATGCTTTCACTCAGAAGGGACCAAATTGAATTTGAAGCATCCCCATTTAGAAGAGCTTCAGAAAGCCTGTGATGAGAAAGGTCTTTGCGGGAGATCTTGGAGAGCTGCTGCCAGTCAGAATAGACAATACGGGGCTGGATCAGGGGGAGCCAACACTTTGTCCCATGGACCTGTGGACAAAGTGCTTGCCAGGTGAGAATCGTCTTGTACCCTGTTAGTACAATAAATTCTCATCATACCAACTATCACGTTTCCGGCTCTCCATCATCTGCACTATCAGAAGCAGTATGTTTCTGAATACCAGCTACTGGAAACCATGAGAGGGGAGAGTCCTGCTGTGCTCAGGCCCTGCATGCAGACTTCCCACAGGCATCCCTTTGGCCTCTGTAATAATGGGATGCTGGACTAGATGGGCTCTTGGTCTGATTCAGCAAGCTTCTCTTCTGTTCTTCCTGAAACGTAGACCTAAGAAGCACAACAGACAGACTTTGTCAGAAATGTACGCAGGTATTCTGTTTGCTGTTGTCACTGAGCTGCTGGTGCCATTGAGTAATATACCTGATTTTTACTTATTTACTTTTACATCATCAAATGGATTGTTACACCATCATTTCCTGCTACAAGATCCTGGACATGAACCGGGGCGGGGGGGGGGGTGGTGTGTGTGTAATGTCACAGGAGAGTATATAGATCCTTTACCTTCTTTGAATGTTTTAATTATATATGATACATCTTTATTCATAGGCACATTTTAATTTTACTTTTGAAGGGGCGCTAATTAACAGAAAATCCAGCTTGACATGATTAGAGTATTTTCCCCCCACCTAATTTCAAGTCTGCAATTACATTTTAATTTGTTTGGACCCAGATATATCTTTTTTTGTGCTGCTTTCACTAACTTCATTTTCTAGATGTGGAGGGTTTTTCCCCCTCTCTGCCTACTCCTACCTATTGATACAGACAATTCCATTAACAAGAGGAAGCATGGTTAGTGTTCTGTTCTGCTGTTGCTGCTCGTTACCTAGGGAAATTCCAACAGACTCTCAGTGTAATCCTAACCACATTTACTCAGAAGTAGGCCCTACTGAATTTAATGGCGCTTACTCCCAGGTAAGTGGGGTTGGGACTGCAGCCCACAGGAGTAATCAAAGGCAGAAAAGTAGTCAGAAATGAAAAGCATGGTAAAATGGCAGGCAGCTAAATCAAACTGTTATTTACCCAGATGTAAGCCATATTGGAAAGGACATCGGTGGCACTGTAGGCCTAGGACACAGAGCCTAGGACTTGCCGATCAGAAGGTCGGCGGTTTGAATACCCACCACTGGGTGAGCTCCCGTTGCTCGGTCCCTGCTGCTGCCAACCTAGCAGTTCAAAAGCACATCAAAGTGCAAGTAGATGAATAGGTACCGTTCCGGCGGGAAGGCAAACGGCATTTCCGTGCACTGCTCTGGTTCACCAGAAGCAGCTTAGTCATGCTGGCCACATGACCCAGAAGCTGTACTCCGGCTCCCTCGGCCAATAAAGCGAGATGAGCGCCGCAACCCCACAGTCGGTCACGACTGGACCTAATGGTCAGGGTTCCCTTTACCTTTACCTTAAGCCATATTCAGTTCCATGGGGCTTACTCTTTAGTGACTATGCTTCAGAATACAGCCTTTGTGGGTACAGGTGACTCTATCCATTTCACTTTCTTTCAATGCCTCATTTTTCTAATCTTAAACTGAGTTTTCCACATTTTCACACCAGTTTGCAATTTATTTACTTTTTTAAAAAAAGTCCTAATGAAGATTCATCACAAAGTTAGTGTGTTAAAGGTAAAGGTACCCCTGCCCGTACGGGCCAGTCTTGACAGACTCTAGGGTTGTGCGCCCATCTCACTCAAGAGGCCGGGGGCCAGCGCTGTCCGGAGACACTTCCAGGTCACGTGGCCAGCATGACAAGCTGCATCTGGCGAGCCAGAGCCGCACACAGAAACGCCGTTTACCTTCCCGCTAGTAAGCGGTCCCTGTTTATCTACTTGCACCCGGGAGTGCTTTTGAACTGCTAGGTTGGCAGGCGCTGGGACCGAACAACGGGAGCGCACCCCGCCGCGGGGATTCGAACTGCCGACCTTTCGATCGGCAAGCCCTAGGCGCTGAGGCTTTTACCCACAGCGCCACCCGCGTCCCTTAAGTTAGTGTGAATTTATCTTAATATGCACATTTTTCTATCCAGTTGTGTTTGGTATATATATTTTCTGTAAAAGCAATTTCCCCTAATATAATGCATTTTTGTGGATTATTTTCATTAATATGTGTATTTTAATGCATATTTTACCTCAGTATATGTGCTTTTGTACACAATATTTGGCTGGAGCACTGCACTGCAAAATTCAGAGAAGTGTGAATTGTGAAAGATGGCTGTGGTTTGGTTCATATATTGCTAGAGAAAGTGCAAATTGGGCATGTTTAAATGTGAAATGATATACAGTGGTACCTCGGGTTACATACGCTTCAGGTTACATACGCTTCAGGAGGAGAACAAAAATCATGTTCCGGCGGCGCGACGGCAGCAGGAGGCCCCATTAGCTAAAGTGGTGCTTCAGGTTAAGTACAGTTTCAGGTTAAGAACAGACCTCCAGAACGAATTAAGTACTTAACCCAAGGTACCACTGTATAAAAAATAATAAAATGTGAGACATTAAAAACTTCCCTGAAAAGGGTTGCTTTCAGATGTTTTCTAAAAATTGTTAATTCTTTATCTACCTGACAGGAGGGCGCCACTGGCAAGAAGGCCCTCAGCCTGGTTCCCTGTAACTTTACTTCTCGCTGTGAGGGAACCTCCAGAAGACCCTTGGAAATGGACCTCATTGTCTGGGTTGAATGATGGAGACTCAGATCCAGACCAGAGTCCCCCAGGACCAGACATGAGTCAGAGACTTAGTCTTCAATATTGGACCGGTGATGGAGTAGGCAACATTTATTGTATCTACAATATATTTTTGGATCCATTTTTTAAAAAACGACCAATATAAGTTTGGCCTGACCAGTTTTGGAATGAACACCAAAACGTGAAAGTAAAGAGCACTTTTCTTTTACTGTAACCTATGTCTCTCTCCCCCACCCCTGCTTTTCTTTTTATCCTTCATTTGTGCATTATAGAACTATTTCTTTTTTTGTCACCCTTTTGCCTGCCTCTGGAAAAGCAACCAATTCATTTTAATAAGAAAACATAAAATAAAAAAATGTGCTCTTATCTACCACTGAGCTGTGCTCCATTGCAGTCTACTTCTACTTTTCCAACACCCAGGAGAAGATGGCAGTTTCAAGCTTATTAGGCTTTTCACATTTCCCCTGAAGAGATGAACTCGGTGGGTTTCAAAACATACTAGGCCTGCTGATGGGGAAACTAAGATAAGTTAACCTATAGAAGTTCACAGTAGAAAGCTTCCTGTTATGTTTCTTCCAATGGCAGGTTTCCTACACACCTCATCCCACACACAGGGAAGAGGAAATGGGAAACTTGCCTTCCATGAACTTCCCTAAGGCTAGCATCTGACCTGAACTGTAGGCTCATGGGATTGGCTGGATCCAGGGATACCAAAGGAGGATGTCAAAAAGATGGCTTGTCTGCAACCAAGCAAGCATGCATACATTCTTTGTACACAAAGCACTGTGGCCAGGACTTCCCATCACTTCACCAGACCAGATGAGGGCATAGGTGGCAACGACCCAAATCTTACAGATAGTTCCTCTGGGAGCCCAGCACCCCAAGCCCACACAGATAAGGATAGCATCAAAGCAAGCCAATTAGCCTGTATCAAAGCAAGTGAATATATGAGCTCATGGTTGCTACTACTACCAATTAATTGTGGGGTTATCTTGACTACCAAGATGGCGTTTGCAGAGCTTCTGGAACAGTTAACCCTTGGTTCAACACTCCATCCTGTGGGCACTAAGAAGGCATCTAGGTGGTGGGAGACTGTGGCCACATCCCCACCATACATTTCAAGGGCTGTTGTTGTTTAGTCGTTTAGTCGTGTCCAACTCTTCGTGACCTCATGAATCAGAGCACGCCAGGCACTCCTATCTTCCACTGCCTCCCACAGTTTGGTCAAACTCATGCTGGGAGCTTTGAGAACACTGTCCAATCATCTCGTCCTCTGTTGTCCCCTTCTCTTTGTGCCCTCAATCTTTCCCAACAACAGGGTCTTTTCCAGGGAGTCTTCTCTTCTCATGAGGTGGCTAAAGTACTGGAGCCTCAGCTTCAGGATCTGTCCTTCCAGTGAGCACTCAGGGCTGATTTCCTTAAGAATGGATCAGTTTGATCTTCTTGCAGTCTATGGGACTCTCAAAAGTCTCCTCCAGCACCATAATTCAAAAGCATCAGTTCTTTGGCGATCAGCCTTCTTTATGGTCCAGCTCTCACTTCCATACACCACTACTGGGAAAACCATAGCTTTAACTATACGGACCTTTGTTGGCAAGGTGATGTCTCTGCTTTTTCAAGGGCTAAGATAACACTTTAAACAGTCACAGCTCCCCATGAAGAATTCTGAGAAGCGTAGTTGGCTTCTTGCCCCACCCACTGCTGGCATGAGGCCCTCAGGAGATTGGCCAGAAGGGGATGGCACCCTCGGTTTGAAAAAAGGTTCCCTGTACTCTTTCATTGGCCATCATTACCTTTCTTTCTGGTGGGGCAAGATTTGGTAGGAAGGATCTGACAGGCAAACCACACCCACAAATCTTCAGTCCCCAGATGTTTACTGTAGCTGGAAGTGGTCTCATGATGGAGAGAACAGTTTCCAAGCTGTTGAGCTAACATCAACAGGATGCCAGGATTGACGATGTCATTAATGAAGCACCCATTTCTACCCTAACCAGGAAGGCTATGCACCTATTCAAACTCTGCCCCCTTTTTTTCTTTTTGGATAGGAAATTAGCCTGGCATGTTTCCCTCTCTCTGGTGCAAGATTTTTGCCATGGATATCACATTTGCTCTGGCTGCCTTGCTACAACTCCATCATTAGAAGCCCTTCACTTAGAATTCCAGGCAGGAAATAGCACACCTCACCCTTGGAGAGACTCATAAATAGCTAAGTACCTTCTATCAACAGGGGATAAAAGGGGGGAAAATAGCCAATAAAAATACATAATGAACAACCACAGAACAAACAGAGCCGGCAGAACTCAAATACTGCCAAGTTATTGCCTGGACTATTACATGGATTTTACAGTAATATCATTTGATTTTCAAGCTTCATGGCAATTATTGCAAAAGGGTCTTACACTCTCTTTCGGAGTAGATCATGGCTTCAAAATAAACTATGTTATGAAATCTAGGATAGGAAGTAGCAGCAGCAACCATAAAAATGGCTTGTGGTTATAAGCCATTGCTTGGTTCGGCAGTATGTATCTGTCCCCTTTGTCAAAAAACCATGTGATGCACCTGATGCACCTACAATCCTGTGGCCAAGGTAATGGGGTCACGTCCCACTGAACACACCAGGACTTAATTCTGAGTAAACATGCACAGTGCTAAGAACATAAGAAGGGGCCCTGCTGGATCAAACCAAGGCCCCATCTGCTCCAACACTGTTCTCAAAGTAGTTAACCGGCTGCCTCTGGGAAGCTCACAAGCAGGACCCAAGCACAACAGCAAGTGGTATTCCGAGGGGTACTGCCTCAGAGAGTGGAAGGAGAACCTAGCCACCAGGGCTAGTTGCCACTGATATTCTATATTCCTTTAATTTCTCTAACAGTCTTTTTAAGCCAACCAAGTTGGTGGCCATCACTACTCTTGCAGCAGTGAATTCCATACTTTAGCTGTGTCTGTCTTGAATTTTCCAGCATTCAGCTTCATGGGATGGCCCAGAGTTCTAGCATTACAAAACCAGGAGAAAAACCTCTCCCTATCCACTTTCTCCATTATAATTTTGCACACTTCTGTCATGTCACACACCCCTCACTGACTTTGACTCTAAACTAAATAGCTCCAGTTGTTTTAGAATTTTCCATATAGGTGGGTTCTTCCAACCTCTTAATTCTAGGCGACATGGCCCATGCCAGCGCACTGAGATGTGGCTTTCAGGAGTGCACGGTCATGTGCTAGAAAGCAGGGTTTGCTCCTCTTCTGTTGGATGCACATCATCCTTTGCCCCAGTTTGGTTGAAATTGATTTTGGCTTGCTCTCCTAACATCTGAAACCACACTGCTGTTTCTCCAATGCTTTCAGGACATAATTAGATAAATTCATAGATTAAGCTGCTCCTGGCAGGACTTTGCTCTTCTGTGAATAGGAAACCAATTCCGCGGCACATTGAAATACAACTCTAGTTGCAATACCAAGCTGGCAGGGGGGCTTTGCTGCCAATTGTTGTGTGCCATATGGACCCACTTAAGCCTTTTCCTCTTTTGGCAGTGGAAGAGGAGGCAGGCTTTGTGGCAGGCTATGAGGTCAGGTTGGAAACCAAGCTGTCCAGGTGCAAAAACTTCAAAATGGGGACATCTGGATCCAGAGCTGGATTTGTGTCAGGGTCTGGATTTGGACAAGGGAGCTGGCTCTTCACAACAAAGCTGCCATTTTTTCTGCTAAAGAACAAGCACAAGAGCTTTGCGATATCAGTTCTAATTTGTACCATTGTCATGTATACGGATAAACTCTGTACTCTTTTCGGCGCCTGCTAAAAACCTTTTTTGTTCAGGCTAGCAGAGTCCAGACATGTAGAATGCTGGCATGTGTTTTGATATGGTTTTAGCTTATTGGTTTCAATTATTTTTTAAAATGTTTTTAAAAGTTGTTTTTAACTGTTTTTTACAGCTCATTTCAATATTACTGCTTTTTAAATCATGAATTTAACAAAATAAGGTGTGTGCCTATTGACTATGCTATTTAGGGCTGATGGGGATTGTAGTCAAACAACTTCTGGAGGGAACCACATTGGCTATTCCTCAAGTGTTGTTTGTTTGTTTGTTTGTTTGTTTGTTTGTTTGTTTGTTTGTTTTTACATTACATTCTAGCCCTTCTTTCGTTTGTTTTTACATTACATTCTATCCCTTCTTTCTTCCATTATGAACCCGAAGGTGATTCCGAAGCACCTGCTACTTAAGTAGGTCACCTTCTAGTGGTAAGGCCAGCCCAGTTCACCAAAAAGCAGTTCTTGGAAAGTCAAGTGGTACCCTACAAGTCTACTCATGTTAGTACAGTTTTCTTGATTTCCATGGACATAGGGTAGTAAGTAATTGAGCTCTTTGATATTAGAAGTCATAGAAGCTCAACTGCATGGACATGAGATGAGATTTCACGTTTTCATGCCATACATCAGATATAATGCTAATGTTTTCAATGTATCTTTTGAGGACATCAGATACATTCATATTTATGGAGTGTACATGGAGGAATACTGTTCAAATTAATAAATTATAAGCCTAACATTTTCTCCTCAAATAAATCATCAGACATCTCATTATAAACTGGATTGCTTCAGTTGTATGGAACTTTAATGCAGCAGTAAATTACAACCAAGCATGGAACTGATCAAAATAATATTCTGTCCCCCACCACCACAACCTCCATGTTCTATTTTTGTTTTTATTGTTAGAACTGTTAAAATGGTTAGAAGTGCTTTATGAACTTCCAGATCAATGAATGTTTAAGTCTGAAGTGTCTATACAGCTCCAAGCCAAAGCTACTTTCAATGAGAAACTATAATATCTCAATCGCTGAGAGCCTCTCCCCACACCCTCCTTTGCCATGACTACCTTCCCCTCCTATCACGGCATGCCCCCTATTGTTGTCATGGTAGCTGCCCACCCTCCCTGAGCCACGGAGACTATTACCTAGCGATGGACATCTCCAGACTGTGTCGGTGTCATTCATGTTAATTCATATGTCCAACCTCTTTTCTGCATTGATCTGCATTTTCTAATGGGAAAAAAATCAAATTTAAATATGTATGTAAACATCTGCTTTTGAATATATTTTCTCACAACACATGCATTTCTAAATATATGCTCAGGTCACATTCACATCACACATTTAAAGCCGTACCATACCACTTTTAAAAACTATGGCTTTCCCCAAAGAACCTTGGGAAGCATTGTTTGGGTGCTGAGTGTTGCTAGAAGACCCCTGTTCCTCTCAAAGAGATACAGTTACCATGATCAGTCTCTCTTCCCAGGGAACTCTGGCAAGTTTAGCTCTGGGAGGGAAATAGGGGTCTCCTAACAACTCCCAGCACCCTTAACAAACTACAGTTCCCAGGATTCTTTGGAGGAAACTACAGTGGTACCTCTGGTTGCAAATGGATTCCGTTCTGGAGGCCCGTTCGCAATATGAAAAGAGCACAACCCGCAGTGGCACGTCTGCGCACACACGGGTTGCAATTTGCCGCTACTGAGCATGCACTTGACGTCATTTTGCGCTTCTGTGCATGCGCGAGTGGCGAAACCCGGAAGTAACCCTTTCTGGTACTTCCAGGTCACCGCGGGACATAACCTGAAAGAACGTAACATGAAGCAAACGTAAGATGAGGTATGACTGTTTAAAGTGGTATCATGATGATTTTAATGTATGGTGAAGATGTGGCTTTAAAGTAGGCATTAATAAATGTATTTTGTCCTATAATATGTATTTTTTAATGAAATTTTGATACTTTTAAAAAAAGAAGATAACTGTGTTGCAAAATTGTAGCTGTGCAAAAGTCAGTAGATTACTAAATTCCAACCTGCACATTCTTCCGGGAGAGAGGGATCAGAATGCACAGAGAATGAATTCCAGTATTGTCATTCTGTTCTCTTATGGCTCTTTCCCTGTCCCCCACCCCACCCCCCTCGAATCGCTAATCTATACTCAGTACATGCCTATGAGATTTACATATGATTTTAGCAAATCTCCCAGCTCGTTCTGCTATTGAATAGCTCAGTATGTGATTTAGTGAACTGGTGCGAGGTGGGGTGGGGTTATGTGTCGAAAGGCATATTTAAGTAGATAAGCCCATACACCGCATTTTGCACCCTGCAACAGATCAGTTAACGCTGCATTGTCTTATTTCCCACCCCCCCCCCTTGGTCCTGAAGTCGGTTTGTTGAAACGGCTGCTTTAAAAATAAAACACACAATCCCAACCAATGTCTCTTAAAGGGAGAAATGCTAGGTAAAGCAAGCCAAAGTTAGAAGGCTCCATAGCTCAGTGATGGAGAACATGTCTTGCGTGCAAAAGGTTCCAGGTGCTATCTTTGGCATTGCCAGTCCCCCCCCCTTTTTTTTTTAAGGATCAGGGAACAGGTGATGATGGAAAAGCATCTGCCTATGACATAGGAATAGCTTGCTGGGCCCATCTAATCCAACATCTTATCCTCTCAGTGGCCAACCTAACATTGGAAGGCTACTGACTGCAGATGTAGGCAATACTGGTCTGGAACATGTTCCTGTGTGTTAATTGCAACAGTAGAGACAATTGGGGGGAGGGGTAGACTTCACTGAGGGTAAACATGCTGTCCAGAGAAATGCCACGATGTTACCGCATTGGCAAATTGACATTGTTCCCAATACATTTCTGGGCACAATTCAAAGTGTTGGTGCTGACCTTTAAAGCCCTAAACAGCCTCAGCTCCAGTATACCTGAAGGGGCGTCTCCACCTCCATCGTTCAGCCTGGACACTTAGGTCCAGCAGTGAGGGCCTCACTGTGAGAAGCGAAGTTACAGGGAACCAGGCAGAGGGCCTTCTCAGTAGTGGCGCCCACCCTGTGGGATGCCCTCCCACCAGATGTCAAAGAAATAAAGAACTATCTGACTTTCAGAAGAAATCTGAAGACAGCCTTGTTTAGGGAAGTTTTGAATGTTTGATCTTTTACTGTGTTTTCAATATCCTGCTGGAAGCAGCCCAGAGTGGCTGGGGAAACCCAGCCAGATGAGCGGGGTATGTATGTATGTATGTATGTATGTATAAATAATGTCACAATGCAAACAGTTACACAAGCTGGCCAGTGGGTTTCAGCCCACACCTCTGCTGCTCATCCCAAATCATGGACATGTCAAGCAGGATTTGAGGTGTGTGCCACAAATTGGACAGAAACGGGAATGGCAGGGCAGTTGTGGCCTTAGCAACATCACCTTCAGGCAGCTGTTGAGACTCTACTGCGGGCCCTGCTACTGACTCCTGCCCTGGGTGTAGCTCCAATCAGCACCAGGGAGAGCACTGAGGGAGAATTAATGGATGGGTCGGCTTCAGGCAACTGGGTCTGAGTGTTACCACCACCAGGTAACCCTGTTAATGTTCATTCACATGGTAGGACACCAGGAGGCACTTTGCTGAGGGGCTCCTAGAATCTGGTCCTGGTCTTCTGCAAGGGAAACTACTGTAAGGTCCCATGTAGATGACTATTCTTCGGGGTCAGCTAGTGGTGGTGCCTGCAACTCCCTTTTGAGCCTTTGCATCAAGTCTTTACCTATCCCACACTTGACATCAGGTATAGGGCAGGTGGCCTAAACAGCTTCATTATCTTATTGTTTATTTACATAATTTCTCTACCACTTTATTTTAAAAGTATTATTATTATTAACAATCTCAAAGCCATTTATAAGCTAAATGAAAGCATGAAATAAAGTAAAAATAATAATAATTAAAGTTACAGATGAAGGTCAAATGATAAAGTACATATGCACAGCAGTGTAACTGGCAAGAAAAAAAATACCTTAAATATAAAAGCACCATGGATAAAAGTCAAATACAAAAATAAATTCCAGAAAACAGGCACCAAAAATAATGCAGGCAGGGAGTTACAAAGTGTAGGTGCTGCCACCCTAAAAGATTGAGTATTACTTGGCACCTGTAGCAGTGCCAGTTCCACAGATCAAAGATCATATATGGATTAAAGAGATCCATATATACCCTATATAATATTCAAGTGTGTGGCCTGATTAATCAGGAATGGTTTATGATCAATTAACACGATCAATTAATTGGTGGTGAAAGGTTGCAGCCATAGCCCAAAGCCCAATTTGCTTCTGTATTCTAAGATGTTTATTCATTGAGAAGTCTTGAAAGAGTGGCCATTCATGGCATCAAGGCTGCATAACATTAGGAGATTACTAAAAGGCAGAAAGAAAGATGTGCATGAGTAGTTTGGTTCAGTTCTTTCTTCCATTATTATTCTCTGCATGCGTTTCTTCTGCTAAAATGTATGCATGGAACATTCTGGACAATTAAGCAACACATAATGGAATTTTGCTTCCCTCTTAGCTCGACGATTCCCTTTGTTACCCCCAAACAGTGACTCGCCTTTGTTTTTAAATAAGTAAACCGGAGACGGTATAAATGAGGGGAATTCTGTGTGTTTACCCAAGGTAAGTGTGTAAGCAGTAATAACGAAGGGAGACGGACATTGTTTTGGATTAAATTAAAGCCATTTGCCTCATGTGTGCTCATTTCCGTTTTTATGGCTCAATTCCCTGATGATGCCATCTGATCATTTCGCTGACATCCCCCTCCGTGCCTTTGCCTTAACAATCTTGCCTGGTAGGCCATTCCACACGTTTGCGATTCTCGGCGTGGATGGGGAAAAAGGCTGCCTGACATCTGTTCTGAATTTGTTTCTCTTTAATTTCCATTTATGCTTCCTTATCCTAACATCTGTGTCATTCCAAAAACGGTAACTCAGGCTGACGCTCTCCGTGCCATTTAAGATTTTATATTCCCCAGCTAACAGCACTTCTTAACCATGTAGTGTTTGTCTAGCACTTACTTGGGAGTTGGTCTAGAAACATTTCTGAGCTGTAATTCATTCGCTCCATGATATGCATTTATTATCATTAATTTTTTCTCCCCCTGTAACCCTTTTCAGTGTATGAAATGCCTTACCGCTCTAATCTCATTTATCCTTACAACAATTCTGTGATGTTTTTCGCAGAAGCTGAGGAATAGTGACTTGGTCAAGACCGCTCTGGAATAACAATTTGCCCGGAGGAGATTTGCAAAGGGGGGGGGGCGTCAGCCATGCAAAGGAACCAGTTGATTCGTGGAGGTCCAACATGTTTTGAGTGAAGAGAACTGCCTCCACCATCTTACAGATGGTGATTGCAGGAGGCTGGCCAAACCTGGGCATTGGGTGGAGGGGTGTGGGGCAGACAAGACCAATCACAGCAAGGCGGTACTCAAAGGGAGAGAGTGGAAGGCATGGCCCTCAAAAGATTACAAGTCCCATCTTCCCTGACCTGGCTGGGGCTGTTGGGAATTGGAGTCCAGAAACATCTGGAGAACCACGTGTTCCTCATCCTTGTTCTGCAATCTGGCAGCCACTCTGCAAGGTTCCAGAGAGTGGACAGTCCCAGTCGTACCTTCAGATATCAGGTACTGAACCTGGGACCTTCTCCAGGCCGATCAGATGCTTTACCACTGAGCCACCACCCTTCCATAATATCATGCTCCCATTGCTATTCTGGTCCCAAGCTTTTTTAGGGAATATAATACACAATAATATATAATGTTTGTAAATATAACTTCAATGATATCTCAAAAGCATATGTGGCCAAAGGGTTGTGGATTTACAATAGCTAACACCACCAGAGGAGGCGGGGCAGCAGAGGAGGAAATGTTGGACTTTTGATGTCTGACCCATGTTCCCTTTTGGTTGCATGCCTTGCATTGGCAACAGCAGCATCTGCTACTTTCATATTGCCTTCTCTCATTTGCTAGTCAGCATCTATTATCTAGCAGTAAAACATGCCCTACCCCATTCTAGGATGACATGCCACCCGGAAGGAGACCTTTCAGTTGGCTTATGTGAATGAGGTATGTTCTTCTGTGGATGGAGTAGAGCATAGGCTCAGCTCTGTTTTTAAGTGATAACCGTAAGAAAAGCCGTGCTAACCCTCTAGTCCAGCATCCTGTTCTCACAGTGGCCAACCAGATGCCTCTGGAAAACAACCAAGCACAAGAGCACTGTTCCTTCCTGCAGTTTCCTTCAACTGGCACAGTCATACCTCGGGTTGAATGTGCTTCGGGTTGAGCGTGTTCGAGTTGCACTCCACAGCAACCCGGAAGTAACGGAGCACGTTACTTCTGGGTTTCACCGCTCGTGCATGCGCAGACGCTCAAAATGACATCATGCGCATGCGCGGTCTTACATTGCGTTCAGGATGCGAACGGGGCTCCGGAACGGATCCCGTTCACATCCCGAGATACCACTGTATTCAGAAGCATTACTGCCTCCAACCATGGAGGTAGGGCATAGCTGTCCTGTCTAGTAGCCATTTCTTTGGTGGGTCATTTTTAGGGGCAAAGCAAGCAAAATGATGTAGAGCAATGGATCCTTTGGGAACTCCTCCTGCCCTAGCAAGTATAGCCAATGGCTGAGGCTGATGGCAGCTGTTGTTCAGCCACATCTGGAGGGCCACAGGTTCTCCACTCCAGCTTTAAACATTTGCCACTGCTGCGGTTCTGCCTGGAATGGGGGGGGGGGGTCCCATGCCTGCTTTTCACAATGGGAGGAAGGATCCACTAGCTATGCCAGTTCTGTCAGCACATTGGGGCTTCCAGCCCTTTCTAAATTCCCTCAGCCAACAGATCTTGAGTATGGGATTGTGCCCTAAGCCTCTTGTACAATAAGTAGGTTTTCTTCTTGGATGTATCCTCCTGTAGCCTATTCAGATGTGATAGCTGCCCACCCCCCCTCCTTACTTTTTTTGCTGCTGTAACTTGGCAACCGGATTCATTCTGTTAACACTCAATGTTACAATCTCTCAAAGCTGAACCATCTGTGTGGAATTAATAGGCTACCCAGAGAAATAGATGAGAATGGCCTGCCGTAATTAACATGTAGGTAAAGTATATTTAACAGATTATTATAATTAATATGTCAGTTACTGATTTCATGCTAAATAGAATTGTGAACACAAGATATTAAGATTAGTTACTCTCTGCCTCTCCTTCCCTCCCTCTCCCCTGCATGCATCTGTTGAACTAGCAAAGGGAAAATGAGAGTTCAGCATCAATAAAATTGACCCCAACATTAAGAATATCAGATACAAAAGACAAAGCAAAGCAGAGACAATGTAAGTCATGGCAGCAGTTGAAAATTATGGGCTCCATCAATTTGGAATTAACACCATGACTTCCTACAAGTGACTTCCTATCAAATAAAATTTCATTGATACACACAGCAATGCAAAATGCATTGTTTGTAAAATGAGCCAGAGGGGGTGGGAGATTCCCTCCCCACTCTATCCCTCCCCCCGCCTGCAGCACTATCAGCTTGGTTATTTTGTCAGGAACATGCCAAGTGCAAGCAAGATTGGAAAACCAACAAAGGGAAAGATGGATATGATCAGAATTCACGGTGAGCAGCCCGCGCAATGCATCTTCATGTAGAATGGATATAGTTTTTTATGTTGGCAGCTGTTTCATAAGCCACAGAATAACACCAGTTTAGTTTATATAGAACAGGGATGGAAAAACATCTCTCACTGTTCTTTAAAGTGACTTCCATGACAAATTTGCCTAGCGAGATTATTAAGTTCCATTTCTTCACATGCCTCTGGGAAAGGTAAGATTCATCTTTGTTTGATGGTCTCCTGGGCATTTTCAGCTGAACTGAAGCTAACTGCACCAGTCGGGAGATCTCTTGGATACAATTCCAAGTTGATGGCGTTTTAGCATGATATATTTGTGTGCTTCTTTTTACTGGTTATCCAACATATAAATCTCAAGGCATGCAGCTAAGAAGAATATTAAATACTAGCAGAGTAGGTTCTTTGTTGCGGAACTATGTAAAGAGGCATAAGGCCTTTTGTTTAAATCCCTTCCAGAAATTCACATTCTGCAATGCATACCACGCATTTTTAAAATGTCTGTTGGTTCCTGCTTGCAGTGTGTTAGTCACAGAGACCTGCTGTGATGGGGGGAGGGTGTCTCCGGACACCTCCCTGGATTTTCAGCTTTCAGGAGGATTTTTCCCTACCCTCATACAAAAAGGGGAGGGGGGTTCCTTAAGCCCTATTCATAGCACACATTTAAAGAACTATGATACCACTTTAAACAGCCATGGCTTCCAGAGCTTCAATACCCCTGTTCCCCTGCCAGAGCTGTAGATCCCAGAATTCCCTGTGAAAAGGGATTGATTGAAAGGGAATCGTAAGAGTCAACTCCTAGGGGTTGGGGTCCCTTCATCCCACTCCACCCCCAATAAAATATTTCAAGGGCACTGCCATTCAGATGGTGTGCATGCAGTGCATCTTATGATTGATAATGCAGGGTGGGGCTTGCTTGCCCCCCCTCCAATATTTATTTCAAGTTGGCACCCTTGCAGGGAATGGTAGCTCTGGAAGGGGAACAGTGGGGATAACCTCCAACTTCTTAGCCACCTTAACAAACTACAGCTCCCAGAATTCTTTGGGAGAAGGTATATCTATTTAAAATGGTATCATAGCGCTTTAAATGTACAGTGTGGATGTGGCCTTAGTTTGTGATTCCCGGTATGTGGAATTCAGAGGCAGACTGCTCCCAACAGTACAGGTAGAACAAGGCTAGTAGCCACTCACCACCCATGGGAAGCGGACTCTGGCCCACAAAAGGCTGTGCTGCAATAGATCTGTTAGTCGTTGTGAGTTTCTTGGTTGCTTTAGCCTCTGGTCTGTCACCCACAGTGTTATTAAATCTAACCCCATAGTTTGACATGTTGCTTGGCACCTGAAAATTACGCTCTACAAATAAACGTAATCCGTTTTGCTCCAGGTTCTGCGGTCTAAAAGCGCAGAGAGGTGTAAAAGAACTAGCAGCCAGTTTCCAAACTCTAATAAATGAACCCGTCAGAGTAGGTGCTAATAGTTAAGCCCTTCTGTTTAAGTACAAGCCGTCTGCTTTTGTGTATGTGTTTGCGGGTCCTCTGGAGAAACAATAAAGCCACCCCAAGGAATGGATTAGCACAGATAGCTGCTTCTTTTTTGTTCCCTTGTGAGTTCCAATAAGCTCTGTGCAGGAGTAGCTCCATCTCTGTCGATTTCATCTCAAGCATGGAAAGCTTATTTACAAGCAAACTGTCTCCTGAATGTCTTAAGACCGAGGGATTGTCTACCCGCTGTGCTACCCGCTACCCACAGAAGGATGCCACGCCACTCGATGGATAATCATTTCGGCGGGCCCCGTAGCACAGGCATGCTAGAAAGTTCAGCACAATTGTTATCTGTTCTGATTACTCCGCGTTGTAAAAATAAACCCCACACATTTGGGTCATTTGAGGTGTCTATATATAATACGCCAGGTCTCATCGTCAGCGAGATGGCAAATCCATGACTCCAGACTGCAGGATGGTCTTACATGATCAAATGCTCATCTGTTCAGGGGAAGGCAGGGGGATCCCTGCACACAGAAAAACAGAAAATCGGGGGGGGGGGGGGGGAGAGATGTCCTGACTCCACATTATCCCTGTCATGTGCATGGATTGTTTGTTGAGAATAGCAGCATTCAACTAGAAGAGCTGTATGGTTTAGAATGTGGGAGAGGAGAGAACACAAAAACCCAACAAAACCATTACGTTATCCATTTATTGTAAACGGTTACAAAGCCCAATGCATTTTGATAGAGGGCAACCTTCTTCAGGGACACTTATGGAGAGTAAGCTTTTCCAGCCAAACTGTCTTCACCTCAAAAATACTGGGCTTTCTAGCATTTTGCAAGAATTTCATGAATTCACAAGCACTACAACCACCCTTTCCAGATCGGCATATTTTGAGAACTGCCATTTTGCTTTCCCACAATGCCCCAGTGTGGTACTACATCAGAGGCATTGTGGGGAATTAAATCAGCAGCTCCCAACCTTCCCCTGCTTATTCAGAGTGCCACTGTCCACTGCAGCTGCCAATATGGGAGCAGGTCAACCCAGAGAGTCATTTCCAAGGGCCCCCTCAAACCTGGAGCTGGCTTTGCAGTTTGCAATACAACTATCTAGGCATGATGGACAAGATCAACCTTCCCTCAACCTGGTGCTCTCTATGTGCTTTGGATTCCAACTCCCATCAGTCCCAGCCAGGATGGTCAATGGCCAGGAAGGATGGGAGTTGTAGTCCAACAACATCTGGAGGGCAGCAGGCTGGGGAAAGCCTGCACTGGACATAGAGTCCACCAGTGCTTTTTTTCCTGGGGGTACGCAGGGGTACACATACCCCTAAACATTTTCTGAATCTTTGTACTTTTGTCCATTTACTGTATTTATTTTTCCTGATTTGAACTATAAAACGGTGATTTTCTTGAGTCAAAATGAGAGTACCCCTAAACATTTTTTAAAGAAAAAAAGCACTGGAATCCTCCTGTTTGCACAAGAAGCAGCTCAGTGTGCAAACACAAAAGCATATTTGGATTTGTCAAGTTATACTTTACTTAATATAAAGCAAGGTGGCTCACTCTGTGGGGCCAGAACAAGAGGATGCTAATTGATCATCAACAACAGCAACAATGAAAAATGCAGCTAACAAAAGCAGCCAAGGGGGGGGGGGGAGAGTCTTAGCTCCATCCCATAATTACTGAAGAAACAATATTTAACTCTATAAATATTGACAGGGTTCAATTTGATCTTTATGTGAAACATTCCAGTTGCAGATCGGCAGCACCTACAAAGCCCAGTGCAAAGACCCCTGAACAGCATTTTGCAAGCACCAATGGTCAGTTTATCACTGGGGGTAGGAAAATGCCACACATGGCCCTTTGCATGTGCCATGTTGGTGTAAAGGTAAAGGGACCCCTGACCATTAGGTCCAGTCGTGACCGACTCTGGGGTTGCGGTGCTCATCTCGCTTTATTGGCCGAGGGAGCTGGAGTATAGCTTCTGGGTCATGTGGCCAGCATGACTAAGCCGCTTCTGGAGAACCAGAGCAGCGCACGGAAATGCTGTTTACCTTCCCGCTGGAGCGGTACCTATTTATCTACTTGCACTTTGACATGCTTTCGAACTGCTAGGTTGGCAGGAGCAGGGACCGAGCAACGGGAGCTCACCCCGTCGTGGGGATTCGAACTGCTGACCTTCTGATCGGCAAGTCCTAGGCTCTGTGGTTTAACCCACTGCGCCACCCACATCCCATGCCATGTTGGTGTGCAAGCTGTTAAATAGCACCAGCCCCCCGAAAAAAGTTTGTGATGTCTTTGTGATGTCAGGTGATTGACCGGTGAGTGGCCCTGTCCTCCTGCCAAATATTTATTTAGATTTCTTACCCGCCCTTGACTATGCTTTGGCATGCCCTGCCTATTGACACCAGGAAGGCACCTTCACTCTGCTCTTTTCAGTGCAAGCCTATCCAGACATGCAGAATGTTGACATGCATTTTCATCTGTTTTATTTTTATTTATTTTAGTTTACTGTCGGTTTTAATTATTTTCCTGAATGTTTTAAGAGTTGGCTTTTTTCTTTCTACTGTTTCTTACTGGTAATCTTGTTGTTTTATTCTTTTTGTAAACCATTTTGAGGTTTCATTATGTGAGGTTTTGATTACTATCAGGCAGTATATGAATCTTGCGAAGCGAATAAATAAATAAGGTCTCAGGGTGGGTTACAACATTGTCCATCTCTGTGAGGTGTAGGGCAGCAGGAATAAAAAACCCCTTCTCTAGGCAGGCAGGCCTCTGCAGATCCATCTCTCTGCATTCCACACCACCCCCATCTTCATCTATGGAAAATCCAAAGAAAAACAGAACAGGAACGCGGTCCTAGTCCGAGAACAACATCCCGTTATCTGAAGAGCTCTGCAATCCATGGGAAAGATAGCAGCCTTTCCCCACCTCACCATCTCAATCTGCTATTATTAGAGACAACTGATGAAGAAAACAAACAGACGAGATAACAATTAGACAGTCAATAATGGCATATGAGGCAGCAAAGACAAGATGCAAACAGGCTTGCCATTATCAAGTTCATCTGCTAAGCATATGGAATGCGCCGAGCTGTTATTTTAATCATTCCTGGATGGCTGTGTTCTCTTGTAAGTTTTTGCTGAAGGAAGAGGGTGTTCAGGGTCACCACCAGATATCTCCATTAGTGGACAAAGAGATGCCTTATGTAGGAATGACTGGTTGCTGATGCCCTGGAGTGAGACCCAATTCTCAGGCTTGGGTTTTGCGGGGTTCAAGTCATTACATGCTGAATTGGAATCAAACCAAGGAGTTGGTCAGTATGGTGGACATGTTTCCTACTTGACAGAAGACAGTCCTCTATGTGAAGGACTGTCTTCTCCAAGTTTAGCATCAAAGAACTGTAGGGTTGGAAGGGACCCCAACAGTCATCGAGTCCAAACCCCTGCAATGCAGAAATCACAGCTAAAGAATCTGTGGCAGATGGCAATCCAACCTCTGTTTAAAGGAGCCCACCGCCTTCTAAGGCAATCCATCCCACTGTCAAATAGCTCTTACAGAATTGTTTGAAGATAAAGAATCCCAAGGAGGGAGACCTGCAGAAGTCTTGAATTTGCCCATCAACTCATAGCACCCCATAGACTCTTATTTCCCTCACACAGCTATAATTTCCAGAGCGGTTTAACAATCAATCCCCCCCTTCAGTTGTAGCTCTGTGGTGGGAATAGGGGGTATGTTAGCAAAGTACAACACCCTTAACAAACTTATCCCCAAAGGGCAACCCTATTGCCAACCCGTGTGCAAATTTCAAAGGACGGCTGTGTTTCGGTTCATGTATTCTTTCAGAAACTGTGGGTTCCATAGGTTTGCCTTTAAATGCAAAATGGCTGGAATTCCTCCTCCATCCCTAATCTGAAAGAATGTGAGAATCAGCTCTGAGATGTACAAAGCAGTTAAGGTGGTAGGTTTCCACTGATTGGTCGCCAGGCGTTGCTCCGATAAAACAAGGGTTTGCCCTAGCTAATTCCTATCTCATCCTTTCGACCACCAGGTGTAATTTATTGTGCATTCGCTTCATATTCAGTTGAAAAGGTATAAGAGGAAAGATCTTTATAATTGAGCTATATGTTTTGCCATAAATAGGACACCTATTCAGAGTCTCCCCTTTGTGTGGATTAAATCTGAACAAAACAAAACAAAAACCCATAGATATACAAAAGGAATAATGTGTCAATGCTTTTGTGCTGTTAGGGCAGTGCCCCAGAATCCCCATCAAGTTCAGTGCTGCGTAGGCAGTAATAAGCACTATTGGGTTTCTTAGTTTTCAGTCACTGCTGTGAATCTCAATGCAGAGAAAGTTGCAAAGGGGGGGGGGATTGAAAATTACAGGAGAGGGGGGAGTTGAACTCCTTTATTTTCTTGCATTTGAAGAAGTGTCAGAATGGTTTCCAACAGAAGAAGGAAGCAATTTCAATTGAAGGAATAATGGGAAATATATTGGATGACACGGGAGGTGGAGAGCCACAATACATTTTAATTAAATTAAAGAACAATCCCTGACAGTGCTGAATAGGTTGGAGATGAATGGATCCAAATATAGATATAGATGATAAAAATATAGCCAACAGATCACATATTGATCTCAAATGCAAAAGCATCTACTAAACATTTCCCATCCTCTCTGACAATGAACTTTCAGTGATGCTAAAAGGGGGCAAAGTGTTATAGAACAACCTCCTTATTTCAGATTACATAAAATGATTACATTTCAGATTGCATAAAACGAATGATACCAGGATGAGGATGTGGTTTGTTATTAGTGTAGTGAGGGTTAGCATTAAACGGGTGAAAAAAATCCAATATAATAAGTGCTGATGCAAAATCAGACAGAAAGACATGGAACACAAGAAGTTGGACAGATAAGGCTGTAGCTCAGTTGTAGAGCATCTGCTTTCCATACAGAAGGTCCCAGGTTCAATCCCCAGCATCTCCAGGTATGGCTGGGAATGTCCCTCCCGAAACCCTGGAGAGCTTTTTCCAGTCAATGTAGTCAATATTGCAAGAGATGGACCAATTGACTGACTCAGTTTAAGGCAGCTCCCTTCTTTCCTAATCCAAAGAGCCTTACCTCCACCTAATAAAGAGCCTGTAGAATTGAATGGTGGTAGTGAGGAGCTCTGACAGCAGAGTCAAGGCACTTTCCTCTCTTCAATACAGTGGAAGCTTATATGCAGAAGGAGCTGCTATCTTGATCTCTGTAGAATTGCAACACCACCAGCGCAAGGGGCCAGAAGGCAATACAGCCAAATTCTACCCCAAGAGGTGTCAGGTGACACGAGGAGCCAACTGGGTTCCACATAGGCCTATAAAACCAATGACTCTGAACTGGCTCCTCAGAAATCACTTGGTGCAGACTGAGTATGGGACTGTCCTGTATCCTCTAGTGCTCGAACTTTGAGGTAAAGCAAATGCATCTTTTTTGAATTCAGCTTCCAAATCTTTTCTTTCACGCACGATCAATTTCCCCAAGACTTCTGCATCACCAGCCATGAAGCCACAACTTGGCCTCACCTTTGATGAGAACACTCCCTCCCCCTAAATGGACATTTCTTGGAGTGGGCCGTCTTTCAGTAGGAGTCGACTATAATTGCACTTACTTTATTGTTCAGACATTTACGATTATTTCTCTCCTGAGCTCCTTGACTGATGTGTTCCTCAGAGTTTAGGTTACTTTTCAAAGCATCCAACTGTTGGGACTTGGTAGTTAAATAATGTGAAATTGCAGCAATGCCAGCAAAATAGGAGTAGAGTTTTACAAAAGCATGTTCCTTCTCTGAACATAATAACAGTAAATTTCTAGAGTCCTGTAGTGCAATATCCATTAGATTTATTATGTTGCAATTCCCAATCCAACTAGTTCTGCCTGAGGGTGAGTATATTACATTTCATCACAGTTTCATTTTCTCCCACAGATGAGAAATGGGAATGCTGTTCCAGTTATGTAGCATGCATGTGTTAAATCTGATCTCTAATAAAATCAAACACATCACAACTCACAGCACTTTAGCACAGCGTCGGCAAAATGAAACACCATCTGTCATCACAGAGAGATTGCCTTATTATAACACAAAAGCCTGGCTGCTTGGTGTGAACCTTGCGATTTAATAAATGGGTAAATGGAAACTGATAATTACAATCTTATTTATTTTAAGTTATTAGTTAAAGCTGCAAAAAAAAAAGTGTGGTATAATTTAATCAATTACAGGCCAGAGTGTTAATGCTATAAAGCAAATATTTAGAAGTCGAGTCTAAATTTTAAAAAGATCCAACACGAGAGAGAGAGAGGGATTGTGAGGCGTATGCATACAAAGGCCTGCCAAAATCACAGATAAAGATGGTTGCTGGGGATAGACAAAATCACTGCCAGCACTGATTAGGCCATTTTAGCATCCAGTAAATAACAGTTGAAGTACACATTGTTAGAAAAATAGCTACTGGTGTCAATCTAGGAGGGATTATGACAAAACAATCATGTTGCGATTTTACAGGATTGTTGGTTTGATGTTCTGTTGTGCAGCAGAAAAGGGCAAGTTGCTTCTTAGTACCAACCGGTGCTTATATTTTCAGAGGATCTGCAATGATGGTTTTAATCCATGGCAAAATGAAATACAAATTGGCATGTTGGCTGCCAGCTCAAATGAACAGTCCGTTGCTGCAAATGGACTCTGCACAAATTCAGCAGCTAGGCTGCAACCTGTACCATGCGCCTTTTATTTCAGTGGGCATCTTGCAGGTTTAAGAACATAAGAAGAGTCTGCTGGATGAGGCCAATGGCCCATCTAGTCCAGTATCCTGTCCCCACAGTGGCCAACCAGATGCCTGTGGGAAACAGGAAAGCAGGATTTGAGCACAAGAGTGTTTTCCCTCCAGTGATTTCCAGCAACTGGTATTCAGAAGCAATGCTGCCTCCAACTGTAGAGGCAGAGCGTAGCCATCATGACCATCAATAGCCCTCTCCTCTATGAATTTGTCCAATCCTATTTTAAAGACATCTAAATTAGGGGTTCCTATCTGGAGGCACAGAGCTGCACCCAACATTGGAGGGGCTGCAGTGATGTGGGTTTTCCCTATGAGAGAAAGAGAGACCACTGGGGGGTTTCTTAGGGAACAAGGGGGTGCAGCAGGACTAGGGGCTGACTGTCGCATCAGGAGGAGGCAGACCGTCAGGAGGAGACCAAGCACAGAGCTGGGTTCCTCTGCCTCATCAAGATTGGGAGGGCTCAGCCCCATCCCAACAGACATTGGGGGACTGAAGAAACCTCAGCCCTATAGAGTTGGCACCTATGTTCCTATACCATGCCTGTCCCATTCAAAATCCACATCAGTAGTGAGGGTGAAGGGATCATTGCTTAAAGGCAGAAGACAAGTTTTCTATGCAGAAGGTCCCAAGTTCAGTTCTTAGTATCTTCAGTTAAAAGGGTCAGGGGAGCACCTGATGGATTTGAGACTACCTGGAGAACTACTCCGAGTCAAAATAGACAGCCCTGGGCTAGATGGTTGTTCAGTCTGATCTGATATAAGGCAGCATGCTATGTCCAATGACTGTTCTCTTTGTATGCATCCACCTTGTGGGATGCTTGAAGATATCCAGTGAGGGTCTCAGTGTCAATTCACATTTCCAAATCACTCATGCATTTATGACAATGAGGTGCAAAGCATGAGTGAAGTGGGAATGAACACTCGCGGAACCAGGAGCCATCCCATCTCCATGATTATAACTTCTGGAAAGAGTTCGTCATTGGGAGCATGAGGTTCCTGCATGAAAAGTCCAAATCACGTTATCCTTACTCCTTGTAGTAATGTGCCCAAAAATGTGCCCACAATTGCACGGAATAATTGGACAGTATGCACTGACCATAGGGTCACTATGTTGCAGATCAAAAATTGTCGTTATCATACTGCTGTGTGTGCACAATTATGTATTTTCATAGAGTGGTGCTCCTAATCATGCTAATTGCACCTGTTCAGTTGTCTTCCTGCTGCTAAGAAGACACCTAACTAGGACCTCTCTCTCACCTGCCACCCCTTGACTTCCCTCATCCTTGGACTTACTCTCTACAGGAGACTAGAGGCTTCCCAATTTGTCTCTGTATATTTTAGTGAAACCCGAGAACCAGGTGCAAAAGACCTATCATTAGGATTAAGGAACCAAATGCTTTTGAATGTTTTCTGAGTCTAGGAATTCATTTTTTATTAACAGAACTGACCTGAGCTCAAAGCCAGTAATAACAACAGTCAGTAGTGGTATTTCATTGTTGCTGTTATTAAACAACCAACAACCTCATTCCCAGCATTGCTTGGGAACTCGAAGAGAACAAAAGATCAGTGGAGTTCTGAAATCAGTAGTTTAAATCAGTGAAGATAACAGAAATGCAAACCTGGTGGTGAGGTCAGCTACTGCAAGAATTTACTTGCGTTGTTCAGTACATGCTATTTAATATGTAGTGGATTTCAAACACAATTGAGATTTTAGCTGGTACTTCAGTAAAGACATAAATAAGTCAAATGCAGAGAACTAGTGCAGAATTCTACCAAGGACCTATTGCTGTGCTGCTTTCTTCCTGTCTTTTCACATGGATTCTAAAATATTAAGGAAGATATTCAATCTTTACAGTATTTTGCTTTTACCTCACTAGTTAGATTGAGCCCCCCAGACCCTGAGATTTCAGGACCCAAACCTGAGACCTAGAGGCAGCCTCTGGTGGTGTCATGGGAATGGCCCCAATGATGTCACAGGGGGTAGGCCCAGGTAATGCCATTAAGCATGACTCATCACTTCTGCAACCCTACATCTCATGCCAGGCATGCATGTGCAGTCCTTTTGAGCTCCTCTTCCTCTTGAGCCCAGCTCTGCTCCTTTTGTTCCTCTGGGCTTCCTTCCTCTCACCTCTGAACCCTAGAGATGGAAGTTAATTGGGAATGGGAAGGAGGGAGCAGAGCGGGTCAGCTACCCCAGAGAGTCTGTGATACAATTTGCAGTTGGTTGCTGCCAGGTTGAAGCTTGCAAGGTGAATGCAGTCTTCTTGATTAAAAAAAAAATTAAGGCATTCTCACCCACCTGGAGATTTAAGCCCTCCACCTGCCACCTGGACAGGGGTCAAGCAAACCTGGAGTCTTCAAGTCAGCCCTGCAGATCTTGCAACCCTAGTTGCATTTGAACATAATCATTGTGTTTTGTGCATTGAGCACATCAGATTAGGAAATGGCTGTTTTTAAAAAAGCAGCACAAGCCCAGTGAGAATACCAAGGAAATCTGCATGAGGGAGAGAAGAAGAAGAAGAGTTTGGATTTGATATCCTGCTTTATCACTACCCTAAGGAGTCTCAAAGCAGCTGACATTCTCCTTTCCCTTCCTCCCCCACAACAAACACTCTGTGAGGTGAATGAGGCTGAGGGACTTCAGAGAAGTGTGACTAGTCCAAGGTCACCCAGCCCCTGCATGTGGAGGAGCGGAAACGCGAACCCGGTTCACCAGATTACAAGACTACCGCTCTTAACCACGACACCACACAGGCTTTCGTGTTCTTATTACTTATATAGGAAAATCCTAAGAGGTAGAACACTTTCCAAGGAAGCTCATGAGGATGGGTTGCCAGGATGTTGCCTGTGCTCGGGTTTGAGTACCATGCATGGTATATTGTGTCTGCAATGGACTAGGGGGAGAATCAAGCTGGGGGTGGAGAGAAGAACACCACATGAGCTGGGTACAAACAAGACAACAACTTTTATTGGCTATACCTGGGCCCAGAGCCTCCTGACCTCACTAACAGCCCCTTGGGACTTTCCTTGAGCCACAGCTCCTTCCAAGCAGCAGATTCCTCTCCCCAAGCCACATTTCTCACCAGGCTTGTTTCATACCCTCCATGGGGTTTTTTGCCTGGCCTGAATGTGTCACTCCAATAACTAGCCTACTAGTAAAATCTGCATCCTTTGTCCTGCCCGCTTTTGCTTATGGCCCCACCCTCGGGTGTGGCCTCCAGGAGGCTGCTGAGAAAGGAATACAGTCCATCCCTGGGCTACACATTCTCAGGCCCCTATTGCCCTCCCAGAGCTACAGTTACCAGTTGTGGATGGAAGAGGAATTGACTGTTAAACCACCTAGGGATCTGTGGCTCTGCAAGGGGGACAGGGGTCCCCTCACAACTCTCAGCACCCTTAACAAACTACAGCTCCCAGGAAGCTGTGGGGGAAGCCACGTGACTGTTTAAAGTGGTACAGCACTGCTTTAAATGTGTAGTGTTAAGTGGGGCCTGAACCATGGTTTAGCAGTATACACACAAAATGTGACCTAAACTATAATTGAAGCATTATACATATCAGCACCCTTAACAAACTACAGTTCCCAGGATTCTGTGGGGAAAACCATAACTGTTTATAGTGATATCATGGTGTTTTAAATGCATGGGGGGGTGGGCCTTAGTTAGCATGATGTGTGCACTCTCACCCTCTTTTCAATTTTCAACATTAAATAAAGGAGGGACCATTTCACAAGAGAAATTCAAAAACTATTTAGCTTTAACAGCCCATCTTAAAGAGGCAAATCATTATGTAAATGTGCAACAGTGGATTGACTTTATATGTAACCCTCATTCAATCTGCATAATAAAAAGCAGGAGCCAAAGGTCTTTAAAAAGGGGGGGGGGGGAATTACAGCGAACATATTTCTGCTGAATGCAGGATTGGAATAGGCAAATTAAGATAGCTATTTTGCCACGAGGAATTATTTTGATCTCCAAATAGTTTGGGGAAATTAGATTTTTACAATATTTATTGCAGACTGTAAGATACGGCCTCCTCCCTCCCAACCTCCTTAACACTGAGAGTATCTGATAGACCTCTCTCCACCCCACGACAGCTGCTCAAATTATATTTAAGAGATGACAGAGAATGTGCTTAGCTTCCGAAGAAAGGAAACGATTTGACAGCGTACATTTTAACTTTAAACTGAATTTGAGAGCTATAAAAAGAATAATTAATCAGCTGTGATATAATTTGTACAACCATCCATAAAGCAACACTAGTAGGTATCTTCAAATTACAGTAATATGGGGGAAACCATTATCCCTCCATGAAATGTTATTACAATTTTTCTAGTAGTCTCTGTGTTCCTAAACCACCTGTCTATTATATTGTAATTTATCCTTCCCCTGAACTACCTGCAAAGACTATAAAACATTCCTCTTCAGAGCGGATTGCTAAACTAATGGCCCAATCCCATCAGCAGCTCTGCCGGCAGATCAGGGTGTAAGACCGGCTGTAAGGCATCTGAGGTTGGCTGTGTGTCACATATTCGTTGTACCAGTGAAGCAGATCTTTCCCTATGGAACATATCCTAAAGCTGCAATCAGCTGGTCAGTATCAGACTGTCACCATTATCACCGTCCTCATCATACAGTATATTTTTAGAACCCACCTTTTTGTGATTGTGGATTGCTTTAAACAGTTTTTAATGTTGTGCTTTAATGTTACAACCTGTCCTGGGACCTTAAGGTGAAGGATGGGTAATTAATATTGTGTTTACTATAATTCCCGCTATGATGCGCAATGCCACGCAAATGCAAACATTGAGAATCCACTCGGGATCTTTCACAATAGTTGGATTCGTTGCAGTAGAAGAAAAGTCTTTATTTTAGTATGTTATTCCCCAATGCAAACTGAAGAATGATGATGTTGTGTGACCAGAAAACAAAATGGGGAGGGGGCAGAACTTATGCCACGTTGATGGTAAATATGGAAGGGCCCTGTATGAATAATATAATGACACCTTCCACACAGGGGCAACAGGAGGAGAGTGTCTCTAGAGGCCCCCGGGATTTGGAAATCCCTGCCTTGGTAGATCATCTAGATCAGAACAGGGATGGCTAGCATTTTTTTGTCTAAAAAGGTTGCATTTGCCCTTGGTCAAGCCTCCATGGGCAGCCTGCCAGTGGCAAGCACAACCAAAAGTGGGTGGAGCCACACCACCCTCTAGCACACAGACACACGCAACACAATATGCATAGCACAAATAGACATCTAGGATACAGGTCTAACACATGGGCACACATATGCAGATCAGCTGAGGAAGGGAGCCATTGCCACTTATCAAATGACTGGTCTGAAATCTAGAGAGGGCAATGGTATGCACAACAGGGCACAGGTTGGCTGGAGAGATTAAAATCTTCCCAGCCCACATTAGCGCTGTGCTTACCTTTCGTTTCCCTTCCAACATCACTAAAATTGGCCGGGGGGGGGAATTGTTTGAGGTGGCTGGATTGGGTGCTCTCAGGTGTTTTAATCTGCCATTTTCTGCCATTGTTTAAAGATTTTGGTGTTCTTATCCATCGTTTTAACATAATTTGAAACTGTTTCGTTTCTGATTTTTTTGTTTCCTACAGCAGGAGGGGGAACCTCAGGTCTGGGGGACTGAATGTGACCCTCTGGTCCTTGGGACCCTCTTCAGTCCACACCCCCTCCTCAGCCTTGAGCGTTTCTGCCTGGCTGAAATGCGTCTATGAAATCTGATCATGCCTCTAGCATGCCTGGGTAGAGAAGGGTGTGGGAGTGTGCATGGAAACTAGGTAAACTTTACATTCATTGTTTTGTCCCCTTTTGCTTGTGGCCCCGCACAGTGGTGGTATGAGGCTGCCCAGAAGAAAAAGCAGCCCTCAGGGTGAAGTGAAAATTCCTCACACCTGAATCAAGTAGTTGAACAGGCCTGTAAATGAGGAGAGGCAGTCTTCTTTTTTCATTATGAAAATAAATGATGAAGCATTGCTGCCTTTTCGGAAGAGAAGTAGAAGTGGGAGGGAAGGATCTGTACAAATTTCAAAGGAAAGAAAGGATATGCTGATGTGCTTCATTTACATACTTTAGGTTCCTTGGAAGATAGTCTGATTCTTTAATAAAAAATAAAAAATGTATTCCCAGTACTATGTGCTTATCTGCTAAGTATAAGGCTTGTTTTATCGAAACACACTGCTGATATGAACAGTAAGACACAGATCTCATAATCAAACACCTATCTTGAAGGAGAAACTATTATCTACTTAAAAGATAATAAACATTCACTGGCGCTGAAGCTCACATTAACTCAGAGCACGGGAGCACATAAGTGGTGTGCAAAGAGAGCAGAGGGAAATATTTACACACAGTGTGTGTGTGTGTGTGTGTGTGTTTGTATTCTTGTACAGTATGTCCTTTTTTGATGTCCTTAAAGGAGTCACAGTGGGTGTTTGTTTTTCTCTGCACACTCTGATACAGCACAAAAGCAACACGTTGCTGTGTTTGTAAAGGTGATAAAGGAGGCAAGCTTATTCCAAGGGAAACAGGGAAGAATAGAACTCTGTTGAGGACTGGAATTGCAGAAGGGGTTTTCCAGGCATTCATAAAAATGCACTCCTTGAAGATCCATCTTCTTCTGGGGTCATCATTCTTGTTCAGCTACTGCATGTGGGACAGGAAGTCCCTCTTTCAAATCTCACCAGAGCTACCATACAGCTGCCATTTTAAAAAATTTCTCTCTCCCCCCCAAATGTCCTAGAGCAATGCAGCATCCTGGGCCTAATGAACAAAATATATTACAAATAAATCAATAAACAAACAAATGTCAGAGTTCTTGACAGCTTGATTTGTTGATGGATTGATAGATAAAGGCCTGGGGTTCAAACGGGGCTCCTATAGACCATTGTTTTGAGCTTGCTTTAGATTTGGAATGAAATTATTAAAGTTTTTTTCTTTTTCCCCTTTTCTTCTTTACAAGAGATAATCGAGTGCATCACCACAAGGTGTTGTGTAGGGTGAACTCCAGGGCGATAAACGCCTCTGTGCACTGGAAAATATAGGAGGTTCAGTACACAGAAAGGAATAACGTAGTGTCACTGTAAATTTTAAAGGAGCTGTTTATTAGAGAATCCAGTTCTCTTGCAACTCCTTGGAGAGATTGAAAATGAAAACAGTAGGGCTTAGAGCACAGCTTTATGCAGTAACTGTGTGCCGCAAGAGCTGCCTTTCAAGCATACTCATTCCTTCTTTAAAAATATACGGTAGTTCTACAGAAACACACACTGTTTATAAAGGATTCATCCTGACTTGCTTGCACAAAGATTGCTTGGAGGTTAGTCTATGGGTAGTCTCCAAGTAAGTATTACGCAGAGTAGACCCACTGAAATTTAACATATCCACAATAATGTCATTGCTGTTAAGAGGTTTGCTATGATTAGGACTAACATTGGCTACAACCCTTTGTCCAGTCTTTACTGAGTAATTCATCCTGATTTGCTTTGCAGGGTGTTGATTTTATATATCTATATCTATCTATATCTATCTATCTATATCTATCTATCTATCTATCTATCTATATATATATATGCCACTTACTTGTCAATATGACTTCCTGTTAATCATTCCCACAGTTTTCAGTGCATTTCCCTGTAACTTTCCTAACTGCAAAAGGTCTGCAGGGGGTTGTTTGCAGTGTGTGTGTGTGTGTGTGTGTGTGTGTGTGTGTATGTATTCAGCCTCTGGAGTGCAAAGTCAATACCTTTCCCCCCAGACAGCAGCAGAATAAGCCATGATTTTCTGTTGTCAACCTGCATGTTGAAATACACTGAAGATGGCAGTTGCAGAAAACTGGAACAATAACTCCTGAAGCACCATTTATATATTTCCTTTTCCCCAGAAAAGGTGTTTATTCCCCTTAGAGGGTTTTTGATGGAAAGAGAGTTTTTCATGTTAATAAACTCGTATCATAAACTGTTCCCACTTAACCCAAAAAAAGAAGCTTGCTTTGCATCACCCAGAACAGAGTTTAACAGAGCCATCCTGTTGTGCATGTTCTACTCATTGAGTTTGGTGGGACTTACTCTCTGGTGAGTGTGCACAACCCACCCCCGCCCCGGCTGCAATCCTGCGCACATTTATCTGGGAGCAGTGGTGGCTGGTGCCCATTAAAATTGGTGGGGTGGAAGACAGGAGCCCAAACAGTGTGTTAAGCTAGAGCTACAGAACTCTTGATCTCTCTCCCCAGTGCTGGGAGATCAGAAACATGCTATACCGTATAGTCCCTGGGGCATTCCTCCCATAGACCATAGAAACATGCCCTTTCAAACGTCTTTAAAATGTGATTACAAAAATTCATGGTAAGATTAGATTAGGTCTTTGTATCGCTTCCCCGCAGAAAACCGAGCTCAAAGCAACTGACAATTCAATCAAAGATTCGATTCAATCAAAGATCAACATAACAACATATATCTATATCTATATATATAACCAACCCACATTTCAATTCCAAAATATGTCATTTCTAAGCAAAACGACAATATCAATCTAACCCAATGTTAGATATGACAAGCTCCTAACACAGAAGACAGTACGTATCTATCAAATTCCCTAGCAAAGCTGCACTAACAGTAGGAGCGCCAGTACCCCCTGAAATGCAAATATGGCCAGGCAAATAATAAATACAAGCCCTCAGATAAATAGTGAGTGGATATTATTTCAGCAGAGAGTCAAGCAAATGCCACACACCCCGCCTTCTAACTCCAACAAAAGAACAGAGGAAGGAGAGCTTCTGAAGCCTTATGCAATATTTCACAGGGGGGACATGGTAGTGTGGTGGTAGAGCACCTGCTTTGCATGCAGAAGGTCTTAAGTTCTCCAGGTAGGATGTTGAACTATAATATTAACCATTGGTTTGACTTGATGCAAGGCAGCACCCTGTGTGTCACAGTGGCTAGGCCCTGCACAGAGGAACATAGGAAACGCCTTTAGGAACAAAATAAGACCCTGCAGGTTGAGGCCAAAGACCCATTTAATCCAGCATTCTTTTCTCACAGTGGCCAACCTGTGGGAAACTCACAAGCAGGATCCAAGCACAAGAGCACTCCTCCCTCCTGTGGTTTCCAGCATCAGGCATCCAAGGCATACTGCCACCAGTGGGAGGCAGAACGCTGTTGCTACATGCTGACGTGTACTCCTAAGTTCCATCCCTGATCCGCAGGCCACTAAAACTGGTATTCAGAAGCATCACTGCCTCTCACTGTATCATCATGGCTAGTAGCCATTGATAGCCTTTCATGAAATTGTCTAATCCTCCTTTTTTAAGCCACCCAAGTTGATAGCCATTCTGGCCTCCTGTAGGATCAGGTTCCAGCTTTAGCTCTGTGCTGCATGAAGAAGTACTTCACCCATCTGTTCTGAATCTTGCAAAAGAATAAACGATTGCGGATCTCTAAGAAACAGTAGCCAGTTTTTGCATTTCCATTGTCAGATTCATGGCCAGCACCTCAAAATCTATAAGAATTTGCATGAAGCTTGTCAAAATTTGCTGCGCAGTGTATACATTGGATGTCCTTGAGTTCTACTGTTAGGAGAAAGTGAGAGAAACTTCTCTCTACCTACTAATCTGCATGCCATGCCCAATTTCCTAAACGTCTATCATGTAACCTCTTGTACCAAGTCAGACCACTGGTCCATCTAGCTCAGTGTTGTCTACGGTGTCTGGCAGTGGCTCTCCAGAGTTTCAGACAGTGGGTGCTCCCAATCCTTCCTGGAGGTGCCAAGGACTGGACCAAGCAGATGTTCTACCAGTGAGCTACATACATCCCTTCCTGAGGGCCATCTTCACCTGGGATTGTTGCCACAGGCCTTTCTTTGACACTGAAGAGATTTGGAAGAGCTTTGCTTGTGCACTGCAACCCTTGGGCCTAAGAAACCCATAGTAACCAATGTCACTGTAGATGACCCTGAAACTCTGTGGCTTTGGAGTACTTCCAACCTTAAAGGGTATGTAAGAATGGTTACTTCATCACATAATTGCGAATGAAATAAACTCTTGGCTTCAATGCAGCCGAGTAACTTAAGGTGACTATTACTCAAAGGTAATAGTGATGGCATTTAGGAAAAACAAGCTCACTGAGTTACAGGATTAGCTGGGCTGCTGGAGTGAGGGGCCTGCATTTCAGCCAAGCCAAGTCTGAATGAATGCAAGCAGCGTTGGATGAAATCTAATCAAAGCGAGTACTGGAAGAAAAGGGCATTAAGGAGAATGGAAAGTGCTCAGCAAGAGATTAATGTATGCTTCTCCCTCCCCAAAATGCACCCCTCCTAGCAATAAATGCACTAATGATCAAAATCAGCATTGAGTAAACAAGAAAATGAGGGATCCAATAAAGGAAGGAATGTAGCATAGGAAAGTACATGAACATTTCACACACGCACATATAAAAATAGAGAGAGAGAAGAGAATGAATGAAGGTGACTACAAAATATATAAGGAAAGGAGAGTTGAAGAGGGGGCAAAGCTGATTGCAGGAGTGGTTAAGATAAAGAATGGGACATTTTTCCAATTACAGCAGATGAAAAACAAGAGGTCAGCGAAGGAGACAGCCTGGCCTCTGAGGGATAACAAGGATAATTTATTGACTGAAGAAATACACTTTGCCGGAAAATATTAAATGAATTCTTTAAATCAATGTTCACAGAGGAATATGGGAGGCAGATGCCATAAACTCACATCAGCTCCCCTATGATGGACAAGGGAGAGGAAAAGATGAGAGCAGCAAAACCGATTGTGGAAGAACATTCAGAGAATGCTGGAAATATTCACAGCCATTCAGAATTCTTGGGAAATTTTGCAAGACACGCCTGAGATCTGTCGGTCAGGTTTGTGGCAGAATCAGGGAGAAGATGTATCTTATATTGTTCTTACCTGCCCTGGGTGCTCAAGCTGAAGGTGAGTAATATTTAAATAACAACAACAACAGCAACAGATTTAGGAGTTCTATTCAATGTTAATTCCACTCAGAGCAGATCCACTGAAATTGATGAATAATTTAACTCCATTAAATTTCAAAGGGGCTGCTATGAGTGGAACTTAGGAAATTTGTTGTTATTTGGATTTCTTACCTGCTCAGCACAATACTGAGGTTGGGTCACATTGATCCGGCAGTGTAAAAATAATAAATAAATTGGTAATTGTTCTAGGGCTTGACCCTTCCTTAATCTCTCTATAATGGTGGGAAATGGCCTAAAATTGATATCAACACAACAAACCTAGGTAGGGAAAAGGAATATTGATAGTTCTATAAATACGGTGCTAGGTGGATGGTTTTTCAGCCAGAAGTCACTGGAATTTAATTCCGGCACCTCTCAGGTGGGCCCCTTTGCCATTATAAGAGGTGTTCATGGTGAGGTCTGGCACCCCTTTTCTAGAAAAATAGCACTGATGATGATGATGATGATGATGATGATGATGATGATGATGATTGTTATTATTATTATTACTACTCAAACAAATATTAGTTGATTAATTACATGAACTTTATTCAGTAAATTCCTTGATGAAATCTGCTTAAATTTGCATAAGAAAACCCAATAACTAACATAGATAAATACGTTTTTGGGAGTGAGGACCACATTCTCCGAGGAGCAAGTGGCTGGGATGCCCCTTTTCTCTCTCACCCCTTGATACAGTCATCAGTCATTCATTATTTCTGAGACACACACACCCATTCACATTTTTCTCTTACATAGCAAGGAAAGCCTCTTTTCAGATGGCATCTGCTGTCTGCTGTTTTTAAAGGACTTCTAATTTTAAAAACTTCCACCCTTCTTAGTGTATCAGAATTACTTTTAAGAGAGGCATCTTTGACCTCATTGTCATTTGTTGTTGTTATCCTTATTATTTATTAAAATCTGCAAATCTCTTTTTACTCCAAAGAGAGGGTCATATACTTTTTTAAAAAAAACAAAACTGCAAAATTCTCCTGGTCTCAAGCTGAATTAAAGCCTATACATGAGAGTGAGCCATATTTTTGGACAAGGAGTCATTTATGGAGAGTCCTTTAAGATTCCCCATTTCCATGCATTCCATATACCAGCTACTTGATATATGAAATATTTATGAAGATGTAGAAATCTGCTGAGGAAACAAAACTGGTGAATGGGGCCAGTAAAGACCAAAAGGAGGGCAGCAATAAAACTGTGAATGATAAATAGACTAGGATCTCAGGCTGGTGCACTTACAGAACCATCCTGTGCAGGATTACAAAGAAAAAAGTCCCACTGTGTTCAAAGGGACCTTACTACCAGGCAAGCGTGCATCAGTTGCACATCTGAAATTGTCTATGGCAGGCATGGGCAAACTCCGGCCCACCAGATGTTTGGGACTACAATTCCCATCATCCCTGACCTGTTAGCTAGGGATGATGGGAATTGTAGTTCCAAACATCTGGGGGGTGGGCAGAGTTTGCCTATGCCTGGTCTATGGGGTTGGGGAAATGGACCATTTCTGAAATTAACTGAGGTAGCTAAAGAGACTGTTTATGGCCAGTGGTTACCAAACTTTTTCAGGACACTGCCCCCTTAGTTCCATAAATTCTTCCCCAGTTCTCCCTATGCTATAAGAAGCATTATTCAGAATACAGTGGTACCTCAGGTTAAGTACTTAATTCGTTCCAGAGGTCCGTTCTTAACCTGAAGCTGTTCTTAACCTGAAGCACCACTTTAGCTAATGGGGCCTCCTGCTGCCGCTGCGCCACCGGAGCACGATTTCTGTTCTCATCCTAAAGCAAAGTTCTTAACCCAAGGTAATATTTCTGGGTTAGCGGAGTCTGTAACCTGAAGCATCTGTAACCTGAAGCATCTGTAATCTGAAGCGTATGTAACCCGAGGTACCACTGTAGTGGTGTGCACGACCCACTAAGGAAGATAATAACAACATGAAATTCACAATACAGTATTAACAATTAATTGCATATTTATTCAAAATACAGTTAAAACCATTTAGTTTAATGAAGGTCAACCAAACTGAACTTGATCCAGTGTTACCAGCTTTTCAAAGCCATGGTCATTTGCACTTTCAGGGCTTCCCAGAAGTGCACTCTTAGTGCACCTCCTAGCTAATCCCCCACAAGGGGCAGGACCCTCAAACAAGCCACAGAAGAAAATCGGACAGCACCTAATGTCAGTTGAAGACATTTTGGTTTAGGAGGCTTTCTCTGAGGTGTAAACCAGATCTTTATGGACGATTGGTTTTATGTTGGATGAAATGCCCACACTGTTTTTAGAGTTTGTATGGATGGTTTTATTGTTTTAGTGTTTGTTAAATTGATTTTATTATTTTTAGAGCTTGTTTCTGTGTTTCATTCTGTTTTTAACCATGTACACTGCACCAGTGGCTTTTTGCTGTGAAGTGTTCTATAAATTTGTTTCATAAACATATAAATATATTAATCTCCCCATCGGATCAAGCTTTTAAATGATAGCCTTTGGAATCCACAGGTTTTTAGATCAATGGTATACTTTTAGTGATATTGCCTATTTTTCTATGCTGATTTCCTCCTTGCTGTTGACATTTTCATGCTGGAATTTGTTTGTTTACAGTGTTCTGTAATTATTACTGAATTTTAAGGTTTCCTTTTTAAGCTGCCCAGAAAATGGTTTTGGTTGCCATATATACTGGTGTCAATGAATGAATGAATGACATAAAGGGAGAGTGAAAGGTCTGACAATAACATTGTTCACGGCACAGTACAACTGAGATCACCCTTCAGAAAAGGAAAAGGACAGCTGGTCCAGGACTCAGCTTCCCAAAAGCTTATGGGAAGTCCATGAAGAGTACAGAAGGCAATAGCTCCCCACTGCAACTTCTCTTGTTCAGAGAAGTATGTATATTACCTGTAAGATCATGGACGTTCCATTGAGCAGGGATGGGAAATCTGTGGCCCACTAGATGTTGCTGAACTACAACTCCCATCATCCCTGAACATCAGGCCATGCTGGTCAGGGCTGATGGGAGTTGAAGTCCAACTACAGCTGGTCTGACCAATGTCTTCAGAAGTCATAAAGTCAAAAGACTAAGTAGGTGAGAACAGGCAGAATGTTTGAGAACAAAAATACTCTAGCCTACCAATGCCTTCAATATCCTATATGCTTCTTTTTAAAAAATAAATAAATAAATAAATAAATCCTCTTGTTTACAGATGCCTTATCCAGATGTTTGCTTATATTTAAGTGAGCCTAGTGCATTAAGTCAAACACAGGAATACACTTCAACATTCTAAAACAACAGCATCAACGCAACACCACTCAGCTTTCATTTGTGCCAGAAAACTGATAGCTTGATGATTCATGCTCGTGATTCTAAAATGTATGAGTAAAAATGTGTTTCCAAAAATACAGAGGTTGCTGATGAAAACTTTTGCAATCTGATGACAACAAAGTAAAGGTCATTTATTTGTTGAGTGGGCTCTGCATATGTTCCTTTTACTTCCTATATGACATGGTAGATACCAAATTTCTTCCCCCACCCAAAAAATCATCATCATCATCACAGATGCTAATGGCAACACTTATCAACATGGGTGCCATTTGAGAAAGCTCTGATTCACCCAGTTACGTGCTCTGAAAATTTCCCAGATTTCTAGAATTCCATTGCCTCATATTCAGTTCCTATGTTTATTTCACCCAAATGCTCCCCTTGCCAGCTATTAAGATGCCAGAATATGGAATCATTGGTTACTCAGGAAAGAATTTTGTACCAGGTGAGGGGGTGGGGTGGTTTTTATTGGAGCTTAATCCACCTTCCAGTTGTCACCATTTCTAAGTACCACAGCCTCTGCACCATGAAGAGACCCAGAATTCAAATGAATCATCTTATCATGCCTCATAACTCACCTGGTGCCCTCCCCTTCCAGAATAATGAAGGCCCTAATAGGACTTTGCTGTAGTGAGGGAGGTGGTATTGATATACCTGTCACTAGAAACACAGGAACATAGGGTCACATCATAGGAACTGCTTCATTCAGACCAAGGGATGGTGTCTTGTCCAAGTGCCCTCCAAAACCTGGAGTAAGCACTGTGTGTATCATTAAGTGTGTGTTGATTGTAAGGGGGTCTGTGTTGAATGAGTGTATTCATGGCCTCCCCCCATGCCCACCACTGGCCACACCCACTGGCATGCAGCTTCTGAGTGCCCAGAATTGCCACAGCACTGGCATGCAGATGTTGGGAGAAAAAAGGCTGCTCGCCCTCGATTTAAGTGAAAGTTGGTTTTTCCCCCTAAATGCCAGCCGCTTGCTTTAAAAAGGAAGGCTAATGAAACATTGGCACCTAAGTTTCAAAGCAGGATAACAAAGGGAATCAATCCATTTTCTGCAGCAGAGGAGGAAGGAAAGAAATGCATAGCTGTTATTGACTTTTCGGTCCCATTTCCAGAGATAATCCTTGTTATCAGAATTTACTAGTCACCTAGTTATGACTAAGCTGAAGACAATTTCAGCTCTCTTCAATGTCTCCGATAAGCCGGTGACTCAATATGCCAACATTTGAGAGTGATAAATTTCAAAGGCTTCAAAGCAGTTCCACTGCTATATTATACATGTCATAACAATCCCACACTCCCCAGAAGACAGTCGTCATGGAATACATCACACCACTTGACAAGCAAACCTCAGACTCAAAGACCCACTCTTATCTCATCTAACGTGCCAAAGTGATTTCTATCACAACAAATGGAGCCAGCCCAGAACAATTTGGTTCAAAGGGAAATTGAGATGAAACTACCTCTAATAAGGGAGAAGATCTTCTGGGCTTGGGGAGACTAAGAAAATGGACTGGAAATACATATGATTTCCTCCCCCTTTGGTCAAAATTCTCCCATCAAATTTATCAGGATCCAGACCTCCTTTTATTTTTAAATGCCAGGAAGGTACAAAGGAGGAACAGGAAGATCAAAAATGTTTCCGGTGTTTTATATGCTATGTTGTTTGTTACATTTCTAAAAGTCTAATGAAAAGTGATTGGGGTGTTCACATGCTACATTCAACAAGCGTAAAATCTGTGAGCCTGTAGATACATGCATTTGATCTGTACACTTGCACAGTTATTCATATGTAATGTTTGTGTACCTCTGTACATGCTAGTGAAGTTGTGCAGATCAACTCTTTCACCCAAATGCATGTATCCTTATTATTACTACTAATACTACTATTATATTTATTACCCATATTTCACCAGAACATCGCAGGGTTCGTAGATATAGCCTGTACCTGTGTTCAGTGTAATGTATGAACAAGCCTAGTGTTAACTCCTAGGCCAGGATGGGAGTTGAAGAGAACCCTTCGCCCAGCCCCACAATGATTTCCTTCCCCTTTCATTACTGGGAGCAATGTTAACCAATGGGATCTCCACCAGATTTTCCTGGACCACATCTCCAATCAGCCCTAGTCAGCACAGCCATTGGCCAGAGATGATAGCAGTCTATTTATTCTTTATTTTATTATTGCAGTCATGCTCCACCTTCCCTCCAAGAAGCTCAAGGTAGTGTATATATCTCCTTGTTTTATCTTCACATCAATCCTGTGAGGTAGACGAGGCTGAAAGATTGTGACTGGCTCAAGGTCACGCAGTAGTCTTCATGGCTGAGCAGGATTTGAACTCTGGTCTCCCAGGTCCTAGGCCAACACTCTAGCCACTACACCACACTGACTTTGTTTGGAGACCAAAAACAACTGGAGAGCCACCGGGGGGGGGGGGTAACACTTAGGCTAAAAAATGAGGTGCAGAAGGCAGAGTAAATGGACAGTTTTCAAAATGGAGGAGCATGGGGCTCCCCCATCTCTGCTGTCCACAAATGATCTGGAATAAAGGTTGAGCAGTGACAGACCAAAGTTTCCAGATTCTTCAGGATGGCGAAACTCAATGTGTCATTGAAGAACTTCAGGATTAACCTCTCCCCAATGTGCATGGGCAACAAAATGGCAAATGATAAAAGTTGTAATAAAAGTTGCAATGAAAGTAAGGGCCTAGTGATGCAAACATAGGTAGGTGCATTTAACTTAGACAACACAATAAATGGGCTTATAGCCACAGCCCGTTGAACACAATGCAGAGTTGGCCACTGCGGTTGGACTGCTAAAGCCTAAGACAGAGCTAGGAGGATGTGAGTCTCAAAAAGGGGCAGTGAAGGCCCCTGCACTAAATCTCCCCTTGGCAGAGTGTCTTCTGGAAAAGCAGCAGCCTCTAATGAAGACAAAGAGGGTACCGAGTCCCCAGTGTCCCCTTTTGTGATAAGGGCCGCTGAATGTTGGTGCCTCCACTCATCCACTGATTAGGTCTCATCAGGGCTGAGGGCTGGTGGATCCTGGCAGTCATAGATTCATTCGTAGTCAGAGCAGTTCTATCCTAAGGTGCTTGTGGGTTTCCACAGGCATTTGGTCAGCAACTTTGAGCCAGGGTGTTGGACTGGATGGACCATTGGCCTGATTCAGCAGGTGCTTCTTGTGTTGTTAAGATACCTCCCACCCTGCTTGGTGCCCTCCAGGTATTGTTGGACTCCAACTCCCATCATCCCTGACCATTGGCCATGGTTGATGGGGGTTGGAGTTTAGCAACATTTGTAAAGCAGCAGACTGGGGGAGACTGCATTACTGTTTTTGCATGTGAAAATGAGAACATTTTCTCTCTCTTAGCAACAGCACATAAATGTAGCCAGCCTGAGTGCGTACTTTTAAGTAGTGAGGAATTCACACACACACACACACTTGGTGTATTATGCTTCTAAATAATAAATAAGACGGAGGCTATGTTATTTATGTGTTTCTGTTTAAGTGCCATGATGCATAGAATATTATGTAACTATAATGAGAGGGTGTCTAGATGTTCAACAAAGAAAACCAAGTCTGAACAGATGGGTCTTTCACCGCTGAAGCTATTTTGGAATAGAGAAGACAACTGGCATGTAGAAGACACAGATACAGAAAGATTGCAATGGAAACGAAGAAAGATGTAGGCCATTCTGCAATTGGTTCGAACCCAAGGCGCAGCTCCTGTCTGTTGAAATATTGCCCTTTTACAAAAGTGATTATGAAGCACCTAGCAGGCACATAAACTTTTCTCTGCCAGGCCAAAAGAGAGCTCAGGTTCTAGCAACAAGAACATAGGAAACCGCCTTCTACAAAGCCAGACCATGGATCTATCTATTGTAGGACTATTTACCCTGGCTAGAAACAGCTCTCCAGGGTTTACAAGGAGAGAGCCTTTCCCAACCCTGCTTGGAGGTGCCATCGGGGATTGAACCCGGGGCCTCCAGCAAACAAAGCAAATGCTCTCCCACTGAGCTATAGCCTTTCCCAAAGGACTGCACATTTGTGCATTTTGAGAAGGAAGGCTCAGTAGATCAAAATCTGATTCTAGAGTTAAAAAGTCAAGACCCACCCCCAAAAGGAATGCATGGAAAAACCACGGCATACAACAGTGTTTAAGAGAAGGATATACAAACATTTGTGCATATAGAGACATATATTGCTAAGGAGGAAATCAGAGCATGGGGAGAGGGAGGAGATACTCAGATCGTTTGGCTTCTCTCTCTCTCTCTTTTGGCCTAATGAATAAATTATCCAGGCCCCATTTGTGCACCTGCTGCTTTGGGGAGGGAAAAAAATTGCTGCCCCTTTCCACACCAAGTGAACAGTAAACATTGCACAATGGCTCGGATGTCGCTGGAGCCCCGCCAGCAAAAATTACCACTCTTCAACCAAGATAAACATCATATTACTTCATTACCCTTTTAAAACATATGCAAATTAAATCCATTATTCTTTCTTACTGGAGAAATGAAGTTCGTTTGGCTGGGATTCATCAACTCCCTTTTGTTACCATCAGCCATGAATGGATGAACCTCATGTCCACGTTGCCCACTTCCCATCTTTGAATCAAACATTAATACCATTTGACAGTAATAAATAACATTTATCACAATGGGGATCTAATAATGATTTTTCCCCCCACTAAGCTGGCTCATCAGCTGACAACTGCATAAATGAGATTAGCATAACAGCTGCCTCTGACAAATGTATCTAAATCATTTTAATGCCAGCTACTGCTTTTGATCTCCCTATCGCTTCATTGCCAAAGCTAAATCCATTTCTCCCAGATTTGTGTGTACACACACTATAGTGTGTGTGTTTGTGTGTGTGTGTGTGTGTGCACATCTATGTTTTAGAGACTGATGTGCTGTTCATGTTCATGTTCATGCAATTAAAAGAATTAGGAATAAGAATAGGACATCACTGCTGTAGTGTAAACACACGCTGTCACCTTATGGGATATCATTTTGCTGTTTCCCCCCAGAATTGTTGCAAAACAAAAGCTCCAGCGAAGACTGCTGTAATGTATCTCCCCTTCCACCTTCCCAGTTTAAGAGAGATTTGAATGCAAATTATGACATTAACTATACATTGCTGTCGCTTTCCAAAGAGGTCTGCTTGATTCGTAGATATCTAAACTGATTCCTGGTAAGTATTTTGCATATAAAGAAGCACATATTAAAAACAACAAATCACTGTGTGGGGAGCATGAATGCAACTTTGACATAATGAGCAGAGAAGCCACTTTTGCAGCACTGGCAATCTATTGATTTTCTCAAGCAATTAAATTACTATTTAAAAAAAAACAAAAAAACAAAAAAAACCAACTTGTTAGTTACAAACCATAAGCAGGGAATCATCATAAGTCCCACCACTTTCCACCAGATGGCATTGGGGAGATGGAGTAGAGAAGTTTGTTTACCCAAGTAACTTGTGGGGCACCAGAAGTTGCAGTTGCGGAGGCGGAATGCAATAGTTATGTAAGATTAAGTGGAAATTGGGTTACTTGAAGAACATGAAGTACTCTGATCTAAACAGCTGTACTTCAGACATCACTATTATGTGTTTGTTTGTTTGTTTGTTTGTTTGTTTGTTTGTTTTGTTTGTTTAGCTGGATTTAAAAAGGTAAAGGTACCCCTGCCAGTCTTGACAGACTCTAGGGTTGTGCACCCATCTCACTCAAGAGGCCGGGGGCCAGCGCTGTCCGGAGACACTTCCGGGTCACGTGGCCAGCGTGACATCGCTGCTCTGGCGAGCCAGAGCCGCACACGGAAACGCCGTTTACCTTCCCGCTAGTAAGCGGTCCCTATTTATCTACTTGCTCCCGGGAGTGCTTTCGAACTGCTAGGTTGGCAGGCGCTGGGACCGAACAATGGGAGCGCACCCCGCTGCGGGGATTCGAACCGCCGACCTTTCGATCGGCAAGCCCTAGGCACTGAGGCTTTTACCCACAGCGCCACCTGCGTCCCCTTAGCTGGATTTAGATACTGCTTAATCAGGAAAAGCTCTAAGCAGTTAACATAAAGCAATATTAAACATTCATCAAAAATACCTATGAATTCAAAATTTTAAAAAACAAAAACACATCAAGACATAAATAAAATTCAACAATTTTAAAAATATATGCAAAAGAAAATGGCTTGATAACATTACTGTACGTCTGCAAATTATACACTTTTGTAAAGGAAATGTGGGGGAAACATGTTAGTTCTTTTTTTTCTTGAGCCAAAGATATTAGCACCAGGACAGACAAAAAACACTGTCTTATAATAAACTGGACCATTCGTCTAGCTAGCTCAGTGTTACCTACACTGACTGAAAACTGTTGTTTAAGGTTCCAGATAGAGGCCTTTCCCAGCCCTACCTAGAGGTGTTGGTGATACATCCTGGGACGTCTTGTGTATGAAGTATTACCAGTAGTTCCACCACGGAACTCCAACGCAGGCACATTTTCTATGTGTCATGTGGTATCTTGCCAGAGGAGGGTGCTGCTAACCTCCTCTCCACTGCACTAAAGTGGCACCACTGCGGATAGCAGAAGGATGGTATTGCAGCTGCCCAGCTAGCAGGGATCAGGCAATGCATAATCTAACTGAATGCTATCTGGTTCTATAAACTGCTGGTTCTGGTTGAGTTCCTCAAGCTGAACAATTCGTTGGTCCAGGACCAAACTCAGAAATATGTCTCTGTGTTTTTCTTTACTTAATCACAATTTTGGAGGAGGGGGGAAGAGAGCGATGGTACTGCCCCAGTCATAATCCAGACAAATTCCACCCACCTTACTCCAGCCTATTGTTTCCATTAGTCCAGTCCAGGAAGTTTGGAGTCATTCAGCAATGATGCAGCTCAGATACCTTACATGGTCTCTGGACGCTCCACTCCTTCCGTTGTCTCAGCCAGCCCTGATCTAGGAAGGTTCCTGGCTAGCTTCATGTGAGGCAGCATTGGTCGTGTGGCCCTGAAGATTGTGCCGGATTGACTGTGGCCCTGAGGGAGATGAGGGCAGCAAGTACCCAGGTGAGGTAGAAATTCTATAGAGCCCATGATCATTTAGGCCTGCATCACTACGTAAGAGTGCAGCCTGAACACAAAACTGATAAGAACCAGTCACCTAACACTGACAGCCCCAGGTAAGGTGCAAAGAGGGCTTTGTGCATACAGCAGAAAACTTGGGTTGAATAAGTGCTTTCAAGGACTGTGGTTGGATGAAGAGATGGGTGAGGTGTTGGGGTGGCAGATGGTGGCATAAGTTGGTTGGATGAAGGATGAAACAGCCAAAATAATGTGTTTTTCCTAAATAGGATGTGTGCTCATGGAACGCTGTCACAGACTCCATGGACTCTGTCCAGTAATGCATTACTGAATAAAGTCAGACTGATGCGGAATTTGGTATGACCCTCAATGTTGGACCCCTAAAGGAAATTTTCTCCCTCCAGCCATTGGCAAAGGATGCCCAATAGTTCTTCAGGGTCACAGGCAGTGTTGAGATCTGCCAGAGTGATCTACTCCTCCTGACTATTGTCCAAAGAGACCTCAGGATCCAGATCTGGATACCACTGAACTCTAGAAAAACTTCCCTTCCTGGTGAAATCTGCCCCCTTGCACCTCTAATTAAGGGGGGTACACAGATGTGATTGCTTGTAAGCAATTGAAGTATTTGGTCCATAGTGGGGCATGAGGAGGTTTATATTAGAGGCTTCAGGAGAAATAAGAATAAGAAATAAGAATGCAAATAATAAGGATGAATGATCAAATATGTAACTACTTAAATTTCACACTCTCTTACACATTTCCTTCAATATCCCGAGCATATACCAATGCCTCGATTATCCACAAAATGAACTTAAACTTGCATTTGAACAAGATGCAAAGAGATGAGGTCATCAAGCTCTTCCCTGTAGCAGGAGCTAGTTTTACACAGCTGGGCATGTGACGCAGGGAGATGATGTCATCCCCTTTCTTCCTTTCCCTGCCTCCAGCAGTGAATTTCCAAGCTTATGATCCTTCCTTGTACTTGGTTTTCTGCTGGCTGTCCTACTTCTAGTTGTCATATTAATCTACATGAATTTCGTTACTGTCTTTGCCTCTTTGAGGCTCTCAGAAAGAGGGAAATCAAAATTATTCTGTCCATTTGTTTTGCCTTTGTACAGAGAACACAGCAACCTTTTATCCAAAGCTTTTGTTTGGAGAAGCAAGTCATTTTTCATGAATGAGACAGGGGTACCTGCACTGAGTGCCTCTGGAAATGCTTCTTATCATTCCCTCTAGTTAACACTGTCACCTTTCATTATTTAATTCTGAAGTACAAACTTAGCTGATTGGTATCCACAATGTATAATTATGGGCAGAGGAGTTGAAGAGCAGAAATATTGAATTAGTACTTGGGGGAAAAGTGCCTCTCTGAACTTTCTGCAAAAGAAACTTACTTTCTACAAGCCACAGCAACAATTTGTAATAAATAAAGTTATTGTGGTTCAATGAACATTTGTTGTTTTTTAATCTTTGGTCTTGTGGTGTAGTGGTTAAGAGCGGTAGTCACGTAATCTGGGTAACCGGGTTCGCGTCTCCGCTCCTCCACATGCAGCTGCTGGGCCAGTCACAGTCTCTCAGCCCCACTCACCTCACAGAGTGTTTGTTGTGGGGGAGGAAGGGAAAGGAGAATGTTAGCCGCTTTGAGACTCCTTAAAGGGAGTGAAAGGCGGGATATCAAATCCAAACTCTTCTTCTTCTTCTTATTTTGGCTCCGTTGATCATAATAAATCAACGGTGATCAATAAAGTCACACTAGATGAGCAATATAAACTCATCAGAAGGTGGCTTAGCATTAATCAGGGTGTCCGCTGGTTGATCATTACATGTGAATTACTGTGTAGCTCCACCATGAGTGTACACATATGGTACGCTTGCTGAACATCTCTTTTGCAGAAGGCAACAGTGGCTTGTGGCTGTAAAGTGATTCCTTGTCTTTGGGTTGACGTGAAGAGATGTGGTCTATGGTGCTGGAGCTACAATGTCGTATTGGCATGGGATGAACCTGCTTATGTGAAGCAGCCCTTCTAATTTTGAAACTTCAATAAAAAATATATGGGGGGCGGGGGAAATATAGTAGACCATTTTGGTTGCAGAGTTGGCAAGCCTACTTTGTGTCACCAGTGTAGAGGGACAGGCATGCCTGCCTTCACCTTTTGTAGAGCACCTGTGGATTTGATAGGCAGGCAAACTGTGTGCATTTCTGCTGCAGTTCCCCGTTTGTGGAATGCTCTCCCCAAGGAGACTCACCTGGCACCTTCAGTACATATCTTTAGGCACCAGGTGAAGACATTCCTCTTCAACGAGGTCTTTAGCTGATTAAATAACCTTTTAAATATGTTTGTGGGAGGGGGGTTAATGGTTGTTATTGTTAGTTTTGTTTTTCCTTTGGTCATTATGCCATGTATTTTGTGTTCTGATTTTGTGTTTCTATCTTGTAAACCACGCTATGATCTTCGAATGAAGGGTGGTCTATCAATTTAATAAATAAATAAATTTACACACCATAATTTCTCCCATTTGGCTCTTTCTTTCTTTCTTTCTTTCTTTCTTTCTTTCTTGGGTAGCCCTGGGGTGGGAAGTGTTGGCTTCTGCCAGCGACAGTATTCTGAGCCTGAATCTGAACAAGGGTATTCAAGCCCATATGGTTCGATCACATTTCACAAAGCTGCGACGAAACCGAGCACCTTACTTCATGTGCATCCATTTAATAGCTAGCCTTGGTGGCAGGTTGCGCTGGCATGCTGGCTCAGCGTTGGAATCTCAAGTGCCAGGCTGAAAAGGAAATCTGCATTCTTAAGTGTTCTGTTTAAATGGGCAACAATAATAAGCACACAAGCAACAAAAGGAAACACTGGGAAAATGGAGCATTAGCTCTTCAGGCTTTTTTAATAAATCTAAAGGGCTGACAGTTTGAAAGTGGTTTCTGCTGACTCAAAGATTGGTGTATCTTAGTAACACACACAGACAGTAGCAATGCCAGCCAGTAAAGTTATCCACTTTTCTGAAACAGTTTGTGCATTATTATTTTTTTAAAACAGCACAAAAATTCACCAGCATTTTAGTGCAAATTTCTCATTTTTCAAACATTTTTGCATATAGTTTTTGCCTAATATGCATTTATTGGCAAAGCAATTACCCCTAAAATAAGGCATTTTTGTATGATTTTACTAATATGTGCGTTTTTATGCATGCTTTATCCCAGTTAATGCATTTTTGTACCTGTCAGTTGACTGGACAGCAAAATTTGGAAAAGTGCAAATTGCAAACAATGGCTGAGTTTCAGTTTGTGTATTGTTTCAGAAAATAAAAATTAGGTAGGTGAACATTTAACTAAGAACTGAAACAGATTTCCCCCCCCCCATCCCTGTCTCAGTCTGATTTAAAGTAGATTTGCAAGGATTCCTGGCCCCAACAGTTTTACAATAGCAAAATAAGCTTCCCTCCTACTTTTTTATTTTAATACACTGATGAAACTATGAAAGCCAGGGTGGGGGAGGAGAAATAGCTTTATGTGTGAAAAGATTAATTTGCAAGATTAATTTGAAAATAAATTCCTGAGCTGTGCGTATGCTGACACTCGCTTCCATAAAACAAAGGCTGGATATAGACACATCAAAGAAGCGTTTCAGTTAAACGCATTGAAAATTTAAACACGGAAAACAGGTTGAGAAAAATGGAACTCCACAGCACCATCTGGTAGTACAATGTTTTATCACATATACAACATGTATAAATCGCTTTTTCTTTAGCAGTCTAGCTGAGTCCAAAGTGTACATCAGCTTCCATGGACCACAGTTTTGCATGAAATGCTGGTTGGTGGATCCAAAGAACTAGACCAAACCAGCCTGTGTTCTGCCCACTCCATCACAGATTAGTTGCCTATTTTCTGAATTAAGGCCATAATCACACCATACACTTTAAACAACCATGGCTTCCCTCAAAGAATCCTGGGAACTGTAGTTTGTTAAAGGTGCTGAGTGTTCTTAGGAGACCACTATTCCTCTAACACAGCTCCAGTTTTCATATTGGTTTAACAGTCAGTCCCTCTTCCCAGGGAACTCTGATGCAACACCATCTAACAGTGTTGACATAATGTCCATAGTACTAGATATAGCATACTAGGTATTCTAGAAAGGATATCACATCACAGAGACACTCTTTTGTGTTTTTGATGTACTTCACACACACACAAACACAATATTTCCAGCAACATGGATATAGTCAAGATTCCCATATATATTCTGCCTATTCCACCAAGGATGTGTGATCAGAGTCCTCCTTTTTCCTTTCCTTTTTTACAAGAGCAGCAGTGAGATTTTCATTGTGCTGTCATTGGCTTTTGTCTTATATTTATCACCAGGTCTTCAATTTCATCTCTAATTTAGAGAGCTGGTACTTTTCAAAAGGCACAATGGCTGCCTGCTCAGTGGACTGTCTCCTGTCAACTCCTGATTGTCTCCTGCCTCCTATTCATCACCACTTCAATTTATCCTTTGTACAGTGTTGCCAAAACCCAAAGGTGAACAATAGGAGGAAACGTGAGAGAACCTCTTTGGACTTAACTCTTTACAGTACAAAAGCTAGCAACAGCAACTGACTGTGTGTATAGGGGATGAACCGTACAAGCTGAGATCAAAAGATCTCTTGGCCTCTTTAGCTGAAGAAATAGGAAGGAACGATGGAAGGAAGGAAGGAAGGAAGGAAGGAAGGAAGGAAGGAAGGGGGAAAGCAAATAGGCTGTCATTCCACAAATCTATTAGAAGGAGTAAAACAAGAGGGGAAGCATCTATATTTAAGTGAATGAATGTCAAAGAACCAATAACTACAAATTAGACAGTAATACATTTAGATCAGAATCAAGATTTATACAATGAGCACCCAACCACATAAGGACATAAGAACAGCCTCATGGACCAGGCTAAAGGTCCATCTAGTCCAGCATCCTGTTCTTCTCACACTGACCACCCAGATAGTCAGTGGGGAAGCCAAAGGTAGGACCTGAGCTGGACAGCACTCTCTCCATTTGTGATGCTCAACAACATCAGAGGAACACTGATGTGGAGGTAAAATATAGCCATTGTGGCTAGTAGCCATTGATAGCCTAAAGCCACCGACTACTTTTGGGGGAGCAAATTCCATAGTATAACTATAATAATAATTTTATATATATATATATATATATATATATATATATATATATATATATATATATATATACACACATACACATACTTATGGTTTAACTATAAAAAGGGTACACGTTGACCTTAATCATAAGACTGTGGGAAAGGGGGTTGCACAAATACAGAGAGGTGGGAGAGACTTACAAATCATTTCGGTGGCAAAATAACTCCAGTGAATGCTGAACTTGATGTCACCATTAGTTCAGTGCCACTGGAGATCTCTGGAGCATCAGGGGATTATGCCTAGTGGGATCTGTTTCAATTGTTGCAACCTGAAGGTGTGGACAGGATGCTTTTGACACTGAGGCTAACGATATGACCTCTTCATCCCTGCCCATTATGGCTGACAGAATATAGTAGTCCTCAGATCCAGGGAATGATCCACATGCCTCCCTGATGGAGGGAGCTATGGCCACCACCTTGAAAGAGGCAGTAGGTGTGGCCTGGATTCAGGCCACACCTACTGCCTCTTCCCTGGATCCAGAAGCTTTGGGAAACTACTATCCCGTTTCTAGCATTCCTTTCCTGGAAAAAGTGGGTAGTGGGCAGCCAGCTGCAGTGTGCCTGGAGGAAGCAGGTTATCTAGATCCATTCCAGTCTGGTTTCAAACCCAGTTTGGGCACGAAAACAGCCTTGGTCACCCTGATTGGCAACTGACTGCTTTTGATGAAAGGGTAAGCGCCATACTGTTTTTAATGTAATTATTTGTATGGTTTTAATAATTGTATGTAGCATTACTTCCATCGATAATCAATTGCTTTTTAATTATTGGGTCCCCCCCCCCCATTATTTTAATTGTTCTTACATTTTTATATGTAAGCTGCCTTGAGTCCCATTAGGGAAAAAGGCGGGGTATAAATAAATTTATAACCACTTATTACTTCTTACAGGAAAAAGACAGGGGAATGCAACCCTACTGTTTCTGCTTGACCTCTCAGCAACTAAATAAGTCGGCATAAGGTGGGCCTTCCTGGGGAGAGCATTCCCACAGCGGGAAGCTTCTGCACAAAAGGCCCTATTCCTACATTGCAGAGGGTTGGACTAGATGACCCTCAGGGTCCCATCCAACTCTACAGATCTATGATTCTGTGAACCACTCTCCCATTGCCACCCTCTGGAGCTCCCACAGAGGTGGCATGCAAATAGTGAGCTCAGGATTCAGGCCCATACGGGGAAAGGTGACTCCAGCCTCCAACATCTCACCATCCTAGAACCTGCTGCCTGAGATAATCACCTCACTGTGCCTAAACGTAGAATTTTTGGCATTTATGCATGAGATTTCCCCAACACACACGTGTTTATAGGAGGAAGCCTGATGTTCTAAATGGAAGTGAAGTTTCTACATTGGAACCATATGACTGCACTGTAGTAGCTAAGGTAGCATGCATATGCTCAAGGTGTTTCTGCATGTGCTAAAAACAGCCATAACTGCCACAACTGTCACATTACCTGATGATATTGATTGCTTATTAATGCAGCTTCACAGCAACCAGAATGGGTTTTGATTGGGAATTGTGTGTAAATGGTTCAGTGTAGATTTTAAATACCAGCTGGCTCTTTGTAGGCATTTAGGTGGGAGGGCTGACAAACCCTTTTTTTTGTTTTGTTTTTTATGCATTTCAGCAACAGTCCTGCAGATAAATGGATATCAATTACCTTTAACGCCAACTTACAACTTTAATTGTAAAGTCATGTGGAAGGGGGAGGGGAGGAAAGAGGTTGACTTACAAAGGGATTTTAATGACACCAAAAAAAATGGTTCTGCGATTGATCATTACCCATATCCTATTCCAGCGTGAGATCATACATAATATCAGCATGATAGAAGACCCTCATAATAGCAACATGAGGCCATTGCTCAGGGTTTTTTAGAAGGTAAAACTGTGCCTCTTTTTTTTTTCCTTTTTTTTTTGGAAGGGACAAAAGACCACAATTAGAGGTATCTTTTGAAATAGTGGAATAAAGGCTCAGAAAGTGGTATATTTGAGGGCTTCTTGAATGTGTTTTAAACTTTTATATCATTTCTGAAGTGCCCAGTTTTAATGAGACAAACCACAGATGAAAAGTGGATGGAAATAACTCTGAATGAACAATCAGGGGAGTACTTGAAAAATCAGGAACGCTTGAGAGGATTCATGAAAAGGCATTAAACTCAGCACAGTGCTACAAAAGGTTCAAAACAGGCTTATCACACTGTAATTTGATTGTTGAAATGGCAATATTTTGGGGTGGGGGGTAACTTTTGCAAGTTTCTGGCCATCTTCTGCACTACTATTGGGTTACATTTTGGTTGAAATCTTCGCAGATAAATTGAATTTTCAAACCCATGGACCTATCAAACTTCCTCCAGCTGTTATGTCATTCTTAAGTATCTGTAGGTTCTTGGTGAAGGTTAGAAAGGTTCCAGAAAGCCCACGAACCCCTCTGAAATATGAGAGCTCTTATTTCTAGCACAAAAGCCCTGCACAAGGCCATTTCATCTATTGAAATGGCTTGATCTCCCCTGGACCCTAGCTTCTCTGTTTGCTGTAGGAGAGAGGGTGAAAAATTGTGGACTTGCCTTCCTGAGTCATGCCAAGGTCCATCCAGGGTAGGGATGGACAGCTCTGTAAATTTTGGTTATTTCTGTTTCTCTTTTTTCCCAATCTTATTTTCAATTTCCCAGGTTTCTGTATTTTTTAAAAAAATAAACAACCTGATGATTTCTCAGCATTTTAGTTTGAATTTATCCTAAAAACATGTTTTTATATGCAGTTCTGACTAATGTACATATTTCTGTGAGCAATTTTTCTTAATAGAATCTATTTTTGTATGTTATTTTCACAAATAAGTGCCTTCTGTTTCAACTTTTAAATGCCTACTGACAACTTTTCAATTCTGCCAGGCTTACGCAGGCAATCAAGAATATATCTAACATAGTAGTTTCTGATTTCTGATTTCTCCACTATTATTGTTGCTCTTGTTGTTGTTATATTTTTTTATACCCTGCTTTTTTCCCAGACCATGACTCAAGGTGACATACAGATAAAAATATAAAAATGCAAGTAAAACAGCTAAAAACATTGAAAAGACAGTCATTAAAAAGGAATTAAACATGAATGGAATTAAAATAATATTAAAAATGCAGGTAATAACAATAAAACTCCACAGCACTAGCCCTTTCCTTAAAAACAGTCAGTTCCCAAAGGTCTTTTGAAATAAAAAGGTCTTCACCAGCCGGCAGAGGAACAACACAGGTTGAGCCAGTCTAACTTCCATAGGAAATGAGTTCCAAAGTCTGGGAGCAGCCACTGAGAAGACCCTCTTCTGCATCCCCACCAAGCAGAGGTGCCAACAACATCTGAGGGAGAAGGAGGGGCGACATTGCAAGTGCATACCCTCCAACATTTCTCCGACAAAAATAGGGATGTCCCATTCCATAATGAAAATTTTACTATTTATACCCCACACATCTTACTGGGTTTCCCCAGCCACTCTGGGCAGCTTCCAACATATATAATAACATAAAGGTAAAGGTAAAGGTACCCCTGCCCGTACGGGCCAGTCTTGACAGACTCTAGGGTTGTGCGCCCATCTCACTCAAAGAGGCCGGGGGCCAGCGCTGTCCGAAGACACTTCCGGGTCACGTGGCCAGCGTGACATCGCTGCTCTGGCGAGCCAGAGCCGCACACGGAAACGCTGTTTACCTTCCCGCTAGTAAGCGGTCCCTATTTATCTACTTGCACCTGAGAGTGCTTTCGAACTGCTAGGTTGGCAGGCGCTGGGACCGAACAACTGGAGCGCACCCCGCCACGGGGATTCGAACCGCCAACCTTTCGACTGTCAAGCCCTAGGCACTGAGGCTTTAACCCACAGCGCCACCCGCGTCCCTATATAATAACATAATGAAACATTAAACATAAAAAAACCACTTCCCTATACAGGATTGCCTTCAGATGGCTCGGGGATTGGATAACTCCATATCCTCAAATATTTCTCCAATGAAAATAGGGACGTCCTATTCCAGACCCTCCAACATTTCCCCAATAAAAATAGAGGCATCCTAAGGAAAAGCAGGGACGCGGGTGGTGCTGTGGGTTAAACCACAGAGCCTAGGACTTGCCGATCAGAAGGTCGGCGGTTCGAATCCCCGTGACGGGGTGAGCTCCTGTTGCTCAGTCCCTGCTCCTGCCAACCTAGCAGTTCAAAAGCATGTCAAAGTGTGAGTAGATAAATAGGTACCATTCCGGTGGAAAGGTAAACAGCGTTTCCGTGCACTGCTCTGGTTCACCAGAAGCGGCTTAGTCATGTTGGCCACATGACCCGGAAGCTGAACGCCGGCTCCCTCGGCCAATAAAGCGAGATGAGCGCCGCAACCCCAGAGTCGGTCACGACTGGACCTAATGGTCAGGGGTCCCTTTACCTTTACCTTTACCTTTAAGGAAAAGCAGGACATTCCAAATCAGAAACCAGGACGGCTTCTCTAATTCAGGGACATCCCTGGGAAATAGGGACACTTGGATGGTCTGCATGTGAGACATCAGGACGTTGGGAGGAGCCAGGCAGCAGAGCCAAATGTGGTGGCGTGGCTTGGATGGCTGGCAGTTCCTCCTCCTCCTCTTCCTGCTGCTGCTGCTGCCGCCAGCCAGGGTCTGCTTCCCCACTCCCTCCTCTCCACAGCAGCAGCAGGAGGAGGAGAAGCTGGCCACTGACACCACACTGTGCTCTGCTCTTGGCCTTCTCCACCCCCTTTGAACCATAGCTGTCAACGTTTCCATTTTTTTAAGGGAAATTCCCTTATTCCGAATAGGATTCCTCGCAAGAAAAGGGAAAAGTTGACAGCTATGCTTTGAACATTGGGGGGCCCTGGCCCTCTCCCCCAAAATATTGGGGCCCCCAAAAGGGCTCAGCCCCTAGGAGTTGGTCCCCTTGCCACCAGGTATGCCTATGAGGATGGTGAGACTGAGAGAAGGGCCTCCCCCCAAAAAATCTCAGAGTCTGGGCAGGTTCGTATGAGGCAATGCAGTCAGAGATAGTTGCACCTCTTCTGTGTCTCAGTGAAATGTGGATCTCTTGGCATGGTTTGCCCCAATAGTATTTAGTCTTTAGCACATTGGTTGAGCATACAGTTCAGCAGCATTTGCTGATGGCAAACCTTCAGGTGGCTGCATACCAGTAGTGGCCAAGACCATATGCAAAAGTGGACAGAGAAATGCCTGCAACTCTTGCATTTCAGCCAGGCCAAAAAAAGCACTCAATGATGGTGTGGACTCCGGGATGTTGTGTGGCCTGGGGAAAGTCCCAGGGGTCAAAGAGAGGTACCCAGGCCTGAAGCTCCCCACCCCTGATGCAGTGCATGCTCCCTCATCCCAATAATAATAATAACAACAAAACCTACAACAGAAAAAATAAGTCCAAGGCCAACTGTATGTTTAAATAAAATATTCCAGAAACAGACAACATAATGTACAGCATTCATCAGGGAAGAGATTAGGTTTAAAGGACCTATGACAAACAAATGCCCCAGAGCTCAAACTAATCCACTAATGGGTTTTTCCCCCCCACATCCAAGAGCCCTCCAAGGATTGTTATTAAGCACTCATGATATCCCTATGTGCTAGACTTTGCAATTGGATCACTATAGAGTGGGGAGATCTGTAAAATGCCATGTAGCCAGAGAGCTCCCTATTTGTTATACAGGAGGAGGCTCCTGAGAGTAAATTAATCCATTCAAGGTCAAGTGTGTTTTATGTTTGGTAAATTGACTTGAGCTTAATTCCGATGCCAGCCACACGTCTAACTTAAGCTTGCTGTTAAAAAGCCTGCTGGAGGAAGCACGTGTCTCGACAACCTTAACTCTACTGTGAAAGAATCTTAGAATCATGGGCATGTTGTGGATTGTACACCGTATGAATGGCTTACTAGCAGTGGTGACTGGGGGGGCAGAAAGCAGGGAGACCAACAATGGGTACAGCCCAAGAACCAATGAAAGGCAGAGCCACCCTCTGAATGGTGTTAAGTAAGGAGTCAAGTGGGTGGGGGCTGTCTTAGAGCAGACAGAAGCTGGTGGGGCAGTATCCTGTTTGCCCTAATGGACCAGACGCCACTGCTTGTTATGGAACTTGGGCATTCTTCATCTTCCAGTTGAGAGGCAAACATCTTTATCCAAAGATCCTCAGGGTTTGTTAGTTTTTAAAAACCAAATATTAGAACAAGCTAGAATTTCCTCTGAAATATGCATCTCATAAGTAGGCCAAAAATTAGGATGCAAGATTTTGATTAATTTCAAGGGGTGCTGAATGAGCAGTTCCTCACAGGGACCGATTGAGATTCTGAGCACAAAAGAGGAAAGACATCACAAAAATGAGGGTAATGCAAGAACAGAGGGACCCTATTGTCCATTGGGACTGGGGCAGGGAACACTAAATGAGAGCTTCCTGGTTCAAAAGAACATACAGGCAATCCAAATTAAACATGTGGATTTAAGGGCCAAGACAGCAGTGGTGATAACTGTGCAATTCACAATTGCAAAGTTAAAAAATAAAGTACAGAGCAGCCAGAGACAATTGGGTTCAATACCATGGTGGGGTCTGAAATGAAAGAGAAATCATCTTCCTCATTTCATGTACACAATTGGACTAGCAGGAATATCTATACAGGTGGGACAGATAGCTTCCCAACAGTTGGGTCACTGTTGCTTACTGGGAAATGGGGGGCAAGGAGATCGACGTAGTGCAAGCACACCAGCAGAGGCAATCTAGAGCTCCTGCCACTGTATTTGCACCTTGCCAACCTCCATACTGCCTCACCCCTCTTCCTCCAGGTAAGTAACAACATCCCACCTGCTGGGAAGCTAGCATAATGACTCTGCCCCACTCCAAGAATTGCCTCCATTGACTAGACTGGTTCCTACTTCCACTCTGGTGATGGGACAGGGTCCTCCACCATACCCAAGGTCAACATGCAGAATTAAGAGGAGACCATGTGGCACATTGTTTTGCTCACTCTCTGCTACTAAATATCCACCACCTAAGGCAACTCAGCCTTCTGCCTAATGGCAGAGCCAGCCCAGATTATCATTACATCTGTGTTTAACCCTAAGGCTGCTAGGAATTGCCACACAAATCTTGAAAGAAATGCTGCTTTTAACCACTGTGAGAAGGGGGGGGGGGGGGCTGGCTTAGATAGGCCATTGGCTTCATCTATCAGATTCATCTTTTATTTGTAACCCTAGTGCTTCACATCTGAAGCTTATGGATCTGGAACCTTCCAAAGCACTCACAGATTTTTTTAAAAAAAGCAGTAAACCCAATTGGAAATTGGTTAATTTTCTACCTTCTCTCTTCTGATACATTGCTTTCATGCTAGTATATTAAAATAAAAGCAGTAAGCTTACTTCCAGGTGAAGCACTGTGATGAAGCATAACCCAGCAAGGATTTATCAAACCATATTAAGAAGACAGTGAGGTCTCTAAGGCTGCTGCTCAGTCTGCATTACTGCACTGTAAATGTTATTGTGCATGCCTCTCCGAGAAAGAACAAGAAACCCCTTTTCAACGTCCAAATGAATTGTTTCATTCAATGCATCTTTTAGGCAGGTTTGATCAGTTACGGGAACCTGAAATGCAGAGGGCTCTCGCTCCTTGACAAAGCGACATTGATTGGAAAGATGTAAAGGTTAAGAAAAGGCAGCTCGGCTACACAAATCTACTGCACACACTTGACACCGCACCTGCCCTTTCTCTGTTATTCATTGGCTGGCCAGATGTCAGAGAGTTTGGCTGAAAGGGGACAATTCCGAGGGCTGAACGTAGCCATATGGGGGAGCAGAATCAGGAGGGACCCTTTGGCTATGGGGAGAGGGGGTACATGAAACATTTGCAGGAGGCACATACTGCTAACACTTGCATTAAAATGGGTGGGGTGGGAGTGCTGCCCACTTCAATCTTTCCCCCTAAAAGGCAACAGCAGCAGTGCTAAATCTAGAACATTGCAAGGCTCACAATGTGGGGCTACCCTTGGGCCTGGTCTGGAGTCTCCAGCTAGTGCAAAATGTTGCAGCTGGCTGTTGACGGGGATAGACTACTGCCTGCCTCCAACCTAGGGTGCCCAAAAGCTTGCACTAGCTGCCCATATATCTACTGGGCTGGGTTCCAGGTTCTTTTATTAATTTACAAGGCCTTTCACAACTCGGATCCTGGATATCTCGGGGACCATCTGATCCCTTATGTCCCTGCACGATCGCTGGGGTCTTCAGGGAAGTCACTGTTAGTGGTCTCTCATGGCTCAGATACGTGACTCAAATCAACCAGCAGCCATCAGTTCAATATTGTGGGCTCAATTTTATGGAACTCCTTTCCAGTTGAGGTCAGACAGACACACCCCTGTTGAACTTCTGATGCCTTCTGATGACTTCCTTTTTAATCCAGCAAGCATTTTGACAGAATTCTGGTTTTATAGTCTTAACTAATGTTTATCTTTTGTAGAGCTCTTTTTTTTTTTTTTTTTTTTTGCAGTGCAGTTAGAAATCGTTTAAATAAATAAATAATGTAGTAAAATCAACTGATCGAAAAGAAGCACTTTTAAGCAACAGGGCGGGGAATGCCCTCCATTAATTGGATTGCGTAGATAGGTCGAAAATGATGCTCTAAAATAGGTCAATACAATCCTAAACATCCCTTCTCTGTTTCTATGCCTTATAGAAACCATTGCTCTAAAACTAGTCTTGAATTATTGGTCACTTAAACAGGTTTCTCCTTCCAGGTCCGTGAAAGTATGCTATTCATATTTATTTATTCTTTTAAAGACCCTTCAATTTTAAGTATAAAAGGAGCCACGGTTCCCCAGTGCATCCCTTTCTACCAATGCCATGGTTGAGAGTGATACATTGTCCGTGTGCTAACATGCTGATGATGTGTTGCACTAATACATCCTTACGTTGGCAATGCTCTAATGATCTGTCTGGGCCTTAAATCAGCACCCGGCTGTCAGTCTGATGATGTGTTACTTCAAGATGTGTGATCAAAAGAAACTATCAGGAGGTTCAACAATGGGAGAATTGTATTTTTAGATTTCAGGAATTCATTGGTGTGTTTTATTTGAGAGAGAGAGAGAGACCTCCTGCCTCAAAATAAAGGCTGGTTGAAATGAAGACCTTTTATTGTATAAGCAGCTAGCTGGCTTCATGTTCTACCATTTATTCCAATCTACTAAAATCTTTTCTAAATTTATCATACAGCCTATGGTCCTAGTAGTATAAATGCCATTAATATTACAACAGCTTCACAATAATCAGCTTGATGAGACTGTAATACAGCAATATTAGGATCCCGTCTATTAATAAAATATTCAGTAGACCAGAACGGATGTACTGTAAACTCAACGTTCAGTGTAGATAAAAGAAAAAAGAGGAAGAACTAATGGGACAATTCCTCCAGTCATTCTCAGAAGAAGGGTTAGGAACCCAATAGCCTGAACTAATGCAGGCTTAATTCTGAGACAAATTGAGAAGATCAGCATATAGGGAGAGGCTGATGGATCAATCCACTGGCCCACCTAGTCCAGCATCCTGTTCTCACTGTGGTCTCCCTGTCCTATGTGCCTGGATATGCGAGGAGTTGAACTTCAGAACTTTTACAGGCTGCTCTCATGGGACTGGTGTGTTTCCAGACTCCATTCAAAGTGCTGGTCTTCATCTTCATGGCTTGAGGCAATGGTATCTGATAGACCACCCATTTAGAAAAAAGAAAAAAGAGGTGTGGTGGGTTGCTGCAAGTGAGATGGCCCTATTGGTGGTGCCCAAACTATGGAATGATCTCCCAGGGATGATTGCCTATTACATATTCTGGTGTTAATTTGGCACCAGGTAAATACCTTTCCATGATTTCAATAATCTGGTCTTTTAAAATTCTTTCGAAATAAGAAACATTTGCCTTATTATAGAAAACTGCACAAAATTATGCACCATGTTTTCTTTGTTATCAAGGCATGGTGATTGTATGTTTTTGGGGGAAAGAGTTGGGACTCAATGGTAGAGCATCTGCTTTGCATGCAAAAGGTCCCAGGTTCAATCCCCGCCATTTCCAGCTAGTGCTGGGGGATACTCTCAACTGAAATCTTGGAAAGTTATTGCCAGTGTAGACAATACTGAGTGAAATGGCCCAATGGTCTGACTCAACATGGACTTTGCTGTTTTATTCCGCTTTGATTTGGTGGTGTCATTCTTAAGCTACCCTGGGATCTTGACTGAATGGCCATGTAGAAATTTCTGTAGCATAAATAAAATAAGTGAACAAACAAACAAACTAGGCCTGAGAACAAGTGGCCCCTTGCACAGCCTGTTTTTGAAAGAGGAAATGAAATATACAAAGAGTGGTCTCTCTCAGGGCGTACAAATTTAAACAACAAAGGCAAAAGCGTTGAGAAAATATTGGGGGAAATAAGTGCTTATTTTCATCAGGCATGTCTCTGATGCCAGGCACATCAAACTGGAAGAAAGAGTCAAAAGTACAGCCATTTCACAAGTGAACTTTGACAAATTATTATTGAAACTTACAGCATAAGAACAATTCCTTCTTTAAGATTCTTTATCTATAAGAAAAAATAAAGATGGAGATTAATAATAGAACTGATGGAAGCATCCAACAGGTTTCTTAACACATGATTTATTGAAGGTGGGGTGGGAAAGGAGAAAGGAAAGCCTTTGAATAGGGAACAAACAGAAGGCTGACTTGTGTTCTATAAATACAATTGCCAATTGCTTTTTAAATATTCTCTGAAATCCTTAAGAAGGTGTGTATATGTTTCATGTCAAGCCCTTTTGTAGAAAGGCTGAAGCTGCTTCCTTTTTTCTTTTTTTCATTCCTCAAGTTTAGTTTTTGAAAGATGCTTTCACATTCAGAGCAAAAAGCTATTTTGCTTTTACTGATGCGAGGCCATTAAGATCAAAATAAAGCAAAACTTAGCCCCATGTAGCCCAGTGACAACAGTTGGCTAGGTCAGGCACTAGCCAAGGGCCTCAGGAGCTCTGAAGGACTGCTGCCACAATGACAACAGTGGCAAAAGAAGAAGAAAATGCTGTGTAACTGCATCACCCACTCCCCCCCCCCACCTTATGTGTGTGTTCAGGGTGGCAACTCATTAGCAGCACAATGCCAAGGGATCCAGGCAGTCAATGCAGGGAGGTTGGTGTGGTGTAAATGCACCAGCAGGAGCACCAGATTGGTTCTGCTGGTGCTTTTGCACCACGCTGACCTCATCACCGCCTTGCCCCTGTTTGTGAGCCGGGAAGCCAAGCAAGTGCCTCCATCTCACAATGTCGTCTGCTATGGATCAGAACCTGCAACCATCATCTCTCTCTTTCTGTCCCACTTGGAAGTTCAAGGAGAAAGATTCTGCATTTAATGGCGGCTGCTGGAAATAACCCCCTTTTCTTGCAGCTGCAGCCTTTGTCAATACATATAGTGAAGAAGGCAAACAACCCTCATTGTGATGCAGATCTCCCAGCTTTCAGCATGCATGTGCGCACCAACACAATCATTTCCCATGGTCTCTTCAATGTATTCCTTCTATTATTCATAGAACACAATGTAAATGAAGCTATAAATTTTTGCCACATGCTAAATGTGGGGAAGGAATAATGGAAATGGTGAATTATGAATGAATCATGGGTTACTGTAATTCCTGAAGGGTTCTGATGGAAATGATTACAGCTGTGAAAAGACACAGTCATGCAACTTATATATATTGATCTTTCACAATGACTCCCAGAATGCTATAATTAATAAATGCAATTTATGCATTTAATTTCCACGCAGGTGCCAACGATTACAACTATCAAAGACAAGCGTGTGCCAAAGGAACCTGGGAGCAGACAAGTACCATCACTTTGGGAATCACTGAGATGGGGAGAGATGATAAGACCCTGAAAAAATATATTTCCAACCCTGTCACAAATGTTCTTCCAAATGTAAATAAGTCATGGGCAAAATGCATGGGATAGTCTACAACAAAGATCTTAGTATTTGGAAAGAACTAATTTGTGGGGCCCTCCAGTGTGGTGTAGTGGTTAAGAGCGGTGGACTCGTAATCTGGTGAACCGGGTTTGATTCCCCGCTCCTCCACATGCAGCTGCTGGGTAACCTTGGGCTAGTCACACTTCTCTGAAGTCTCTCGGCCCCACTCACCTCACAGAGTGTTTGTTGTGGGGGAGGAAGGGAAAGGAGAATGTTAGCCACTTTGAGACTCCTTCAGGTAGTGAGAAAGCGGGATATCAAATCCAAACTCTTCTTCTTCTTCCCCATTGTGGGTACATTCTGCAACATGTTCTTGATGCAATGGTAGTTCATTAGTGGTGGATTTATTTAATTTGTTCTGCGATGCTTCCCTGAAGCTGCCCCATTTTTGCTATAGTCTGGAGAGACTATAGTACAACAAAAGCGAGGCAAAAATAATGCAGGACATTTGAGAGATAATCCCAGCAGGAAGTTACATGATATGCACTTATAGGAAATGAAGCAGTGTGAGTGCCCCAAAACATTTGCAGCTGCAAACAGTATTGAAAGTGGGACTGCATATGACTGCCTCGATAGCATCATGAGCACAAATCATCATGAATGTGAAATAAAAAGGATGTCTCAGGGAGCTTTGAGCTTTCCTGGTTCAATGGGTTTAAAAGTGGATTGGACAAATTCTGGAAGAAGGTTATCAATGGCTACTAGCCATGATGGATATTCTCTGCCACCCCAGCCAGAGACAGCAGTGCTTCAGAATACCAGTTGCTGTGAGCCACAGGAAGGGAGAGTCCTCTTGTAACTGGATCCTACTTGCAGGTTTCCCACAGGCTTCTATGAGAACAGGAAGTTGAACTAGATGGGCCATTGGCCTGATCTAGCAGGCTCTTCTTTTGCTCCTATGTACAACCTCTTAGACTTGACAAAAGAATATTGAAGGCCCTGAAGTGTTCTGGCAATGCGTCTCCAGGGGAGCTAAAGAGGCTAAAGAGATGACTCATCCAGATTCTCTTCCCTTCTTTCACTATGTGGGTCAAGATGTGTGTGTATACATAAGTGTGGGTGTGCATGTATACCAGCATGTGTGTGAGAGTATGCACTTTTGTAAGGAAACAAAAGACAGGCTGCAGTTTACACAAGACTGGGAAAGACACAGAGATGAGTGTGAGCTCTGTAAGCATCTTAGGGTGTTGGGTGACTCACTAGAGATCTGATGTGAGAGCAATGGACTGTGGCAGGCTATTGTAGTGTTGAAACTGTGCCTTCACTTATGCTCAACCTGTATGTTTGCAAATAAGCACAGATTTTGCAAAATACAAATCAGCACCCCGCACACCCAGTGACTTCCTTCCAAAAGAAAGCAAACCTGGCTAGGTGCTGCACCCCAAGAACCCCAAATCACTTGGAAAAGAGGGTCGAGCATCAACCACAATAATAAAATGCACATTTGAAAGTTAAGCGAGGGGCATTGCATGCGGAATGGCTCCTTTATACTGCCAAATGTCCATTTTTTCCTGCTGTTCAAATATACAGGCTCACAGCTGTGATGGCATAGATCAAAAAAATATGAACCCAAAAGCACATAGAACATTTCCACTGTGCAGAATAATTTCATTTTATACTTTGCTCAGGGTTCACTTACGAGGTTTTACCTGGTGGGGCCCTTTTATTCCATTGCTGCCATTGGTGCAGTGTTCTTTTATTTTACATTTTTCCGCCATTTCTCCAGAGGAATCCATTTTGTAAACATATTGGCAGTCTTCTAAAATGTGATTTACTGTACTATTTTTGCCACTGATCACTGCTCGGTATGAGGGTTATTCCTCCTTCCCCTCCAACATACCCAGCTGTATTTTACTCTGGGATTGCAGCAAAGGTGTACGTATATCAACAAAGCAAATGTTTTTTAATTTACAGTTGCCTTTTATTCCCACCCCCCTCCCCAAATACAAAATTAGGATGTTACTTGCTTGGTCATAACTCATACTCATAACACAGTAAAAGAACTAAAAGAAGAAGCATGGCATTCTTTACCACAAAGTTCCATCATCAGCAAAAGACAGACTTGCCTCATGACCTTTGCAGAAGCCTTTGAAGAAACCAATGAGCATGCAGATGGAGGTGGTCCATGGATTTTATGGGCTGTATCCAAAATGCTCTGTCAGCTACCTCAAGGGTTGTTGCTCTAGCAGAAGGGTGAATTTTCATGCTGTGAAACAGAGGAATCTAACACAACAGTTGTGCTAGGGGAAACTCACTGCGACGGTCTTGCTTGTGTGGAACTCAAGACAGCTGCTGCCAAGCAGTACTGAACTAGAAGGATCAGTGGTTGGTCATGTCCCTCCTCTATGCCTCTTCTGTTCCTCAGTGAAATACAGGTCTCTTGGAGTAGCCTGACCCCACAGGCCTTCAGTACTCTGGTTGAGCAGATAGTTCAGGAGCAGAGAACATTCTTCACCCTGGGGGCTACATTAGTGCATGGGCAGCCTTCTAGGGGCCACACACAGCGGTTGCCAGAACCAGATGAAAAAGCGTGCAGAGATGGATGTACAGTGGGTTGCATTCCTGTGCTTTCCCCTATCAATGGAAGGGCAATACTGTTCTTTAATTCAGTTTATAAATGGGAAACGACAGAGGAGATTGCTCCTCCATATCACTGATGCCCTGCTGGTCATAGCCTATCAGGACTCTAGATTAGGCAGATCAACCACCTTTGGTCCTCCCACCACAACTTATTAACTCCCCAATATTAATGTGGCTGTGAATGCACTAGAGAGCAAACATGGAGCCCACCCAATATTGTTGGACTACAATGCCCATCATCCCTAACAACTGGCCATCCTGGCTGGGGCTCCTGGAAGCTGCTGTCCAACAATATAAGGAGGGCACCATGTTGACTACCCCTGCATTCAAAGACCAAGGAGAGATCTCTATGACCTTCAAAATTTAAACTAGGTGCAGAAGATGTCTAAAGGGTAACACCGTGAACCCTAATTCTGTCTTCTCTCCCCACCAATAACTCACTCTATATTTCATGAAACTGAAGGTGGGGGTGGGTCAAAAGAGGCTGGGGATTGTGTTAATGAGCAGCGCTGCGTGTCAGTTACATCCTTAGATGAAAGGGTTCCCTGAGCCAGCCAAGGAAAAATCAAGGTTGAAAAAGAAAAGGGATAAAAGTCCCAAGTCTCCTGGGTTTTAACTTCGAGACTGAGAGGTGATTTTTTTTTCTTCCCCAAGAGAAATGAGAGAGAGAATTAAAATGTCATCTTCATGTGCAAGTTGTGCTTCACTCTGCTTATATTTCATCCATACCTAAAATAACTTGTCGACATCCAGAACCGTAACTCTGAAACAGACTTTTCTCTTGCCAATTGGAGCTCACTCTGTGGTATGTTTACTGCCGCAGTCCCCTTGGGACACATGCAAGACAGCTCTGGGGAGTGGAGAGCTAACTGCTTCTGTCTCGTTAGAATGGTGGTCCCCAAACTGTGCACTGTGAGAGAAGTTCGGCTGGTGTGCCAGGAGGTTCGGCCAGGAGGCTAGAGAGAGAGTCAAGGCTAATCAAACATAAGAACATAGGAAGAGCCTGTTGGATCAGGCCAATGGCCCATCAAGTCCAGCATCCTGTTCTCAAAGTTCCTAACCAGATGCCTATGGGAAGCCCATAAGTAGGACCTAAGCACAAGAGCACTCTCCCCTCCTGTGGTTTTCTGCACCTGGTATGCAGAAAGATACCATTTCTGACCATGGAGGCAGAGCAAAGCCATCATGACTAGCAGCCACTGATAGCTAGAATTTGTCCAATCCTCTTTTAAAGCCACCCAAGTTGGTGGCCATCACTGCCTCCTGTGAGAGTTCCTTAGTTTAACTATGCACTGCATTAAAAAGGATCTGTTCTGCATCTAGTTTTACCGCAACTCTGTAAGTCTGACAGTCCATCTATGTATGCAGGTCTTCCGTTAGTGAACAAAACATGTGTGAGTTACCTCTGGAACTCAGTGGAAACTCAGGGCAGATACTGTTTGCAAATTTTCTGAAAGAACCATATTGGGCAAATAAAAATGGGGCCCTTTGGAACATTACAGTTTCCTCTCTGTTGCACTCAAACGGTTAATGAGACATCAACTTGAGTTTACCAATATTAATCCTAGATTCTGAGGTAGGCGTGCTTTGAACTGTCCAGTGCATTAAGCATGGCAGGCTTCCAAATAAGCCCTCCAAGCTTATGAGCTCTTCTGCCATTTACATATGCAACATAATTCAAGTTACATTAAGAACCGCTTAGCAGAAGAAGGTGAAATTTCAAAATCCCTGTTTCTCTTTCACTCCCTTTCCCCATGGAATGTTAAGTACATTTTTTAAAATAAAGAAAATACATGTTGGGAGGGGGGGATTGATTAAAACCCAGTTAAAGCAATTCATCGCAACGCTCCTTAATTCTCACAGTTGCAACCAGGTACAAAGTATTTATCATGTTACTTAAAAAGGAATAACTGACTAACTCCCTAAAGAGCAGGTTAAGATCCCTGGTAGCATTGGTACTCTGTAAAAGGGGTATGGAACCAATTTTCACTTGGAGGTCTGCATTCCCATGTGGACAACATTCCAACGGCAAATACCACTGTTGAGCGGCATCAGAGTCAAAACTGGGGAGAGCAATAGGGGCGCCCCTTGCCTTTTCATGATAGGCTATATTCGCATCATGCAGAAGTCAGAGGTTTATAGAAACACACTCATCTCCTCAGCTTCCATCCATTGGGGCACATATGATGATGTCATGGGCTGCATGGATGCAAAGGAGTGGGGGGGGGACACCAGCTTCAGAATCCCCAAGGGAAGAAGGCTCAGAGGCAGAGAGTTGGTGGTGGGACCATGATAAGTGGTCAGAGAGAGAAGAGGGAGAAGACCGGAAGGTGGTGTTGGAAGCTGAAGAGGTAATAGGGTTTAGTGAGCAGGAAGAGTCTGTGACAGAGAGCAGACCAGAAGCAGAAATGGAGCCTGGAGAGAAGGGGGGCAAAGAGGCAGAGATGAGTCAGGCCACTGAAGAAACCAGGGCATCTCCTGCTGCTGCTGCAACCAGCTCCCATCCCCACTGGTCTCCCAGAGAGGAGACCACTGGGAGGAGCAAAGCAAGGTGAGGTGTTGGAGTTTGGGAAGGACCCGGGGGAGGAGGAGACCTAGAGAACTTCAGTCCCCACAACTGCCTCACAGGGGCATGATCTACTGGGACGAGTTGCCATGCTCACTAGGCCTGGCCTCCTGAGTCAACCTTGTTTCCTTGAATAAAATGTTAACTTCACTGGCACTGGGTGATTTATTGCTGACCTGCTCCTGACAGATGAGTTTGCTGGAGCCAGCCAATGGCCCACCTGGTCCATCATCCTAGTCTCACAGTGGACAACCAGATGCCTGTGGGAAACCCACAAGCAGGCCTCAAGCACAAAAGCACTGCTTCCCTCCTGCAGTTTCCGGCAACTGATGGAGCCTCTTGGGAAAGGAGGCCCATTAAGAGATGCTGGGGGTTGAACCTGGAACCTTCTGTATGCAAAGCAGCTGCTCTACTACTGAGCTATGCATAGTCCCTCACCACTTTCACTCAATAAATGTGCTTAGGATTGAAGCCTTCATGTTCCAAAGGAGCACAGAATCCAAACAGGGCTTCAGGTGAATTGAAACGGACACCTCTGGCAGCCCTAAAGTATTATAGGGGAGTTTTATTGTATTAGTCATTTTCCCCCTCCTTGTCATTTTGCATTAGCGTCATATTAGCCTAATGCAAGACTAACATGATACAGAAATGTTAGCATATTACAGATTACTCAAAGTGCCAAGTTTGTACCTGATCATATTATTCTGCGGTATATATTTGCGAGCAAAAGCTTGCAACCGGGAGAGGGGAGACTGACGTGACACCGTTTCATGGATATTCTATAAGGCTTCGTAAAGCGGCATTAACCTCGGCTGCCAACATGTAGCTTGCTAATTGTAAATAAGTTTTGAGGGCACCGAGTCAAAAGTATGGATTTCTTAGAACAAACAAGGTTTTTCCTCTGCAGAGTAAAGCACAGAGCAAGTCTGTGCACAAACAACTGCAGCTTTTATTACAGCACTGAGGGTTCTCAACTCAGAAGGAATGTACTAGTATTCTGTTCAGTATTTAATTTCTTCAGCAAGAAGCAGCAGAAGGAAAAGCCACGCTCTCTGCCCAGGAATCCTAGCTCCCTAATGTCAGGAATGTATAAATGGGTTTGGATTATTTTCTTTTGAAGAGAGACCTCTCTGCACATGCTTGTGTGCATTTTATTTATTGCACAGATACTGGTATGTCCTTCTTCTCTCAGAAGATCATGGTAACATTCTTCATTACTCTTCCCCAACACATCTGCCATTTTGTCCGCAAAACAACCCTGTGAGGTTGGTCAGGCAGAGAGACAGTGGTTGGCTCAAGGTCACTTAATGAGTTTCATGGCCAACTGGAGATTTGGAGCTGGGTCACACCAGTCCTGGTGTGGCCATTATATCATGCTTATTTCTCTCTTCTTCTTTTCAATGATTGTATCATGGCTCAATCTTGCTGTTTGCAAGTGGTTTCTCCAGAACTATGTAAACCTTTTGTGGAATACGCATTATTTTTTAGGAAAATGAAGTTGTAATGTTATTCTTAAATAAACCACGAGTGAAGGCCTGGCCAGGGCGAAGGCCTCTTATATACCTGCTGGGATTGACAAGGCATTGACAGGTGATCTGGTCTGCAGCCACAGTGTGGGAATAAAGGATGAGATTGCCCAACAGATACCAGACACTCTACTATTCAAATTAGGCCCCAGTGTTTTTGTTACAATCCCCTTCTCAATTAAGTAATCAGTTTAAATCTAGAATTTAAATTATCAAAACTTTCTTATTTGTTAAATCGAGCACGTCAACTACTGCTCTCACTTCATTACAAACAGTATTTCTACCTGCAACACACTTGAGCAAACCTGTGCCTCTTCCTTTCACAGATATTTTGTTGCCATTTGCAACTGTAGCTGCCTCTGATTAGTTATCATTTAACTCTTGGGGAAAATAATTAGCATCACACGTCATGTGATGGAAGTTGCCGAACCAATTAACCAACTAGAAGGATTACAGTTAATAGCACCAGTTTTCCTATAACTGGATATTGCTGGATAGTTTTGATGAACTGCAAAAGCATTTTTAGTTTGCTGGAACTTTTCTTTATTAGTGCCACTTTGTTTTGTACGATTCCTTGCAAATGAAGGAAAACAACTTTTCTGCTTGTATATATTGATAATATAATTTTGGTTACTGAGAACAAGCAAGATTGTACAAAAACAAGATTGGGTACAGGCCAGGCCAGGACATAGGCATCCTGACTTGACAAAGGTGACCTGTGTGCTTGTTTGCTTGAATAACAGCTGTTGGGAACTTCAAGGTCCCTGCTCTTCCCTTTTTATAGTCTTTGTACTGGACCTGGAGACTCCAATAGAGAGCATTCCATGCCAAGAAGGAACCCTATCAAATGACAGGGCAGGAGCTACACAGAGCAGGGCCTTTTCACTGGTGGTGCCCATTGTATGCCTCGCTCTTCCCAGACCTGTTCTCTTTTGGCCTGTATTTTGGAGCTTTATAATTTAGGAAGACTTTAGAAGAACTGGTTGACAAGTCTTATCAGTTGCTGACGTATGAGTGGATTTTATTTGCTGCTATTCTGGGCTTCTGCTGCACCAGGGTTTACACCAGCGTAAAAGAGTTGGCCAGGATGCCAGAAGAGATATAATTTATGAGCTTCCTCCATTATCTGCACAGCAGGGGGTGTTCAGTCAACAGTGCAAAGGCTGAGCTGAAGCATTACCTGCTGATTACCTGCTTTCAGCAACAGGGGTCACTGTTTGGTAGTACCCAATTGGTTAGCTGTCAGATTCTAGAGCTCCCTATTGGTGGCTCTTAGGTAATTCACAAAATACAGAGTCCACTCATAAAACAGTGTTCATTCATACAGCAGTAATATAAATCTCCATTTCTACATATTGGGTGTATATTTCAGCGGTTGAACATACAGGTTTATGGCCATGCTATAGTGTAGTGCTTATGCGACTGTGAATAAAAGGTGGCTGGGCTCATTGTCTCGTGGTTTGAGTGGTGGGAAGAAGTGACAAAACTGATTTCCAATAAGTGTCCCCCCCCCCCTTTATTTCCATAACAAGTCCTTTAGTCTGTACTCTGAATAGTGACACCAGGGTCCTAGAAGGTACAGGGCTTGTCAGTCCAACCCCTGCACAGTCTCATCGGGGCTGACCTTAAGGCAATTGGAGCAATTTGGCCAAATGGGGCCCCACATGCCGCTCCTAAGGGGGCCCCCACACCAGGGCAATCTAGATGGATTTTATTTATATCTATAATATTTTGCAGACTTTGGCTGTGAACTGGGGTCCTACCAAAAAAAAAAAATTAAAGTTGTGCCCCACTGCTTCAGATTGGGCCCCACTGGCTAGCCCTGTCTCACAGTCTCATAGTTGCCGGGCCTGAGTTGCCCTGCCCTTGCATGAAGTCTTGGGTTTCCAATTTTGGGAAAGGGGAGACTGTGGCACTGGGGAGTGGGCAGGCTGGGGAGGCCCCCTAGATTTAGATGCCGGAGTTGCTCTGCCCTTGCATGAAGTCTTGGGTTTTCAATTTTGTGAGAGGGGAGGTTGCCTGCTGGGGAGAGGGCAGGCTGGCAAGGCCCCCTAGATTTAGAGGTCCTAGGCTTCAGCCTACTTAGCCGATACATAAATCCAGCACTGGGCGAGGGCATTCTCTGTGGCAGCTCCTGGGTTGTGGAATTCCTTCCCAACAGAGGTGAGTCTGCCACCTTCCTTATACAGCTTTTGTCATATGCTGAAGATGCACCTCTCTGTCCTGGTTGTGAGGGACCTTCTGGTGAGGGACAGGTAATAAATGTAATCATCATCACCTTCACATCTCTAGTCCAACGTTTCTCCACAGAGCTCAACGTGGGTAGTTGTTTATAGAAGAATGGTAGGATGAAGCACACTCAGTGGCCGGAGGTCACTCACTGAGCTTTATGGATGAGTAGAGATTTGAACCCTGGTCTCCTAGGTCTTAGTCCCAAACTCTAACCACTACACCACAAAGTCTCAGTTAAAATTCATTTATTCACTGTGCCATTGAGTAGGTGAATTGTTTCTTTTAATACTTCTTATGCAGCCTTTTCTTGGGTTATTTAAATGAACTTGTTGATTATTTATTAAAAAGGTTCATACCCCACCTTTCTGTTTGTTTGTAAAACCTCGGTGCCTCTTGCAACACGGTTAAAACATCAGGAAAAATAATAATGAGAACAAATTCAATAGACAAAAGCAAGTGAGAAGAGACAGTGAATAAAAATCAGAAGCTAATATTCTAGGAAGACTGAAACCATCAACAAGTCGGCTGAAAAGAGGAAAGCTCTTCACACAGCAAAAGAAGGCCATCAAGCAAGGGGCAATGCAAGCTTCTCCAGGTAAGGAGAACCAAAGCCCAGCACAGCCACAGAGAGGAACCTTTCTCCCAAATCCAAACCAATCACAATTTCCTTGGGCATGGGAAGTGAGGGAGAACTTCTCCAGAGGATCTTATGTATCATTATGAGATCGGGCTTGGACAGCAGAGGGTTAATGGACCTGAAACAGATGGGACAGATTTGACTCAACATATTCTTTGTTAGGTAAAATATAGGCAATGTGTTGTCATGGAAACTAAAATTATTAGCCATCAGCAGGTGATATGTTGCCATGGGAGCTAAGAGGGCCCAAGAAGGCTAGGTGATGGTTGGAAAAGATGACTCTGGAAAATTCCCCCCTCTAGCCAGAGGGAGGGGGCAAAGTGTCATTCTGTGATGGCGGGGGGGTGGGGGCGGGACAATAGTCTGCAGTCAGACTTGAAGCAAGTCACAGAAAGCTGGAATTGGGGGGCACTGTAAATTGACAGTCATATCGGCTAGCTGGCTCCTTCGAATCTGGTGTCAGTGCAACGGATTGTGGCTATCTGTTGGAGTGTTGGAACTGTGTGCTTCCACCTACACTCAACCTGAACACTTGCAAATAAACGCAAGTATTACAAAATGCCAAGAAGGAAACAACATGGGAAGATACTGGAACCCCTCACTACCTGGAGAATTGGGATGAGCATAACAACATGTTGCTCTCTGCATACTATTATATCTTGTTTTACTGAATATATTAAGCAGCAATGAGCTATTAGGAGTCATTCTGAAAAGAAACAGAGGAATAAGATGCTTTAAATATTGGGAGCATGTGACTTCTTGGTTTGTTTCTAAGAACAATTCAGAGTGCTGAGCCAGGTAACCCAAAAGGCCATCCTCTCCAAAATGGAATCCTCTCCAGTGTCAGTGGGCAAACTCTGACAAACAACAGAACACCCAATACCTGCCATGCAATAACCACCAGTGCTATTGCAGTTGAGTACATGGCTTAGAGCCTGGCGTGCTCTGGTCCATGGGGTCACAAAGAGTCGGACACAGCTAAACAACAACAATCCCAAGAGTCACCTTCTGCCACAAGGATCTGCCCAAGAATTATGATCCACCTTTTCCAAAGCCCCCTTCTGTTGGATATAGAGCAACTGAATGTCTATGCAGCCGAAGTTATCATGAAACTGAAGTTGCCATTCCACACTATAGGTGTCCAACTGGCAACCAATTCTATCATTCTTTGGGGATGGTGTTGGTTGCCAGTTGGGTACTTGTAATGTGAAATGGTAAATTTGGTTGCATAGATTGCACTATCCCACTGAGCAGACAGGTCCACCCCTCTTTGACGGACAGCCATCCAGATTCAAAGGAGGGGTGAAGCTGCAAATAAATACAGGATAATATACTGTATCATATTGGTATTACCGAAATATATTGCATCTCTTTTGGGTATGTCTCTTAAGAGTTGCGATTTTCCAGCATTTTAGAGCTTGAGTGACCAAGGAACCCCTTCATGCAACCAAGGTTTTTGTTGCTGCTGTTAATTAATTATAAAGTTGCATTGTTTGGAGAAAGTGGTCATTAAATGAAGCTGAGAGTTAGAAGATTCAGAACAGACCAAAGGACATGTAAACAATGGAATTGGTTCCCACAAGATGTAGTGATGGCACCAACTAGGATGGGTTTAGACAAAATCATGGGTGATCGGATTATCAGTGGCTACAAGCCACAGTGGCTGTGCTCCATTTTTTGTCTGAGGCAGTATGCCTCTGAGCTGGTGGGTATCGCAAGTAGGAAGGGTGCTGTTCTACTCAGGTTCCCCATATGGGTTTCCCGTAGGCATTTAGATGACCACAGTGAGAACAGGATGCTGGACTAGACTAGCCTTTGTCCTCGTCCAAATATAGAAAGGTGGATGGTTGTTGTTTTTTAAAAAGAAAAAAGGAAGAAAAACCAAAGAAATAAAATTACAAATAATTGTGAGCACACACAACAAAGAGCACAGGACTCATAAAAGCACAATAATTCTATACTGAGTGCATTCAAAGCAAAGCAAAATTCCGTGGAAATGCTTTAAGACTCTCGCAGATCTTTTGGAGAGTTCCATGTTCTCTGGGTTTTTTAAATATAGAACAAGCAAACAAACAAATTAAGACAGAGCAGAAGCATTCCTGCTGAATCACCTTGTTGACATCCCACCAATCTGGCACCCCTGCCATCGTACCGAGGTGGCCACTCACTCCATACCCATGTGCTGTATGAGTAAGTTTATGGTTTGAGGAACAAAGCTGTGTGGAATTTGAATGAAATGTTTAGCACTTTTGGGGAGTGTTGTGAAAACCAAACACAACACATATTTGAGCAAGCTGCCACCTGCTGGTCAGCTCTGGTATTTTATGAGGGGTGGCGGAGAAAAACAAAGCTGTAGACAAGAACTAAACGTTTGCTAGGCAGATTTGTGGAAAACCTTTCCCACCAGAACTACCAAAAGCCAAAACTAAATGTGCAACTTGATCAGCTTGGATCGTGCTCCTGTCGAATGGGATTCAAACAACAGTGGTGGCTACTTTAAAAGTGACTTAACAGATTCGTGGAGGTTGAGGTATCCATCAGGGCTATTGGGGGCTCTGTGCCACAGTTGCTGGCAACATCAAGAAGGGGGCTACTGGTGGACTCCTCGTGTGGGTGAGCAGATTTTTGATGAGCAGATCAAAAAATGAGCAGATTTTTTGAATCATAGCAATCATACTTTTGCAGCTCCTGAAATAGAGCATGTTCTTGGTGCAAGACCTAGGTAAAGGTAAAGGTAAAGGGACCCCTGACCATTAGGTCCAGTCGTGGATGACTCTGGGGTTGTGGCACTCATCTCGCTTTATTGGCCGAGGGAGCCGGCGTACAGCTTCCGGGTCATGTGGCCAGCATGACTAAGCCGTTTCTGGTGAACCAGAGCAGCGCGCGGAAATGCCGTTTACCTTCCCGTCAGAGCGGTACCTATTTATCTACTTGCACTTTGATGTGACAGGAGCAGGGACCAAGCAATGAGAGTTCACCCTGTCATGGGGATTCGAACTGCCGACTTCCGATCGGCAAGCCCTAGGCTCTGTGGTTTAACCCACAGCGCCACCCACGTCCCCTGGTGCAAGGCCTAAGGATATTGCTATTTCTAGCTACACATGAGAGTTCTGTATGTGTACCTTATATTGCTTTGCTATGCCTGAAATGGAGAAAAACGGAGCAGACATGTCTGAGATCCATAGAAATATAGGTTTTTAGAAAGCTAATCAATTATCATATGTTGCAATGCCTGGAGTACAAAGGCAGATAGTGTTCCAGCTATGAGATCCTGACCTGTATCTTGTTGTTGGCATCTGTCTGTCTCAGAAGACAATGGAGTGCACCTCCAGGGGCAAAGCCAAACTGCTGCATTAGCAGCACCAAAGTGACCTTCCCAGGGCACAAGCCTGGGCAATGCACATGGGGGGGGGGTCCTGAGCTGCCCAGACAAGAAGGCCCCACTCTCGGCTGCACTGATGTGGTCCAAAGGAAAGCAGAGCAATACGTCTGGCACCAGCTTGGCTGTAGGAGTTACTGGAAGGAGGCATTCAAGGCACCATCCAACTGTCTTAGACACTCCACTTCAGATTTGTGTAGGATTTACTCTTTCGCGTTTTCTTCTCCCAAAGATATCTCACAAGGCAGCAGAGGTTTAGGATAAGTTTTCCTTCTCCTAGATGGGATACCTTCCCAGGCTGACAAGCCCCATGTACCCCTCACTTCCCTCTACAGCATGTGCAGAAACCATCTTCTTGACCCATGGACCCACTATTGGTCTCATCCACTCAACCCACACGGGCCTGTCTTTGCATGCAGTGGAAGTCTGTAACTCACCAAGGGTTTAAGACCCATTGGCTGTTCTCACCTGGTTTAGCCATCTGGTTAAAACCATTTCCTAGGGTGTGGCCACTGTTGCATGCTGACAGCTTCTGGGAGCTGAGTACGGCGTGGGGACCAGAAAGTGGACAAACTGCTCTAGATGGAGCACAACCTTTATCAGTCTCTAACTATCCATGAGACTGTCATAAGCCCACCATGCATCATTTTGTCCCTCCAGAAGAGGAGAATGAGTTTGTGTCCATTGTCATCCCTTCCACAGGTACTGATTCTCCATTGCCTCCAGAAAAGATATTGCCAGCCTGCTACTAGGAATTGTTCACCTGCACATACAGGAGACAGAATCTGCAATGTCACACATATAACACGAGTGCTGAGGTCCTTCCACCCCCGTTGTTGCTCACCAACTCACTTCAAGAGATCGATAATGTTGAAGACTTCCATGTTCAAATCCTCCCATGTCTCAGCTGAACTCTTGAGTGCTTTTCAGCAATTGTCTGAAAAGATCGTTAGCGTTCACCCAACATAGACCTTTCCTATTTGTTCAATTTTTCGATCCACTACATCTTCAAAAGCAGCTGCCTCAAATAGATTCCCTTTTAACCTCAGAATCCATACACTTGCCTGTAAAGCAAATAAGTGGTAAACTGTTCAATGTCCACATTAAATGGAGCCTGGCCTTTACTACTTCTCTATCTATCTGCCACCCCCTTTAGGCTTATTTTCCTACTCACCACCAGGATAATTCAAAACATTTATCACAAGGTTTACATTACTATTTAGACTCACAGAACTGCGCTGTTTCAGAGTGGTTTAGTGGTTTAATGGTTCTTCATGTAAAACTCTGGGAATTGTAGGCTCTGCAAGGGGGGAAAAGGGCCTCCTAATAACTCTCAGCGCCCATAACAAACTACAGTTCCCAGGATTCTTTGGGGGAAGCCATGACTCCTTAAAGTGGCATAATACTGCTTTAAATGTATGGTGTAGAGTCTATAAGAGTATGGTACAGTAAAACAGCTAATCTGCAAAATGGAAGATGGAAATGGGAAAACAGACTTGTAAAATATGCTGCTCCCCAATGATCTGTTGGTGGGGCAACACTGGCTGGATCTACACTGACCTGTTTAACGTTATTAGAATGATATTAGATATATTGTTCCAAAAAGTCACCACAGGGAATAATTATAAAAATAATGTGTTTCTTAACTCTAGTTGTTGTTGTTGTCAAAATGACTATCTCCCTACTGTCGCATTTCAATAATGCATTATGAACATTAAAAGTAGAACGTCATGTGTCTCTCCATGTTATGAAAACCATTCCTTAACTCTTCCTTAATGTTAAATACTATGAGTGCAGATCTGCCCCAAATTTCCTAATTTGCAGAGGGCAGTCCTATACTTTGATCAGGCAGAAGTCATTCCTCTGTTTTTTTGTTGGGTTGGGAATATGCAACCTTGTATGCCTGCAGTCAGCAGAGGACAGGGTTGAGACTAATAGATGGACAGGGGAAATGACACTTTGTTGTTTCCTACTAATGCCTTAAGCTCCGCCCCCTCCTCCAGCTTTGGTTCCTTTATCTCTCTCCTGCATGAGGCAGCCATAAGAAACTTGCTTCCATCATGTAGGCTTAGACTCCAAAGCCATCACTGTAAATATGAAAAGACTGTAAGTAGAGAACCTTTATTTTTCTTCACCAATGGGACATGTGTGTGTTTTGTTTAACTTTATTTATGCAATGCTAGTGATGTGTGATCCTGCCAACCTAGCAGTTCGAAAGCATGCCAAAGTGCAAGTAGATAAATAGGTACCACTCCAGCGGGAAGGTAAACGGCGTTTCCGTGCGCTGCTCTGGTTCGCCAGAAGCAGCTTTGTCATGCTGGCCACATGACCCGGAAGCTGTATGCCGCCTCCCTCGGCCAATAAAGCAAGATGAGCGCCGCAACCCCAGAGTCAGTCACGACTGGACCTAATGGTCAGGGGTCCTTTACCTTTAGTGATGTGTGAATGAGACAGAGTGGGTAATAGGACCACAATAGTTATGCAGGTCAATTTTTCATCACCATGAGCCATTTGATTTGGTATCCGTGAAACCTTCTGTTTAGCAGCATCCTTCTTGAGTTAGCAAACAGGATGGGGGTTGTCTCCTATCTTTTGATGATCTCTGGGAGTGTTGAAGCATGGGAGGCATGGTGGAGTGCTTCAAACTGCACATTCAGGATTCTCTTAAGAATTACAGCATAATCATCTTCTGACAGATGCTCACGAAACCTGCAGCCATTATCGTCCATGAGCAAGGGCCCATTAAATTTGTAGCAAACTTCAGCAAAGAAAAAGAAAAGCACAAATGGAAGGACTTTTTAAAAAATATGCCAACTCAATAGAATCAGTGCACAAAACCTCAGCCATGCATACTGAGGTCATATATCACAGGACAAAGTTAAGTGGCATTATAGTTTTGCAGCCATATAGCTTTATGAAGCACTGGTGTAATTTTTCTTTAAAAGTAAGTCATCCATGACAATAGAGGAAATCGTCCTGGTCCCAGTCAACTCGTCAGTGTTCTCTCTGATAACTTTAGGGAAACAATGTGGACAACACAGTAGAGAGACAAGGCAGGCTTTGATTCTAGCAATTATCTCCCTTCAGACTTGTGCAAAGGAGATATTCAGACTTCTAAAACTGGCTTCAGTCTGCCTAGAGCAGCCTTATAGATGCCCTCCAGATATTTGGCCTACAACTCCCGTCATCCCTGGCTAAGGCTATGGCTATGGTTAACTATAGCTAAATGGAGTTGGAGCCCAAAACATCTGGAAGGTACCAAACTGGAATAAGATGACTGAGTGAGAATATGTACCCCTAAATAACTTGGAACCAGCTCATCTTGGGCCAGGCAAAGTGAAAATCTCAATGTTTTCTTTTGAATGTTAGGGCTTTAGTTTTCTTTTTTAGTTCTCTGTAAGGCACAATTTCTCCAACCTTGTGGCCTCCAGATGTTTGCTGAACTATGGCCATGCTGGCAGTCAGATTCCAACAAGATCTAGAGGGCACCAGGTTGGGGAAGGCTGATATAAGGAGTTATCTTAGGCCAAGTGGCTTGATGTAAGAGAGCAGATTTTCTGGTTCAGGGATTTTGTTTTGTTCTTTTTTGTTAATAGGGCCACCCTACATCCATCAGGCAGAGCCAAGCTCTTCCCATTGTCTTACCAGATGTTAAGAACACAAGAGGAGCCCTGATGGATCAGGGCAAAGGCCCATCTAGTCCTCCATTCTCAAAACAGCTAACCAGATGTCTGATGGAAGCTTGCAAGAAGGGGCTGGTTGCAACAGCACTCTGCCCACTTGCGATTCCCAGCAATGGGAGTCCGAGACACACGGAGACCAGAAGGGGAAGGAGAACATAGTTGCAACACGCTGATATGTGCTTCTAAGCTCCACCCCTGACTCGCTCCAAGCCCAAAGGGCAATTTTGCAGCTGGCCTACCCAAGCACATGGTGGTCAGGGGCTCACATGGCAAAAGCAGGATAATCCCCTACTCCAGGGTTGCTGATGGGTTTTGTTTGTGAAGTGACTCTCCTATGCGGAAAGGTTGCAGCATTGGGGACTTTAGAGAAAAGGTGGTTAAGAGCCGGCATGATAAAAGTTTATAAAATGGTGGATGGCAGGGTGAAAATGGATGGAGTTTTCCTCCCTCTCATAACACTAGAACTTGTGAGCATTCAATGAAGCTGAACGTTGGAAGAATCAGGACAGAGAAAGGAAAGCACTTCTCCATGCACAGAGAAATATACTCAGAGTCGAGTTTGGATTTCATGCTCTTTATTCAGCTCATAGTAGTGAGGAATGGAACTTCCCCCGAAATGTCTGCTTTATATACATTATTTACACAATGGGTGCCACATGATTGGCTAATTCGGGATTCTCCTGTAGGCCAATCAGGTTGCGGCTTCACTTCCACCTGGAGTTGGATTGGGTGGCTCCTGCAGACCAATCAGACTACTGCATTCTGGATCCTATTGTTCTAAGACCAATCAGACTACTGCATTCTGGATCCTATTGTTCTAAGACCAATCAGACTGCTGCGATTTGGATCCTATTCAACTCAGTACATAACACACAGCATACATAGTTAAACTGTGGAACTCGCTGGAAGCAGTGAGGGCCACCATCATGGATGACTACAAAAGGGAATTGGACAAATTCATGGAGGACGGGGCTATCATGATGAAGGATATGCTTTGCCTGCATGGCCAGAGGCAGCAATGCTTCTGAATGCCAGTTGCTGGAAACCACAGGAGGGGAAAGGGCACATCTGGTGCTTGGATCCTGCTTGCATGTTTCCCACAGACATCTGGTTGGCCACTGGGAGAACAAAGTGCTAGACCAGGTGGGCCATTGGCCTGATCCAGCAGGATCTTCTTCTGTTCTTGTGTTTGGACCAGAATATGCAGGTTGTTTGTTGTAGCCAGCATACCAAGATCCTTGTATATTGCAGTACTACACCCACACTAGAGCCCAGGATGTTGGGCGTCATTGATAAAGTTTCTAAGGCAAGAAGGATACCAGTTGTGTCAATATTTCTCAAGGTGCTGTAACACATATTCATCTTGTCATATCACTGAATAAATAGATGGGGAGCTGAAGCAACATGAGAAGCACCGAGTAGGTAAAGGTGATACATGGCATTTCTTGTACTTCAATTACCTTCTTTGTATAATGTCAGGAGGTAAAAGCTAACAAACCATAACTTTTCCTGACATTTCCTCCCTCTGGTGACCAGTGATGGATTTGCCTTGAGAAGCATTCATCATTTTGCAGTGTTGGGAAGCCTTTTATGAAAAAAAGAAAGAAAGAAAGAAGAGGAGGAGGAGGAGAGAAAATGAGGTTTAAAATTTGACATCTCACTGTTTATCTACAAAGATATCAAACATGCCTTTAAAAGTCATTTAATGTGTGTTCAAGGCAGGGCTAGCTAATATGCTGCCCCCTTGGTTCTGTTGAACTACATTTCCCATCATCCCTGAATATTGGCTGTGGGGGCGATGAAAGTTGGAAGCCCAACCACATCTAAAGGGCACCAGTTCGATTGTTTTTCATCACACACATCTGATTGGCTGCTGTCAATTCCCATAGTTCCCTGGGAAGGGAGATTGACTTTTAAACCACCCTGGAAACTGAGCTCTGGGAGGAAATTTGGAATCTGCTAACAACTCTCAGCACCCTTGAAAAACTTCCAGGGTTCTTTGAGGGAAGCCATGACTGTTTAAAGTGGTATCACAGTGCTCTAAATGCATAGTGCAAATAGGATCTACGATTCGACTACTTGTCTGGTTGGCTTCTGTATGTGGAATTGGGGGGGGGGGGGGAGGTTAACCTGCACTTCACTTCAGGCAGTAAACTCTCCTGGGCCAACCCTGGGATTAGTGTGTGACAAGCAGGGATAGTGTTTATTTGTTTCATGTGTGATCATTCCAGCCTAAGTTTCAACATAATCTACAACAGTGGTTCCCAAACTCCACCACCATGAACCACTTGAAAATTACCAGCGGTCTCGGTAGACCACTTAAGGATTCTTTTGCCTACTGTAGAAGTTGCAATGCACCATGCTAGATGCTGTATGGTCTGGAATTGCATTTTCACGGCTTCTTTTATTTCTCATGCTGTGTTTGACTGTATTACAGTTTGCTTTCCAAAGAATGCAAATGACAATACAGTCATACCTCGGGTTGAATACACTTCGAGTTGAGCGTGTTTGAGTTGCGCTTCTCAGTAACCCGGAAGTAACAGAGCACGTTACTTCCGGGTTTCACTGCTTGCGCATGTGCTCAAAATGATGTCATGCGTATGCGCAGAAGTGGCGAAAAGCGACGCGTGTGCGCGCAGACGTGACAGCACTACTTACGTTTACTTCTAGATGCAAACGGGGCTCCGGAACGGATCCCGTTCGTATGTAGAGGTACCACTGTAGAATAAAATATAAGAAATAAAAGAGTCAATTGTATTGTAATTAAAGATTGATATAAATATTTTATGCGGACATGCTGTGAACCAGCTGGATACAGCTCATGGACCAAGGGAACTGCAGTTTGGGAATCCCAACAATTAAAATTCTTCAACTCAGCTCAAGCTGGCTTTCTTCTTCCTGGTGCCCTCCAGATATTCTGGAATCTAACTCCTATCAACTCTGACAATTGACCATGCTAGCTGGGGCTGGTGGAAGTTGTATTCTGGAGGGTACCAGGTTAGGAAAAGCTGCTGTGTGCTATTGTGTGCATTCTGAGACACAAGGCGCTTTAAATATGCTGTCCATGCAAGAGATCATTTGTAAAGGTGTTAGAGAAGGAACGTCCATTTCCTTTGCAATCTGACAGATCTACAAAAGGGACTCCATGGAGAGTTAGGAGTTACACAGAAAGTGAACTGAGGTGCCATATCAGTGTTCTGTACTCTCGCTTCTGAAAAGTCCATTAGAGGTGTCCCAGAGCTTTCTAGGGGATTTCCTCTGGTTTAATGCATCATAACATCTTGCTCGAAATTTCAGCTCTCATGTAAATTTCACAAGATGGAAGTCTGGAAATTAACAAGAACTTACAAAGCCTGCCCACTGATACACAGCTGTCTCCCCTCTGCCATCAGAAGGAACAGGACAGGGCTGGCTTCTTGAAAGCCTGGAGCGAGAAAATCTCCTGAGAGGATAGACTGGAAATAGATGAGTAGGTGAATGTGCTGTGGAGAGAAATGTTCAGATCTATAATGCAGAAATAAGAGATTTTGGTGGGATATGGAGGAAATGGTTCAACTCCCTCCCCCTCTCACCATGGTCCTGATCCTTACACCCCCCCCCACACACACACACATACACCACTGCTGTTTAGTAGATAGGTAGAAAAATAACCAGGTGTGGCCCTTCAGATGCTGCTGAACTAGAACTCCCATCAGTCCTAACCATTGACCATGCTTGCTGAGGATGATGGGAGTTGCAGTTCAGCAACATCTGGAGGACCAAAGCTTTCCCATACCTGAGGTGTACGAACATATATACAAACATATATTGCGGGGGCTTCCCATAGGCATCCCATTGGCTACTGTGAGATCAGGTTGTGGGACTAGTCAGGTCATTGGCCTGACCCAGCACTATGTTCTTATGTTTAATTTCACATGTATAATTTGGCCTTAAATCTGCCCTCCACAAGCCATGCTGCAAATTCTACGTGTAAGTTTTATGCACCAAGCACGACGTTTAAAGAGACATCACCTTGCCAACAAAGGTCCGTATGGTAAAAGCTATGGTTTTCCCAGTAGTGATGTATGGAAGTGAGAGCTGGACCATAAAGAAGGCTGACCGCCGAAGAATTGACGCTTTTGAATAATGGTGCTGGAGGAGACTCTTGAGAGTCCCATGGACTGCAAGAAGATCAAACCTCTCCATTCTGAAGGAAATCAGCCCTGAGTGCTCACTGGAAGGACAGATTGTGAAGCTGAGACTCCAATACTTTGGCCACCTCATGAGAAGAGAAGACTCCCTGGAAAAGACCCTGATGCTGGGAAAGATGGAGGGCACAAGGAGAAGGGGACGACAGAGGATGAGATGCTTAGACAGTGTTCTTGAAGCTACAAACATGAGTCTGACCAAACTGCGGGTGGCAGTGGAAGACAGGAGTGCCTGGCGCGGTCTGGTCCATGGGGTCACAAAGAGTCGGACACGACTGAACGACTAAACAACAACATGACGTTTAAATCAGGACTCAGTTTCGAAGGCAGTTTGCCCTGTGGAATGGAGGCCTTAGGCTTGACATTAAATTGACATTAAAACAACAGTGCAGTCCTATGTCTATGTACTCAGAAGTGAGTGCCATTGAACTAAATGGGCTTTCTCTCCAGCTGTAATAAGTCTAACCGTTGTTGGCTAGATAGGTGTTGCTGTTGTCCAGGGTGCTGAATAAAGATGGTCGCTGGTTCCTGCCTCCTTGTGGAAGATGCAGTTTAGTATTAGGATGCCAGAGGTCCAATCCTTAGCATCTCTAGTTTAAAAAGTCTTAGGGTGAAAGGTAAAACACTTTATGCTTGAGAAATTTGGGAGCTGCTGCCCATCAGCATAGACCAAGGATGGAGAACTTGTGGCTTCCAGATGTTTTCGGACTGCAGCTCCCATCATCCCTGATCCATGGCCATGCTGGATGAGCATCCTATTCCACTCAGAGGGATGAAATTCCCAGAGTTCCCTGGGAAAAGGGACTGATGGTTAAACCACTCTGAGAATGGTAGCTTCTGTGAGGGTGAAAGAGGTCTCCTAACAAATAAGAGTTCCCAGGATTTGTTGGGGGATGCCATTATGGTACTGCTTTAAATGTATAGCACAGATAGGCCTAAGCAAAGCTTTGCAACCAGCCACTTTTAATTAATAAAATGATACGGGTAATTAATAAAAAAGATAAGCCGGGGGGGGGGGAGAGAAGAGTCCTAGAAATGTTGGCAATTTTATGAAGCATTATGGTTGTTGTTTTTATCATTATTACCATCCCTCCCACCCCTGACTGGATTTAGAATTAATGCCCTTTTGGAAAGAAAAATCCAAACAGGGAGCCAAGAGAAAATTACTTAGATCTACAGACTGCAATATACTTCTGCAGAATCTGGTATTGAAGAAACATTTTTTCTCTTGCCTATGCCACCTCTTTTCATGTCTCCAGGAAGGACTATGTCTACGACAAGCATCAGTTAGATAAAAATACAGACTTAGAAAATAGTTTAAGACACTTCTCGGAGGCAGAAGTGCCAGAATAATAATATATTTGAATTTCACTAGCTGAAAACAAGACTGTCTATATTGACAACTGTGGGATAAACTTAGATGTTCCATTAGTGGTTGCTTGTTCTCAAACCTTGCGTGAATTCTTCTTCTTCTTCTTCTTCTTCTTCTTCTTCTTCTTCTTATTATTATTATTATTATTATTATTATTTTGTACTCTGCTCATCTGACAGGGTTGCCCCAGCCACTCTGGGCGACTTCCAACTGCCTTCAGATATCTACGGAAGGCCCTATAATTGTTTATCTCTTTGACATCTGATGGGAGGGCATTCCACAAGGAGGGCACCACTACCAAGACGGCCCTTTGCCTGGTTCCCTGTAACTTCACTTCTTACAATGAGGGAATTGCCAGAAGGCCCTCGGAGCTGGACCGCAGTGTCCAAGCTGAATGATACAGGTAGAGACACTCCTTCAGATATACAGGGCTGAAGCCTTTTAAGGCTTTAAAGGTCAACACCAACACTTTGAATTGTGCTTGGAATATTGTCCTTGAGAATACTGAAAGGAGAAATGCCTAGGATGGTTTGGCACACATTTTCCTGTCCCAACAAAATGAATAATCCTCCTATTCTCCTAAACAGGGATTTTTGAAAACAGCAATGCAGGACAGAAAAAAAGTGATAATGCTTGGTGCCATCATTTCCTGTATTATTAACATTTTTTCACAGAAAACAACACTTTCCCCTAAGCTGCAGAAAACCATTTCAGATTCTATCTGTGCCCAATGCAGGAGGACTCAGTTAAGATGTACATGTTTTTCTATAAGGTTTGCTTGTGCCTGGAGATAAATAGGGGGCACCGGGGCACTGATGTTTGAGCTCCTGTACACCCCTTTTGCTTTCATGTGAGAGGTGAGAAGCCAATTGCTTCTGAATGTTGGAATCCAGCAAAATGTGTTTTAGGAATTTAGCAAGTGCTATGATGCAGGCCCATCACCACAATTGCCCTTTGTTTCTTCTTGCATAAAAGCAAGCCATGACATTCCCACAAATGCGCGCGCTCTCTCTCTCTCTCTCTCTCTCTCTCTCTCTCAATTTGGCAGTTTTTAAAAAGCAGTTTCCACAGCAATGCTTGCTTGCTTCTTCTTCTTAAAAAAAAAGAGAAAAACTCTCCACATGTCTCTTCAACTCGCCATGCCGTAAGCATAACCAATCACAAAAGGTTTAGTTCCCATGACAGTTTGAGAGAGGCAGACCTCTACTCTATCTTTCTTGGATTTAATTAAGCCTGCTGGAGTGGAAAAAGCCAATAGAAAAGGGGGCCAAATTCTCTTTTCTCCCTCCCCCCCTTCCTTTGCAATAAAAGTTGCCCTGGATTTATACCAGACAAACTGAAGCCCACGAGGAAAAAAAGTGGGGGGGGGGGAGAGAAAGATTATTGGGGAATGGCAGGAGAGGAGAGGAGTTTCGAAGACAGTGTTATTTATTACTAAAGTACTGCTTTATTTTAATTATTTCCCACCCTTCAGTTCAGTTATGTCCCCAGGAAGGAGTACTATTTTGTAAAATAAGTAAATGAAAACAATAAATATACCAGATATTTATTTATTTTGTGAGATTTATATGGCGCTCGATTGCAATAAAGAATTTTATATACCACTTAATAAACAGAAATAAGAAAACCAAAAAAATTATCAGTAAAAATATAAATATAAATTTGAACCCACTATTTAAAACATTTTAAAAATCATTATAATCAACAACAAGCTAAAAACCAGGTTAAAACACATGTCAAAATTTTACATGTCTGGAAAGGTTTTTAGCAGGTTCTGAAAAGTGTATAGTAAAGCTGCCTGATGCCACTAGGCAGGGAGGTCTAAGCGATCACAATGTAAAAGCAAATTACTAATTGGGAAAGGGATTTCCACTAAAAGCAGATGATAGGACCGGGTCTTTTAAATGTATTGGTGTTGAATGGACAACATACTTGGCAATAGGTATGCCTCTGATAAGGCCATTTCTATTTAAATTGTTGCAATTTTAATTCTTGTTATCTATACATGAAAATTAGCATATGGAAATTTTACAAAATTGGATAATCTATTTGTTTTAGTTTTTGGAAAATAGTTTCCTCTTTCTTTCTTTCTTTCTTTCTTTCTTTCTTTCTTTCAGCAAAATAATTGGTACTCTAACTGAATAGGCAAGTGAGTTGGCCTGTAAATTCTCAGAAAACTGTATTACCTGTTAATTTTATTTTGGGAGGCCCCACCCAAGCTGTTTGGGAATTCTAGTCCCCATCCCCGAATACATTATGGAAAAACCACCTGGAGAATTTGGGGAGGTCATTTTTTTGCTCAGTTCTAAAAGACAGTGACGTCATAAGGCACAAACATTCTCCAGCCTGCCCTGAGCATTCTAATGCCAAGTCTGATTCAAGGCATAAATGCTGCTCCTTTACCTTCTGATTGTCTTGGGCGCAGGTGTATTTGTGTCTGCATGCGTGCATTTGAATTCAAATTGCACTGTGATAACATTAAACACTTTTATGTTGTGATAAGATTAAACATTTGGCAAAACAAGCATAAGCTGTAATGATTTAACCAAGGCATGCTGGCTTTGTTAGAGAACATGAAACGGAAGACACGTCTCACTGGGTGATCATCCCCAGGCACGCTCGCTTATAATAATGCGGCAGTTAACACTGTGCAAACATCATTGGGGGAGGACAGCATCCCAGCAAAATCCTGCTTTCAGGGTATACAAGACCATTCTTATGCCTTCCCCCCCTGCGATTGTTCTTAATTGAAAATGTGTGCTGTCGTCACCCCTTGCTCTGAAAACTTGGGGCACCAGGCGCCCGTGGGAAACCAGGAAGCAGGATGGAAGCACAAAAGTACTCTCTCCTCCTGTGGTTTTCAGAAACTGGCATTCAGAAGAGTTGCTGCCTCTGACTGTAGAGGCAGAACATAGCCATCATGGCTAGTAGCCATAAGTAGCTGTCACCTTCATGAACTTGTAAAGCCATCCCGGTTGGTGGCCATCACTGCCTCACCTGGAAGCAAGGTCCATAGTTTGACTATGGCCTATGTCCTGAGTGAAGGAGTGCTTTCTTTTACTTGTCCTTTTACCAGCCTCCATCTTCATTGGAAGTCCATGAGTTCCTTCTTGCCTGTCACCCGACCCCACAGGATCAATGTCTCTGCTCCACAGCTGTTGAGCAGAGGCATCGATCCTGTGAAGCTACACAAGTGACTTTCCTGTAGGAGAGCTGCTTGCAAAGCAGCGCCATGCAATATTGGATCCTCCTGTTTAACAGCTGGTAAGCAGTAGGGTCCAATCCTGCATGGTTCCAGTTGCTGCTCCTTTGTGAGTGGCTGTTAGCAGAAGGATCCAATTTTGGAGGGTACAGTGCACACACACACTCTTTTTAAAAACTCAATTTGAGCTAAAATAGGCTCCAAAAACCCACAGCCCTAACCCTAAATTCTTTCAGGGACAGATCTCAGATGGGGTAAGTGGCCCCAAAGAAGGCAGCAGATGAACCACCCTGTCCTGGGGCCACAGATTGGGACCACGGGGCAGATCAAGGGGTCTGTGTGCAACCCTATCAATTACCTCCATGTTGGGAATCAGCTCTTTTCTCTGTTTTTCTTTAGCTATTTCATATACTCACCCCCCCCCCCAAAAAAAAGCAACCCTGTGTAATTTCTATTTGTCTGCCTTTTGAATCCTCACGGTCTAAAAAGACTCCAGCCAGGAATGTTAAAAGTTCGGTTTCTCCTTTCATTATGGCTGACAGTTCTCTTGAAATGCTATTTTAAGTTTCTGCCTATGCTTTCATTAAGTTTTAAAGAAGTGTTTCTTTAAAAAAAAAGCCAACAAAAAACAGTACATGCATTTGCTTTTTGTTCTGAAATGGAAAATGAGTCTGGAGCATAGCTTTCTGGAAAACATGGCCAATGTTTTGTCTGTTGTGCTGAAATGCCATCATATTACCCTGGGAGGCTTTATATCGTTCTAGTTTACTTCATAAAAGTTAGTGAGGGGTGAATGACTTTGGCTCAACTGAAACTGAAGTTCCAGCTCAACATTAGCGACATATCTGGAGAGCATTTTATTCCACGCATTATTGCTTCAGGCCAACACATTATTGTTTCCGTTTGGCATATATCCTTTCATAAATGTGCCACAGTTCTTTTAGTGGGGACCTGAATACATTGTGCATGCAATATAGTACAAGACTGCACATGTCCCCAAAGGCTCGATAGATTATTATTTTTTATAAATGACTATGTTTATGTGGCTGGTCCCTTTTACCATTATTATGTGGTGACTAAGGATGGGCTCAGTGGTCAATTTCAGTTTTTCTCCAGTGTGGTGTGGTGGTTAAGAGCGGTAGACTCGTAATCTGGGGAACCGGGTTCACGTCTCCGCTCCTCCACATGCAGCTTCTGGGTGACCTTGGGCCAGTCACACTTCTCTGAAGTCTCTCAGCCCCACTCACCTCACAGAGTGTTTGTTGTGGGGGAGGAAGGGAAAGGAGAATGTTAGCCGCTTTGAGACTCCTTAGGGTAGTGATAAAGTGGGATATCAAATCCAAACTCTTCTTGTTGTTGTTGTTTCTCCAGCTGTAAATTCCGTTCTCCACATTTCAACATTTGTTCATGATTTTCTTTTTCATTCAAAGATCCTCCCGCAAGCTCATCCACATTTTAGTGCAAATTTCTCCTAAAATGCAAATCTTTGCATGCAGTGTTGCCTAATGTACACATTTTGGCAAAGCCATTTTCCTGGATGCGATGCATTTTGTTTGCTGTTTTCACTAACGTATGCATTTTATGTGCACTTAACCCCCAGTGTGTACATTTGTGTACACATTACTTGGCTGGAGAACAGCAAGGCAAAATGCTTGGCTATGTTTTAGAAAGTGAAAATCAGGTAGGTTTGTGTTTAAATGCCAACCGCAGTGAACTTCTCCCCCAGTCCTGAATAGTAGTAGCCAGGAAGAAAAGATAATTGAGAAGTGACATTTGAAGGGCCATCACATAGATTATCAGGCAAGTTTATTCTCTGTTGCTCCAAAGTGTAGGATCTGAACCAGTGGGGCAAGTTAGAAGAAAAGGGATTTCCAGCTCGGCTTTAGGAAGTACTTCCTGATGGCTGTGCTGAACCAAAGGTGAACTGGAGCTCTGCAAACGTCATCTTGGTAATCAGGATAACCCCACAATTAATTGGTAATTGTTACAGCAATGAGCTCATATTCACTTGCTTTGATATAGGCTAATTGGCTTGCTTTGACACTATCCTTATCTGTGGGCTTGGGGTGCTGCGCTCTGAGCCAAGAAAGGGGATCTATCTGTAAGATCTGGGTAGTTGCCACCTATGGTGGACTGCAAAAAAAATTATATTTATTTATTTATTGTGTTTATATCCCACCTTTTTTTTTCTTCAAGGAGCTCAATGTGGCATACATGGTTCTCCCCCTCCTCATTTAATCACCACAACAACCCTGTGAGGTAGGCCAGGCTTAGAGGCAGTGACTGGCCAAGGTCACCAAGGCTGGATCTATATTCACTCTTTAACCATTCTTAGAGTGGTGCTTTTGATATCATTTGAAACCGTAAAAGCATTTGTTTTCTCACTTCCTTTTTTTACAAGGGCAATCACTTACTTGATGGGGAGAGCTCCACAGCGCCCTCTGGGGTCACATTTTAATAACACATTATTAACGTTTTAAAAGAAAGCCATATGCCTGTATGGTTATCGTTAGCCTTTTAAAACTGATTTTTAGCGTTAAAAACTGCGAGTGTAGATGAGTTCCCAGGGAGCCTTGTGGCTGAGTGGGGATTTGAACCCTGGTCTCCCAGGCCCTAGTCTGACACACTACATCACACTGGCCTAAAGAAGAGAAATGACACTGTTGCCGCCACCGTCCGCCTGCCCTGCTGAACGTTAAGAAAAGTAAGCACATTTGTTTGTGTCTCTTGTTACTGAGCATTAAATTAACTTCCATTTGATTCAAGTATAGCAGTAGCTTTATGGAAACGGTGGCTCCAAAACTTCCAAACAAAAGTCACACATGCACACACAAACTTTGCATAATCTAAGATCCTGAATGCATAAAGGAAAATAGCTAGTTCCTTGTACTTCATAGCATTTAACTAGGTTTATGGACTGCTGTTCTTCTGGTTCCACCTCTCCCCCCCCCCCATTTCTATAATCATTTTTAGGCACATTTTCCTCCAATTATTGCAACAAAAGCACCTTTCAGGCTCTAGAAAATGATGCTATTTTCTTCCAGGAGCTAGCACCTTTCTGTTGGAAAGTGGGGGGGGGGGGAGTAACAGTGATGCTAAACATTGCCGATGATTGTTATGGAAATCCATTCCTCCGTATGCTGTTGTCATGGCAGCTGAAGATCAAGACGACGCATGTCACATACAGTAATTTATACTGATTTGAAAGAATGTTTTGGGGAAAACATTTAAATACACTACCAATTTTGTTTCAAAGCCTTATCCCGATTCAGCTTAATGTTGTTGTTGTTTTTAAATAAAGTAAGATGCATCGTCTGGTTTGATCCAGGTGTACTCTATTATTGATGCTCATTGAATTGCTTTAATGGCCAATGTACTGGGCAATTTTATTACTTAGACATTCAGAATCTGTTTGTAGGAGGAGTTGTTTTTGTTCTTTTCATGCTGCCCCCAGTTTAATTTTAGCCATGTTCCTGTCCACATCAAAGGACGGCATGATGTCATATAGTTTTCCCCCCAAGTAGTACAGATTACAGGGATGCAAAATTACTTTCTTGTACTGAATCCCCTTTGATTCATAACAGGGATGGGGTAGAAGATTTGATTCTCCCTGTCAAGGCACATGGAACCCATCTTTAAGTTCTGAGCAAATTAAATGCATTTTGTCAGCAATCTCTGTTTACATAACCACCATTGACAGCAAAGCAAATGCTACATTTTAAAAATATTTTCAGGCAACATTGCCTTGTAATGGTGTGTGGGTGTGGGGAGGGTGTGTTTATATTGCTTTTCTAATTGTAGCAGAGTTTTATCCATCTCTATGCTCAGTTGTTGTTGGAGCAATGGATGTTGTTGTGGGGAGCACCCAACACTGTTCAGCATTCTGGAAATTTCGAAATTAGGATCCTATCCTATGCTCTCTGCTTGGTGCCTGCATAGAGATGCTGCAGAAGATAAAAATGCAGAATTCTGACTGTTTCATGCTTCAGGGTTTGTTTGTGTTTACTTGAGAAGTGCAGTGGTTTTTAACTGAGGTTTTAACATTTAGTCAATTTGTCGGTTAGATGACTCCATGATTTGAAACATTTTTTTTTAATTCACTCTTTAAACGCTCGGCATTTATATAAATTTATTGTGGATGTGGCAGTCCAGCAGCAGCAATAAATAAGAACTGGGTTGAGGTCTGAGCTATGGCTCAACCCCAACAAATCATGAGCTCTGGAACTTGAGACCCCCAAAGCAAGACCTCCAAACCTGTGCCTTCTGAGTGTGAGCCCCCTAAGGAGTCCCCAGACTTACCCCACTCCATGTTAGAGACCCACATCCCTAAGCTGCCATGTTAAGAGAGGCAGTATGCACTCCCACAGGCAACCTGCAACCTCTGCCCTTGGTGAGGCCCTCAGTGCTGATTTCAGTCAAGCTCATATCCATTTGGGGCAAGCTCTCACCCAAAATTGGCAGGATCTTGCTTGAAATCAGCACCATTCGGCAGCAGCAGTGACAGACCAAGCAACGGAATTAGCAGGTCTAGTGGTGGTGGCGGCAGCAGCAGGGCAGACAAAATGGGATGTGGGATATAGAACCCCACATCTAAGTGCCACGTTCTGTGCTACCTTGAAGTGCTTTTGAGGAGACAAAGGGGGGGGGCCGTTTGGTGAAAAGCCGCCTGAGAGGTAATAAAATCTCTCACCTGGTGGCAAGTAGAGTTTATTGGGAAGGGTGGGCAAGGGAAACGGGGGGTGCTGTGGCATCAACATGCCAGCATCACCTCCTGACAGAGGATGTGGGGTGCAGGGTTCAAGGGAAGGATATGGGACGTGGCCCCAGAGCTCCCCCTATAAGGCACTGAGAAATTCTGCACACTGATGGGAGTGGCACACAATGCTTGGTTATACCTCAGAGTAGCACGTCAAAATTAGTCATTGGCATCAGTTAAAACTGTGGTTTCTCCAACAGAGGCCTATCCAGAACTTGCCTTCGAACAGCATAGCCCAAAGAGGAGAATTAAAACGGAGAGGTTACTGTAACCTCAAACAATAATGGTATCTTAATAGCATTCTAATGAGGAGATCATAAATGAACATTAACATCATTTTGGCATTTTCTAATTCAGGCTGTAATGGCTTGCAAATGATAATTCAATGGGTGCCACTCTGCCCACCATTTAGCTGAAATTGTTTTGGCATTGTGATATCATACCCTAAATGCACAGTAATTGGATCATATTATATTCTCCATAATCCTTTGCTGAGATTCTTCTGCTATTATGATTTCACATAGAGGGGACATCCTCAAGTGGCTTCCTTGGGAAGAAAAGGCATACAGACCGGAGAAGAAAGTGGTCAGAAGACATCCATAGCGAAACGCCGGGGATGGGGGAGAAAATCAGCTTGGTTAATGAGCCCTGCCTAACTTGCACTTCCTGACACAATCCATGAAGCATATCACAACTGTCCTTCGAAATTGACACTTCTCTGAATTTTGCAATGTGGTTCTCCCACAAGCAAATATAGAATCACACAATCATAGGTAACGTGGAGCAGGGATTGTTTGCCCAATGTGGAGCTCGAACCCACAATCCTGAGATTAAGAGTCACATGCTCTACTGACTAAGCTATCCCAGATTTGTATATCAGGGGGAAACATGCATTAAAAGGCACAAGGCCAGATTCAGCACCCTTTTCCATTCTGGTGTGGCTCCTTATGACTCTGGACTAGATGATCATTGTGGTCACTACCAAGTCTGCAATTCTATGATTCTATGTATCCACCCTGATAGCAGCCAGTTTTCCATTCAGTGTGCAGTCCTATGCACACTTAGCTGGGAGTAAGTGCTATTGAAGTTGATGGAGCTTTCTTCTAAGTAGACACTACTAAGATTGCCCTAGAAACACCCTTTCCCTGTAGCTTGTGATCGCATGAGGTTTCGTTGCAAAGTGCATGGGGAAGGGTAAAGGAGACATAATTATTAGTGGTGAAACACAAGTCATAAATGAGAATAGTAATGTGTTCTGCATCTTTCAAAGACAGTGACATTGCTTTGGAGAGTGGGGAGGTTCATTCCCCAAGTATTGATTAAATAACTATATGCATTTATTAAATTATTGAATGAGCTCCATTAGAGTTTTTTCCCTGGGTTTGATGTCAGTCCCCACCACCACCAACTTCATCCCAATTAACTCAAGCATTCAGATTAATTTTGTATGGTTAGTCAAAGGGAAGAACTGCAGCACCTGCGTTTATATAACAGCAGACGGTTGTTGAAACTGATCCATTTAACAGCAAGGATACCAATTCATTTATGTCAATATTATAACAGGTACGACTGATGCAGCACATTAAGAGCATTGTTTTAGAAAGAAATGAGTTTTGTGGGGAATCCCTAGCCTGGTCATCACATACTAACACTTTCTAAACTCACAGAAGCTTTACGTGGGATGGAGGACTGGATGCCATTTCAGACATTCTTCTAACCCTCAGCAACTTATGCCAAAGTATGCCTTTCCATGATAAAGAACTTTGAACAATTTAATTCAGTAGCCAAATCTGAGAACTATAGGAAGCAAACCACCCTATGCCATGACAGACCAGTGTCGGATCTTGCTCAGGAACGTCTACAATCCACTGTAGGCTCTTCAGGTTTCAGCCTGGAGTCTTCTCTGCACCTGGAGATGCCAGTGTTTGAACCTGGGACTTTCTGCAAGCAAAGCAGAGGCGCTCCAGAGCTGCAGCCCTTCCCCTTACAGTTAAATCTGTTTTTTCATCCAGTGCTACACACTTCACACACAGGAGGTACCGTCTGAAATATGTTGTGATGAAGCCCAGATTAGATCTGACCTTCATGCAGGTTCCTCAAATTAAATAAGCCTCTTCAGCAGAATATGTGCTCTGGCAGACTCCATCCATATGCATATTTGAGATAAATGTTATTATTGCTCTGAGATTGCCTATTATACACATATCCAAGCTGTACACTTCCTTCATCCCTTATCTGCTAAAATGAATTATTACCCTTGGTTCCTCTTGTTTGAATAGGTAGCCACCTGTTGTCAACAAAATAATTCAAGTGAGAGCTGGAAAATTAAGCTGCTTTTCCCCTTCCAAACATGATCAACCCTCTCCATTCATGAAGTTACTGGAAATAATGCATTGTGGGGTGTTATTTTTTTCTTGCCACTTCATGCTCTTTGATGGTTACTGGGCCCTTGGGTGACTGAGAAGATGCAAATTAATACCGTGTCACGTCCTTGCTTTGAGTAGATGAGTAGAATGCCAGGTGGGCAACAGAATAGTCTCTCCTTATCGTTTAAATGGCAGAATGTTAAGAGCTTACAGAAATATGAAATCTAAAGCTTTGCAAAGTCACCCTGTACATGCTGACAACACCACTGTTCCAAAACAGAAAACCTGTGGCTTTCCATGTACTTGGAATTTTTTGTTTGTTTGTTTCCAAGAATCATAAAATCAAATGGTCCTGAGGGATAGCTCAGTTGGTAGAGCATGGAAGTCTTCATCTGGGGGTTGTGAGTTCAAGCCCCATGTTGGGTCAAAGATTCCTGCATTTCAGGGGCTTGGACTAGATGATCCTCATGGCCCTTTCCAATTCCTACAAATCTATGATTCTATAAAATGCCGTTTTTATAAGCGATCAGACCCAGCATAATATATAGCTTCTGGGATCCTTCAAAGGTCCACCACTGATTCCTGTCTTGACCATAGACGTTACTAAGTACTTGGGACACAGCCCTAGGACACAACTCTGCATAAAATTTCCACATGCTAATTTATATTTATATTTAAATCTCTACATATTTCTGAGCAAATCAAGAAAGCAATTAGCTTGGGTCTCTCCGCCGCTGCATGTTGCTGTGTACATAGCTGTCCTGTAAACCAAGAATATGGAGCCTGTGGCACTCCTGCCATTGTTAGATTCCAACTCCCATCTGCACCTACAAAACAGGCTACAAAACAAGACCATTTTGATGCTGCATGGTTTTCGTTTATATGCTTTATGAATAAAAATAGAGCACTGTATAGGCCCCCAACGACACATGTCTCTATGTGGCAATGCTACCTTGTCAATATATATGACTCTGGCTTCCAAAATGTCCCTTTGAGGAAGCTATTTTATTATGATGCCTGTAAGCATGTCCTGAGCCTTCTGCTTATTTTATTCCAACTGCAGTATTGCACACACAAGCCATTGTTCTTTGTTTCTTTATTGTTTGGATATCTTTTTTATAAAAATAATAATAATAATTGCATTTGTTGGTCACTTTATGCAAAAGAAGCCTCAAAAGTGGCTTAACTGGGTAAAATACAAACACAGAAGATCAATTAAAAGCCAAAGGAAAAGGAAAAACAACAATATGCAAAACAAAAAATTATAAAGTGCGCATAGAACCAAAGGCAGATTTTGGGGAGTGCAGCTATGACATCCAATGGAAGGTGAAAGGGAGGGAGGGGAGCCAGATTTTGGCATCACACAGGGCACCACTGAGACGTCAAGGGCCGCCACTGCCTAGTACCAATACAGGCTGTGCTAGCTGGGGCTGATGGGAGTTGTAGTCCAAAATGTCTGGAGGGCACCAAGCTGCTGAAGACTGTTTCAGCATATGAGGCAACAGATGACTGCTGCTGCTGTCTTACAAGTTTTTCTTCCTATTTTAGTTGCTGTCATTCAATCCTGGAAGACTGTCTTCATGTTACGCTCTTCTTCTTCTTCTCTGATCCAAATAAGACTATTACAGACGCTGCAGCTAAATTCCTGTTGAGAGCCATGAAGACACGAGCTGAAATCTTACCCAAATAAATGTAACAGCATTTTCCTCCCTGCCAATAGATTTATTTGATCTAGTGTCTCGTTTTCAAATGTGAACAGGAGTCTCATTGTGAGACCTGTTGCCTAGTGTGATAAAGCGATTGAGCTGGATAATGTTTAAGAAGAGTTGTCATACGCATCTTTTATTTAAAAAATCATTTATTTCTCAATTTATTTTATTTTATTTTATTCTTTATCCTCCACACTGAGGTTGAATTGCCCACAAGGAGTCTTGTGATGCTGCAGCTAAAATATCAGCCTTAGATACATGAAACTGAGGACCACAGCTTCCCTCTCAGGCTTAACGTTCAGCCTAGGGCTGGTTGCTCTCTCTTGTTGGGAGCTGCCCAGAGTGGCTGGGGCAACCCATTCCAATGGGCAGCATATAAGCAATAAAACTATTATTATTGAAATTATTATTGCAGACATGATTCACCAGGAAGGGCAGAGCCACTACTCTACCTTCTTGGCTAGTAGGTCACTGACCTCCCTGTCAACTTGCCTCTACCTTTCTTGCTCCTGCCAATCCAGGAAACCAGCGCAGTGTCTGCTTCCCACCTAGTAAGCTGCCTTGCAGAACTGTTGTGTTCTTTTGTCTAGTGAACATCTTATACTACAGCGGTACCTCGGGTTACATACGCTTCAGATTACAGACTCCGCTAACCCAGAAATAGTGCTTTAGGTTAAGAACTTTGCTTCAGGATGAGAACAGAAATCGTGCTCCAGCAGCGCAGCGGCAGCAGGAGGCCCCATTAGTTAAAGTGGTGCCTCAGGTTAAGAACAGTTTCAGTTTAAGAACGGACCTCCAGAAGAATTAAGTACTTAACCCGAGGTACCACTATACTATTATATAAACTACGTGGAGGTTTATTTATTTATTGTTAAGTGGTATACTTTATAACCTTTGCTAAATTTAAATTAATACCTTCTCTTGTAGGGAGAAATTCGAAATTCACAAATAAGGAGTATTTGTATTATTTATTAATTTTACACACAGCTTCAACTATTTTTAAGCATGGCCAGTGTGTGAACCTACAACCATGATCTGGTCCAGGCAGGGAAGGAGTGACTGTGTGAATATTAGCCTTAGACAAATTTATAAGTCGGGGTGGGGGTGGGGAGTGCCTCATTCAAAATGCTAACATTCAGAAGGTTTTTAAAAAATAAAACATTGACAGCCGTGATATTTTTTTCACTGCAATTGTCATGCAGCCTAATAAATCATTATGCAGAGTATTACACATCCACTTGTATTCCTGAAGCTAGCTGATCTGAAGGACTGCTAAATTAAGCAGCCCCAATTCATCTCTGCTCTTTAGAGAACCAAATAAAGGGCAGCCTCAAAAGGGAGGGGCACAGAGGCCAGACAGAGGCAGATGATAAATTATTGTCGAATAAAGCTGTCCCCTCCAGGATTCAAAGTTCCCAAGCTGTTTTGAAGGTTTGTGTGATTTTTCTCAACATGCCTGAGACCTGATCCACAAAGGAGATGGTCACTAGGAGGCACTATAAATGGGGAGAAAGTAGGATGGATCAGGCCAGTGACCCATCTAGTCCAGCATCCTGTTCTCACAGTGGCCACCCAGATGCCTTAACAGGAAGCCTGCAAGCAGCAGCTTACTGCAACAGCACTCTGCTGTTCTGTGGTTCTGATATTCAGAAGCAGAGGTGGAACACAGTTATCACAGTTCGTAGCCATGAGAAAAGTTGCTTGGATGGGCCAGGAAATTGCTTCACATCTTCATGATACATTTTGCATTCACTTCTTCTTAACATTGCTCAGATGCATCTATACATGTAGCTCAGTGGTAGAGTTCATCCTTTGCATGCAAAAGGTTCCAGGATGGACCAGGTCAAACTCTTTGACCACTTATCCCAGAACCTTCTGCTGATGGGGAAGGGTCACAGCTCAGTGGTAGAATGCAAGCTTTGTATGCGGAAGGTCTGCATCCTTGAACTTTGAGGTGGCGTAGCTCAGAGCACCCTCAAGTGGACCACCTCCTCCATCAAAAAATGCCCGGGTCTTCGTGTTAAGGCTGAATTCTCTACAGTTAGACAATGCCAGGAATCTCCAGCTCAGTCTGGATTTTATATGGCCACTTTAAGGCTAACAGCAGCAAGCAAAGGATAACAGGGGGCTGTTTAAATGGTCAAGTATTATTGTCTCTAGAGATGGTAACTACAAAGAAGAAGAAGAACTAATAAGTTTATGCCAACTCATTGGTGGGGGAAAGAAAAGAATCTGCTAATGATCATTTCGGCCCTTTGCCATAGTTTAGCATCTTAAGCCTCACTAGAGTAGATAAATGAGATCATTAGAGATGGGGGGGGAATCTTGCTAATGACTGAAGAAGTTGAATGTGCTTTTTATTCACTGCCTCAGCCTCTAACAGTATTGAGCACATGTCATTTTAAACGATGTTCCCTTGGCACATGTGAACATGTTACAATCATAGGAGGCTCAAGGATTCTGCTGGATCAGACCAAAGGGGGCTCATCTAGTCCAGCATCCTGTTCTCACATTGCCCCCCCCCCCGCCAATGTTGGAAACCCACAAGCAGGACCTGAGCACAAGAGCCCTCTCCCCTGCGGTGGTTCCCATCAACTGGTATAACAAAAGACTGCATTAAAACTAGTCTATTTGAGGAATCCCAATTCCCTTCTATTCCTTATGGCTTTTGGAGCAGAAGTAAACAGTAAGGGTCATTTCTCATGTTTGTGTTTGTGTGTTTACACATACGGATTCAAGAAGTTAGGAGGTTATAAAAATACTTATTTGTTAGGACAAACTTGTAGTCCCTTCTGTTCAGTGCCTTGACTGTGCAATGATCGTCTGACCAGCTTGCTTGAAGAAACAGCATTTTGCTGCTCTCTTCTAGTTAGCCTATCAGTCCACATCCTTCTGAATCATGACCAGGAAAAGTATTGTCAGAAACTTAAAAGTAATACATGGTTGTGTTGCAGGACCTACAATCTTTCACTTTGTAGCGAGCTCTCCCCACTTCCCAAAACACACATAGGAACTGCATAGGAATAGCTCGGCCTACTCATGCTGTAGACTTGTAGAGAGTGATCAGTGCCTCTGTGACATCAGCAGCCATTGCTGAAATCCCCATCCTCATTTCAGCTCTATTTGCATGCTTAGCAACCAACAAACTTCATGCTAAATAAAGACACAAAGTGGTTGGCAGGTTTGAAAACAAAGCACAAAAGGGTGAATGTGGCATACAATTACCAGCACAGTTGCTTTCTAGAAACACAGTTGTGTGACAGCAGGGGAAACAAGGGACACAGCTGACAGTGGCAGTGGATAAAGAGAGAGAGGGAGAGAAGAGAAGAGAAGAGAAGAGAAGAGAAGAGAAGAGAAGAGAAGAGAAGAGAAAGCGGAGCATAGACATCTGGGAAGAGCAGCTATGGTTTGCTCTCATCTACCAAGTTCTGCTTCCATAAAATCATTATAACAGATGTTTCTCATAGCTTCACATAATCCACACTCCCATTTGTTAAACACCTATACGCAGAGCCGGCCTGCCCCTGACATGGGCAAGAGAATGTGGTTTTCAATGCTGCCTTATACAAAACACCCTGGAAGTAGAAAACTAACATAGCAGACATAGGACTGGGCTACACCCTTTCTCCCTGATGTGGTAGATGTCTACTAACAAAGTTTTTACTATGCATTCCTTTAAAAACCTGCAGCTTGAAGTGGTCCTATCCACGACCACTTGAAGGACTTCACCATCTCATTCTGCTCCATGTGTAGATCTGGCACATTGCAAATGGGGGGGGGGGCACACACAGCAAAAGTTTGTGTTGCATTCTTATTTTTACCTTCCACCAAGTTTTCTGTAATTCCTGCCCCTCGGTGACCTCATTTAGCAAGGTGGAAGTCAAATTTTCCTGGTCTATTAAGACTTCAATAAAACCACCCATTCACAGTTAACCAAAATTGTACTCGCATTTAGAGCAGAATATTAATTGTCTGATAATGAGAAGATAAAGCTGCTTCTCTCTGCAGGTGCACCAATCAATTGTAGTGAAAATGGGGAAAGTTGGGGGAGGTGAAATTTGTCCTCTTATTGCATGTGAAATTAAAAAGTGATTTATATTTTCTAATAAAGTGCTTTTTCATTGATCCCCTTCTGAAAATGTATGGTTTCATTTGCACTCTTTTAAATTACAGCGGTTTCGGTTTGTATAAAAATGATTTTTCCAGTATAATTTTTTTGGCCTCCAATTGATTATTAGCTCTAATGTGACTTCAGAAGATGTTAAGGGGGGGGGGGACACGGAAAATTTCTTTACTTTTAATAAACTTTGAAATACACGATCAGCAGAATGATTCAGCTAATACACAAATCAGCCCAGACGGCTCTTTTGAAGAAAAGTCTTTATTGACTCCATGGACTTTTTCATTGGCGTACAATGTTTTACTTTGTTATGACTCTTCCTCAAGAAAATAAATTATTTGCTTGAATACAAAGAAATACATAAACTTTCTTAAGATTTTTTAAATTAGGTAAAACAAATATACTATATTTATTGCTAACCAGACCAATTCATACTTAAGGCTAAAGGTTTTCATAGAATTTCATAGAATTATAGAGCTGGAAGGGACTATGAGGATCACCAATCCAACCCCATACAATGCTGGAATCCTTTGTGCAATGTGGGGCTCAAACCCATGACTTTGAGATTAAGAGTCTCATGCTCTACTGACTGAGCTATCCCAGAAGTGTATATCAGGGAGAAGCATGCTTTTCATGTTTGAACCTGCAAGAGATTTCCAGTGATTCCATTTGATGCTGGCTTGTTTTGTAATGGCCTGGGTTTTGTCGGCTACAGATATCAGCCTGAAGTGCTAATTAGAGGAATAAATCTATTCTGTAGTACAGATTAACTCCGAAAGTTGTCCAAGCAACTTTGAAAGGGACTTCAGCAGGCTGCACTTTGCGAAAATGCTGTCAGTACTTCTCCCTCCAGCTCTGCCTCAAACCCCAGGTTTTTGTGCTGTTTAGTACAGGCCAGCGAAAAACCAAACAAAGTAAATATCATAATATTAGGTAACCTAAATTAAAATATTGCAGGGCAGCAAAGCATATCTCTAGTATATTTTATGTCCTATAATCCAGAGCTTCAGATCCAAGCCATGGGCTCCAGACTGAAGCACACAGTTTTAGGACAGAGCTGCCTCCTACATGAAACTGAGTCAAGCCACCAAGTATAGCAATGAACACATATCACAATGAACATGCATATCATAATGGCATCAGAACACTGGTCAAACTGAACTAGACCAAGGGCAGCCAATGCAATGCACTGCAGATGCTGTGGACCTCAACTCTCATCATCCCTGATCACTGACCATGCTGGTTGGAGCTGGTGAAAGTCCAGTCCCATCTAAGGGCACCATGATGTCTACCATTGAACTAGATGCTGCAGAGGAGCAGAATGGGGGATGGGAGTGAAACCTATCTGTATCAAATCAAACCACAGAGTCCCGTTTCTACTCCAGGGATGAAGAACCTGTGGTACTCCAGTTGCTGTTGGACATGCTGCCTGGGGCTGATGGAAGTTAGAGTCCAACATCTAGAGGACCACAGGCTCCCCACCTCTGGTTTACACCAACTGGAAGTTGGTCTGCAAGAAACCTTGCCCAGTCTTACAATCTGGTAGCTTTTAAACTGAAGGACCAGGGTCCCTTTGCTTGCAATTTTTTTGCTATAGGCCCCCACCTTGACACCGTGTGTGTGTGTGTGTGTAATCAGAGAGAGAAAGACAATTAGACAGACAGACAGACAGACAGAGAAAGGGAGACTTTCTTTTTTAATTCAATATGCTTGAAAATGATTAAAACTTCTTTTCTTATGGCCAAAATATACCTCTGTCTTTGAAGGTTAGTGACTTTGCTAGAGATCTCTAACTGTGCTTTAAAAATACTTATGAATAAGTCATCAGCATTTTTCCCCTCCTCTGTGGTATAAATCTATTTCATACGAGGAATTTTTAGCTTCTTAATGATATAGTCTAGCCATACCATATTATTGCACATTTAGAAGTAATTAGTTTTCCAACTGCAGTAGAGGAGAGTAATGCATTTAAATTAAAATTGATTTTTTAAAAACGTACTCAATGTTTCTAATGGTGGGGAGGGCATGGAGCTTTATTTTACAAGCTAAAAAGAGAAAGTGATCTTCTTTTCATACTAATCTTTGTGAGCCATATGCCCTCTCCTCCCCCCCCCCCCCCGCCAATTGAATGGGATGCAGGGGCACAAAGTTTCATGAAGCTGCTTACATACCTGCCCCATCATTTAAATTAAGTAGCCCATCCCTTGTCTGAGATTGTACCCAGATCTAAGGAATACTTAGCTTCCACAATAAGCAATCCTTGTTCATCTTTTAGCAAGTATAGAAATGAGCTGTACTGTGCTGGCAGAATGGCCAATGAATCCTCTAAATGTTCAGCCTAGGACGAGAGGGGTAAAATATATAAGAAGCAGGGACATGGTAGACCAACAATGACTAGCACACGTCCAGTATCTACAGAAGCACCAACAAAACCCACCAATTAGAGACTCTGTTGGCAACAATGTCTCCATGCAACGCCATATGGAGTGGTGAACTTGTGAGGTTGTGACATGCACCCAACATATACCCCACCAGTACTGAAGACTATGCCAGTGTGGCCCTGATCCAGCAACCCCACCTTGCATAGGGCAGGTGAGGATGATCAAGGGGATGGAACAGCTTTCCTATGAGGAAAAGTAACAACATTTGGGGCTCTTTAGTTTAGAGAAAAGGGGAGTCGCTAACAGGATTCTTCTTCTTCTCCCTGCCTCGGGTGGCACAGAACCCCACAAATCACTGGCCCCTCTAGATCATCTTCTAGGCCCCCCCCCATATCCCCTGCTCAACCTTTGGACTCCTGTCTCTCCCTGGTATGTGGGGAGAGTGCTGTCACTCTCAGTTTCTTCTTGTGGTCTTCCCATAGGCAACTGTCTTGTTACAGGAAGAATAAGATGCTGGACTAGATGGGCCCATGGCCTGATTCAGTCTGGTCCTTCTTATGTTCTTAGGTTGAGAAAGAGTGACTTATTGAAAATCACCATTGAGCTTAAGTGGGAATTGAAAGCTGAACCTTCCCAAACTGAGTACAACGCTCTAACCCATACATCACATTCAGCTTGGCTACCATATACATGCTTAAACATTATGGATCAGCTGCCACCATGTGTCGTTTAGCCTAGAGTGATACCAGGATGGGTTTCATTGGTGCCCATAAATTTCAGACTGTACATTTTCCATAAAGAAAATGTGTATACTAGCTCTAAAATATCTCTCTGTTACACATTCCTGTCTCCACATGCCACCATAATGGATTTCTTTAAGAACTGAAAAGGCCTGTCACTATGACAGAGTAATGTTATCCGCGCAAGAGTTGCAAATAAGTATGTGGAACTCACATAGGTGCAAAAACTACCCCGTTTCCCCCCACAAAAGTGCAAGTGCATGTAAGAATGAGGTGTCTCCATTGAAGCTAATGGGTAGCCTGTGTGTGCCTGCAGAGCTTTGTATTGGGGACACAGACTTCATGAGCATAGATTCCATTCTGTTGAAACCATTGTCAATGCCTCTTTGATGTGCTGAAGCATTAGTAAGACATTATCCGGGCTCAGCTACTGAAACTGTTGCATTGTTAATGAAATTGGTTTTTATTTAAGCTCCTTTAATTCACTGCTTCTTCTCACATTTCTGCCTGAAGGAGGGAGAAATCTTTGGGTTTTTTTACCCCCAAAAAATAAAGCTGTAAAACTTGTGTTCTATCTTTGCAAACAGATGTTGAACCTTTTGGTGTATACATGTGTACCAAAACCTAGAGGTGCACTATTTATTTGGCAGATTGGTTAGATTAATTGATTAAAAACAATGGGTAGAACTGAAAAGATGCCTCGGATAGTAAGGAGGGCCCATAATAAAGGCTCTTGGGATGGGTGGCTTTCATGTTAAGGAGAAAGACAAGTTAACCAGTTCTGGATGGGAGTGGACTCCCTCTGAAGTAGCAAGTGCATGGCTTGGGGGTACTTTTGGTGTGGAAGTATCCTCCACGCCTTTTACCAACCCCATCAGGTTCACCAGCTACAGCCACTCCTAGACAGGTATCTTAAGCACCAACTTCAGCAACGTATGGGGGATTACCCACCGCTCCTGTGCATAGCTGTCAAAGTTTCCCTTTTTTTAAGGGACATTCGCTTATTCCAAATAGGATTCCTCGCAAGCAAAGGGAAAAGTTGACAGCTATGCTCCTGTGCACACTCCCCCCCCCCTTCTGTAGAGTGCATCTTGCTCTGCCACACACAACTGGCTACAGGCCTCCCCTTCTACCCCACCTGCTTGCCTCATTCTCCCCCCCCCCCCCGCCCACACACAAGACGTTTCTGTCCACTCCCCCCACCCTCTCACCTGCCCGCCCCTCCTACCAGTCTACCTGCCCAGCTGCCTCTCCCCAGCTGCCCTAGCCCAGCTGTGAAGCAAGCCAGGAAACAAGGGTGGCGTCTGGCTGGGGGGGAGGTGGCTGTCCAAGGGAATAAGTACCACTGAACCCAATAGGGCTCAAAAAGTTTAGGATTTCACCCTTGCTTTTATTTAATTTCCTGAAATAATAGTGATACACATATTGGTTTTCACTGAGAGATGCATTTGTTTGTACAATGGGGGGGGGGAGTCGAGAGGGTAGATGAAGAGGGAACTACCCCAGACTGGGATTTTTACATTCCCCTTTTAGCTGCAGTAATGTGTAATGTTAGCGTTAAATACTGACTCTGATTATTATTATTATTGGATGGAGCTAAAACTCCTCCCTTTAGCTTGTTCTTGTAGTCACTTTCATTTTGTTATGCAGTTGTGAATTAACCTGTTTTTCAACAAACAACCTCTTGTTCTTGGCCTACAAAGCGACTGACCCCCTGTCTTGTAGTAAATAAGCGCTTAACGCCGGTGAATTCTAAGGGAGCAATGGATGCAGTTCTGAAGAATCACCCATCTTTTTTGCAGCAGGGCGAGGGGTTGGTTGATAACGCAGGAGAATGATCCTGCTGTATTGCATCAGTACATAGAGGTCTCTCTCACTGGAGGGCTCTTAATTCCTTTTACATCAGTGCCATCTAGTGTCTCCTCATTCAAAAGTGCCAAGGACCATATTTGAGAGCAGACGGCGCATCGTTTAGCTCCAGTGAGTTAGAACATTGCCAATGGACTTTCATGTCTTTGATAGCTTTGCATTCAACAGATATTCCATGGCTGGGGGGTGGGTGGGAGATAAAGAGTGTTCAGATGGTTAGCTGCCTGCGCGTAACAACATGTTTACTTGGCAGATTAGCTAATTATGATTTAAAAAACCACACAAAACAGATTATTGAGATGTGGCACGTTGGGTTTGCCTCGCAGTCCAAACTTTTTTTTAGATTGATTGGTTTCACTCATTAATCACATGAACCCCAGATGTAAGTCGAAGAGGGATTCTGGTTTTACATTAAAACCCCCTCCTCCTTTCTGAAGCTGGAACTGAAAAGCAGGATGCTGTCCCAGGCCTTTTATATTTTGCATCTACAGTCATAGTTCGGATTGAATGCGCTCCGGGTTGAGCGCATTCAAGTTGCGCTCCGCAGCAACCCGGAAGTAACAGAGCGCGTTACTTCCGGGTTTCACCGCTTGCGCATGTGCAGACGCTCAAAATGATGTCGTGCGCATGCGCAGAAGCGGCAAAAGGTGACATGCGCGTGCGCAGACTTGCCGTCGCTAGTTACGTTTGCTTCTATATGCGAACGGGGCTCCAGAACGGATCCCGTTCGTATCTAGAGGTACCACTGTACTGTGATTCACCACATTAAACCTGGCCTGGCCTAATCCTTGGTACCGTTCTTTCTCCACTCAAGCTTGCAGGATCCATATCTGACACAATGAACATAAAAAGAGCCCTGCTGGATCAGGCCAATAGCCCATCTAGTCCAGCATCCTGTTCTCACAGTGGCCAACTGGATGCCTGTGGGAAACCCCCTAGCAGGATTCAAGCACAAGAGACCTCTCCCGTCCTGCAGTTTCCAGCAACTGCTATTCAGAAACGTGGCTGCCTCTTATCATGGAAGCAGAGCCCCCAAGGGTCTTATTGCGTAGTTAATGAGCATTGCATAACCCCCTCCACCCCCTGATGCCATACCAAGGTTAACTCTTAAGCTTCTATCTTGTGTGTGCTGTCATGCAAAGAGTTAATAATGCCTTTCTGTAGTCCCTGCATGAGGAAGCATTCAGTGTTTAGTTACAATGCAAAACTACTGTTGGAGGCATGTTAAAACTTGCACAGTTGTCACAAGAAGCCTGACAAAGGAGTTGAAATTAAGAGCTTGGAAGGTCCACTTGCATCCTTGTGCCATTTTAATTAGCCAGCCAACTTACCCCCTGCTAAGCACGTTGTTAAAAAGGAACTCTGGCGTGGGTAGACTTTGAGCCAAATTGCGCATGATGTGCTCACTCTCATTTCTTGGGTTGTGTGCACACCCTACATCTAGAGCACAGCCAATTCACATTTAATGCACATAACTTCTCCCAAAGATTCCTGGGAACTGTAATTCGCTAAGGGTGTTGGGAGTTGTAACCTTGTGAAAAGTAAACTAGGGTTCCCAGGATTCTTGGGGGAGAGTCACGCAATTTAATTGCATTGTGTGTAAAGGTAAAGGACCCCTGGACAGTTTAGTCCACTCAGATTCAACTATGGGGTGTGGCGCTCATCTCTGCTTTCAGGCCAAGGAAGCTGGTGTTTGTCTGCAGACAGCTTTTCCAGGTCATGTGAGTAACATGACTAAACCGCTTCTGGCACACAAAACACTGTAACGAGTGCCAGGGTGCACAGAAACACTGCTTACTTTCCCACCACAGTGGTACCTATTTATCTACTTGCGCTTTTATGCTTTCGAACTGCTAGGTTGACAGGAGCTGGGACAAAGCAATGGGAGCTCACCCCGTTGCGTGGATTCAAACTGCCGACCTTCCGATCGGCAAGCCCAAAAGGCTCAGTGATTTGTGTGTACACAGCCTTGGTCACATATAAAACAGGGAATGGGGAGGTCTATTTTTTACATTAAAAGATGCACATTTTATATTAAAAGTTTGTGTTCTAACAACAAACAGCCTCTTGTTCTGAGTGAAAAGAGGCTCGGGGTGGTATTCAACTCAGAGGAGAGCTGTTGAAATGAATGAACATGGCTGAGTTAGATCCATTCATTTCAGTGGATCCACTGAAACTTGAATACCACCCTTGGTGTGAAATGCATGGAGACAGTTCCAGGTTCAATCCTTCAGTTGAGAAGAATGTAGCCGACACACAGTTTGGAAAGCTCTGTCTCACAGAATTTGGAACCTAATCCCTAGTATGCCTGCCAATGAATTCTTAGGGATATGAGTTGGTTCAGGGGCATATACCAGTTTGCACAGGGTGCCTGAGCAGGCTTGGTGAGTCTTAAGGCCACCTTACGTGAACTCAATCAATCAATCAATTTATTACAATCAATAGACCAAAAATAAAAAGCATGCAGTACACAAGAATTTCAGAGCAAAACAGATGGTGAAATACAGCATGAAAACAATCATACAAAACTACAATCATCTCCTAAATATAGTTCTTCCAGTTTTAAGTGGTGTGTTGTTGTCTTGTTAACTCTGCTGTCAATAGAAACTTAGCCACTCCCAATGACACATTTGGGGTTTTTTAGCTTCCATTAGATATTCAAGATAATATTGAACTGACCTTCCTGGTAGTTTGGTCAGCAAAGGGCCAATTGTAACACTGCCAAACTCCAGACTCCAGCAAAGAAATTACAGAGCAGAAGGGCATTTTCTATAGATTCTACTGCTTGATGGCAAACCTTAAGGAAAGAGAGTTGCCAGCACACCTGCCCCAAACGCTTGAGATGGAAGAATGTTAAATCTAGCCAGAATAAAAACTCTGCAATGTTTAACCGCTTGCATATTCCGAAAGTAGGCAGCTGACTAGAATGTATCATCATAAGAGATATCCTTGTGTGAACTGAGCATACTCTCTCAACGAAGCCTATGGCTAAGTGCTCTTCCAGAAGACCTACTTATTAAGCATTCATTCTGATTTCTTTCCACAAAGCTTACATGCAGGTTATATTATATCTGATCTTTACTGAGCATTCGTTCTGATTTGTCTGCAGGGAGGTTATACAACAGTGAGCATTAATCCTGAATTCATCCTGACTTGCTTGTGCAATATTTACACATTTCTCCATCCCTTCCCTAAAAAGTTTGTTTGTTTTTCGAAAGTGGCTTTGTTGCACTAGGGTGACAAAATGCTTTAATCCACTTTAATTGCCCAGACTGACATTTCCCGGTACACTCTTCAATCCCTCCCACATAGTGCTGACCGTCAGAAGCATCCTAAGACAAGGAATCAGAAACTTTTATTGACTGTTTCCATGGATGAACTTGCCCTAAGTGTACTCACTTAGGACTGATTCAGGTTGACCCTGATCAGATGTTGACCAAGAGTCATGGGAAGGTGTACATTGGTTTCTAGGTACCCATGGGTACCAAATGTGAACAGAGCAAACATCATATGCAGTTGTTTTTGAATGCAAAAACATTACAGTACATAATACAGAGGAAGCTATATTAAAGAGAGAAAGAGAGATAAGGTATAGCAAATGTTGATCACAACTCATAACTTTAATCCCTTCAAACGTTTGCCATTCAGATCCAAGATCTTGAGCAATCAAGTCCAATTCATGGCTATTAATTTGAGCATAGGGTTGGAATTTCATCTACTGTATTCAAACATGATACTAAAGATTAGAAGACGTGATCATATACAAGTCTGCTGCAAGGTAAGCCCTATTAAGCACAAAGAGACTTACTCAGAGGTAAGAATGTATACGATTGAACCCATCATGACTATCTGGCCTTCAGTAGTCATGTAAACCTAAATATAGAAAATAAGATGGACAGTATGGTGATTTATATTTATATTTCATTTGCTCTCCTTGAAGTTAATTGTCTCGCTTCAAACCTGGCCCAAAATGTCCAGAGAAAGTACTTTAAAGGTATGCAGTGCCTTCCCTTTCCTGAGCATTTTTGCTAGTTGCGTTAAAACTACTTCTCTTGAAGTTCCTTAGATCTCTTGAATTCCTTAGATTCTTTTTAATTTCCTGTGAAATCCTGTGGCAAACAAAACCACTCTAAGATTATGGACAGTTTTAATTCTCTTGCACTAGATTTTGATTCCTGTGGACGTCCTTCAATCTTCTGGCCAAGTAGGAGCCTTGAGAATCATTTAGAGTTTTACTTTTGGCAGAAAATCAGTGGCAACTCAAGTGAAATTGCAGCAAAAATGAGTCTGCCCGTAGGAGCAGCCAAATCACCTTTGGATTTCAATGTGGAAGAATCCTCAGTCTGACATCCAGGTGGAATATGAAATTGCTCCTTCCAGAAGGACACCTTGAGCAGTCTTTAAGGAATGTGTAATTCATGAAAGAGTTTCTCCTTTCTTCCCACAGTCCTGATTAGGCAAGTAATGAAAATGAACCTCTTTGTTCATCTCACAGGCAAAGAAGAAAGACCAAATTGATAAGTTCATTTGCCCAGTCATAGCAGATATTTTGGGAGGAGGCACCTCCTTTGCTTCAGCTTTTGCAGGTACCCTCTTTGGCAGAGGAGTTCTGTGTGGAATCTGCCTTTGTTTCAGAGTTGGCATCCTGGTTATTTTCTTCTCCCTGAGGTGGGTCACCAGGCTTTTCAGCTGCTTCCACAACTGTTGTGCTCTTGCTGGTGGTGCAGCCCATCGTGGTCGTCAGTGGCAAAATCGGCCAAGGCCAAGGCTGCCTCCTTCATACCACCACAATCCTGAAATGAGAGAATCTGAAGGCTGTGGGCATCTGAGTGGTTTCTGTACGTGTTCAGCACTAAATAGCTCTTCCCACTAGAAAACACAGAACTGAAAGATGTTTGGGTTCCTTTGACAACCTATAGATGCTGCCAATCAAATCCTCCTTCATAAAGGCCAATAGTTCATTCTTTCGCCTCTCCCACAAAGCAGCCTTGCAAACGAAGAAAAGGAGCTGACTTTCTGACGGCGCAGTGTTCTAGCCCACTGACTCACAAAGGTCGCACCCAAAAGAATTCTGTTTAATTTTAACTCTGAAAAAGCCCTGAAGCCTAGCTACCCAACAAACACTTCTGGTTACGGTAAAGGAGCCCTTGTTGTTATGGCAACACATTGTCTGGCCTGGTAAATATTTGCTGTATTCTACCCTGATACGATCTCTAGCATGACACAGACATTTCTGTTATAAAAGAACACATATAATCAGGCAAGGGTTCGTAGTCCCCCACAGGGGGCAAAGAATATACAACTATTGAATCTTATATTTATTTATTGCATTTTTTGCTCTGCCATTCCTTCAAGGAGCTCAGAGTTGCATGCAAGGTTCCTTCTTTCATATTATCCTCAAAGCAACCCTGTGGTGTAGGACAAGTTGTGAGACAGAGTCTGGTCCCCCAGTGAGTGGGCCTGAATCAGGAATTGAATCCGAAACCCTCCAGTCCTGGTTTAGCATTCTAACCACTACAACACACTAGCTTACTATATACAGTGTACCTCGGGTTACATACGCTTCAGGTTACATACGCTTCAGGTTACAGGCTCTGCTAACCCAGAAATAGTACCTCGGGTTAAGAACTTTGCTTCAGGATGAGAACAGAAATCGTGCAGCGGTGGCGCGGCGGCTGCGGGAGGCACCATTAGCTAAAGTGGTGCTTCAGCTTAAGAACAGTTTCAGGTTAAGAACAGACCTCCGGAACCAATTAAGTACTTAACCCGAGGTACCACTGTAGTGATAATTACTTATCCAGAGGTATTCTGCCCCCAAATGGAGCTGACACCCTTTCATGGGGCTGTAGCCAACCAACTTTTACTCAGAGGTGGCCCACTGAAATTAATAAACGTGTTTGCTTTTGTAAGATTTCTTACTCACACTTGACCCTAAAGTCAGTGCTTTTTTTCCTAAAAAAAAATGTTGAGGGGTACTCTCATTTTCCTACTCCTATTGAAATACTGCCCCTCAATGAGGCCAAACTTAGATTCACAAAATGTTTAGGGGTATGCATATGTCCCCCCAGAAAAAAGCGCTGCCTAAAGTTATAGCAATAGAAAGCACAATGATGAAAACAAGATAAGATAGAGTTGCCATACGCCTGGGATTTTCTGGACATATCCAGACATATCGGCAGCAGAGTCCAGGCGGAAATCCCGAAAATGTCTGGGAAAATCTGGACGAATGGCAGCACATGTTGGCTGTTTTTGCCGATTTTCCATAAAAATAGCTTTAAAACGGCCAAACAACTTTGCCTTTTAAAAAAAGGAACCTTAAGATAAGATCACTACAATACATAAAACTATTCCAAATGGAACAGAACAAGCTAAATATGTTAATCATGCCCATTAATTTCAATGGGTCTAAAATACAGGTTGTTTACCAGTCTTTCATTGGTTGAACACATAGACCGCTTTCACACCATACATTTAATGCAGTATCATACCGCTTTAAACAGTCAAGGTTCCACCAAGGAATTATGGGAGCTGTAGTTTGATAAGGGTGCAGAGAGCGGTTAGGAGACCCCATGCACACTTCCTCTCCCAGAGCTGCAGTTTCCAATCCATCTCCCCAGAGAACCTTGGGAATTCTAGTCCCATAAGGATTTTGCTTTAAATGTATAGTGCAAGGGGGGGAGTCTGAGTTGTATCCAGCCCCGTGGTAACCTTAATAAAGCCTGTCCTTAATTTTCCAGGGAAGATCTCCTAGCCACACAACTGGACACAATCCTTTGTGTCATATTCCCTCTTCTCCCACCCTGCCCCACTCCACACTCTCTACTGCTCTTGCTGTGTCTTATTTATGTTTATACCTGAGAAACAGCCTTTTGTGTACTGATGTGTTACAAACATTTCGCATAGCATCAGCACCGGTGCGCGCTGGCTCCAGCCAACCCCGGTCTCCATAGCAACACAACTCATTCTCCCTACACCCCCCCCCCATCCTGAGTTTCCTGTTCTCAAAGGAGAGGCACATAATAGTCCAACAAATGAGAATGTATATTGCATGGTCAACTTTATTTCTTTTTTTTTTTTAGCAAAAAAAAAAGAAAGAAATAAGGAACCGCTTCACTCCTGTGTGAATACAGAAAATAATAAAAAATAAATTCTGATCAGCTCTGGCTGGTTAGAAGATACATATTGTCTGTGCTTTATAAGAACCAAAGGAGACAAGAGTGTGCATGGATGCATCTGATATTTTTCACTTACTCTCATTTTTTTCAATCTTAAGTTTTCCACATTAGCTTGTTTTCCTTTTTCTCCCCCCCCCCTTTTTTTTAAAAAAGGGTCCTCATGAAAATTCAGCAGCAGCTTAGGGTGAATTTTTTCTTGTAAACAAATTTTTGTAAAGCAATTTTTGCACGGCAAAGTCTAGAAGACCACAAATGTCAAAGGATGGCTGTCTTTTAGTCCGCATATTGTTTTGGAAAGGGAAAATTTTGAAAGTTTGCTTTTAAATGTAAACCAAATAGAATTTTGCTTCCAGTACATTTCAGATTTACTAGTCTGTCATGGAATTTTAACCCTAAGCTATCGTTAATTTTAACTGTGTTTTGTTGTAAACCATACATGTAAGGTCAGTGGTTTGTTTGTTTTTAATATTTAAAAAAGGTGCCAGTACTCACTATGAAGTTGCGACAATAAGTGCCACACTTTTAACATTGGGGGTGGGGGGGAGGTGCCGGTATTGCTTTCCCTTGAGTAAAGGTAAAGGTAAAGGTACCCCTGCCCGTATGGGCCAGTCGTGTCCAACTCTAGGGTTGTGCACCCATCTCACTTAAGAGGCCAGGGGCCAGCGCTGTCCGCAGACACTTCCGGGTCACGAGGCCAGCGTGACAAGCTGCATCTGGCAAGCCAGCGCAGCACACGGAAATGCCGTTTACCTTCCCGCGGTCCCTATTTATCTACTTGCACCCGGGGGTGCTTTTGAACTGCTAAGTTGGCAGGCGCTGGGACCGAGCAACAGGAGCTCACCCCACCATGGGGATTCGAACCACCAACCTGACGATCGGCAAGTCCTAGGCGCTGAGGTTTTACCCACAGCGCCACCCGCTGAGTACCTTGAGTACCCCCAGGAAAAAAAGCACTGGCTAAGGTTAATCACAGTTTGTTGGGTTTGGACAACATGGCAAGCTGTAGTTGGTTGATGTTAAATGAAAGCATATATATATATATATATATATATATATATTATTATTATTAATTTATTAATTTATTTAATTAATTTCTATACCGCCCTATATCCGAAGGTCTCAGGGCAGTTCACATAAAACATCAAATACATAAAATCAAAACAAAACCAACAACCCAGTAAAAAAACAATAAAAAAACCAAAAGCCAGCATTTTTAAAAAGGGTTTAGGATGTAGATCAAGTCAGGCAAAGGACTGGTTGAAAAGGAATGTTTTTGCCTGGTGCCTAAAGGTGTATAGTGAAGGCGGCAGGTGAACTTCCCTGGGGAGAGCATTCCACAGACGGGGAGCCACTGCAGAGAAGGCCCGTTCTCGTGTTGCCACCCTTCTGGCCTCTCACGGAGGAGGCACACGAAGAAGGGCCTCAGAAGAAGATCTCAGGGTCCAGGTAAATGAATCAAAGCTAAAGCCTCTGATCTTCTCATGGTTGCACCAGAAGATGAGGAAGGCCTGAGGTTCACCGTATCTCATTCTTGTGACTATGGTTTAACATTACACCTGGTTCAGTATAATCCCACCCTTCACATCATACTAGATGGCGCACACCGCTGCCATAGAAATGTTTCTTTCCCAGCATTTTCCAGTGTGGGCTGAAACAGTAATCCTGCAGATGATATCTGGCAAATGAATGGGTGCTGGCATGCACAAGATTTACCAATCCTGTTCATATCAAGAGGCCCATTAAAGAGGGATGTGCCACTTCCCTAAAGGATGGTTAGTTGGTATGCAAGTGTTGACACGTGTGTGAGAGTGAGTGTGTATGAATGAGCTATCACAGATCGAACGGCACCACTAGAATTTGGGTTCACCTTGAAACACCCCCCAATCAGATAGTTCAGATAGTCAGCTGTGAGGCCTCAACTGATGGCGTTACGTGATGCAGTATCACAAGTTGTATCACAAACTGAATGGGTGGCTCAGTTTGCTGGTGTACATGTGTGTGCCAATGTCCAGATCTGTATCATGAGAGCAATGTGAGATGTTTCAGTCTTTTCTCTGTTCATAATGGGTTGTATCCAATAATAATCAAACTCAGAGGAAACCCAATTAAATTAGTGAAGCTAAGTTAGTTAATGCTGGAGGAGACTCTTGAGAGTCCCATGGACTGCAAGAAGATCAAACCTATCCATTCTTCAGGAAATCAGCCCTGAGTGCTCACTAGAAGGACAGATTGTGAAGCTGAGGCTCCAATACTTTGGCCACCTCATGAGAAGAGAAGACTCCCCGGAAAAGACCCTGATGTTGGGAAAGATGGAGGGCACAAGGAGAAGGGGACGACAGAGGACGAGATGGTTGGGCAGTGTTCTCGAAGCTACCAGCATGAGTTTGACCAAACTGCGGGAAGCAGTGGAAGACAGGAGTGCCTGGCGTGCTCTGGTCCAGGGGGTCACAAAGAGTCGGACACGACTAAACGACTAAACAACAACAAGTTAGTTAAGTCCTTTAATTTGATTACGACTGATATTAGAGACAATTCACAAACCTTTTTGAATGTTTGGTTTGACTGATGGATTTAGTTATCTTTGGGGTGGGGGGGAAGAGTACCATCTTCCATTACTCTACTGTTTTATTAATTTATTTATTTTTTTGGTCTACTATTTTTTAAACCACTTTTATGGACCTGAATGGAAATAAATGCATTGTTTAATGTGGATTATATGGCTGTACCACCTTCACTTGTATGGATGTGCAGTTCTCATTTTCTGTACTTTTCAAAGGCAGAATATTAAAACCACCAGACACAAATCCCGTGTCTCCTTTATTAAATTCTCTCCACTATCTCTCAGAGGTCATATGGTTTCTATTTTTTTTAAACAAGCAACTTTTGACAAGTTTTATTCACCTTCTGGATAATCCCCTTTTCTCATTATATAGTTTGGGCTTCTTAATTAGTTTTTCCACTTTTCAAGCTCAGAATCTTCTTAATCCTTATTTATTTTCCCTGTGTTTTATAATGTTTCACTCTACATGTAATATACCATCTCCACTTAATAGCTTTCACAGTTTCTTTTAACAGCTCACCTGCTCTGATGTGTCACCCTCCTTCCTGATATTTTTTGCACAGTCTGAGTTTCGTAGGAACTTCCATACCAGTAGAGGAGTCTGTAACCCAATTTAATGAGATATTATCTCAGGGCATTGACCAATGGAAAGTCCTTTAGCAGGTAATGCAAGTGCTCCCTCTGGTGGTCAACAAGGACATGGCTAGTGTACATAAGGAAACAATTTTCATTGCAATCCTGCTGATTTATGTAAATTCCATAAATAATACAGATTCTGTTTGTATAAGCGTACGAGTGTGGATACAAAATCTTTTTAGCACCAGCAGAAGTAGTTGCAATTTCTCAGAGACAGAGCCATCACAGAGACTGCAATCTTTTTCTCACTTACCCAGGAGTAAGTCATCTCAACAAGTCTTACTTCTGAGTAAAGGTGCACAGGGCTGCACTGTTAAATACGGAGCCTCACCCCCACTTAATATTTTAGATTTCCCATCCAGGTCCTTGGACCAAGCAAGTTTGATTCATGCCAATTATTCCTTGTTTGGTGGTTTAGAGAAATGCTATCTAAGATCAGCCCATCTCATCACTTACTCATAAGTCAAGCCTCAAGGCAGAAGAATGCTACTGAATGCAAAACTAAACATGCCCCCCCAGCTGTTTACCATCCTTATTGGACACAAGGAAATGGTCACCCTAGGCCTAGAGGCTCACATTATTCTCAGCTGCATCCACCCTCCTATTCTGATGAACTGTCTGATGAATAAATGGATTGACTCTAATGGTGAATAGATTGATTAAAGATAAGGCTGGGGAAGAAATTCAAACCAGTTACATTTCACAGTGAACTTACAAAGTTTGCACTTTCCAGAACAATACGTGAACTGAAACACAGCCATTCTTTGAACTTTGCACTTCTGTGAATTTTGCAAAGTGGTTCTCCACCCAAATATTGCAGATTGTAGGGTAAAGTTTGCATATATGTGCATATATTAGTGTAAAGAACAACAATATTAGGAGAAATTGCTTTGCAGCAAGTGTAATTAGGCCAAATTGCATATCAAAATATGTATATTAAGAGAAATTCGCACAAAAATGCTGATAAATTTTCACAGGGACTTTAAAAAAAAATGCAAACTGATGTGGAAATTTGAAGAAGAGAAGGATGGAAGAATTAGAAACTGAGAGAAGGCAAAATTGGTTTCACATATATCTAAGTGAAGATGGATGGTAGATAGATAGATGAGAGACAGACATATCTATTGTGAAATCATAATCTTGATCTCATCTTCAGAAACACACATTAAGCATGTTAAAGTGCTTTGTATTAGAAGAGATATTTATTCACTGAACTGTAGATTATCAAGTTGGCTAATGATGATACTATTCAGTTACAAATAATAAATTCTGTAACTATCCCCTTGGTCAATTAAATTAGGCTGGACTGCAATTCAGACTACTGTTTCTTCCTGTGCCAATGTGCACCTGTGTTAGTTTGACTAACCCCAAAGAGGTATGGGGAACTGGTGGCACTCCAAATGTTGTTCAACCCCAACTTCTATCCGCCCCGACAAGGATGACCAGTGACCAAGGATAATGGGATATGTAGTCCAGGGGCACAAGTTTCCCATCCCTGCTCTTGAGAACAGGATTTCTTTGATTTCAACATGTGAGAATTCAGAGGCAAAGGAAGTTTACTAAAGGACTTGTAGGAAGTTTTAGCAAGTTGGACTGTCTAGCTCCAAAGTGTCTACAGCAGAGGTGGGCAACCTTAAGCCCGGAGGGCAACTGTGGACCTTCAGGCCTTTATATCTGGTCCTCGGAAGTCTCCCTATACATCACACCTCTCACTGGCCCAGCCCTGAATGTGTCTTGGCTATAATGTGCCTGTCAGCTCTGATATCAGAACTATTCCATTTTAGTTTGGATTCCTCAGATGCAAGAAACTACTTTGCTTGCTTGACTGCACAAGTCTTTGCTGAGTTCAAATACAAGGATCCAGAGTAGGCTGGTTCTAGAAGACTTCCTTTCCAGATTACTTGTGCAAGTGCAAATCATGAACTGTAGGAATGCCTTGGCAGCTAACAGCAGCTTCTCCCCTTGAAATGTGCGCTGTGCAAATAGTAACAAACTTCTGACAGCCAAGTGCTTGCACTGGTCTAAAGTATACTTTAAAGGCATTCTGATAATAAGGAAATTTCCATCGTATTGTGCAAGTGAAATGTGCAGAGGTCAGTGAAGAATGTCATGCCAGGTTTTTAAAATATACAGACATACCACAAGGGGGCATCAAGACCTCAGAGCTGAGAGCTTTTCCAGCAAACTAGACTTGGTTTCATTTTGAGGCAGACAGACATCACAGCTTCTCCATGGGCTTGTGCTATAGCTTTGTTCAAGCCGAAACCAGGGGGGAATCCCACTTTCTACATTTCATACAGTAAACAAGTTTTGACCAACAATGGCATTAGCAACAGTTAACTTACAGTTGCGGGTCATTTCACATTTTTACATGCACAGTACATTGAAGGCTGGCTGTTGTATTTAAAATATAAATTGTGAACGAGATAAATAGGAGTTAGCATGTATCCTATACATGGATATATTGGGCTGGCAACCAGGATTAGCTGAACAGCAAGTATACATACCTGGTTGGTGGCTGTGTCATGTGTGAAAGAGCAAGGTGACATTAGTGCAACATGGTCCTATTGGTGCCACTTACACTGGTGCCACTACTCTTGTGCCGGGGAACCCTGAGCCCATCTAGCCATAGAAGCAGTGCCAGATTTACGTATCAGCTAAACAAGCTATAGCTTAGGGCCCCACTCTCTTGGGGGGCCCAAAAAATTGAAAGGGAAAAAAAAAAACACCTGGATGTACATTTCCAAAATATAAGATAAAAAAACAAATAAAATAAAACCTGCATAAAGTTGGAGCTTAATAATTATTTCACTATTATTAATATTCTTCTTCTTAATTGTATTTCACTATTAACGAAGCTGAGGCTCCAATACTTTGGCCACCTCGTGAGAAGAGAAGACTCCCTGGAAAAGACCCTTACGCTTAGTCTGAACTATCTCCCATGGGGTTTTTGCAAGGATAAGATGGGATAAGATCTGGAAGGCCAGGTCCTGAAGCTGAGGCTCCAATACTTTCGCCACCTCATGAGAAGAGAAGACTCCCTGGGAAAGACCCTGGTGTTGGGAAAGATTGAAGGCACAAGGAGAAGGGGATGACAGAGGATGAGATGGTTGGACAGTGTTCTTGAAACTACCAGCATGAGTTTGACCAAACTGCGGGACGCAGTGGAAGACAGGAGTGCCTGGCGTGCTCTGGTCCATGGGGTCACAAAGAGTCGTACAATACTAAATGACTAAGCAACAAAGTAATATACTTCTTAATTGTATTTCAGTTCAACAATTACTTTGATAAAATACATATTTTGTTATGTGCAAATGGCTTTAGATACCTATTAGTTCCATAAATTACCATATAGCATACTTTCAACACAAAAAACAGTGACAATTTGTTGTTGACAAAGGACTGCTGGACATATAAAGGGCCCCATTACTTTCAGTAGCTTAGGGCCTCATCAAACCTAAATCTGGCCCTCAGTGAATTTGCCCAAACCTTTTTTAAAGCCATTCAAAAAACAAATGTACCCTCAAGGAGCATTTATTTATTTATTTATAATCAAGCAGTGTATATTTTTTTTAATGAAATAAATACAATAAATACAACACAATAAATAAATGTGCCTCAAGAAAAAATCACAACCATATTTTTAAACATACAAAAGTTAAAAATATTAAAAGAGATTTAAAAGCATGTAACAATGCATCTTGTTTCCCAGGATGGAGAGGTGTGTGGATAGAAACCTCTTGACTTTTGCATGGCTGGACTGTAGCCTACTGTACAAAGGAAGGTGTCACTTCTGTTGCTCCGCCCACTTTTGCCTCTGGACCCGCCCACCACTGGCATGTGTCTCCTCCCATTCGTTCACCCTGGAAGGGAAGGTTACCCATGAGGCAATGCGGCTCTCACACTGAAAAAGTTTGGAGCACGTTATAATATATATATAAACATTTAAAGTTTGCTTTTGTTTGAACACCTAGTTTCCCACCCCACCTGCCAATCCTGGTCTTTTGAACTTGCTGTCCCAAGAATCAGTGCAGGAAGATTATGAGGCAAATGTCAACCAAACTAGATGAATCTTGGGGTCCCTTCCAACTATACAATTCTATGTTTCTAGGAAGCTAAACGGCCATGGGTTGCCCATCCCTAACCAGGTCAGAATGTGATGTTGTATTTAAGGTTCATGAAACTAGGGGTGAAAGGATCTGCCCTTTTTGGTCCTCTCAGTTTTACATTTATCGAATCTTAAATTCAGCTCTCCGTATTTCTGCTGCAGTTTGCTTTAAAAAAAAAAAACCTTATTAAAATTCTTCAGCATCTTAATGTGAATTTCTCCTAACACTTTTTTGTTTGTAGTTTTAAATAATATGCAGATTTTTCTTGCAGTTTCTCCTAATACATATAATGCATTTTGCATGTTGTTTTCACTAGTGTATGTATTTTATGCATAAAAGGTAAAGGTAAAGGTACCCCTGCCCGTTCGGGCCAGTCTTGCCAGACTCTAGGGTTGTGCTCTCATCTCACTCTATAGGCCGGGAGCCAGCGCTGTCCGCAGACACTTCCGGGTCACGTGGCCAGCGTGACAAGCTGCATCTGGCAAGCCAGCGCAGCACACGGAACGCCGGTTACCTTCCCGCTGGTAAGCGCTCCCTATTTATCTACTTGCACCCAGGGGTGCTTTCAAACTCCTAGGTTGGCAGGCGCTGGGACCGAACGACGGGAGCGCACCCCGCCGTGGGGATTCGAACTGCCGACCATGCGATCGGCAAGTCCTAGGCGCTGAGGCTTTAACCCACAGCGCCACCCGCGTCCCTCATTTTATGCATATTTTCACCCATATATGAACTTTCTTTAACATTGTTTGGTTCAAGAATTGCATCACAAAATTCATAAAAGTGTGCAATTTCGAAGGATGGCCATGTTTTAAATCTCATATTGTTTCAGAAATATGAATAGGTGAACTCAGTTTTATGTAATGTGAGGCCCTGCTCTATGCCCCCTGTCCCTGAGAGGTTTGGACAGTGACAACAGCACGAGAATTTTCTATTGTGGTTCCCCATATATGGAATGCTTTCCCCAAAGAGGCTAGCCATTAAGTAATCTATGGCCTGTTAAAAATGGGGGGGGGGGTCTGTTATTATTTTTTATTATTATGTTATTACTATTCTTTATTTTATGTTTTTATTATTATGTTCCATAAAGTACATTTTTAATGTTGTACACCTCCCTGAGATCTTTTGATAAAGGGCAAAACAAACAAGAAACAAACTGAACTTCTCTCCCACCCTTGTATGAGATACAAAATGGAAACTCTGTCTAGGTATCCTCACCATCCAAAACAATGACTTTTTGTGTATCAAGTTGCTAAGCCCATGATATGCATGCATTTGAGTGTTACACCAGAAGTGATCTCATTTCAGTCCAGACAATTGAATTAAATCCATATAATCTGCTCCTCAGTATTTACGCTTCAGGAAGCAAAAACATTCCTGAACTGGCTCTGTGCTAAATTATTTCCTGCCTGGTTTGAGCCATATTTTCTGTGATTCATGGAACAATTACCGCAAAATGAAAAAAAATTCAGGTTTGGGACTGATAAGCAAAAGAACCGTATGCTTATTGGTCCAAAAACAAAAGAAAATGAAAACTGAAACAAAAGGAAAATGAGTTCTTGTAATGTGAGTCGGCTAACTTTGAAGTGAATCCTACAACGTTGAATGGGGCTTACCCCAAATTAAGTATGGATAGGGAAACCACCTTTGGCTAATTATGCTAGTCTCCTGGACCGAGATAATTTAGATAATTACTTTAGGTTACAATCCTACACCAATTTACTTGGGAGTAAACCTCATTGAACTCAATCAGACTTTATTTATGGGCTACACAGTGAGTGAATTAATCAGCCCAATGACTGGAAGTATTATGATGTGTTTTAAGTGTTATCTCAATTAACTGGTCAGCAGATTTTTAAAAAACACATGTGCTTTAAAAAATGGCACCATCTTAAGAGGTATTCTCCCCCCCCCCCCACAGAAAGAGGCAACTGGGCTCTTGCCACATTCCAGGGCCAAGGGGGATGAGTGAATGAGCAGTAAAATGGCAAATGCAATTCAACGAAAAGAAGTGTAAAGTTGGGGCAAAAATCCATTAATTTCACATATGCACTCATGGGGTTTGAACTGGCAGCGTCTGATCAAACAGGAGTGGGCAACTGGATCTGGCCAGGTTTGGCACCCACCTGTCAGCCATCTGATATCACAATGACACCAGGTGACTTTTTATATCACTGAGGATAACTTACCCAAAATTCAGTACATTGCAGAAAATTGCTACTCTGGCTAGAGCTGGAGGAGGAGGAGGAGGAGGAGTTTGGATTTGATATCCCACTTTATCACTACCCGGAGGAGTCTCAAAGCGGCTAACATTCTCCTTTTCCTTCCTCCCCCACAATAAACACTCTGTGAGGTGAGTGAGGCTGAGAGAATTCAGAGAAGTGTGACTAGTCCAAGGTCACCCAGCAGCTGCATGCGGGGGAGCGGGGACGCCAACCCGGTTCCCCAGATTATGAGACTACCGCTCCTAACCACTACACCACACTGGCTCTGATGGAAGTTTCAGACTAAAACATCTGGAGGACACCGGTGTAAGCTATCCTAAGCTATCCTAAGAGTTTAGACAGCACTAAGCAAGCAGTTGAATGGGAAGTTCAGTGTCCACAAATAGAACTAGCTGTACTCTCGATTGCCTTTCCAAGTGCTGGATGAAGAGTCATCTGCACTGAAGAGTCTGTGGCCTTTATGCAAAACATGGCTGTAGCCATTACATCAGGCTGTATCATGGGAAGGAAGGCCCAGAGCCTCTCCATCAACACAGCTGAGAGGCCAGCAACTTTTGCCTGCATTGGAGGACACTGGACTAAATGACCCTTTGGGATCCCTCCCAACTCCGGAAGTCTGATTCTCTTTGATTTCCCCCCATCCCAGCGGACTATGATAACAACTTGTAGCTAAGAGCTTGAACCTAATTTTGCTTATTTCCTCTTCCTTCCCACTCCATTTTCCTTTTGAGTCCTTTTATTTTTAGATTGCAAACCTGAGGGCACGGACTGTCTGTTTTAGTTATTTGTAAGCTGCCCTGGGAACCTTTCTTTTTTTGGCTAAAGAGTGGGATTAAAAAATTCTGCACAGAAATAAAGTAAAAATAGAATTTCCTCTGCGTGGGAGACGCAGCAATTTGCTTAGCGCTCAATACACATGATTTTCGCATATTTCACGGGGGAGGTGTGGCTGTGAGTACTTGAGTGCTGTTCACCCTCAATTGTGAAGCTGGAGTCATGCTTTTGAGATGTGAGCTCCTCTTCTCTGGTGAGGTTCTCCCATTGTTTACCTGAAAGGGGCAACTTCTCCCTGCAGCCCCACCTGTTGCAGTGGAATTGAGGTGGGTGTTTGTGCCAGAAGTCCTGAAGCAGGTTACCTGTGCGTACTCTGAGAACAAAAGAGATACCCATTTGCCTTTCCTGTTTCTGCTGCTAGCCTTGGCTGTTGGACGATTGTGCAAAGTGTTCCCTTTGGACAAAGTGCGTTTTTATCAAGTTCTCCTTCAGCAAAGTCCACATGTGTGTCCAGGTTTACAAATACGGGGACAAAGTGATGTTGCCCCATGTTGTGTGTGTTGTTGTATGAGCTTTGTTCTTGGCTGGAGCTTATATGCCCCTGTTGGGGTGCCATGATTGGCTCTCTAGTCAGAATCCTATCTTCTGATCTGGCTGTGGGACAGAGGAAGTGAAGGGCAGTCAACTGGGGTTTCCCATCCACTACAATGGGACTGTTTTTACTTAGTCATAAGATCATGAGGGGCCATTGGTCTGGTCCAGCTGGCTCTTTAGTCCAGCATCCTGTTCTCACAGTGGCCAACTAGATTCCTGTGGAGAAACCTACAAGTACCACCCAGGAACAACAACAATAATAATTTATTATTTATTTAATAACAACAAATTATTTATTATTTATATAGCATTCGCCCTTCCTGTGATTTCTGGCAACTGGGATTCAGAAACATTACTGACTCCAGCTGTGGAGGCACAGCATAGTCATCATGGCTGGTAGCCATTGATAGCCTTTTCGTCCATGAATTTGTCCAATCCTCTGTTAAAGCCATCCAGGTTGGTGGCCATCACTGCCTCCTGTGGGAGAGAGTTCCACAGTTTAACTATGTGCTGCATGAAGTCTCTTTTTTTCCTGGCACTGGGGACAGGACTGACCTCCAATCTTCTACAGGAATCCACACCGTAACATTTCCAGTCCTCTTCATCCTCCTCTATACTCCCAACTCCACCCAGTTTTGCCCCTTGCACTGGTGCTGATCTACTATCATAGGAGTTATGCTGGCACAACAGTATCAATACAATACTGTAAATCCACTATGTAATATTTTGTTCCTCTGGCACAATGATATTTGAGATCCTATCCCTGTCCAGTTGGCATAATACAGGGATATCCGATAACCAGTAAATCACTAACAAAACCATAGACAAGGAATTAGGGCTGCCATATTTTTGAAGAGGACAAAAGAAGGCACATTTGCCAACTTCTACTTTTAACTATGGATCACTATAATGAATCTACCCATGAAAAAGAGGATGTGTCCTGCAAAAAGAGGACATATGACAAACGTACACAGAATTCTGTTGTTTCTTTGGGAGATTCTTTGCTTGCTGGTATCAAGGATAAGGAACAGTCTTTCCCATCCCCACCCCCTCAAATAAGGTTTGGATTTTCCTTTGGAAAATTCCCCAGTTAAGTTTTGCCTCCTGGCAGAGTTTCAGCATGTGGTCTCCATTTTAGCTTACGGTCTCCAGACCTTTCACTGTCATAAGTTTGCACTGCACTGGAATATATATATATATATATATACACACACACACACACACACACCCCTCCCCATCTCCATCCCATTCCGTCCCCCGTCCCCCTGGGTTTATTTGTGCTAGGCAAACTCTGGTTCTGTAGCAGGTTGCAGATCCCTATCTGCCCCTCACCCAACTTGAAGCTCTCCCAAAAGTCCTATTCTTAACTACTAACAACACACTGAGCAGAAAAAAGTGACAAGCAGTTTAAAGTAGGATTTTCTGGGGGAGGAGGTGTTCCCCTCCCCACGATGCAGTCACTGCCAGCACCTTCATCAGTTCCTGTTGCAGCACCTTCCTCCAACATAACACCAAGGCAGCTTTTTAGCTGCAAGCAACATGAATTAATCTCTGCAAACAATACTGAAACATCAGCAGAATGAACCAGGGACTAGTAGAGAAAATGTATTACTAATACATCCTGCAGCTCTTTTAGGCATCAGAGTGTTATGCAATCTCTCTCTCATTTACCTACACAGCAGCCATGCTATAAATTGAGACATTAATACTGCAATCTTGTGCACATTTTCTTGGCAGAAAATCCCCCTGGACTTTGGAGAGGACTTACTTCTTAGTAAGCATAGGCAGGATTGGCCTGTACAGTAACAAGCTGGGATTACAGGTAAGACCTCTCCCTTACAGCAGGTGCTTCTAATCTCAGCTCCTTACATACAGTGAAGATACCAGGTAGCCTGACATCTGGCTGGTTGATAGGGGATCAAATACTTATTTCACTCATTATAATGCACATCAATCTCCGACTTTTGTCTTCGGAGTTTCTGGGGTTTTTCCTGTTGTCTCTCACAGCTACAATAAACCTACCATTAAAATAATGGACAGGTCATTTCCTCGTCAGAGGGCAAACGGGCAAATTTAGCAGCGGACCAAATACTTTCCCCCCTCATTGTAAGCCTGTCTTCTCTAACAAAGAGACTGGGGTTTTCCTTACAACCAAGGAACTGTAACTTTTCTGATTTATACATGCCTTGTCCTTAGCAGAATGCATGGTCTGAAGACAAATATCACATAGGGCTTAGAAATGGGGGAAGATCAAGGGACCGGGAGACCACTAGGGACCTGGATAACTTACACAGGGACCCTGTGTGATGTGGAAGACAGTTCCAAATGCTGGTTCAAAATAAGAAGGCCTAACCTACCTCATGGGGTTGTTGTGAGGATAAAAAAGGAGACCCAAGTACACCACCTTGAGCTCCTCGGAAGAAAGGTAGAGTATCAATGTAATAATGATGGCATCCCCACCTTGTAGTGCAATAGGAGACCACAGTGGATGCTTAAGCTTCCTCTCTGGGCATGAATCATGTCCATTGTGCATCCAACCTTCCTGGGTTTCTCAAACCAGCGAGAGAATGTGCACTTTGGAGGTACTTCTGCACAGTCATCTCCTTTGCCAGATGATGGGGCATCCGTTCTTACAAGAAATCACAAACAGTATTTTGCATGTTAGCTAAACCATTTATTTTTCATTCTGGCAGCTCAATTATGTGGAAATAAGCTCTAATTAAGCTAATTGAGCTTTACTTCCAAATAAATTAGTTTCAAATTGGGAGGTGCCAGTGGGTTTTTTTTGCCAAGCTTGTTATGTATTGTAGCACAATCCTATTTGTTACTTGTAAGTAAGTCCCATTGAGTTCAATGGAGCTTACTTCCAAGTAAGTACACATAGAATGAAACCGTGTAGGGTGACTTGCCGGTAAGTCTAATTAAGTTTAACGGAATTACCAAGTCTGGTTTGGTGCAGCCATGAAGTACAACCAAACGCATGTCTGCTGGAAAGTAAGCCCCACCGAGTTCACTGAGACTTACTCCCAGGTAAACACATGTAAAACTGCAGCCCTTTTCAGGGATTGTTACTCAGGGATTGATCTGCCCACTTTCATGTCTTTGTATGGCATGTAAACATGTGCATATTAAATATCAGGTGGCTCACAGGTTACACATTAAAACTCATTCATTCAAATACAATTAGGCAGGTTACAAACATTTTTATTCCAAGCTAAGTTCAATTGGGTTGATTCCATGGTATGCAAGCACATGGCTGCAGTAGCACTGCAATCTTAACCATATTTATTGGAAATCACAACCCATTGTTCAGTGGGGCTTCAGAGTACACATATTTAGAATCGGGCTGTAAGGGCATATCCTCACTACCAACTTAAAGTGGTTCAACAGTTTTGTCAGCTTCCCAGAGGACCCTGAGAATTGTTGATTTGAGGCTTTGGGTGTCCGACAGAATTCTGAGTATCTCATAAAAATAAAATTCCCACATTAGGCTAAGACAAATGAAGGCTGACAGGATAAATATTTCAGATATTCTGAACTTACTGATGAAGGTCTCATTCATTTCCAGGTTTATCATTTTTTCCTTTGAGTCTGTGCTCCTCCAGATGGCGTTGGACTCCAACTTCCATCAGCCCTGGTCAGAATGGATAGGGGTGACAGCCCCAGCAACGTCTGATTTGTAGACTGACCTTCTAAATTGAAGGCCGTTAGCTGGGGCAAGACAGCTGCTGTTTTATTAATAAAGCAAGAAAGGACGTTAGATAAGTATGCAAAACTCTGTAATAAGATTGCTAACATAAAAGGCAGGCCTTTTTATTATTGTTGTTTTAAAGTGAGGGGCAACTGCATAACAGGGAGATGAGAAGGCTACAGCTATCTCCCCTCACATGCAGAAGATCATGCAGAAGATCAACATATTTCCCTTCAAGAGAGAACCTAGAGAAGGTGATCTCTTTACTCGCCCTCCCACTAAGCTGCCACAGCTGGAAATGCATCCTGCGAAAGGAAGAGCATCCACCATAGCTAATAAGGCAGCAGGAACTGTAGTCTGTGTCAGTATGAGAAAAAGAAGGAATGCTGTTGTTGGTGTGTTTGTCAGGAAGCAGGGAGGGAGCGAGCAGCAGGGCTGCCAAGTGTCTGCTAGAGGGAGCCACAGGCAACCAGAGCCTGATCTCTCCACCAGCATAGTACAATTTCGCCATAGCACGCCTGTATAGTTTCCCATCTGAAGCTCTCAACCAACGCTAGAACACACACATACAGAGCTGATTATAAATACTGTAGTTCTGGCCTTGCTTACACTTCCATTTGAGACTTTATTTGTATTGCTCTCATTAGCTCTTCATTGTCTTATAAAAGGGAATTAGGCGATTTCGTGGAGGAAGATAGATCAGTTCCAGACCCTCCAAGTGTTCTTATTTTCCAGGGACAGTCCCGGATTTACAGAAGCCGTCCCAGTTTCTGATTTGATCCTGGGATGTCCCACTTTTCCTTAGGATGTATCTATTTTGGCTGGGTCGGGCTGATATTGGATTGGGGGGGGCAACTCCCATCTCTTGCAGGGGCGCAATTAGTGCCAGCACCGTCCGTTAAGAGTTTGCGTGTAATTTTCAACACCTCCCTTTCCATGGAGACGCAGATTGCAGCTATAACAAAGGCGGCATTTTTTCATCTCTGCCAAGCTAAGCAGTTGGCTCCTTACCTCTCTCGCCCTGACCTAGCCACTGTGATCCACGCGACGGTCACCTCCAGGCTGAATTATCGTAACTCACTCTACGTGGGGCTGTCCTTGAGACTGACCCAGAAACTCCAGTGGGTACAAAATGCCATGGCGAGACTCCTTATGGGGTCCTCGCTGCAGGATCACATTCACCCAGTGCTATACCACTGGATGGAGTACAGGATCAGGTTTAAGGTGCTGGTTTTAACCTTTAAAGCCCTATACAGCCTAGGACCCTCGTACCTACGGGACCGTCTCTCCTGGTATGTCCCATGGAGGACCTTACGGTCTTCAAACAAAAACATATTGGAGGTCCCAGGCCACAGGGAGGTTAGGCTGGCTCAACCAGAGCCAGGGCTTTTTTGGCTGTGGCTCCGATCTGGTGGAACGCTCTGTCACAAGAGACTAGGGCCCTGCAGGACTGCAGGACATCTTTCCGCAGGGCCTGCAAGACAGAGCTGTTCCACCAGGCCTTTGGCCAAGGCACAGCCTCACCCCCCTCCTTTGGTAATCCTCACAAAACTCTAGCCCAATGGTTGCCATTAATTTGATTTGAACTGATTTTATAATGAATTGATTTTAGAATGCTGTATTATTTTACTGTTTTTAGGAGGGCGGGATATCAATAAATAAATAAATAATAATTTTCAGCGGAGAAATTTTGGAGGGTATGGAGTTATGCGACCCCGGAGATAGGTAACTATACAACCTTTAGAAGACATCAGAAGGAAGTACAGTGGTATCTCGGGTTAAGTACTTAATTCATTCCGGAGGTCTGTTCTTAAGAGGAAACTGTTCTTAACCTGAAGCACCACTTTAGCAAATGGGGCCTCCTGCTGCCGCCGCTGCACAATTTCTGTTCTCATCCTAAAGCAAAGTCCTTAACCCAAGGTACTATTTCTGGGTTAGCGGAGTCTGTAACCTGAAACGTATGTAACCTGAAGCATACGTAACCCGAGGTACCACTGTATAGGCAAGTTCTTTTTAATGTTTAATTCTTTATTTATGTTTTTATATATGTTGGAAGCTGCCCAGAGTAGCTGGGGCAACCCAGTCAGATGAGTGGGGTATAAACAATAAAAAAATAATAATAACATGGGGGTTGGACTAGATGACCCTCAAGGTCCCTTCCAACTCAACAATTCTATGATTCTAAGCACAAGGGAAGCCCCACAGAGTTTCGTTTTTGTTTGTTACCATGTTGTGTATTTTTGTGTTTTTATATTGCAAACTACCCTGTGATTCTCAGGTGAAGGGCAGTGTAAAAATTTTATAAACAAATAAAAATAATGCAAGTAGCCAATGATGGATTACTGTGGCCAGAATGTATATACATATATAAGCACCCCCACCCAGTCTCATTTCTCCCACAGGAGATGTCTATGTTCCCTAAAATGATATTAATAAAAATATTTTTTCTTATACTGTATTTGTATTATTAATGCATTATTTCTGAGTAGTAGCCGCACCAGCAGGATTTCCTGAGCCTCTCCTGCCCCCTCTCTTGCCAAGTCCTTTGCCCCGCCCACTCCCCCCACGCAAAAAAAATGGGGCGGGCAAAAGTCTTCCCCCTTTTCAACTCACCCCCGCTGCCAACCACCCACTGACTCCACCGCTCACCCTGCCTTCTGACCAATCAGCGAGCGGGTGACAAATATGCAAATACAACCTCCCTCCTCTCTTACCTTATACCACCCGTAACCAACCACCACCTCCCAACCGCCAACAGACATACACGCGAGCCCTCCTCCCCCGAAAAAAGAAGAAGAAGAATAAAGTGTCCCCTCCCAGGGTTGGCTGGGGTCGCGGAGCAGGCGGTTGGCGGCGCGCGCGCGGCTTCCCTCTCCCTCTCTGCCCCTGTCACTTCCCCTAGTGAGAGGGAAGGCGCGCGCGAACTAGAGAGAGAGAGTCCGGGAGGAGAGAGGAGAGAGGAGAGAGGAGAGGGAGGGAGGGGGAGCGGGAGGCGAGGGCGGCTCCGCCAATAGGCTATTGGCGGGCGACGACGAGAAAGGGAAAGGGGAGGGGACGGGGGAGACTCGGGGTGAGCAGGGAGAGGGCGGGGGCAGGGAGCGAATCACGCCGCGTCGCGCCCCGCCCCCCTTTCCCCTCAGCCACCGCCGCCGCCGCGCCACCTCCTTGCCTCAGGCAGGGCCTTTGCCAGCCTGCCAGCCACCCGCCCTCCTCCTCAGGCTCAGCCACCGCCACCGGGTAAGCGCTTCCTTCTCTTGCCCTCCCTCAGGCAAGGAGGCGCTGAGGGAAGGAGAAAGCCCGAGTGGGCGGGAAAAATTAGGCGGGGTGGGTGGTGGGGTGGGGGGGAGAGAAATGGGGGGATTCCCTGAGGAAGAGGGGAGTGGCCGCCTTCTCGCCCACTGCTGCCGCCGCCACCGCCTTCTCCCTTGTGCCACCCTTAACCACATGGAGGAGGAGGACCGCGAGTCCTCTCAGGCGGTGGCCGCCGCCGGGGTCGAGCTGTCAAGCCGAGGCGGGCGTGGGGCTTCGCCTCAGACGCCACCTCTTCCACACACGCGCGCGCGCAAAAGGGAGAGAGAGGGCGAGGGAGGCTGCCCTGGCGGGCTTGGTGAGTACGTGAGAAGCCGAGGGCCTGCCGTGCCTTGCCCTTCCGACACGCACACCCTCACCCTCATCCATCTCCAGGGACCGACGCGGCCAGCCTGAGCCCTCTTGCTGCTCCCACTCTGCGTTCACACGAGGAGGAGGAAAGGCGCAGCTTGGGCCTTGCTGCTGCTGCTGCTGCCGCCGCCTCTCTGTCACACCTTCTCTAGCTGTCTTTCCCTCGCTCTCTCTTCCACCTCTTTCTTTCCCCGCGTCCTTTCTTTGCTCTTCCCTCCTACCAACCCCCTTCTGCCTTCAGTGCTTTCTTCCTTCACCAGTTTTTAGCCCAAGACTGTTTAGGGAAGGAAGTCCTTTTACTTGTTGGAAGGGGGGGGGGAATTAATGAGCAATGATTGCAACCCTCTTATGCCACACAGACACTCCATGCTCTCCATTCTTCTTTGAGTTATCCCTGGCTTACCTCCATATATCTATAGTCAGGTGTATTTTGCCTACAGCATACCTATATAGTGCTATATGGTGCTATTATAGCAGTATACCAGTTGCTGGGGATTAGGAGCTGGAAAATGTTATTGCCCTTATGTGCTGCTTGTGGGCTTCCTGTGGCCACCATGAGAACAGAGTGCTGGACTAGATGCAAGGCTAAATAAGGCCTCCGGTCTGTTCCATCAGTGCACTTCTTACCAGTGTATAGGGTAGTGATGACAAAACAAAAATATCCAGTTGCACCTTAGAGACCAACTGGAAGGATTTTTTAAATTTTGTTTCGACTACAGCTACCTACCTGTAACTAGGGTAGTAATGAGCACAGATCACCACCCACCCAATATGTGTGTGTGTGTGTGTACACACAGGGGGTGTAAATGATGGGCATGTGCTTCACATCAAATTTGGTGAGGTGCTTTTTTTCCTGAAGTGGGTGTCACAGAACGTCCAAGTTAAAAGGTAGAATGCCACTAAATCACAGCTGCTGGGAGGGAGGGAGGGCTGTTACTTTAATGCCCTGCTTGTGGACCTCTTGGAGGAATCTGTTTAGCCACTGGGAAACAAGTGCTGATCTGGATGGGCTACTTTAATGTCTCTGCAAGGATATGTTTTGCATGGTGAGGAGGTCATTAGGGTGGTTTGAAGTAGCTTTTTAATTACCACCCCACTTTCCAACAGGTTTGAGAGCAAGGTATACTTCTCTGTTGGCCTTGGATGTGGTTGGCTGCCTGCTACATTGGTTGGCAAATATTGTCCACTGGTCATATCTCCAGATCAGAAAGTCATATATGCATTTTACATACTCTCACATGGTCTTTGGTGCCGCCTTCTACTACTGGTAAATTGGCAACTCTTCTCCATAAAATGTATTTACTATCTTCTGCTTGTCAGGAACTGGTTGTCACCTGGTACTCCAGTCTCTAACACAAGACCCACTTCCAAGAACCCATGCAGTCAAGAGGAGGGGCTGACTGATAAAGGGGCAGAGCTCATGCTTAAGGGTTGAAGCCATGCACCCCAGAAGGAAATGGAATGTTAAGGAAAATGCTGTGTTTAAGGTGTGCTTTTTCTTGTGCTTTTGAATCCTCTGCCACCAAGCAGCTTCACTTTACACATGGTGCTCCATGACCTGTTCACCTACCTTCTTCCTTGCCAACCCAGCACTTTGATGTACAAAGGAGGAGACAAGCACCTGGAGAGCCTCTGCCCAGTCCTGGTGGGATATGCAGCTATTGCTACCCCCATTCTCCTGTCTCTCATGACTTGGAGCCAAGCATAGGGATATGGGGATACAGCCTCAGAACAAATGGGAAGAGCCCTCTGGGCATGTACATTGTGCCACACTCAGGCTTGCACTGTGTAAAGGGACAGTAGAGCTGCAGAGGAAGACACAGCTACCAAATATACCCATGGAGTTACATTTTAGCTTAAAAGTGGTCACTCTCTCTTTTCCTTCTGAGTGTGTGCTGTTCCACCCACTGTATTCTCCCTGCAGACAAATAATTGAAGGAGGAACAGCTTTTCAGTAGTGCATGCTCCAAGCAGGAGGAGGCTGCTTCTCTTCACAAAACAAAACAGCAGTGGCATCTCTGCCAGGACCATCCTGAGATTGGACCTCCAGCCCTGAGCCACCTGTTGAGGGCCAGTGTGCTATTGTAATAGAAAGGTGGTCAAAAGGTGGAAAAGTTACTTACAGCTTGCTGGAAAGTTGGGATAAATGCATGTTGATTTCAGTTGGGGGGGGCAGAAGTGTAGAAATTTAGTATTGGATCACAATGTAGCAAGTAGGGTTGAGACCAGTGTGGTTGGGAATGTTAACAAAAAGTTAGAAGAAACTTCTCAGAATGAAAGTAGCAGCCCCAGTGCTCATTTTTATTTTGAGAATTATACTGGAATTGCTTTAGCACTAGATGGTAGAAGTAGTGCAAGTAAATGAATGCATAATAACTTTTGGCTAAAATCGTGTAAAAACATGTTAATTTATATATTCTTTAACAGTGCTTTACCATATTTTTATTGAATATGACCATAGTCTGATAAGATTGGATCATTATTTTTACATATGGGGAAAGCTGGTGTAACCTGGCATTTCTGAACTGAAATTTGAATTCAGGCCTAGGTGCAGCACACTGCTCCATGAATCATCTAATCAGATAAAAGGTTGAGGGAGTATGTGGGAGTAAAGAGTAATAACATATTGTAAACTGTTTGGATGGCACTGTCTTCTGCTAATGAGGAAGCAGGGATAATGAAGTTGCTTATGCCATTTGATAAAGGTCTGTTATGTAGACCAAATAAAAGGATGAGGTATATACTCTTCATCATATAGACATTTCTGTTGATGGAGGTTATTTAATTGGAGTAATGTAGGGATTCCAGACTGTAATCCTCATGTGCTAGATACTGACAAAATTTAAAGGGCTTGGAATGTGAGTGGTTTTCCATCAGTAGCATTAGTGTAGTGAAAGTAAAAGTAGTTGGCTAGTATCTATTGGCCAATATTTGAAAAGTCTGAAAGTTGATTGTCCTTGAGAAAGGTTGGTGAATATTGAATAAATTTTCTAGAGGTTCAAAATCCAGGGCAGTCATGTTTATCTTTCCCAAGAACCTTCTTGTATTGCTGCTTTGTAGCTCCACCTGTTGCCTCGTGTCTTTTTCTTAATTATCTTAGGTTATAGGGTTTACGGACAGTTAAACATTGATATTTCTGACACTATGTCTTGTGTGTTTTCTTTAAGCGGTAGATTAAACTTTTGCATGTGGTTACAATACCACAAATAATATCTCAATCAGATGCATCCATAGGAACATCTTATCCAGAAGAGGGACTGGAATTTTCCTTCTGGTCAGCATGTAGCTGCTTCCAATAATAACCACATTGATACTGATATTCTTTCTCATTTTAAATATGTGGAAAGTACAGAAATGATCATTCTCATGAAATTAATAGGGAATGAAAACACACATTGACAAAAACTCTGTTTAGAAACTTAGTTTGTGACTATTGGCCTGCCATTTGTATTGATATCTCATAAATGAAAGAACTATCAGTAGTGTATATTGCACGTTGTTACATTAATGCTTGGTGCAGAAAGGAAAACTAGACAGATTCACACATTTTTGAAATATATATTGTGTTCAGTAGCTTTTTTGTACAAAATAGTGTAATAGACTCTTTTATTGCTATTAATCAACATAGAAGTGAGACCTTGCAACTAAAGGGCCTCTCTGTGCTATAAGAGGAGTTCTTCTGTTCAGTGTGCCATTGAACCTCAAATAGGAACCTTGTAGTTCAGGTCTCTCAAGGGTGGATGATTTTCTTTCAGTCAAACCTCAGCATTTCATTGCTATATAGGTGGTAGGGTTTTGTAGAGTGGAAAAGGGAATACATGTCATTTCCCTATTTCCTGCCCTCTCCAAGATACCTGCAATAAGCTGTCAGGGGCTTGAGCAGGCTAGTTTCTTCTCCTGCCCTTCAGTCCCCCTTGCCCCACCCCCCGCCTAGCCCATAGTCAACTGAAACCCTAATACTTAAGTGTCTCTATCTGCCATAGACTTTACTGAAACTCACATATTTTGCTTGGCCTCTGCTTTCAGTTCAGACTCTCTTCTCCCCCTGGACAGAAATAAGAGCTGCCTATAGAAAGCAGTGGTGAAATCCAGGATTTTTGGGCAGCATTATGTGTCTGCTTTCTCCAAACAAATAAAATGTGGTAGCCAAGACAGGAATTCCTATGTTTGCCATATAGTGTGAACCTGGAAGTTCCATCTGCAGACAAGGAACTGACTTACTCTAGTATTTCTAATACAGTGGTACCTCAGGTTCAGGTTACAGACTCCACTAACCCAGAAATATTACTTCGGGTTAAGAACTTTGCTTCAGGATGAGAACAGAAATCGTGCAGCAGCAGCTCAGCAGCAGCTGGAGGCCCCATTAGCTAAAGTGGTGCTTCAGGTTAAGAACAGTTTCAGTTTAAGAACGGACCTCCAGAACGAATTAACTCTTAACCCAAGGTACCACTGTATATATAGGCCAAGCTATCATCAACATACTGTACCTGTAAGCTCATGGGTTCTTGTTGGTCTGGTTTGGGTAGTTGTTGTTGATTTAAAACATTATTTTAATTTATATTTGCAAATTTGCAACGGGAGCTCACCCTGTTGTGGGGATTCAAACCGCCGACCTTCTGATTCACAGAAGAGGCTCAGTGGTTTAGACCACAGCACTAATTGGGAGGGGAAGGCTATTGCTTGAACTCAGAGTTTGTAGAATATTTATTTTTCTGATACCTGAAAAAATTGAAGAAAGAAAACTTGATATAAGGAGTACTGTATTTCTGTGATGTAATTATGTTTAGGTTCAAGTCTTAGGATTGCACCCTTAGGGAACCTGCCCTTTAATGTAAGGGTTCTTCTTAATAAAAGTCTGCTCATGTTTTGTAAAGTAAGTAGCACACTGCACATGCTATTTTAAATACACAAAATTTCAATGGCTTTCCTTTCATTGCTTGTTATGAAATACTTCCATCTCTATATCCCTGTTTTGTAAAAGGTCTTAAGAAAACATATCTGTTTTTTAGACCTTGGGTCAGATTGTATAGAAGACAGATGAGTGCCAACAATTTCTCAGTCTCTTAGGAGTTGGATTGGATTATGTTTTCCTCTTTTTAAAAAAGCTTTTTTTTCTCAAGTGACAGATGTTTGAATACAAGAATTCTGAGTGATTTCTTAAGGGTTTATCAACTGCCTTGGTTTTGGAATCAAAGTTGAAGTGAGTGTAGAGCCTGCCATTTCCCCCCATCCAGGAGTCAGATTAAAATCTCCCCTGACTTTCCACAACAGAAGCCTAAATTTTCTGTTGGTGGCAGTAATTCTAGGATACTTTGCTAATGGTCAGTTCATGTGCACTTGAAAAAATACTTGGTAGGTGGAAATAATTTGAACCATTGGAAACCTTTACCTAGCATTCTTATTGTGTGTTAGAATATTAGTCTCCAACTTGTTTAGCTTTTCTGTAGCAAATTTTGCATTGGGGGTAACATTCATGCTGAAGAACCAGTACTCACTGGCTTAAAATGTAAATTGTAACTAATTATACCATAAGCAACATGTTAAATAAATGCATCTCCTATTCCACTTGGAAACTTTACATTTAAGTGTGGTAAGAAAATGATTTTATAGCCTGTATGTAATTAGCATGTAGTATATAATGAGTGAATGTGTCTGGTTTGGAAGTAACAGGGAGGAAACATACATGAGGAGTAGCTCAGTTGGTAGAGTGTGAGACTCTTAATCTCAGTGTCATGGGTTCAAGCCCCACATTGGGAGAAAATTCTTGCATTGCAGGGGGTTGAACTAGATGATCCTCATGGTCCCAAGGTCTAGGATTCTATATCTAAACAATTTAAAACTCAAATGGATTACAGGGCTAAACTGCCCATGCAGCAGATGCCATGAGGGCCAATTATAATTTCCCCCAAATATTCCAATTGTAAAATCATCATCAGTGATTCATTTTATTCCACAATAAATTGAATATTGACATGTTCCTCCCCCCCCCCCCCATAATTTGGGAAAAGTTGACTAGGAAAAAATGTAGACTCTCTTACTGCTTATCTTAACTGCCAGATAAGTAGAATGTGAGTGAATCAGGAAGAATGTTTCTTTGCTACAACAGCTTCCAAACTGGCACAGTGAAAGGTGATGGGATGGGCCTTTTGCTGTCACATGACGACAGGAGGGCTAGCTCTGGGTCCAACGGATTTTGCACTTGGCCAGGTCCACCTCTCTGCTCTGGAGGATACCTCTATCTGCCAGCAGAAGCTTTCCACTAGCCGGGTGCACTGGAGCATTCTGATAGAGCTGCACAGAGGGGAATCTCCACCTCATTCAAACCCCATTCAGCATGGTAGATCCAGGATTTAGAATGCTAAGTAAGAACCTTCCAAAATTACTAGAAAATAAAAGTTTGTATTAAAATTTCTAGCCACAACTTGTGGAAATAAAGGAAGGAAGCTGGCTCTTAACGTTTTAGAAAACCATGTGTAGACAACTTTACAAGCCTTTCTGTTTTGTTCTGGAAATGCTACAAACAATATTTCATTCAGTAACAAATAAGGTAACAATCTTTCTTTACCAGTAAGCTTGCAAGTATAATGTTATAGAAACCCTTGTCTTGGTTTCTGAAAAACTTACATATATCATTTAAGAAAAGACCTTCTGAGTCAGATCACTGGTCAGTTTGTTTCTACTTGTAGCTGTAGCCTTAGATTAAGTTTCTAACAGTGCAAGACACTTTGAATATTTTTATCTCAACTGACAGCTAATGTTGGGGCAGTCATTGAGGTTCATTTCATCAGTTAATTTCTTATAGTTTTAAACATCTTAAATATAATGTTGTCAATATGTCAGCAGAGTCTCACATTCCTGTATTTTCCACTGGGGGTGGAAATAGAAGTAATGCTGATTTACAAAACTGCCTTAGGAGTCAGAAACCTTACAAAATTTGGTTGAAAAAATAATAATTATAAAAATACTACCAATATAATCATTAAACTTAATAAAACAGTAAAAAAAGCCTATATCCAGTTGTTATTTATTAAAAGCTTGAACCAATAAAAAAACAGTTAAGCAAAGCAGAAGAAAGCATTCCAGGACCAGGGTACCACTCCAGAAAAGGCTGTTTCGTTGGTTGCCACCTGTCCAACCAACGAATCTCTCTCTCTCTCTCTCTCTCTCTCTCTCTCTGACTCATCTGCCTTTATTCAGTAAATAATTATCATTGAAAAATATTGATTTGACAGAATTGGAAAATATTGTTTGCACCAGAAGCTAATAGCCAGGTATATTTTCTAGCTATCATATGTAGGCAGTACATCCTGAGTATTTTGAGGACTAAGCATTTGACTTAGTATTACTAAGTATGGTGTAGGTCTTGGAGAAATTTTGTCCAAAGCACTTGTATTCATGCATGTATTATGTATCTCTTGTATTTTGTGGAGGGAAGAGGAGAGGAAAATTTGGCCTCTGAATTTCCAAATATTTTATAATTTCCTGTTCATATAAACCAACTTTGTTATCATTTCTGAGTGTGTTCAAATAATTGTCTATGATCCTTGCTTTGTTAAGAAAAGTTTCTCACTCTTCTCAGACACGGAAATGGGGGAAATAATGGGTCCTAATTAAAGAGCTTGGAATTAGAAGACAGCTTAAGGCATATAATGAATGTCATGTTAAAATATTTACAGATAAATATAGATCATAGTATAAGCAGAAATGTAAAATGTAGTTATGTATTTTTCTTGAGAACTTCAAATAAATATTCCTGAGGTTGTAATGCATACATACATGATCAATGTTTGATATTAAATATATATGTATACACACACATTTATCTGACTAGCATGTTATGTATTTTGCATATCACCTCAGAAATACTTATTAAAAAGGCTACAAGGTTATTTGCAGACTGTTAGCTGTTTTTGTCTTGCAGATTGGTTATGTGGTGGCTCTATCTTAATCTTCATAATAATCTGGGTTTTCCCCTTTTTTCTTTCCCAGTTCTTCTGCTGTACTGACAGTATTGCTACAAGGAAGTATTTGTGATTGACCACAATGTGACACAGTGTAACCCACCAAAGGGAACCAATTTTTACACCAAATGGTATGGTGATTGTTCTGAAGCTAGAATGTATTTATCAAGCATCTGTCTTAGAATCATTCAACAAAATGTATTAATTGCTCAGGTGATTGCAGATCTATATTTTAACTCTAGTAATGTTGAATAGTGTGTGCCACATCTAGGTGGTTATTTTTATTTGCTAAATGACAAGAGGGAGTAGTTTTAAACTGACTGTCCTGGAGATTTATGGGTCTTCAGTAGCCTCTGCCTAAGCAGGTAACCAAACAGTGTCTCATAGGAACATATCTGATAGAACATATAAATACTGCATCCCTGACATAAACCATGGCTTATGCACATGAGGTCATCTTGTGAGCCTTACAGCTGAATGACATGTCTTCCTTGATTACAAGAAGAGGCTCTGGGACAGTATTTAAGTATTTACTTATTTGAGGTTTGTGGTGACAGGACATGTGCCATCATTGAGACCGACTGAAGTACAGCTGTTCAACCAGTGCAATAATGATAAAATGGGATGATGCACTAGCACACAAGTTGTTGTTTTCTTTTGTTTTGATCTGAGTGAGTCTGTTGTCAGTTATAGTTTATATTTGTACTTGTGGAATATTTAGTTTGGGCATCCAGTTTTTCTACTTTTAGGCTGTGACGTATTTCAGATAGCATTCCTAATCAAGTATATGGTATTTGAAGTCAACTGAAGCAAGCAATTAGTTTGAAAATTTGTGGTTTTCTTTAATACAGTACTGTAATTTGTCTTTCAGATCACTAATACTAATGAATTACCTTTTGGGGGTGAATGATTTCCTAGGATTATGTAAGACATTTGCAATGGAAATGCACTTCATATTAATGGGTAAGGATTATTTTGATTATTTCACCAAATTTAACATCAAATGAAAGACCAACAAATTCTACCCTATCTGAGCTCTAAGCATTGTATACAACTTCTGTCCAGTTATATTGTGGCTCTGCCAGGTTAATTGTCATCTAAACAGGTGGTTTCAAATTACCATATTTTTCGCCCTATAGGACGCACTTTTTCCCCTCCAAAAATGAAGGGGAAATGTGTGTGCTTCCTATGAGGCGAATGCAGGCTTTCGCTGAAGCCTGGAGAGCGAGAGGCGTCGGTGCGCACCGACCCCTCTCGCTCTCCACGCTTCAGGAAGCTATCCGCAAGCCTCGCGTGCCCGGTGGGAGGTCCCGCCGGGCGTGCGAGGCTTCGGGCGGCAGCCAGAAGCACGGGGCGTCCTCCGGAGGATGCCCCATGCTTCGGGGAGGTGTGTGCAAGCCTTGCGCGCCCGGCGGGAGGTGCCGCCGGGCGCGCGAGGCTTGGGGCGGCAGCCTGCAGCCAGAAGCACGAGGCGTCCTCTGGAGGACGCCCCGTGCTTCAGGCAGGTGTCCACGAGCCTTGTGCGCCCGGCGGGAGGTCCCGCCGGGCGCGCAAGGCTTGGGGCGGCAGCCTGTTCTGGGGGTTGGGGTCGGGGGAAGCTTGGGCTTCCCCCTCCCCAGCCCCGCGGCTGGGGGGGGGATAATTTTTTTTTATTCATTCCCCCCCCCCCAAAAAATGAGGTGCGTCCTATGGGCCAGTGCGCCTTATAGGGCGAAAAATATGGTACCTATTTTTCTACCATGTCATTGAATTACAAAGATGACATATATAGATTCCCGTGGGTAATAGATAATTTGTGTTCCTGGCCTTCAATATTTTCCAGGGACAATTGGCTAAAGTAGGAATCGATGTTGTATGCTCTCTTTTATGCAATTCAGTTCACCAGTAATTCCAGCATGAAGTAAACTAAGGAACTGGTTTTTTATCTTGCATTCTTTGCACTGATAGATGTGGATATTTTCTCAAATTTCTCATTTCAGGAAACTTTCAGATCTGTCAGTGCAGTGGATGTAAGCTGAATGAATGGATGCTAATACACTTACCAAATAAAAACAGGATTTTTAAAAAAGGCAGAATGATACTTCCTGAATTTTAATGAATGCCTTTTGGGAAATACACATGCTCAAGCAATTATTATCACTCTTGGACATTAAAAGAGTATATATGATTAACTGATAATCCTCAGAATACTATGCTTTACACTGTCTTCTTAAAATTCAGGCTTCTAAGACTCCTGTGCAGATGCTCAGGCAATTCCAGTCTGCCTTTTTTACACACACACAAACACACTGCAGATTTTCCATGGCTTTTCGTGCTGCATGTGTTGTGAAAAGGGGCACAATGACTGCAGTGGGAAGGAGTAGCCCCTGAACTCCATTGAACTTGCAGAAAATCTTCCTGCATCTCATTGAAGTTCCAGCTGAAGTAAATGGCAGTGATTTAAATAAAACTTGATTCTTAAAGTTTGCTCTGTGTTACTTGGAAGTAAGTTACATTTGAAATTCCAGGAAAATTATTTAGGATAATAATGCGTACTTTTGTAGACTGAAATGTTAAGCAATTTAATCTTGGATAGAATTCTCTGGGATGTTGGAGCAGATGACACTGATAAATCTTTTGTAATTTGGATTTTGTGGATTATTTTGTTGATGATAATTTAGCATTTTAAATGGAATTTCTATTCTGGACCTTGTATAAATCCTTGTAACATAGGAACTTCAATGATAAATGCTGTTAGCATTGATCTATATTTCTTGGAACAGTTTCATTGTTTTACATCTCTGCAAACAGAGTAGTACTTTCAGATAGTAAGTCCATACTGATATGCATGCCCAGGTTGCAGGTAGAGAAAAAATATAAACAGTGAGGTCAGATAGAAATGAAATGCAAAAAATACAGTGTGGTATTCCATGAAGTCGTACAGTTAGTGCAAGGACAGCTGAAGTTCCTCTCTGTCTTCTTTCCACATGTGCCCGCTAAATCTGTTCTTGGGGCTCCCCCAAATCTCTAGAATAGATTTGGGTAGGGTGGCGGCAGAGAGGAAGGGGTACAGAGCCATTGTGAAAGTGGAAACTTTGTGTTAACAGAATAAATGCATTGGATACTATCCACAATTGGTGACAGTTATGTTAAAACTTAATTGTATTCAATATAACTGCAGTGGCAATTCATAACAGCAGTAGCTTCCATTGGCTAGATATTTCTGGATTAAGCAGAAGTTGGATGGCCATCTGTCATGGATGCCTTAACTGAGATTCCTGCCTTGCAGGGGGTTGGACTAGAGGACCCTTGGGGTCCCTTCCAATTCTACAGTTCTGTGGTCTTGGACTTGCTTATTTGCTTTTTTACATATGGTTAACTGAAAAGCCTTAAGTGACTGTACTGAAGTTAAGGGGCATTACTTTAGTCAAGAGCTATGAAATGGATATGCTGATATAGTTTGTTTACGTAGGAACTACCATGGTAGCCAAATTAATTGATATGGACAGTTTTTGTGTTGCTGCAACATAAATTATAATGCAGAAATGTTAGATAATGTGTAGAATGTATTATGACTCTACCTGAGGTGGAAGATTGAACACTTATGTTAAATGATTGTATACATCCTCAAAATGTGAGTAGATGAACCTGATAAATTTTGAAGATTTATTTTCCTGTAAAACTGCTTGAAAGTTCAGCAGTTTGGTAGGGATTAAACTATAAAAACCCTCCACTTATCTTAAGATCAAAAAATGTCACAAAAATGTATCAAACCAAAGTTTTCACAGTGCCAACTCAACACCTATGGGAAGCCTGCAAGAACAGCATTATTTTCTTATGATTTCCAGCAACTGCCTCCATAGTGATGGTAGTACATAGCCCGCATGGCTAGTAGTCATTGATTACTTTACCATCCATGAATTTGTCTAATCCCCTTCTAATACTGAACTGAGTCATAACAGTAATGTCACTGACAAACAAAAACATAAATAGTTAAAATCCAGTATTGATCCACATTATCTTGAAGTTTCAGATCATTGCAAATAAAATAGATTTACAGAAACTTGTTATAGCCCTTTTGACAACAAATCAACAAATTCCTTGAAAGAATACATTTTTTAAAAGTAAGAAGCTGTAATAAATCTTATTTTAAAAAGTAGCATGAGCTTCCTGAGCTAGGATTGTCATGACATTTACTGAGATGATGGGAGGAGACAGCCTGCAAATATAAATAAACTTTATAGTTTTAAGTATGATGTACCAAGGAGGAAATCAACAGAAAGACACTGGCTATGTTCAGACATCATATTAAACCATAGTGTAACATGATGTGAATGATCCTAGGCAAGCCCTTGGGTTCACATTTTCTCCCATCTGGTAGGAATTATGGATTCTGGGGGTTTAGCTTTTGCTTAACAAGTAGTTTCATCAGACCTGAAAAACTAGGTTTACAATGACTTTTTTCAAACAAGCCACATGGCTAATTTGACATCATTGTTTAGAAAGCTAGCTTGTTTCAACAAACTGTAGTTCAGATTAACCAAAGGTTAGAATTATGATCTAATGCTAAACTGTGGTTAAGTCAAATCAGAAGAGAAAGCTCACAATCTCCTACTTACAAATGCACTGAAAGAGGAGGGGGAGTGGCAGGGATGGTGATGTTAGGAGGAAACATTTGAACCTTAAGTTCTTTCCCATCATGCTAAACCACATACTTCACATTATATATTGGTGAAATTTACAGCTCATTTATTTTAGAGCAGTCATTTTAAAATCCATATTGATATGGTTGAAGATTGTTTTGCAGTCACTGTGGAAGCCCTTTATATGATACTTATGATAACACAGCATTGCAGTCTGTCAACTTGTTTTTGTCCCAATAAACCATGGTGAATAAAAATCAATATTTTTGAAACTAGTTTTTTTAAAGATTGACAGATTTATTCAACTATAATAAAACATCAAACTCTACAACCATCTCTTAAAATTGAATCCATGATTGTTTGTCAAACATTTATTTAAAGGCTCCTTTTCTATGTAAAAGAATGAAGTGGCGGCAAAATAATGTTATGAAATCAAGTGTTGTAGATATGACACAATTGATTGTTAACTGCATGCATTATTATGCATACAATGAGTAGTTACACTCTTTTAACCAGATAGTTACCTTCAGTATCATGGACAAACACAGGTTTTCCCAGTATCTACCAACCCTTCCTTCTGAAATGTTCTGGGCATTTAACTGAAGATTAAGTTATCCTGCTTTTGTCTTTGCTTTTGTATATGGAGGTGACTAGAACGCTTTAATAACTGCTCCCCTAAGCAGATAAGATTTCTGTGTAAAAGGCATGACCTGAGATTTCAGCTTGTGTTCCTATATAGGAAAAAGGTTACGTGTCTAATGCAGACATATGTATGGTTATAGCAATTGATTAGTGGCATGCATATTCAGGAAATATATCAGAAAGTTGGAAATTTGGGTTCACATCAGTACATCTGCAACAACATTTCTGTATTTTAAGTGTCACATGACAGGAGACAAAACATGATTTGGGGGGCGGTGGTAATTCAAAATACAGCCCCATACATTAACATTTTAAAGTAACCGCTTAATTGCTTTTTTCCCTCTTGCCTAGGGTATTTTAAACACTTCAAGACATTATTTCTTCAAATGTGCTAATGGATGTGGACATGGCTTAGATAAGGTGTTGACCACTGCAAATTCTCTGTTGCTGTGTGCTGCCGAAAGGCTAGCTGACTCCATTTGGAGTAGTGTCAAACTAGCACAGATATATCAAGATGACAGATCCTATGATGGACTTTTTTGATGATGCCAACCTCTTTAGTGATACCTTAGAAAGTTTGTCTGATGATGCTTTTGTACAAACTGGACCTGTTTCACTTGTTGATGAATTGAACTTGGGTGCAGAGTTTGAACCTTTACACATCGACTCGTTAAACCATGTGCAGGAAACGCAAACTCAACAAAAGATAAATGAATTTGGGCAGCTAAATCAGTATGATTCATTGAAACTTCAAGTAAACCAGTCCTTCAGCAGCCCAGCTGAAAATGTTTTATCACCACACTCTGAGTTTAATTGCTCACCCATCCATCCCCAAAGCCAAACCAATGGGATGTTTCCTGATGTGGCAGATGGAAGCCCAATGTGGGGACACCAAACTTCTAGCAGTGTTTCAAATCAGAATGGATCCCCTTTTCACCAAGGTCGTTCACAATCTATGCAGCAGAACAAAAGCTTTGTAGCACACCATGATTTTGCCTTATTTCAGGCCAGCGAACAGCACCATCCGTGTGCCTCATTGCAGTCGCAGCAAAACAGAAATGGCATCAATGCAGGAGAGGACACTCAAAGTCAGTCAGAAAACTTCATGGAGGTTAATGCGTCTGTTCCACATAGAACCAGTGTTTCTCATGCACCTCAAGGTGCTACTCTTTCAGACTCACAACAGTCTATCTCTGTGCAGTCATTTTCTCAGACTGCAAGTGACTCACCTCACTTTTGTGGGACTCAAGACGGAAACTTTGATGGACACTCTCCTACTATAACTCCATGCTCTGTTAATACACAGTTTTCACCTCCTTATTCCTACTCTAGTAACCATGTTTCTCCTACCAGTCTTCTACAGTCTTCTACAGCTCTTTCTGTTAGTCAACAAACTCATTCTCTATCTGATTTTCCAGAGAGTGATGCCTTTGCTTCTCAGATAGGGACCAAGCAAGAAAATACAGATAACCTCCTTAACTCAAGTCCATCTTTAAATTCAAATAATTTCCATGTGTTGCATTCAGCACATCCTCGGGGCAGCTTCAGTGGTTCAAAACTGTCTGCAGTGAACATTAATTTTTCTGCCCCTGCTGGCTCTGGTCCTCAGCTGAGCTATTTCAGTGATCCTATAGAAGGCAATGGTTTTTCGTCTTTGGATGAGAATTTGCTTCATCAAGTCGAATCTCAAGCTGAATCATTTACGGAACTTGATCCAGAAACTCTCCTTCAGGAAGATCTCCTTCCCCAGTTCAGTGAATCTACATTTGTGCAGGACAGCTCAAGTAATGAGTTAGAACACCACCTAGAACACCATGTTACCCCACAAGTGACAGAGCCCTCCCACCTTGTTCGGACTCAGACTCAAAATTGCAATCATCCCTGGTATCCTCCTAGTTCTAATCAACACCTGCAAGAGCGAAAGCGTGTAAATGCTCAAGGGCAGGTAGGTAATGCTTTTCTGGGAGGGTTATATTTTGCTGTAGCTAGTTCATTTTTACCTTGCAATTAGTCAAAAGTAGTTAGTAGTTCAACCAATATAAGGAGGCAGAACCATAATCCATTAGTAAGAAGAACTATCCTGAAGTATAGGATCCTGTTTAAAAAGGGGGTGGGTTGGAGAGGTTTTTATAACTTTTTGGCTGTTTGAGATGGAATACTAAATAGCATTTAAATCTTAGCTCTAAATGCCTTTTGCACACTTCACTTTACAGTGTCTTCCATCTCAGAAAATACAGCATTCTGCCATATCTTCCAAAATTGAATACACATTTCAGTTTGTTTCTGTACGACTTGGCAGACTGTTATTTTTGCTTTCATTACTGCCAACTGTTGAGTTTTGTGGTATAAACTGGAAGAAAAAAAATTACAAAAAAGTGTTGAGAAATAAGCTTTATAATGCTGCTTGCTTTGTTTTTTCTCCCCCATCTCAAATTAATTGAAGTTATAAAACACCTTTATGGTCTTTTTAATAACACATAGAGGTATGACTCTAGCTTTGAACATTGTTGCCATGAAGAGTTGTATATATAACTATTATTGTTTAAATTTATAAGCAGAATTGAATATATATGCACACACACACACACACACACAAACATATATATATATAATCAAAAATGTAACAAATATCAGCAATATATAATATTGATGGAAATACTGGATTCTGTTTTTTCTATTTATGTAGGTGGCTGTGGATTTTAATATTTTATTATGAGAACCTAGTATTTACTTTGAAAACATTTTGGAGCAAATTATGGTGTAATTTATAGTAGTGAGCATAAAACATCCCTTTGATTTCAAATCTGTTATTAATAGTGACTGCTATTTGAGCATAAATTTTCCAAGAGAGTATGCTTTTTGACATTTTGGCATGACCAAATACTGGTGTAGTATATTCTTTATATTTCATTGGTCTATTTCCTTTTTGGGCTGTAAAATACTTTTTTCTCATGTGTTAAGCATAGCATGAATCTAGAAGAATGCATCTTTCTTTTCTTTGAAGGCAGGTGTTGCTTAGCAGTAGTTAACTGCATAACAGTTAGATGGCAGAGGTACTTGATGCTGTTAAATCATTAAGTCTTTAAGGTCACAATGATTAATATGGTAGAATGTCTAGGGAACATAAATGATATTGCTCATGAGCCCTAAATATGAGATCACCGAGCATTCAAAATTCTGCACAATGGGTGACAAGATAATCATTTGTATGAACAGAAGTGATATGTCAAACACTAATTATTATGCTGGCCATCCTAATCTTCAATTTAAGCAAGGGTGCCTAACTCACAGGCAATTTATTTTCATTTACAAATTTGTAAACCACTTCACACTCTGAAGCCACTGACCATTTTTAGTAGCCAGCTAAGCATCAAGACTCAAGACGCCTGCCTAATTCCAGCTGGTAATTGATTCTAGAGGGCTAGAGTTGTAACACAAAAGCCGTTTGGGGTGAACTTCTGGGGCATGCAGAATTCTCAACCATGCCCCTTCTGAGGAGTGCATTGGCTGGGCAGGGATATATGGAACGAGGCCATCCCTTAGGTAGCCTGGCCTCAAGTTCTTGACCTTCAAAAGTTTTATGTGAGCCCCAGAAACATGCACACCAGCTTTGTGAGGTCATGTTTAACTCTCTTTGCACTTAGCAGATGGTTCCTGCTGTGTCCATTCCATTCTCTGGCTGTTTTTGTCCCAAAACTGCATCCCTAAGCTTTCTGACCTTGCTGATATTTTGCTCTTCCACATACTGGTAAACTTTCTGCTAATGTCAGGTGAACTGCATTTTGCTGATTATGTTCTGGGGATAGCGCGTAAACCAAATTTCATATAGTCAAAACAGATTGTGTTCAAAGGCAGGTGGGATTGGCAAAGTCTTTTTTCCTGGATGCCCGCCCCCTTTTAAAATGTTTTTATTTTTTATAGCCAAGCATGTATAGCTGAATCCACATGAGTAAATGTGTGTAAGTTGCAAGTTACCTGTATTATTAAAAAGATAATATCTAGAGTTCAGCTGAAGCATCTGCTCTTAGGGACAATCATGAGGTATCATCTTTTCAGAATACCTCAGTGGGAGCCAAATGAAGCAAGCATCTCAAAGTAACATTGAGATTTGTGATAAGAGCTGAATGAAACCATCTGAGCTGAACGATAGTGTATTTTATCGTCATCAGGGCAATCCTGGTGTAGGATATCCTCCACTACCAGTGCTGCCCTGAGAAAGAAAAATGCTGAATGAGTATGTGTCTACTGAAACAATCCCCCACCCCCGTTCTGACTGCTTGCTTGCATGTTTGCAGACTGCTCATCCATCCCCCTTCTCTGCTGAGCATGTGGATTGTTGTGTGTGTGGCATGTGGCAGTTTAGGTGTGGCCAATCCTCACTGCATCCGTCAGTCCCAAAAAAGTTAGTGCACCTGAGTTAAACCCATGATTTAGTTGCTTACATCCTAAATAGTTTTACTTTCCCACCTGCACACACATACAGTGGTACTTCAGGTTACAGACGCTTCTGGTTACAGATTCTGCTAACCCAGAAATAGTACTCACGTTAAGAACTTTACTTCAGGATGAGAACAGAAATCATTCGGCGGCAGCGCAGCAGCAGCAGTGGGAGGCCCCATTAGCTAAAGTGGTGCTTCAGGTTAAGAACAGTTTCAGGTTAAGAACGGACCTCCGGAACGAATTAAGTATGTAACCAGAGGTACCACTGTATCTACATTTGTTTATGTTTTACCCGAAAGACAAGAAAAAGCAACTCTTCCAAAAGCTTCCCTGAATGTAATTCTTAATTGTCAGTTATGACCAGGTGAGCGGTTATTTTAGAAGTTTTGAGTTGCAGAGCTTGCTGTTCCTAGAATGTCTGTTAGGAAGTACACCATTAGGAGAAGTGAAATCAGTGTTTTGCCAGTAACCTCATCAGCCTTGAAAATAAACTACTAGCCTGCAAAAAAAAAAAAAAGTTACTCTGCCTGCTAGAGGATGACAGAGTGAGTAGTGCAGAGCCCTGCTGGATTCAGAGGAAGGAACTTCCCTTCTCTAGTAGCCCTTTTGGTTTCTGTGCTTGGTGCAGAAGAGAGACGAAGCATTTCATTCACTTGCATGGAATTCTGTGCACTCACCTGTCTGCTATATCTTTTCAGCTATGACTACCAAGCTAGTGCTAAAATGCAAAGCTAAAGCTGGTGAAGGCTGCTAGTGAAGCAAATTTTAGCATGAGAGAAATGAAAATGTGGTAACATTGACATTGCTTGAAATATTACTGACTTGGTGCTTTTAGACGTTGGCTTATGTTATTAAGCTCTGATGAAAAAATAAGCAAGATAAATTTCCAGTTATGTGGATGCATCTATGGATGCTACAAAATGACATGGATATGTAAATGAGACCTTATGAAGAAGGTTGATGGGTGCTACGATGGTTAATAGGTGTCAGTTAAAAGTCAGAAATTGCTAACAATATTTTGAAAGTTATAAATGCAGGTGCAAGTTTCAAAAAAGCCTACAGTTTTTCATAAGCGGCACCTAAAATGTCAACACCTAATTTTTCTCATTAATATCAGTGCAGAGAGGGAGATAACATTTGCTAAATATGTTAAGAAATCAGTGACATTTAATTTGTCCTCTTTTATTATTCAAAATAATAAAATTACTCCATGACACCTTGTACTGTAGCCCATTTTTTACTTGTTGCTTTAAATTTTGGCCTGCACAAATTAAATCCTGCATATAATAATGTAACATATTTAAAAGATACAAATTCTTCCCAGTAATGTTCTTTACAAATTCTTTTGGTACATGGGGTATGGACAAATTTCTAAGTTGTCAGCTCACCTTTTACATTGTAAGTATATTACAAAAATGTTTTATCCATTTTTATTAATATAATGTTTCTAAAGTCACAAGTTAGACCTTGGTGGTTGTTTGTTGTCTTTCTTGTCAATTCTTTGTTAGTATGAGTCCTCCGTGTCCTGGATTTGCATGGAATGACTGCCAGCAGTGAAATACGATCCTAGCTATTACTTGGTGTACTGCACTGCACAGGCTGCCTAGCACTCTGCCAGGAAACTAAGTAACAGAAAGCAGAGTTGTTAACAGTAGCTTTCGTCCTATTGGCCTCCTCCATGCATACTCAAAGCAGAGTACAAACAGGAAGTGGATTCCAGGAAGGGGAGGGTAGGCTGGAATTTGTGGATCACTCTAGTATATAAGGAGGATGTGGGTAGGATCAAAGCCAAACTAAACTGTATGTTTAATTTCTCTGGAACTGGAAGATATTAAACACTGTACTCAGATCTTTTGCAAGGTTTAAGATTTAAAATAATCCAGTAAAAAATAATACTCAGAAACAGCTGTAAAATAAATTTCAGTACCTATAGCACTCATTTTGGGGATCATGATAAATCATGGTTTACTGTAATGGGAACAAGCCACAATGAGTCTTAGGCTCATTTGTTTTGGTCCCCTTTCGTCTAAATCACCTTTATAACCCATGGTTTGAAGTTGATTTGTTAGAAACAAACCGAAGTTAATATTAATCACAGTTCATCAATGACAAACTGAAAATAATTGGGGGGGGGGATAAATGTAAACGCTTCCAATATCCTCATGGATATGTTGGTGCAATAAAAGAGAGAGGGGAATACACAAGCTCAAGGTTCACTGTAGCTCGTTTCAACAACAAAAAATTCCAGTTTATTCAACCAGCTCACAATCATATGTCTCTTACTTAGGAAAGTAGAACTGATTCTTGTCCTTTCTTCCTGTTAATATTCCTGAGAAGTGAAACTTACTGAAGTGTTCCAAAATGCATAGCTTATGTTATGTGAAGGAATATAACAGAAGTTTTCAAACCTTGGTTTGTTGAAAGGTGGGACAAACTCAATTTCTGCACTTGACCCTAAAATTGATTTTTTTTTTCTTCTGGCAATAAAGATCAAGGCTCTTTTGACCAAGCCCAGGTTAACAAGCATGCTAACAAGGCCCTGGTTTAGAGCCTGTAATTTTCATAATATGGTGCTGATGTGAGCTGAGATTTACACCTCTTGCTGCTCTCAAGTCCAAATGCAGAAGCAGGTTGAATGCAAATCTTGACTTGAGGGTAAAGTAAATTTAATATTCAATTTTTAAGAAATTTGTGGTTACAAAAACAGGGACATCCATCACATTAGAGAGGCCAGATTGCAGTTTATAAAATATCACTTAATTTATCACATGTGCTCTGATTTTCAAACAAAAAATAAGTGGTCCAAGTGTTCAGTTGGTCTGCAGAGGGAAAATTAAAGAACTACTTGTATCTAGTATATAACTTACATATATGACAATGTTTCTTCCAAAATAAATTTAACAGAGCCAATAAGAGGAAAAACAAAGCTTTATATTATGACCACAATCCAAAATACACTCATAAAGGAGTAAGTCTCATTAAATTAAGTAGGATTTGCTTCTGAGTAAAGAGGCTTGTGATTGCACTGCATGTGTTTAATTATATTGCAAATTTATCGAGAAAGCTGTGAAATAATATAAAATCCATATTTTGAGTATAGGTGGGATAATCAAGATATTTGCTGGTAGATTTTTTTTATTTTAACAACATACAAGTGTAAATATCAAACATAATGTTTCACCCAAATCTAACATGAAATGGCACATGTAAAGTTCTTTAAATGGTCATGTGATTCATGCCAATCAAATAACGTTAGATACTCTTGTTAAGAACAATGTAAATTTTGCAGACAATAAATTGCTCCATCCCATCACATTTTTCTCTCTTGTAGTGAAAATGCATTCTACTGCAGTGTTAGAAATTAGCAAGGCAGCAGGTGCATTTTGCGACTGGCGCAGGTCCAATTGTGATCACATAGAGATCTAGGGACACCAGGTTGGCAACTGGGGAAAGCAAAATGTCACTTAGAGAAGGATCTGAAATATTTTCATTGAAGCTTCAATTTGCTTTATTCCGGATTGTTTTATTTGATGTTTGTTGTAATTTGTTGTAAACCACTTTGATATTTGTTATTTAAAATATAAAGCAGTATTTAAATGAAATGAATAATAATGACAATAATAATAATTAACACCTCCCCCAGTGGCACCTAGACATTCCATTGTGGCGACCATAACCTAGGTTTAAGGTGCCATTTGATGATTAGATTATATATTTGAATTTCTAACACTGTTAAGGATTCCTAAACTGTCAGCACAATCTGTTTTGTGTGTTTTGCAGAAGTTCATTCTTTGCATTAGATTATGGTATCCTCTCTTTTGTATTACTACTCTTCATTGTTTTTCTTTCACAACTCTCATGATTTTATATTTGATCTATGTGGTTTTGCTAATGTAAGATACTGTAAACACGCATTATTTTTTGTGAGAAAGTATCCTGGAAAATTAGTGATGATGATGATTTCATTTATTAAATTTATATACCACCCTTCATCCATAGCTCCCAGGACAGTTAACAACATAAAATGACAAAATAAAAACCACAAAGTACATAGTAAAAATAAGAACAACAGCAAACCAAAAATGTGAAAGATATGCAGTGAGGAAATCCATCCAGTATTTTAAGCAATTACATGCACTAGTACAGCTGTTATGGCATGAATGTGAGAGCTTTGATGCACGCTGGGAGTTCTGCATGATCAGAGGTTTTCCTATTCACTTCAATGGTCTAATAATGCTCCATCCTCATAATCCTTTTGTGGAGGATGAGCTCTATACTGACTATGAAGTTCTGTATAGATTTGTATTGAAACTAAACCTTGATCTTCTCCTTGTATTGTTTATACCATATAAAAATATAGTTTAGCATTTGAAATTTATACTGATAGTTGCTTATATTGTGGGACTCCATTTGTTTAATTATATGTAGCCTACACTTCTTGAAACTACAGCATCTTCCAACAATTAAAACAGAAAAAATAAAAATAGTTTATTATTTTAAAATAATAAAACCACACAACTAACTAGTCAGAATCTAGCAGCATTTAGTTAAAAATCTGCATATACAAAAATGAGTTCACTTTCATGTATTACAAGGAATTGGAATCAATCCATTAAAGTTCCCAGCTAGTAGGAGATTGGATCAGGCTCTCTTCCACGATCTTATAAGTAGATAGGCTCATTTGTGAGAAGATGTAGTGAAGATATACCAGGTTTAAGCCCAAGTTTTTATTGTACCAGGAAGGTAGTTGGAAGTCAGTGCCATTAGCTATAAATTTGCCTATCTGGCATATGATTCCAGTTAAAAGATGGGCAGCTATGTTTTTGCACACTTTTACATTAACTTAGTAGTAACAAAAGCATTGGCAGTGAATGAAATCTATTCTTCAGATAAGTGTAAAGTGGTACCTCTGGTTACGAACGCTTCAGGTTACAAGCTCCGCTAACCCTGAAGTAGCTGCTCCTGGTTGCGAACTTTGCCCAAGGATGTGAATGGAAATTGTGTGCCAGAGGCAGGAGGTCCCATTAGCGAAAGTGCGCCTCAGAATAAGAACAGTTTCAGCTTAAGAACGGATCTCCGGAACGGACCTCCAGTATCACTGTATAGCCTTCTTATTAGGTTTGCCTGTGGGGGGAAGGGCAGGATATAAATTTAATAAATATATATAATAAATAAATCTGGTAAAATTTGTTCTTGAATACAGCATCCACTTGTAAGTCAAGGGTGTGCTTTAGATCCATGGGTATCTGATTCCGCAGGGAGAATGCTAGAGAAATAGAAAGGGTTCCTAGACTGCAGGACCACATCGTTCCAGATTTGTTTTTTTGTTTTTCCTCCTCATTCCAAAACTTTTTTCCAGAACTGAGGTCACCACTTGTAGATGTAGTAATAATGCTGAAAATCAGAATATTTCATATTTACCCTACTTGTGGCTTCATAATATTTATTTGTTTGATATTTTATTCTACTATGTAGTCCTAAAAGACATACAAAACTGCTTAAAAAGATTTGCACAATACAATTACATTCAAAAAGATTTGCACAGATAATAAATTATGCCAGGTTTTTTTGTCCTCATTTTTGGTCTTCTCTGGTGTCTGAGGGTGTCCACTTAGGACCCCTGAGGTTAGTGAGTCTGAGCAGCCGGATCTTACTCAGTGAGTGTTGAAGCCAACTGTGCTGGAAGTTAGCAGTTGACATGCAACAGCTCTTACTGAGCACCTCTGAGGCAAGGGAATGAGGCTGAGGTGCTGGAAGTCACTTAGCCCATTATGAAAGAAAGAGCTCCCACTGAGGACCTCTGAAGGCAAGTGTTGATAATAATGTAAAAACTGTGTCCATCCTGGTGCATGCAGGAAACACACAGGCAGGATATGAGGCAGCAGCCCTCTCCTATATGGTTTCCCGTATCTGGTGTTCAAATTATATCATAGAATCTTAGAATTGGAAGGGACCCCAGGGTCCTCTAGTCTAACCCCCTGCAATGCAGGAATATCAGCTAAAGCATCCATGACAGATGACCATCCAACCTCTGCTTAAAAACCTTCAAGGAAGGAGAGTCCACTCCAAGGAAGGAGAGTCTCCTGAGGGAGACGGTTCCACTATCAAAAAGCTCTTACTGTCAGAAAGTTTTTCTGTATGTTTAGTTGGAATCTCCTTTCTTGTAACTTGAAACCATTGGTTTGAGTCCTACCTTCCAGAGCAGGAGAAAACAAGCTTGCTCCATCTTCCATGTGACAGCCCATTAGATATTTGAAGATGGCTATCATATCTCCTCTCGGTCTCCTCTTTTTCCAGGCTAAACATACCTAGCTCCTTCAATAATTCCTCATAAGGCTTGGCTTCTAGACCCTTGATAATCCTAGTTGCCTTCCTGTGCGTATGTTCCAGCTTGTCAACATCCTTCTTAATTTGTGGCTCCCAGAACAGGACACAGTATTCCAGGTGTGGTCTGACCAAGGCAGAATAGAGTGGTACTATTGCTTCCCTTGATCTGGACACTATACTTCTGTTTATTTATTGCATTTCAATCTTGCCTTTGTAGTTCTGAAGAAGTGCTAAAGATGTCTAGTGTCAATAATGAAAACAGAACAAACGGGGGGGGGGGTAAACCATGAAAAAACTTCTTTAAAGAGAGTAGCAGACCAAATAATAGAAGGCCAATAAAATAATTTTAAAAGCTTGGTTCCTTTTTTATCACAGAAAAGCAGGATATAAATGTCCAAATAAGTAAATAAAATTTGAGTAGCAGATAAACCACAAGTTCATTGAACAGTACTGTTTTGGAACATGAACATTTTATATAGTCTACTTTCCAATTAAAGCATGATCTTTCTGAAGCAGTTTGTAGTCCTAAAATAGCATATTAAACATAATTTGCAATCATACAACACAGAAAAAATACAATAGAACATTGATAAAAAATATAACAGCATCTAGTTCTCATAATTTAATATAGATGTGAAACAGTAGAGAAAGTTGGAGCCATAAGAAAGTACCCTTAATACCTGCTTAATTCCATTGGTTGATCCACAAAGTGTTTTAACCTGTACTGATAGATCCAAAAGAATCTGCAGGAAAATTTCCTTTTGACCTTCAAATGAAGATCATCAACCAAGACTACTAAAGCAATCTCTGTCCCATGACCAAGCTAGAAACTACAGTGGCGTCATTTTCAAAAGCATTGGTATTAATATTTTATTGAAAAGGTTTCAATTATAAAGTAATAAAGTGATGCATAAAAATAAAAGGCACAAAATGTGTAGAAAATATATATATAAGAAAAAACATCCTCACCCATATATTCTTTTCAGCAAGTACCTGCTTGAGACACCAGCTGAAAGACTGAATTGTAGGATCCAAATTCAAATGATTATTAGTATATTAAAACTATTTTTCAGACTCATTATTGTATGTAGCACCTTGACATCTGGTTGTGATCTTTAGGTGCTTGACCCATGAGTAGGGTTAGGTATTTTCCAATCCGTTTATCAGTGAACTAATTTCACTGGACACATTTCTTCACCATTTTGGGACAATCTTCTGCCGTGCACACTTAAGTCGTCTCCCCTGCTCTCTTAGCTCTTTTTGTCGCCCAATAAATCAAGGCATGCAGCCCTGCTATGACATAGAGAAATTTCATGGTGCTGCTGTATTTATGCCCAAGGTCAGTCTTCATTGCAGAAACGAGTAAGGCCAACTGCACAGAAGTTTATTAAATCTCTCAGAATTTTGGAAAACAATTAGATCTATAGGTCTCCAGGGATAGGCAAACCTAGCTCACTTCCCACTCGGGGACCACAAATTCTGTGTGGCCTTGGTATCTAATCATTTTCTACAAGTCAGCTGTGAAGTATATTCCTTCTGTGAATGATATGGTGCACATTTTCAAAACAGATACAGTTTTCATCAGATTGAATAAAGCTGTATATTAATAACTTTGACTTTTATAAAGATTAATACTTCTTAAACTTTTATTTTCAGTCTGTTACCCATTTCATGGGTTTTGACCATTTCCTCTCTTTATAATATTTAAGGCTGGCCGCCTCTTCCTTCTGCAACTGTATTACAGAATTATTATTATTATTATAAACAATATTACTTTTGTGGTGTGGACTTCAAAAATATGCGAGTAGTATGGATTTTGATCAGTAAGGTCTTACCTACTGTTCTGTCCAAATAAATACATTACGGAAAGGGAAGGAGAGTAAAGGAATATAAAGCAGGCATGGCTCAAAATAGTTTCCGCAAAAACATCTCTGTACTGTCCTGCTAAAATATCAAGTGTTCACGTGGAAAAAAATGATGCATGTCATTTTGTAACAGTAAATATCTTATATGGTCCTTGTGCTTCTGGACTTCAAATATTTTTGCTCTGTGGACCTAGTATTATAAAGCTGTAGGAGGGATACTTTGAAATGGATGTCAGATTTCAGTGTGTTACTTGAGTGTGGTGTGGAATACATAGGTATTATTTTCAACTACTGTAGCAGCTGGAAGAGTAAGAGTTAACTACTGTACCACATGTAGGGAAGAACAGTCTATTGAGGGTTAAATTACAGAGTCTAATGGAATAATAACTGGTAGCACCATCTGCTGGCCTACTTCCGCAGAAGGAGTCAGTATTTTTAACGACATCTCTAATATTCATGCTGATGCATTTTGATGCTTTGTGCATTCATTTCTTTCTGTGTTTTGTTGGAATCTGGCTATCTGCTTACAGCTATTGTTGAAATTCTGCCGTTCCATGGAGGTTGACGGTTTCTCATACGGTAGATAAACCGAGGACTCTTGCTTGTCAAGGAAGGAATATGTTGATAATTCACAATGTGTATTTGTGGAAGGTTGTGTCTATCCTGGCTTTCGGCTTACTAAATAGGCCATTTAGCAATCTTCTTTCAATGCTTTTCTCTTGAGCACTACCTCGGGTGGTGAAAAATCAGAGGGCAAGCCTTTGTCTAATGCCAAAAATGTCTTCAGTGAAGAGGCCAAGAGGAAGGGTAAGTGAAAGCTTGAATGAGTGGGAGGAGGAGGGGTTCTTTGGGCTAAAAGGCTAATGGGATTGAATAACCTTCCTTATTACTGGCTGCTGCTGCGGGAGTCGTGCTGCATCGCCATCTTGAGCTTGTTGCTGTTTTCTCGAGTCTTGGTGATTTGTTGTAGCCTGCAGGCCTTGAGGTGGCATTTTACTTAGCTATCATAAACCCTGCTTTCTTCTTCGTGCTGCAGCACTGCTGTTAAGCTTTGATGAGGCACGTATAGAAAAATGTATCCAGTAAAGCGAACTGGATCTGGCCTGAAAATGTGTTTGGAAATTCCTGGCTTTCCCCTATGCTGTAGTCAGAGGCACATTTATGGGTGAGAACATAGCAGAATTGTTATCTGCTTTTTTTGTCTGTTTGGATAGGAAATTCTTTCCATTCCTTACGTTTGTTTTTTTTAAAAGCTGTCCTCCGTCAGATCTTCGAGAGGCTGCTATAATTATTTGTGCTAGAAACAGGAATTTCAGTGTGCGTACATTTCGAAACAACAACCAAACAAAGGAGCTGTTTAACTGTTTCCTGTGATCAGTTCTACATGAATTTCTAAACAAAGGGTATTTTTTGTAACTAATTGACTGAAATTGTTTTAGCGTTATATGCCTAGTTTACCTGTGAAAGCTAATTCGGCTTAAATATATTGCATCTGAATGTTGAACATTGTATTATGTACAGATTTTGCTATGACGTTAACTTTTATGTTATGTAAGTTTTTATAAATTTGCTTTTGCTTCATCAGTATATGGTTTCTGTATCTGGTTAGAAATTCAATATTTATAAAACAGTATTTTTTATGTATAAACATTCTTTTTACATGGGAGTTGTATAGAACTATTTGGCTTATCCTGAATATTTTTTTAATCAGTGTGCCATAAATAAAATGTTTTATTACATTTAAAATACAACTTAAATGGTCACAAAAAATTGGTAACTGTATGATGAAAATTCTTTTAAATTATGTTTATATTTTTATTCACACTGGTGAAGGGTGAGTAGGTTGTGAATGTAGATTAATTTTCAACTGAAGTGAGATAGCGCAGAAAATATGGAAGTAAAAAAGAAGGTAAACAGTAAAATGGAGAATGTGAATAAATGCAGTTGGAACAGGAGTTGTATTATGGCCCACCCTCATCAGTACATGAAGACTGTAAACTGGACCCTCCCCAGGCACAGATGCTAATTTAGTGGACCCCCCCCCCCTTTATTTTTACAAGGTTATGAACAATTCAGCCTATGAAAATCTTATGGATAGAGAATTTTCACACTAGACAAAAGTTTTTAGAATTTAGAAGTTACAATTTTTAAAGATTTATAACTTCAAACTACACCATTTTTACCTTTTACTTTTCTATAGTACAGCTGCCAGCTCTATTAAAATGAGAGAAAAAACTTAGAATACTTCTTTGAGTTTAACATTTATATGTCCGTTTCCCAAGCCCCCTTTTATTGCACATGCAAAGACCTGGTCTAATACACAGTAATGTAGTAATTTTACTATAACTTAAAGCTACAGTATCCCCTCGATTTTTCTAAATATTGTCTGTGACAAAGAATGCAGATAAAAAGTTGGATAGCTCCCCCCATACCCACTCAGGAATACTATAGCTTTAACAGATGGTGTTTTTATACTGACTTCTGTATGATTTTATGATAGAATTAAAATGTTTTATTTTTATTGCATTTGCATGAATTATCTAACTATATTATATGTGATTAGGGCTTCAATCTGCAGCATACTTATTAGTAAGCCTTAAAGAACACAGTAGATCTTATTTTAAGTATACATGTGTAGGACTGTGCTGCATGACTGCAGTTAGACTATGGAACAAGCACTGGGACTATCTCCTGAGTAAACATGTATAAGCCTGCACTGCAAATGTACAGTATAAGACAACACATTTGTTTTAGATGAATAACGTATATATATATTTTTCTTACAGCCTCCTTCCTCCAAGAAAACAGATGGTTCTGGGACATATGCTAAGTTGCAGAATACCCAGGTGAAATCTATGTCTGAGAAAAAACAGAAAAAAAAGGTGGAATCTGAAAGTAAGCAGGAGAAAGCTAATCGCATAATATCGGAGGCAATAGCAAAAGCAAAAGAGAGAGGGGAGCGAAACATTCCACGAGTAATGAGTCCAGAAAACTTCCCAAGTGTTTCAGCAGAAGGAAGAGAGGAAAAGAAGGGCAGGAAAGTTAAATCAAAACCAAAAGACAAAGAAAGCAAAAAACCCAAAACTGGCTCTTCATCCAAAACTAAAGAGAGAGCAAAAATTGGGTAAGTGGGCTAACATTCTGTTGTCTGACAGTTTAGCATCCCAACCATAGCCAACATTTATGTGGAACTTGATTTCAGCAGGGCTTATATACAATAAAACATGTATAATACTGCAACCTGGGGGTATTTGAAAGAGTTGAGATAACACAGAGAGGATTTTTTTTTTTTTTTACAAGGGTTGAGGAAGTAGTTAGATAAGTTCTATTTTTTTAAAAAAAAAACTTCTTGTGAGAGTCTAGTTTTTCCTGGGTCATTGTATATCATTGCATGAAAGCAAAATGCCCCAGGAACTCTTAAGCTACTGCAGAAAGTGTTGGAACTGCTAAATCTGCTGCTGATTTTTAGTCCAGTTCCAGTCCTTATCCTTAATATGAGAGATAATACAATATTTGATGTATTCATTCTTAAGTGAAGTTTGCATGAAGCAGAATCCTAGGATCTGTGGTATTTGCAGTCTCTGCAGCTCACACTGGGCAGGAAGATACCCTGCCAACAATTTATTTCAGGTCCCATTTGTTTTCATATATAATATCCTAGCCTTAATCAAAACCAATTTTGGGCTGGCTGGCTTTGTATATAATATGCAGGATGTCTCTGTGTGCGTCCCTTACTGCTAAGAGCTTTTGTTACTACAGTATGTTGAATTCAGTTGTTAGAACTAGGGTATTTTAATATAGTGTATTAACTTAAAACTTTCTCTTATATAATAATTGTGCTGTGGGATAATTTTGTAAGCATTTTGGCCATGTGTTATGATCAAGTGCTATAGTTCTTAGCATTTCTCATAGCAGTATTCTTGTAACAATTGGCTTCTACGCCAAATATGTATTGTCCTTTGCAGTCCTTTTTCCATTGCTGTTGTGCACCTATGTGTGTGTGCAGATATAGATATGTACTGTATAATGTATTTGGGTTTTGTGGGTTTACTTGCACAGCTTGGAATGACTGTTGATCCAAAACTTTTAAACAATCAGATGGGTTGATGCTTGTCTTCTCCCTGGGACCTGCAGGGTTCCATTTCATCAGTGCTTGTGTTGAAAATGGAATTGAGGATGCTACATAAACTCTTGGAATGAGGGGCCACAATGTCATTGATGGGTTTCATCCTCTGATCAAGCTTCCACGTTTGAGTGCTTATGTATTTTTTGCATTGACTGAAATGTCATATAGCAGAAGTGGACAGATATGCTTTCCATCTGGTATGAATTCTGCAGTCCTTTCATTTACATTCCTTTTCAACAGACATAGCTGTGTGTTTTTTGTAAACTACACTTAAAGAAAGAATATAGTGAAAGAATTTTTTAACCAAATAGATTTAAATTTGAAGTGTTTATAATATTATGTATGTTTTTAAAGAAAAAAATCAACATTGAGCATTGAATATTATTTTAGAATAGTGAAAGCTTTTTAATATATACTTTGTTGCATAGTTCTACACAGGCTATCCTTAGGCAGAGTAATATTTCTGACTTTTAACAGAAAAATACTTATTCTTACTATTTAGTGTGTATTTAAGTATATTGAGTTGTATCCAACTAAATCACACTCAGGTAGTACCCCTGAAAGCATTGGACTTGATTTAGCCATGACTTGAACTCATCATGTTGTCTTCAAAATTGTACATACTAATACAATGTCAGGAAGAATGAAAGCCTATTGGTTGTGGAATATCCAATGTATAGTCCTGCTTTTGTCTTCTTCCATTCTACTTGTATATATTTTGTCATATTTCTTATTTTGCCTGGATTAGCCTTCGTATCTGCTTCTATCAAGCACATCCCTCTTATTTAAGAAGCAGTTTATTTATACAGTGCCATCTATGTACATGGTACTTTTCAAAGAACAGGTTTGACAGATAACACCCCCAAAGGGCTTATAGTTTAAAAATAGATAAAAGGGAAATGGAGGCAGGGTAAACAGGGAAAATATGTAACTATTTGGGTTAGACTTTGTTAAAGGACATAAGATAGTATGCCTAAATTCTTTGTCATGACCCACTTATGCAGCAAAGCTTTCCTTTAACTATCTTCATTGCATTTTCAGAACCCACTAAACTTCCCCAACACATAGCTGTTGCCACATAGTTCTCTCCATTCACTTATAAATTGTTGATCTAATGCAGATTGGAAGCTTTTCCTTCCATTTTGTATTAACTATTGTTTTAGCATTTCATCTTAATTTGGACAAAGCGGCTTACTAAAACCAACTTCAAACTTTTATCTATGAAGCAGAATTATTTTCAATACATTTACTTTATAAGCCTCAACTTCATCCAAAAATGTATTTCAGGTTGGTATGCATTGAATTTAAAATTTACAAATACAATATAAAATGTAACCAATAATCCATCAAAATTTAAAGTAATAAAAGCTATCTAGTTGGCTAAAAAATACTATATTTAAAAATGCCTGGGGAAATAGAAATGTTTTCACCTGACATTGGAAAGAAAGCAGCATCTGTGCCAGGCATCCTCCTTTAGGAAGGCATTCCACACAAGGTACAAATAAGGGCCTCTTCTGATTATCTTAATGCATCTGTAGGTTGGTTCCAGAAGAGGCCCTCCTTCAAATATTTGCATCCCAAGTTGTTTATGGCTTTAAAGGTAAACCCCAGTACCTTTAATTGGGTTTTGTAGTGAAAATGGAAGAAATAAGAGTTCCTTTAGAAATGATTTAAGTTGCCTCTGCATAAATCAACCAGAACCCTAGTAGCCAAATTTTCTTATAGTTGAAGTGTCTGAACTGTGTTCAAGGACAGCCCTACATATAATGCATTACAGTAATCAAACCTAGAATTTACCAGAGCATGGATCAGCATGGTCAGACTGTCTTAGTCTAGGAAAGACCAAAGCAGATGAACTTATCACATTTTAGGATTTGGACAAAACACCAACCTGTGGTTAATTGAAAATAGAAGCAAAAGCTTCTGATAGCATCCTCATTACTACACCAGTAGGGGAGAGTACATACCACTCAGAGTCATTCCACTATGTTATTGTTATGTGTGAATGAGACCTAATTGCTGTGTAGGACTTAGCACAATGTTGCTAATTTGGTAAATACTTAGAAGTTGTCAGGGGTGGCTGGTTCATAAGGGGAAAGGGGGCCATTCCCCACCAAGAGCAGCCATTGTGCCACAGCAGACCCTGGTTCTCTCTTAACCCCAGAGCTTCAGCTCACTCTTCCTCTCCACTTCTCTCACATCCTAATTGTTCACTCTCTGCCTGTCTTCCAGCTTGGAGTCTGCATTACTATGACACAGGCAGGCCTGCCCACACACCTCTCCAGAAAAAAGGGAGAAATGGTAACTTATTTCAAAATTTCCCATAGGAGAATCTTGTTCCATTGAAACACCTAGTCAATCAGGACAATTATTTACTGCAGTTTGTATGAAGTGATTTGTTCCAGACTGATGCCTGCACCCAATTCACTGCAAGAACTTCATACCATTTCCCTCACCAGAGTGGTGTCCCTACACCAATCAGAATTTAGTTAGGATGCTTTCAGCCAATCATGTTTTTGCTGCAGTACTGTTCTGAGAGAGAAGCTTAGCTAACACATCATTTTGGAGACTGGACTGAAGTAGCAGAAGGAACAGGCAGATTGTGTTGTGTTGGTGGAAAGCAGAGGCAGAGAACTACTACAAGATAGGAGGACTGCACTTTCTGTTGAATAGAAAGTTCTCCCCCTACACCTTTGTTTCTTCTTTTCCCCCTTCTAATCCTTAGACTTGCTCTCTCGTCACCCTACGTCATCCTCACTGTTTCTTCCCACTCCTAGATTCTTCCCCTACTTCAATCTCTCTCCTTCTCTCCCAGCCCCCTTAAACGTTCTTGTGTTTTTGTCTCTATTCCAAGTGTGCTCTATTGTGGCATTCACCTTTATCAGCTGTTTGCCCTACCTTTTGCCCCTTCAGCCACCACGAGTAGTTGTATGAACAGAGAGAAATTAAAGATAATACTAGAATGGGAGATTGAAGTGTGGAGTATGACTGTGTCTGCTTCAAGCAAGTCATCCTTATCATCACACACACACACAGAGAGAGAGAGAGAGAGAGAGAGGTTTTTCTTCACTGTGACTACAAGGAGAGTGAAAGTCACTCCTTACTCAATATATAGTCTTAGTCAAACTGCAGTGTTGTGGCAGATGCTTCATTGTGAGGTTGAGATAGCAAATGTTAGTGAGCAACCTCATAGTCCTAACAACTTAGCTGAAAGTAATTTCAGGGCAGATAACCCAAATGACATGCTGGAACAGATACAGGAATTAAAAGGGTGTTTAGTCATGCTGTCCATATGACCCAGAAAGCTGTCTGTGGACAAACACTGGCTCCCTCAGCCTCAAAGTGAAATGAGTGCTGCAACCCCATAGTCGCCTTTGACTGGACTTAACCATCCAGGGGTCCTTTACCTTTTTTTACCCTTACTTCAGTGCTGTAGGCCATTGAGGAGGAGAAGTTCTCCTTGTCCCCAGAACTCATAAAACCTTTGTTGTCAAAGACCTTGTAGAGAACAAAACTGATTTACCAAGTTTCCAAAAGAAAATATTGATAGTGTGCAGATCCCCACTCCATAATTCTCATGTCTATAGTTATAATTTGTGTTGCTGTGTGAAAAAGTATGTATTCCACATGTCTAAGGTGCCACAAAAAACAAGATTCTTTATGTATTCTGATTTATTTATTATTTATTTATTGAATTTCATTTGCACCTTTCTTCCCCAAATGAGCTTGGGGCAGCAGTCACCAATGTGGTAATACAATACAAAATTCAATAAAATCACTTTTAAAAAGTATAAATACATTTTTTAAAAAATGTGCTTTAAATGTATGGCATAATCATAAACACTTCTGTTTTCTGAAACAAGAAGCGTGCTTTCTGTTGTTTTTGGATGCACTGCTAGCACATTTGCAAAGCTAAGCAGGAACCATGTGTTGAGATTCTTGTATTACAGGGCATTGGACTAGATGACCCTTAGGGTCCATTCCAACTCTGCAGTTCTATGATTCTATTTGGCCAAGCAAACATAATCCTGAAGGAGGCATGCCTGCTGCCCACCAGAAAAAGCCAAATGTCTCTTAAGATAATTTTTGCCGCCTACAGTTTGGTCACATCCACACCATACATTTTGATCATTTATTCTTACGTTCAATTTATATCCCACCCAGGGGAGCAAACACATCTATAATTAAAACAATTTTAAAGCATTCTAAAAATAATTTAAAGTATTCCTTCAATCAGTGATTTCAGCATTGCCAAGAACAGTATCTTTCAGCCATCAAATGCCTGGGAAATAGGAATATTTTTAAATACTATGTCCACCTGAAAGTGAGGTAAACAATGAGGGCATTCCACGAACAGAGAATCACCATTGAAGAGACCCTGTTGGGTCAGCACCAACTTGACAGCTTCCACTTTTAGTTGTTACCCCTACACAGCCTACCTAATATTTACTGCTTCTGATGTACAGCCTTAACATATTCATGATTAACCCTGAAAAAGATGTGTAATGGTGTAGTTAAAATCAACAGTAACTGTGAAGGGAAATGTTAGTACTAATGGCTTATCATAGGCAATGTCCTATGCGGTGTTGTCCTTAATGAAGCATACCTTTAGACATTGGTTTGGACTTTATGGTATTCAGGTACATTTCAGAATTATGAGTCATAAAGTTGGCAAGATGAATCATGTGCAAGGTCTGGCTGCAGCAGCTACGTAATGAGAAAAGGAAAAATTTCTTTTTAAATGGGGGTTGGGGAGTACAGAGGATGATGGGGATATCTGCTGTTTGGTGCATATTTTCAAGTCGGGATTTTTCTGCTTATCTGTTTGCTTTGTTAATGGATTTTGTGGTATGGTTATTAATGCATCTTAGTGTGAGTACTGATTTTTACGGTTTATTATTTATATGCATGCTTTGGAAAGAGTGGGTGGGTGGGTGTTCAAATGCCAGGCTTTTGACTTGTTCTTTATATGTATAATGTTTTGATTTGATGTTCAGTAGCAGTGATGTCCAAAATATTTTTCTCCTGACGGACCTTGCCTGGCTCAGGATAGGAGTTCTTGAGTGAATTCATCAAAGGCTAGGAACAAACATAAATGTTCTCTGTGTTAGTCATTGTACTGCTAATTGTCCTTTTAAAAATAATTATAAAATATCTTGCAATCTGAGTTTATATACTGTGGATATGAATTCAGGCAGAGGTAGAGAAGCAAGGTGGTCTTAATGTGTCATGTTGCACATTTAAATTTTGGTTTTATGGAGTTGCATAATTTTACAGTAGTAAGTTGGTGACATTAGCAAACAATTTTCTTCAAGGCTTTTATGATCACATTAATCAGAGATCCAATTAGGTTTTCCATGGCTTTTGCCTAGAGTTGTCATACATCTACTATGATTCCTTCAGAACATCCAACTAACCAATGATAGCTTTTCGTTTAATTTGAGGGAAAGCACTAAATTACTCAATCAGATTCTTTTCAGTAACCTTCAGGCTGCTATTTGGGTTAAAGGGACTGTTATCTCAAAAAACTTTACTGTGGGTTTCCTTAACTGAATAATGTTAATACAATAGTAAATCTTCAGGCTCATTGGTAACAAAAACTAGGCTTCTGTCATAAAAAGAAATGTAATGGGCTTCCTGGATTGCTTGCTATTCATTCTTAAAAATGATTTGACGTTTATAAGTGATCAGTCATCTCAGCCATATGTGACTTGTAATGTAGAAAGCTAATGAAAACTAGTGGTGTTGCTCTGGTGAAATAAGAGGGTGCTTTTCTTAAGAACTTGAACGTTTAAAGGGATCCAGATAGTCTTCCTTATTTCTGTAATTGCTTCTAGCAAATTAGATGTTTTGTACATGCGCCATCTACAAACAAGATTTTATGTTAATAACTTTTAAATTTCATAAGCTCAGTAAACTGCTGAGTAATAATAATGGGTGCCATCTGATCTAAATTGTCCCCAAAGTAGATCCAATGGATGTAACGTGGGCGGGTACCACTATTTGCATATATAGTGATTGGTGAATCATTTCTTTAAACCAGCTTCATTTATTCAATTATTTCTTTTAAATATGATACAGTTGAAAATGGTTGAGTCACCCCACTTTCACTGCTTTGAATTGTCTTCCAGTGGCCGGTCATGTTTACTGTTTTTGATGAATAGTAACTGCAGCAAATTAATAAAGGCCAATTTTTTTTATAAAAGGGATGGGAAAAGTTCTGTGAAGCAACATAAATTTCTATAGTAAAGCAATTCTGTCATTGCTACATAGTATGTAATTATCAAATCTACATTATGTAAAATGTGCATCTAAGGAAATCTCTTTATCTGAATTTGGGTTTCATTGTAATCACATTGTGATTATTTTGAGAATGCATTGAAAAGCAGCACTTGTCAGACTTTAAATATGGAAAATTATATGTATTTGCAGCCCTCTGATTAAAACCAGATGGAATGATATTAATATTGTTCCTTTTTCTGTAACCCTTTGAATGTAAACTCAGAAATAATTAGCACTGTTGCATTAGGGCTATAATTTCCCCTGCAATTCTGTAGTCATTATCAGTTGTTACTAATGAAATGGTTTCTGTACTTCTCGATGTTTCAAAATTTCAAACTGTCAACTTGAATATATTTTTTAGTGTGCTTACTCTGGATTATGTATGAAAATACTTTAGACTGATGCAATATGCACCACTTATATCAATAACTTTTTTGTTTTGTGTGTTAATAATAAGCACTTCCAGGCAATATGTGTAGATATTATTCTACAGTTGTCCATTCTTCTACTAAAGTAAGCTTTTTTTCTGGAGAGAAAAATTGAAATCTCCTCCTCCGGCTAGCACCACATCAGGGTTAGGAGGAAATATTTTAAAATGTTGCAGCTTGACAGTGCATCTTTGATGTTAAATACAGAAAACATTTAGTATCTTAAATTTTATGACCAAGCTTAACTTTGTATTTTGTTTCAAAACAGCAAGATTATTATTACTTTGGGCAAAAAGCAAAAGAGAAAAAATGAGTCTTCAGATGAAATGTCTGATGCTAAGCAGACAACTCAGCAGTCGTTCAAAGATGAGACTTCTCAGGTATTCAGAAGTTAACACTTTTATTTTGAAAATATGTTTAAAACATTAACTCAGTCCCCAACCTCTAACAGTTTGGTCAAAACACTTTCAATATTTGCAATTCCACTGTAGAAAAGAAGATCAAATCGACAAATTAAAAGGAAGAAGTATGCAGAAGAAGGTGAAGGAAAACAATCTGAGGAAGAAACCAAAGTGTCTGTCAAAATAAAAAAGAATTCTGCCCCTTTACCTGCTGAACAGCCTTTACAGTTATTTGTAGTAAGTGAAACTCATTATTTGTGGGGTTTACCTCTTGCAGTTCTGTAGTTAGTGTCAAAGGCTACATACACTCAAACATGTTCATAGCACAAAAAGTTTTTCTTAATCCAGAATCTTTCGTGCTAATTCTCAACATGCTGCTTTCAGTCTGGATTGATTATAGATCCTGCGGTCTTTAAGAGTGGGTGTGGTTACTTTATATGCATTTGAAAACCCACTCCTTTCTTAGGTTTTCCAAACCTTTTGTTCCCTGCGCATTCCCCAGGTGAGGGAAGAAAGAAGTAGTGATTTGAATCTTGGTATATGCTCACCCCACAACATAATTGGGCAGGTGTAAATACCCCTCCCCCCCAAAACAAAAATCTCCTGTGCTGCACGATACAGCCAGTCTATGACTTGGAAGACCAATCAAGCCCTGTCTTACAATAGACATAGCAATATAGTGTGTGTTTCAGGAACGGGGCCACTGCCACCTTTGCCACCATGAGCCCAGCAGAGAAAACAAGCCTTTAAAATATTTTGATTTATCTACCCATTTTGCCAGTGTAACTTTTACCAGGTTGCTAGGTCACATGACAAATCACATGACTGAACCAGGATGGAGGGAGACTTTGAGACTTTGCCTGAGCCAGGATGAGGGAATACAACCAGTAGCCCAGAGTCAGACAGAGATCCACCTGTTCCAAACTGCTGATACCAGCAGGCCTAGGGTTTAGATTGCTCCTAGAAATGTGAACTAATGAAGGCAGCAGTCCATAAATTATGTTCCTTGTATTCCTTACTGAAAGAGTAGCTATATGGGAATAGTGCATCATGCATTGCACCATATACTCCCTCTCAGATAAGTTTGCCTCTGTGGACAGATTCCTTGTATGGGTGGGAACTCATATGCATGCTTATAGGTCTTAACACCCATAAGAAATTTCAATGGAATCTGTACTATTTTTGTGTGCCCAGAACAGTGCATGAGCAAAGCTACCCACTTTGTGGAATGAAAGGGTCTATTTACCCTAAAGTGCTATTAGGAAATCTAAATGTGTTCATTTGTTTTGTGAAATATTAGTCCTAAGAATAAAGTAGTTTCTGTTCTAAAATTGTAAGAATTAATAGCTCCATAATAATAACTGTAGAGGGATATTGAATATATTGAGTTTTATTCATTTGATTTTTTTACACATTTATGTATAATCATTCTCTGCTAATATCTGCACTCAGGACTGCTTTTAAATGGAATATAGCCTGTTTTGTTTTTGTTTCTTTGCACCTGATTAGGAGAATCCAAGTGAAGAAGATGCAGCAATTGTAGATAAAATTTTATCTTCCAGAATCATAAAGAAAGAAGTGAGTACATATGGGGATATGGGTTTTGGCTCATAGTTTTTAAAATGCTTTCATATAAATGAATCTTAAACAGAACACTGTATACTCTTTCAGATTCCTGGGGGAGCGACAGTGGAAGCCGAGGAATTTTTTGTTAAATACAAAAACTAGTAAGTATTGCAGTTATGTTATTTAAGTTAAATTACAAGTTTGAGACTATCAGGCTGGCTGACAGTTTCAAGGGCTAGGTAGAAGAGATCTGTACATAATGTTCGTTCCGGACGCCCTCATTTTCCATGTTAGCAGCATGGGTTCCTTGCAAAGCAGGGACCCCCATCTACAAAGAGTAAATATTAATTGGAACTAGGGAGTTACACCCCTGCTTGTAAATGAGGACTGTAATCGTGCTTTTTGCTTAAATTATTTTTACTGTTAAATATGGTTCTAAAATGAGAGAATGCAATTGTACGCAGGTACTTTGTGGTTTTATTTTAAAGTTCAGGCACAGAGAAATAATCATATGGAGCATAGTGTATTAAAAATATGACCATCATTTCCCTTTGAAGGATTTACCTAATATTGCTTAGGGCATGTGTTGGAAGAAATATAACAAACTGCTTGCAGCAATGTTCTATCATACTGTTATGCCATTCTAGCTCCTACCTCCATTGTGAATGGGCTACTGAACAACAGCTTTTAAAAGATAAAAGAATCCAGCAGAAAATCAAACGTTTCAAGCTGAGGCAAGCACAAAGAGCCCATTTTTTTGCAGATGTGAGTATGCGGGAGGGAAACAAAAAACTACAAAGCTAATTAAATACTTGATTATCAGAAGCCTACACATATTTTGCTGTTTAGTATTTTGTTACATTCATGTACGTGTGTGTTCTCTTTCTCATTTTAATTATAGACATTAAACAGTATAAATGGGTTTGTATATTAAAAATAGTGAAAATGCAATATATTCTTGGGTAATTTTAGCACATAATGCTGATCAATAACTTTTCTGTTCTCTATAGTTGGATATTAACAGCAAACCTCAACCCACTATTAATATACGTCAGTGCAATTTACAGTGTTCTGGAATTGAACCATGCTATGCTGTTAACTAGATCAATTAATTCATTATAAAATATACTCAATTTCAGATGGAGGAAGAACCTTTTAATCCCGATTATATTGAAGTAGATCGTGTGTTAGAAGTGTCCTTTTGTGAAGATAAGGACACTGGAGAGGTATGGATATAACCAAAAAGAATTGTATATAATCTAAGGCACACGTTTTGCAGCGTCTATCATGATCATTTTTAGAGTAGTGTGTGCACTCACATATATATGTATGACCTGTGTTGTATATATCTGTGACCGTGTTCAAATTCTAAGCTTCCTTGAGCCATAACAATAGGGCAGAGTAAAAAAAAAAGGGGGGGATAATGAAATAACCTCTATAATATAGGCATGGTGAACCTCTGACCTGCATGCCAAATTTGGCCTGATACAAACTCCAATTTGGCTACAAGGCCATTTCCCCAAAGCACACACATGTGCCCCGCATCAAAGTCCCTACACAGGGAACTTTGAGGCATGGGTTATCTGGCTGACATTCTGACACCAATTGATTGGCCTATGGAAATGGGGACAGATAAAAATCTGACAAAAAAAAATGTTCCCCATCTGTTGTCTAATGTATTTTCAAGCTTACAGTGTGGAAAGCATATAGGAATAATTAACCAAAAGGGGGGGGGGGCAAGGGGTCAACTACAGGAAGAAAGCAAATACTGTATGTGAAATGTGTTGAAACATCTTTCTAAATTGAGGCAGCATATATTCTTTCGTATTTTGTTACGTCCGACTAATCATTTTCACCACTACAGCCTGTTACTTACTACTTAGTAAAATGGTGCTCGTTGCCATATGAAGATAGCACATGGGAGCTGAAAGAAGATGTAGACCAAGGAAAAATAGAAGAGTTTGAACAGCTGCAAGCTTTAAGACCTGATTCAAGGCGGTTGGTAAGGATAAATCATTTATCTCAGGTGTGGTTTGTTGTCGGTAAGCAGAGGTGCCAACTTGTGCAGAAGGTGAAGGGGGACTGATGACATTTGCTTGATATTGAGAAGTGTTGTCAGGATGTTGAAAGGAGCAAGGGGTGGAGCCCAACACAGCAGCATGGCTTCAATGGCCAGTGGATCCTCCTCTCTCGTGCTTGGCCTCCTCCTCATCTTGCTGCCACCACCGCTGGCCAGGGGCTCCCTCCCCTCTGCGGCAGGAGGAGGAAGAGCTGGCCCCCGAACTGCACTGCACTCTTCTCTGCACTCAGCCTCCTTCACTCCCTGATCGTTCTGAGCATTGGGGGGGAGCCAAAAATTGGGGCCCAAAAGAGCTGGGCACCTAGGAGTTGGCACCTATGTCAGGAAGAGTTTCCACTCCCTCCCATTTACATGTCTTGAGCCAATCCATCCTCAACTCTTTTAGTCTGTGCAATATACTGGACTGTGTGCATAACCCCTGAAAGAATGTTTCACTTCAGTTTCTTTTTTCAGGTGAATAGAAAGCCGAAAATATCATTTATGTTATGCTTTATTCCTAAGGATCGACCTCCTTCTAATTCATGGAAGAAGATAGAGCTGTCCAGGGAATATAAAAATGGCAACCAACTCAGGGAATACCAGTTAGAAGGGCTCAACTGGCTACTTTTCAACTGGTATAATAGGTATGTGTTCTGAATTAATTAAATCAATTTTTATGTTAGTGTTGCTTCAAAAGTAAATAGAAACAATGAAACTAGGAAATATTTGTATTTGAAATTTGTGTCAATGAACAGTCTAGTTTTTGTACCTTTTGGCATGTGTTACTTATTTAATGAACTTTTATTTATTTGTGACTTGAAGCATATGTACCCCACTCTACAGCCAAAAAAGGCTCCCATAGTGGCTTACATACAGTCAGTTTAAAAAGACAGTCCCCACCGCACAGGCTTACCATCTAAAAAACATAACAAGCAAAGAAAAATGACAGAGAAGAAAGAGGAACATGAACAGATCTACATTTTTTAAAAAATAAAAAATGCAATGGTAATGTATTACTAGTATATTGTTTTTAAGTGAAGACAAGTCTTTTCTGCTGGAAGCTCAATAACACAATAATAATAGATGTGGAAGAGAGATAAGAGTAAGACAATATTTAATCTATTACCATGCAGAAATATGGTACCTATAGGCAGTATACAAAATTCAAGGAATCAGGTGCTAAATCACTACTCATTCTTTGCCCTGGGAAACAATGCAAAGAGACGCTTCAAATCTTTCTTATACTTAAACATTGACAGCCATCCTGAATGTGTGTTCTTCTAGCCCTGCTAACAATGTTCTTGTGTTTTCAGACAAAACTGCATTTTAGCAGATGAAATGGGTCTTGGCAAAACCATCCAGTCAATAACATTCCTGTATGAAATCCTCCGGACTGGTATAAGAGGGCCTTTCTTGATCATAGCTCCACTTTCCACCATAGCCAACTGGGAAAGAGAGTTCCGCACATGGACTGATCTTAATGTTGTGGTATATCATGGGAGTATGGTTAGCAGGCAGATGATACAGCAGTATGAGATGTATTTCAGAGATTCACAGGTAACCTTCTATTTTGCCAGTTTGATTTCTGTACATAGTGTTATCATTTATTTTTGTGATTTATGTGATTTATGTAATTGAGAATCTGTTTAGACCCTCAACTTAATGCACTAAAAATGTCAGTAGTATATGTCGGCATAAAATTATTCTGTTTCTGTATATCCTGTCATAGCAAAATATGTGGATGGAAATTTGGCAACCTGAGACTGCCATTATGGTGGTTGTGCATGGGTGGAGATAATTGTGGCCTTGTATTCACCCTTTCAAGTATTGTTTCGCTTGTTCATTATATATTGTTTCAGAATGTGCAGCTTTGGCTTCTTCTTTTTTTAGGTTTCATTTAGGCTTGGACACCCAGCTTTCCCCCACATGTTAAACAACATCCCAGTTATGCAAGCACAATTTCTCCCTCCAGAAGCAATGGAAAGGTTCTAGATAATGTCATATATTGTGTTCTGTTCATTCACTCTTCCTAGGGTCGCATCATTAGAGGTACATACAAGTTCCAGGCTATCATTACCACATTTGAAATGATTCTTGGTGGCTGTCCAGAACTCAATGCCATTGAATGGCGCTGTGTTATTATTGATGAAGCACACAGATTGAAGAATAAAAACTGCAAACTTCTAGAGGGGCTCAAACTCATGAATCTTGTGAGTGTTTATTTTTCATTTGCATATATAGCCCTTAAATCTGTAGCGCTTATGGAGGCCAAGTTCTCAATAGTTTGTCCAACTGCTTGACCTTCAAAAGATGTATAAATATTTTATACTTCTAAATCAGGGAGTTGTATGCTCCTACTTTCACAACGTTAATGTTGTTTTACTACTCTGTTTCCGCATGACTGTAATCATTAGAGGCTAATGACTGGGCATGAAATCATGTGTTTGCAAATACAAGCTAGTTTCTCCAGCACTATAAACCCTTCAAGCTATCTACCTTGTATATAGCATGTCATTTGTTTTATTGTGAATTCTTAACACATGCCTTGTTGCACTATGATGTAAATGTCTTTTTAAAAATGTAATTTGTATTGCTGAAAAATATAAATAAATTTTATTTCATAAAATAATCACACTTACAATAACATACCATATTTTCACTAGAGCATCTACTAGTTTTAAAATGTGAAATTCAGCTGCAAGCATTAAATCACTGAAAGTTTGAAAATTCCTTATAGCAGTAAAATTTCAAAGCAATTTATAAAATGTGCACAGTCTTAAAATACATATACCTACATGCTAAAAAAAAACCTTATTTTTGGTATAATATTGACAGTGCATCTTCTCTACACTATGTACTAGGGGCAGGAAGAAATACTTCAGTTTAAAAGAATGTTTGATTAAATTACGTAGCTTACAGGTTTTGAATAAAATTACATAGGGTGGAATTCAGTGCCACACACTTCCGATTATTCTGCCTGCAAAAGCATTTCAGTTTGCCACACAAAATGACTCCCCATCTCCTCCTGTGCACTGTTCTGGAGATTCTCCCCACCGCTGCTTCCAATTGTGGGTGGTGGGGGTGGGAAGAACCGAGGAAAGCCTTGCTGCACAAGCAGAAGTCCTTGTTCAAGGCTTCCACTGACTAGATTTGTTAGGTGACTCCCACCCATAGATTTTCTGGGTGAAGCAGGAAATTATAGGACCAAACAATTTGAGGGAGAATGGAAGACATTTAGAAAATAACAAAATTATTTACAGTGTGTGCCAGACAAGAATCCTTTTCCATAATGATCTAATTCAAATACTGTAATGTAAATAAAGCTTAGTGTGTATGTGTTATTATTTTTCCTTTGTACTGCATGCTTTAGATAATAGTTCTATTTTGGGGTCAAAAGGAATAGAATATTGTAACAGTTTACTAATATTAAGATATTCATTAAAATACACAATGCATGAAAACAGCTCTGACTTGTCCACAGTTTCACCAGCAATCCTTACAATCTTTATAAATGATGTAATGTATTAAAGGCAGAAAAGTTATTACAATGCTTGTTTATCATAGGTTATTTTATTTATAAATTAGCATATGTGCATTGTCTGTATACTTCCTCTCAAAGATTCAAGATTGTGCGTAACATACCCAGCTATATTATAGACAATCATGCAAAATGTACATCTTCTATAGGAGCACAAGGTGCTATTGACAGGCACACCACTGCAAAACACAGTAGAAGAACTTTTCAGCCTTCTTCACTTCCTTGAACCTTTGCGCTTCCCAGCAGAATCGACATTTATGCAAGAGTTTGGAGACCTTAAAACAGAGGAGCAGGTATTTTAAACTTTTTATTATGTTACATTCACACACAGGCCTTGTTCACATGTCACAGTAAGTAATACTCTGCCTTAAATCTTGGTTTAATCATGAAAGTGCCTTGCCCTTTTTGCATGCATGCATGCACAGCTTCTCTCCCCACTAATGACTCAAACAAGCCATAGTATGATTTGTTGGGTCACAGCTCCAGAATGTCATTTGTTCCATGCTCTAGGTTTGGATGGAACATGGGCGGGGGTAATATGTTAGGGGAGCAGCTGGACAGTGACACATACAACAGTGGGGAAGCACATTGGTATGGTTTGTTGTGATGTAGGAACCAGAATACATTCAAAAATTAGAATTTAATGGGCTGTTTGTCCAGTAATGACTATCAGCTCAACCATAACAGTAAATCCAACTCTCCCATCTTTATCACTATTTGAACTAATGATAGGTAAATTGAAAATGTTGTATCAGCCATAGTATTGCTACAATTCATGGTGGCTGCAAGCAAATATGCAGAAATAATATGAATTTGAATCTATACATTATGTACATTCTTACATGTGTAGAATCTGCATCCTTAGCTAATTAATGGAGGATAAAAACAGGGGAATCACATTTTATTTGGGAGTTAGAATCCAAAGCCAGAGCATAAGGCAAAAATCGTATATAGCCCAAATTACCTCCCCAGTCTGGCTGCAAGGTACCACTACTTGTTTGCAGCACCTTCTTCAGTTCCTGTGCCTTCCTCAAGCAGGAACTGGATCAGTGGAGGAGGGAAAGAGGCTTTCCTGCTTTCTAAGTGCTAGCTGCTGGCTACTGGGTGGCAAGGGTAGGGAAGCCTTTCCTGTGTCTCCACTGCCTCCCCCCACTTCTCCATGAGTGGAACTGACCAGCAGAAGAGATGGATACAGAGATAAATGAAGGCTGAGAGAGAGAAAAGCTGGAATGTAGCCACTTTTGCAGGTGCTGCAGCTAAGCACCTATAACTGAGTCTGTGTAACTTAAATGGGGGTGTGATGTGACTGGTTATATATTGGTTAGGATCTGAAGTGCTACTTAGTTGCCCAAGGCTAGAGGAATTTTTTTACTGTGATTCTTTAAATAGCAAAACATGATCAAAGTTACAAAAGAGTTTTAGAATTTTTCTGCTTGCCAATCATCTTGTGGAACTGCTGATAAGGACTGTAGGACTGAAAACTCCTTCAGTGGAAACCATGTTCTGTGCTTCAAATACAGCTTATTGGATTATTATAAAGAGAGCTAGTTAGGAATCTGGCAAAATGCAATGATACTGTTAAAATGAAATTAAGCTGCTTTCTTAGCTATGAACCACACCACCACCACTTCAACAACTCAATCCATGTGTCTTGTTTAAGACTAAGCTGGTTCACGTTTATGCATACAGAACAATCCTAAAGCTGGCCAATGTCAGGTGAAAAGGCACTGGCAATAGTGTAAGTGCTGCTCCCTTGACAGAGAGGAAGTCCCCCATATACCTGTGGAAAGTGTTAGAGTTTGAAAGGGGCATGTTGGGGGCAGATTGTGGGAAACTTTGGATCCATGGGATTCACAGCCCCTTCATTCTCCCAACCAATGTGCCCCAGAATAATGCAGAAAAAACTGCTAGCTCTGGAACTGCTGTATTGTAATGATTTTCGCTCCCTTTATAAGCTTATGGAATGTAGCAATTTATATAGGGTTTCAGCTAATTTTTATTTTATATAGGTGCAAAAGTTGCAAGCTATTCTGAAACCAATGATGCTGAGAAGACTGAAAGAAGATGTAGAGAAGAAGCTGGCACCAAAGCAAGAAACTATTATTGAAGTGGAATTAACGAATATCCAGAAGAAATATTATCGAGCTATTTTAGAGAAAAACTTTGCATTTTTGTCAAAAGGTGCAGGCCAAGCCAACGTACCCAACTTGGTTAACACTATGATGGAACTCAGGAAATGCTGCAATCATCCATATCTTATCAAAGGTAAATGTAAAAACGTTAAATTTTACTTACTTTAGGCATTTTTCTTGTGATGTAAAATAACGCTTCCCTTGGAGTTATAATTTGGATATGGTTTCCATATTTCAAACAGTGAAAATCCGGACTTCTCTGTTGAGCCTTTTTTTTTTTTGACAAAGTGGTTGAACTTTATTCGCAAATTTCCCCAAAAAATAAAATTAGAGCTATTTTTAAGGAAAATTGCCAAAAACAACACTGTCGACATGGGTTGCCATATGTCCGGATTTTCCCAGGCATTTTAGTGATTTCTGCCTGGACTCTGCTTTCGAATGCAATATTCCAGATATGTCCAGGAAATTCCAGACGTAACCCTAAATTAGGATGAATGCTATAAGGGTGGCCATAGTGAACTGCTCTGAGACCTGCAGGTATAGGGCGGTGTACAAATTATAATTAGAACAACAATAACAATTCAATTATTAATTTCTCGTAACATATTTTACTGGAGGAACAGGGGAATTTCTTCGTATTTTTAAAAATTGTGTATAAGTGCTTTTGAATTTAGTTGCATATGCTATAGTTTTGAAGGTGAAATGTAAATAGCCACAATGAGGATCAAATGTTACCGTGATCAGTGTCAAGGGATGGGGACTGAAAAATGAAAAACAATGTGATCATAAATACTGTTATGAAATGTGTGGCGTATGCACTCACAGTATTATGATGTGCACTTTGTATCAAAGCTATATGAAAATGTCAATATCTTTTAGAAGAAGCAAATCATACCTACTTTATGTGACAGGTGCTGAGGAAAAAATCTTAGGAGAGTTTAGGGAGACCTATAATCCAACTGCTCCTGATTTCCACCTGCAAGCAATGATCCAGTCTGCTGGAAAACTGGTCCTCATTGACAAACTTCTTCCAAAAATGAAAGCAGGGGGCCATAAGGTGCTTATTTTCTCTCAGATGGTTCGCTGTCTTGATATCCTTGAAGATTATCTGATACATAAAAGGTATGATACTATTCATAGTGCCATATTAATGGTATATTAAACAGTTTTGAATGGACTTGGTTCATTCATCCTTGAGTCATCGTACTGAGATATCAAGTGATAATTTGCTTTTAAATTACTAGTCATGCACTTCCTTGCACTACAGTTTCTGGCCTGATCTTGCACAGCAGGAGAGGGAAACTTTTTTTCCTGTTGATGGCCACATGGAACTAATCTGTTGGGAACCATAAGCCTATGGTGGCTGGAACCAGAGCCAAAAATGAGCAGGGCTACCTTTCTGCCTTTCTCCCATTTTCTGACACCCCTCTCTTTGAGTGGGCTGCCAGGAGCAGTGTATTTTTTCCTTCTCTTCCCTCAGATGCTTCTCCCCTGCATCAAATTAGGCCAAGGACCATATGCAGTCCTTTCAGTTGTAGGATGCCTGTCCCTCCTCTTCCTTCTTTGGCGATCACTCATAGCCAAATAAGATTGTCTTCCATGAATATGGTTTTAATGGTGTATCCGTAAGTGACTTTGGAGGCCTATTCTGGATCCACATGTCCTTTCACAGTAGGGACATAGGTTTCCAGGCAGGAGCTGATCACGGTGAGGGTTTGCCTTCCTCGTAGCTCGCTTCTCCTTTTTGTCCTGAGTTCGTGCTTCTTCAAAATCCATGACACCTTTGGTAGAGGCTACTCCAATTGGAGCACTGTCCCTGCTATACCCCAAGGCACCAGCACAACAGAGCCATAAGTTTATGTATTAGATAACACGTATAATTACCTGATTTTTATTTTATATAGAAAACAAATATAAACACAATGTTATGTCAGCTTCTCATAAGAAAGGGGCTAAGAATAACCTCTGCTCCAGCAGAGGTTCCTTTCATAATAGAGAATTTCAGAACTCCAAGTCAGTGTGGTTCAGACTCCACATTTTAATGACATGTCCCAGATTTCCTCCACCAGACCTAACCTAGCCCCCATATGCAGAGGGACCAGAGAACAGTTCTGATTCAAGGCCTCCTCTGGTTCTTTTTTCTTACTTGGGCGGTTTTGGCCAAGGATACCTAGGAACATAACACCATTAAAAACAGCCTAGTCATAGAATTTCTGTTTCTGTCCCCCAGTTCTGAGCCTTGAAGTCTACTGAAAAACTATTATTTGGCAGACAATTCACTACTTATTAGAAATAAGGAACAGAGATCCAGTTCCCCAGAAAAGAAATTATCCGCTGTCTGCTCTGTGTTCTTCATTGTCTTCAGGAAAGGATGGAAATTAAATTCTGGATTTGAAATATGAAAACAAGTATATAACATAGGTTCAGGATGGAATCCTCCACCGAGGCAATTATAATTGGGAACACTACCAAATGCAGCCATGACTGAACTTTAGGCTTACCTCAGGCCATTGAATTTTCAACAAACACTGCTTTCAAGGCAGCTTATTTGGATGACCTCTATAGGTCCTCATCTGGAGCAGGACAAACAAAGATTTGCTCCAAGCTAACCTCCCCCCCCCCCCCCAGACTACGGCTTCTTTATCTATTGGCAAAGGAACGATCAAGTTCCTTCCAGGAGGCTCCAATGCCTTGATGTTCTTATCTTATGATATCTGAATAAAGTTTTTCAACTTTCTATAATGAAAATTCCGTATTCTTCTGTGTATAAGATGCCCCCATGTATAAGACGCCCCCTATTTGGGGGGACTCCAAATTAAGAAAACACCACTCAGCACTACCCGTGTATAACACGAGACCCAATTTTAAATCTAATTTTTTGGTTAAAAAAACCCTATAATCTTATACAAGGGAAAATACGGTATATGTGAATATATATTAAATGCCCCAATAAATTTATTGTTGAATGCTTATGGGGATGGAATTTCACATACTTGTTAAAAATTCTATCATTCAAAGCATCTGAGGAGTGAAAAGAACATTGTTATGTTTTACTGGTTCACCTGAATATGGATTGGATGCATTTTAACACACTTTCAAGATGGTGTGTAATAGAAAACCTGACCAAAAAATTTACAGCATCTGCTTGCAGTGTAGGCTCATTTGATTAAGACAGTAGGATAGTAGTATTCAGAAGTGCATGGTTATACTTGTATTCTGGTTTGCAATTACAGCCTTTCTTTAATGGCCTTTTTTTTTTTTTTTGCACTTCAAAGGTACCTGTATGAGCGAATCGATGGAAGAGTAAGAGGGAACTTACGTCAGGCTGCCATTGATCGATTTAGCAAGCCAGACTCTGATCGGTTTGTTTTCCTTCTCTGTACCAGAGCTGGTGGATTGGGCATTAATTTAACTGCAGCGGATACTTGCATAATTTTTGATTCTGACTGGAATCCTCAGAATGATTTGCAGGTAAATATATTTGAGCAGTTTAGCCTTCTGCCATAGGGCTAAATACCTAAGAAACACCTACAAATGAACCTACTTCATCTGATCCACAAAGAGAGAGCAAGTGTGAACAAGCAGGATTGCTTGCAGGTGCTTGCTAACTAGCTAGGTCATATGAGGAGAGACATTCTTAAATCTGCAGTGGGTTCAGGCCATTGTGTGTACTATTAAATATATTTAAGCAAACCATCTATCCAGCAGGATCTAGGCAGCCCTTGTTGGCTGCCAATACCATATATCTTCTTAAAGGAAGGGAATCTTGTCCTGAACGTGGCATTGTGCCTCTAAAACACAAATTGGAGATAAGAGGAAATCTCTTCCTCACTTTTCCAAGTCCATGCTTTGTGCTGGGAGAGAGAGTGGAGGACTCTGTGCAATGTGAAAACAAGCCGTTTCCCCCTCTAGGTCTGAGCTAGTCATAAGGAGTCAGAAGTTTTCGGTCTTGTCTCTGCACTTGCTGGATTCTTCAGATACCCAGCAACAGCATAGACAAAAGAAGCTTCCAGTTCCAAGCTGTAAGGTATAGATGGCATGGTGAGGGCTTTTTGCTGGTTGTTAGGTGCTCCAAACTCCTGAAAAGTCCAAGCTGAAACAGGTCCTGGGTTTTTCTGAACTTTAGAATGTGGTTCAGAGGGATCATCCCACCTCCTCTGTAGCTCCAGGTTTCAGAGGAAACTTGAGCCATGCCAAACTAGTCAGACACTATCTGAGCACTTGCCATGGGGAACAAACTTGTGAATCCCTGCCATACAAGGTAGAGAAATACTCTATAATACACAAAGCTAAAGTCAGTTTGTATTGACCTTAATTTTATTTTTTATTGTTTTCATTTACAGCTTCAGTTTAATTGTATTTTGTTTTAACAATGTCTAAGTAATTTTATATTTAAGTAATAATATATCATTATATTACATTTCTACTTGACAATCTGTCCAATGGATTCATGTACCTTTTTCTCAGGCCCAAGCTCGTTGTCATAGGATTGGTCAGAACAAAGCAGTGAAGGTCTACCGACTAATAACTCGGAACTCTTACGAAAGAGAGATGTTTGACAGAGCAAGTCTGAAGCTTGGCCTGGATAAGGCTGTCTTACAAAGCATGAGTGGAAGAGAAAATAGTGTTGGTGGTGTATGTACCCATTTTCCCCTCTTTCCTCTCCTCCAAAAAAAATTGGAATTTGAAATGGGTTTTTATTTTTGTAACTGTATCATTTACTCAAGAGAACAGGGGAACAGTTCAAAGCTTAGTCTGAACGAGATCTTAAAGCTTTGCCCCACTTCCTAGCTCTCTGCTTTTCTATCACCCCCACATAAAGGCCTGTTGCTTTTGTAACCAATATATAACCAAAGATTGGCCATGTTGTAGAGAGAATTCTATTGTTTGAGACTTTAGACTCTGTTGTTGGATGGATGATCTTAAGGAACAGGTAGGCAAAGTATAGGTTGGGAATCCTTGAGATAGTTTACAGTGTATACAATAATAGGATTTTGATACTGTAAGAGACTTTTTAAAATATAACAAAAACAAAACACTTAAAGTAATTATGTATTGGCTGTAGTTACATACTTTGGAAAGGACAACCAGTTTCTGTCAGTAATAGCAATATTTACTGTAAAACTATTTTTTAGATATCCAGTGGAACTATTTCAAAATATAACAATTATATTATTCCATATTATCATTTTATTTGAGCATTTTTATGTATCCAGCTGCATTAATATCATAAGATTTACCAGTTTCTCTTTTACATAGATCCAACAACTTTCTAAAAAAGAAATTGAAGATTTGCTTCGAAGAGGTGCATATGGTGCCATTATGGATGAAGAGGATGAGGGTTCTAAATTCTGTGAAGAAGATATTGATCAAATCTTGCAGCGTCGCACAAAAACAATTACAATTGAATCTGAAGGAAGGGGCTCCACATTTGCTAAGGTAGTTATAAGCTCTTCTGGTGTCCTTTTTACAGAACACAGAGAAAAGCATAAGCATCCAGAACAGTCCTCTTAGAAGTTAACAGATTGTGACTGACTTAACTGTTAGGTTAAAATACCTAATTGATAGGCTTCACTTGAATGTAGCTGGTGTTTTTCCTTCCTTGAGGGCATGTGGTACCTAGTCTGTGATACTTGAAACTGAACAAATATACTGGTGACACTTTATATTGTGCTGTTACAGGCTAGCTTTGTTGCGTCTGGAAATAGGACAGATATTTCATTAGATGATCCCAACTTCTGGCAGAAGTGGGCCAAAAAAGCAGAAATAGACATAGACACCATCAGTGGTAGAGTAAGTATGATTTATTCATTCATTCATTCATTCATTCAGGCTCAAGTGTTCTTTTAACTGTCCTGTTCACTTCGCTTGCTTTTTAAGTTGAGGCTTATTGTAGCAGTTTTGATCAAATCACTATTGGAGAACTAAGTTAAGTTCTTTGGACGGCAGTATCCTAACTAAAAACATTTCCTCCACTAAAATAGTATATGTAGACCTATGCTTAGTATTTTGTTTACTCAAAGAACTAATCCCCCCCCCCCCATCAAACTTGCCTTCTGTTGATCCTTGGAGGTATCTGGAACTAGATTGTGTTGAAAGGAAAACGTATGTTTAAATAGACCACAGACTTGATCTATGAAAGCTTCATTACCAAAAGGATACAAATTGTGTACTAAATTTAAAATATCTGTTTTGGTATTCTGGAGCAGAGATTTTCATGTTGTGTCATGAGCTTTAAGTGTACTTTCATTACTTGAGAGAAAATATTTTTGAAAAGTGCAGTAATGTGTCCTGTCTACCTGATCATTGCTGGATGTTTCCTTACCAATTCATAGAATTGGGAGTGGGAAGCGACAGAAATGTTCTCTCTAACTCAGCAATTATTGACTATTCTGATCATGGATCAGGAACGTCCTATCCTATGCTGTATTTGAGTGTTCGTAGTTTTCTTGAAATGCTACCATATCTACAGTTCAACATGCGTTTGTTGATATAGTCGGTTGAAGCCAGTAGTAGTTCTACTCAGAATAGATCCATTGAAATTAATGGACATGGTTAAATGTTGGTTGATTAATTTTAGTGGGTCTTCTCTCAGTACAATTATGTTTGATGTAGTGAGGACACCCTCTTGACAGTGTCACATTTGCTAGGGATTTGATACATGGCAGCCTCAGAGAGGGTATTCTCGATAGACACTCTGATTGTGGAACTGTCTTGCCCCTCAAATATGGTTGAACCATGCCTTACAAGCTCTAGACACCAAGAGAAGACCTACTTATTCACCCAGGCTTAGTTGAATCTCTGATAGTGCACTATGTAAATGGTTATTTGTCAGTGTACATGCTGATTTTCTCTTACTGTTGATTGGGAGATAGATGCTAAGATTTGTTGTGTTTTAAAATCTTGAGTTTGGATTATTTTAAAATGAAAAGCTGATTGCAAAATTTATAAAAACAAGTAAAATAATAAAATATCAGACAAGGATGTTTTGATGAATTTTATCATTTTGTATTTTGAAAATGCTCACTTCTGTTGACTCAGAATATTGTTACATTTTACAGAATAGCTTGGTTATTGACACTCCTAGAATTAGGAAGCAAACAAGGCCTTTCAGTTCTACAAAGGATGAACTTGCTGAGCTATCTGACATTGAAAGCGAAGGGGATGATAAACCAAAACTTCGGAGGCCTTGTGACCGCTCCAATGGATATGGAAGAACAGAATGTTTTAGGGTGGAAAAAAACTTGCTAGTTTATGGGTAAAAATGTTTTTGGTTTCTTTGCTGTAAAGAGAGACAAAAATATAAATAATAAAATTATTATTATTTCTTAAATTTCATTTTCTGTATGTATGGTGTCCTACTTTACACTTGCTATTGTACCAGATTCCAGCAGTTTAGTAGTGATGCTACAGTACAGTTACAATGTAGTATTTTGTGGCAATAGACATAATGACCAAAGTGCTTACTTATTGATCAGCAGACCTTAGGATCAGGCCATGTCGCTTTTTCTATTTCGGTCATGTAAAACATACATATAATGTTACTATAGTTCTTCTCATAAAGAACTGTAGTAACAAAATGTGCCATAACATACGTGTAATAGAATAGTAGTTATAATAGCAAAGAGAAAATCTCCCTGTGGATATGTTAAATATTTTATAGATACAGAAAAACCTGTGAGGGACCAAACTAATGCTCACAGACTCACAGATTTGCATAAAACTAGTGGCTTTCCCTATTAGCTTGCAGGATGATAAGGGGAGAAAACCTTAGATTCTCAAAGCAACACAAAAGGGGAAAGTGTTAATGCATTAGAATTATAAAATATATTTTTACCTCTTAACACTTTGCAGCAAAACATTCTACAAGTAGTCTTAAAGACGCCATTTTTGTTTAAAATGTTAAACTCCAGTGTTAATCTCTAAACAGGTGGGGCCGTTGGAGAGAGATTTTATCACATGGGCGATTCAAGAGACAATTGAACGAACAGGATGTAGAGATAATCTGCCGAGCCCTTCTAGCATATTGCCTTGTCCATTACAGAGGAGATGAAAAAATAAAAAGTTTTATATGGGACCTTATTACACCAACGGAGGATGGGCAAACTCGAGAGCTACAGAATCACCTAGGTAAGAATCTGTAAGAGGACTATTTTTTGACATGCTTGTGTTGAAATTAAAGACTCCTCAAAAGTACTGAAGCATGATACACCTTGTGAAATAAAATGGGTGAAGATACAAATGCATGTATTCTTCTTCTAATTTCCTATTTTGTGGCTTTGGGGAGAAAAACAGTTGGTGGAGACCATTTTGAATGCACTAATGTATGGGAAGGGTTAAATGACCCACTCCATCTGAAACCGCAGCTGCTTTACCTTGGGGAACGTTGAGAGTAATCATGGTATTTTATTACATGTAGGTCTACCCTCTTTTGTCATTTAGCATTACTGTTTGAATTATCTACACTTGCGATGTTAAGGGAAAACAGATAGTATTCTCTGTCTTCCTGAAACAAGGAAGTTCTGTCATACCATGCAGTTGTTACATTGTATTTTCCTATGTTGCATAGGTTTGTCAGCTCCTGTCCCCAGGGGCCGAAAAGGAAAAAAAGTTAAAACTCAGGCCAGCACTTTTGATATTCATAAAGCAGAATGGCTTCGAAAGTATAATCCAGAGCATTTGTTGCAAGATGATGGATATAAAAAACACATAAAACATCACTGCAACAAGTAAGTAGCAATATAAACACATGATTTAAAGTTTGTCTCCTTGATGTACAAGTAACACCTTCATACTAAATGCTAATAATCTTTATTAATGTTAACAAGTGAGGTGCTATGGATTACAAAACTAGCATAATTGTAGTAGCCATGTTGTAAACTAGTCTCTATATTTGTACAGTGGTTACACCTTGTGCAGATGCCAAAAGTTGGAAGGGAGGAGGAGCAGACAGGAAGAGAGAACCTGTACATTTTGGCAGGAGCTCTCCCTACTCCTGCGAAACAAAAATTTGTGTGGGATTTGCAGGGAATGTCACCCTCCTTTGCCTTCCTCCAAATCACAAATTGTTTGGGCCTGACAGATGTGCATACGAATTGTTCTCATGTTGCCAGAAACTGTTGGCAGCAAACATGCTGCGGCAAGCCCTTAGTTAGCTGGGACTAAGCATTAGGCCCAAAGCATCAAGGTCATTAGGTATGGAGAAGGTGTGGGGGACTACTTTTACGGACTCATAACCATTAAAATGTTAACAGGTATGTGGAGTGATGAAACTGGCTTCAAAATACACTTGGAAAATTTAAGGTTTTGTCTTAAATTTGTTGATAATAATGCTGAGCATGTTTCCTATATATTTCAAAATAGTAGCTTGTTGAACTAAAATACACTTTGCCCGTGGCTGAAGAATTAATTGTCTTCTGTGTGTTTATGTTTAGGGTCTTACTTCGAGTTAGAATGTTGTATTACTTGAAGCAAGAAGTCATTGGTAATGAGTGCTCAAAAGTTTTTGATGGAGTTGAAGCCAGGTACACCATGTTGAGGCTCTTTCCTCTTTTCTCCTTAACTGTAAACTATAAACTGTAAACAACTTTGTTTCTCAGAATTCTTTAATTGAGTTGACTTAACACCAGCTTTCTGGTTAACTATTTCAGTGAAATTGATATTTGGGTCCCTGAGCCAGATCATTCTGAAGTGCCAGCGGAATGGTGGGATACAGAAGCAGATAAATCTCTCTTAATAGGAGTTTTTAAACATGGTAAGTGATAGGGATACTATTTGTTTCTTTTTCACATACAGGTTGCTTGTGTCTTGAAAGAATATTAATAAATATCTGTTTCTCAGGTTATGAAAAGTACAACACAATTAGAGCAGATGCAGCTCTATGCTTCTTGGAAAGAGTGGGAAAACCTGATGACAAGGCAGTCGCTGCAGAACAGAGAGCCAATGACTATATTGATGGGTATGATTTTTAAAAAAACACTATTTAAAGTGGATAAAAAGAAAGCTACTTCTCGTTGAATTGAGTATGAGAGAGTTAAATGTATTTTACAGTCCCATTGATTTTAGTAGGAAAATTAAATGCTTTGTTGTCTGGATTGCATCCAAAGGTTATACTAGGGTTTGTTGTTCTTGTTTTTTACAATAAATGTACAAAATGCTTTGACCCCAAACCAGTCAAATGTGGTCATAGCCCCAAAGGGTCATAGAGCTCTCTTTTCCCCTAAAGCTAACTTTTGCCTAGCATGAGCTTACAGGCCATGGGAATGAGAGAACTCTTTGTATGCCTCTCATATGCCCATATGGTCCTCCCATATGGTCCTTTTTCTGAGCATAACATACATGTAACAGCAGTGATTCTGCAGTACTGTACAGAAATTTGAGGTTATTAGAACCATTATTTATCGCTTGCAATGTTAAATCTGGAATGAGGAACCATGTTGCTGTACAACTCCCATGAACCCCTGCCAGTACGGCCAGTGATCAGGCATGATGGGAATTGCAGGCCTGCAACATCTGGGGGACCAGAGTGTCCTCCAGATGATAATTATCAGGATACATAGAACAAAACTTTGAATAAAAATGTCCAAGTAGTTAAAACCATAATACATATTCTTTGTAGCAAGTTTTTTCTTCTGCAAAATAATTTAAAATTTTCCAGTAGCTAAAACAATTGTATGAAAAAACACATACTTTACAAGCCTGTGCTGAATGTGTATTTTTCAGAGATGTAGAAGACCCAGAATATAAACCAGCCCCAGCAATGTTTAAAGATGACATGGAGGTAATGTGTTGTCAGTATTCTTTTTTTCAGTTACACCAAAACTTAATAGTTGATGAGACTGTCATATTTGCCATTGATTATAAACATTTATATTGGTTAAAACAGTAGTTTTTTAAATTAGTTTCTTGGCAACTTTTCAATTAAACTATAAGGATTTTTTTTCTATGGAGAGATTTTGAGCCTCTTAATTTAAAAATGAAGTTAAAATAATCCATATTAAGATGAGTTATTACTATTCTTAGAGTAGTCAGCCATCTGCAAGATGTGTGACTTGTGCTGTGTCTGAATCATGCCTCTGTTCATTCTGTTTTTTTTAATTAAAAAAATCTTTTTTAGGATGATATATCATCACCGGGGGATCTTATAATAACAGATGGAGGTAAAAAAAACACACCTCATGATCTTAAGATACTACAGTGAATACTCTTATTTGTATCACATTAGAGCGAACCTGTGTTTTTATGGTGGAAAAAACAGAATCACCAGGAAATTCTTATGTTCCTTAATTATAGATGGTCAGATGATTGAAGGGGACAAGCTTTATTGGCCAACTCAGTCTGCCTTAACTACACGCTTGCGCCGCCTAATAACAGCATATCAGCGTACTAGTAAGAACAGGCAAACCCAACAGATACAACCTGCATTTCCAGTCCAGGCCTGTGTGATGCAGAATCCATATGAAGAAGCTGCTTTAAATCCAAAAATGGCTGCCAAAATTGAAAGACAACAAAGGTCTGTACATGCTACGCTTACCAGGTTTAAAAAACTGATCACAAAAAACATTTTAACTATTTTCTAGTCAATCATTCTTTGTGCTTTTGGGGGAAAGTTACTTAATTGGAATTATTTTTCTTCTTGCTTTTCAATCTAGATGGACAAGAAGAGAAGAAGCTGATTTCTACAGAGTGGTTTCAACTTTTGGTGTAGTGTTTGATCCTGACAGAGGCCAATTTGACTGGACGAAGTTTCGAGCCATGGCTAGGCTACATAAGAAAACAGATGAGAGTTTAGAAAAATACTTGTATGCATTTATGGCCATGTGCAGGAGAGTCTGCCGCCTGCCTTCAAAAGATGGTGGGTTACTTGCTTATTTTTTCCTTTATGAAAAATAAACAGGCAGCAAAGGTTACAACAATTTTTTAATTTAAAAAGCTAAACCAAATTGTTCTTTGCATGAAGCAGGAGAAAAACAATATATACAAACGGTTTCCCCCAGCATGTAAGAATAGCAGTCTTTATGTGGACAGAACTCTATTGTATAAGGTGACTATTGTATAAGGTGATTATTGACTAGACAAAAATCCATCAGACTACGGAATTTTATTGCATTTGTATATTGGGTAGTCAAAATTCTCAGCACAATTTCCTCAAGCAGAAAGCAACAGATACATGTCTGTGGAGAAGGAATTCTGCAGCTTAGCAACTGCCACAGAAAATGCCTTCTCCTGAGCAGCTATTCCCTAAACTTTTGAGGGTGTTGAAACTATCAAGAACCCCCCACCCTGAGAGAGGCTGAAGGCAGGGAGGCAGTCTTTTGGATATTTGGTGCTGAAGGTATTTGAGATTTTAAATGCTAATGTGAGTACCTTGAATTGATCCTGGAAACTAATTGGCAACTAGTGACACTGTTTTAGAACAGGGGTTATGTGAGTTCTAAATGGAACCTCAGCCGGTATTTGAGCTGCAACTCTTTGAACCAGTTGAAGTTTCCCAGTCATCTTCAGGGTCAGCCCCAATTAGAGTATGTTACAATAATCAAATCTGGTAGTGACCAGAGCATGGGGTATAGTTTCCAAGTAATCTCTGACCTAAAAAGGTAGTAGCTGATCAACCAAAAGTTATATTAATACTTAATATTACGTTAGACATTGTAACCTCCTAAAGAGTGCTGTTATTTTAAAAGTTTAATTATAATTCCTGTTCTTCGAGTTGCTGATTCTTGTGTGTGTTTCCTGTGCAGAACTTGTGGATCCCAATATTTTCATCCAGCCAATTACAGAAGAGCGTGCCTCTCGAACCTTGTATCGCATTGAACTTCTCAGGAAGGTGCGAGAACAAGCTGTCCGTCATCCACAGATATTTGAGCGATTAAAACTTTGTCAGCTTAATCCAGATTTGCCAGTTTGGTGGGAATGTGGGACTCATGACTGGGATTTACTGATTGGAGCTGCAAAGCATGGGGTTAGCCGAACAGACTACCACATCCTTCGTGATCCTGAACTTTCATTTATGTCAGCACAGAGGAACTACAGTCAAAGTAAAGTAGCACTTCCAATAACTCCTACACCACTTTTGCATCAGTATCAGATGGTGTTGTCTGCATCTCCTCTTGCACCTCAGGCAAGGCTGCTAGATATTAAAGGGAACGCACTTGAGGATACAAAAGTTAAGAATGAAAACCATAAAGAAGATCCACATTCTTCCGGGGAGGAATCCATATCTACTGAGGATATGCGAACGGGAGTAAAGACTGAACCTTTGAGCCCAAATAATGGCACACCAGCTCATGCTACAGACCAGAAACCTGTTGTAAAGGCAGAGAGTGACAGGCGTATGGTTGCTGCAAGGACAGAACCCCTAACTCCTAACACTGCTTCCAAAAAACAGAGACCTAACAAGAGAGGATCAGAATCAAGCTCCGATTCAGACTCTGATTCAGATAGATCAACCTGTTCTTCCAGATCATCTTCATCTTCATCCTCCTCTTCATCCTCTTGCTCACGTTCCAGATCAGGATCCAGTTCCTCATCTTCTTCATCTTGTTCTTCAGCATCATCGTCATCTTCATCATCCTCTTCCTCCTCCTCCTCATCCTCATCCTCTTCATCAGAAGAAAGTGACAGTGATGAAGAAGAATCACAGAAGAGACGTAAGTGCTGTTTCGCTCATTTTCACATTCAAAAGGCTAAATAAGGGCTAATTTGCTTTAAATTTGTGCTGGGAGAAGGTTGACGTAAGCCCCTTTCCCCTTAATATAGCATGTAAATAAATATTTTGAATTGTAGGAAACTGGACTATGGGGGTGCCATATAATGCTGTAATCACAAACAGGCTAGAAAAATATTCTTGCTCTGTGAAAAGTAGAAATGTGGCTTCATGAATTGCAACAGCTGTTTCTGAAAGTTAAATTAGAACATATTTTTAGCTTTTCCCCCATATTTGATTTATTTTTTAAAAAATTAGTAATGCGACTACAATAATGGCCTAGCCATTCATATTTGATTTTATGTAAATACATAATATGTATTTGATATGCTAACTTCCTTTGCTGTGCATAAAATTAATTTGCAAGGGGTTTTTTGGGGGTGGGGGGGAATACGAACATGAGTTTGACCAAACTGTGGGAGGCAGTGGAAGACAGGAGTGCCTGGTGTGCTCTGGTCCATGGGGTCACGAAGAGTCGGACACGACTAAACGACTAAACAACAACAACTGGATCTTAGTATAAGATCTCAGTAAAAGTATGGTTTATGCTTTTCTAAAGAGAATATATAGTATACACACTGTTTGGGCTTTATGATTGAATTATTACACTAAACCTCTAAGCTATTCAAAGTAAAATTCCCCATGTATTTTGTAAACAACATCAAGATTATGGACAGCTGTAGTTGCTGTTTTGGAATTCTAATGTCTCATATATATAAATCATATGTTCATAAATTTACAAGGCAAACACATACATAAGTATATAAACCACATGTCTGAAATAGCACAGGAGAGCAATCCTGAAACCATTTTGACTCTCCCAAATTGACCTCAAATATTTCTCTGCAGTGAGGAAGGAAATGGGAAAGCCTCCCCATTGTCTGTTTGCTCAAATCCTGTCTTAAGGGCATATTTGTGTATGAATAGGGTGAGCCTGCGACCTATATTTAGGAACGAAGTATTTACCATCACAAAAGAATGACCAGGCTGTCCAGGTAGAAGAATCAGTGGCCATTATTAGGTATCCTTACAAACAGGAATTTTGTTGGAGACCGCCTCCTTCTGTAATGTATTTATGATGTTTTGGGGGTGGTCTCTGGCTACAGGGTGGACAACTTCAAAAGTCTATATAAGGGCTTCCGCACCATTGTTCTGAGTCCCTCCTGTCTCCTGTGTGTGGTAGTGAGCACCCTGTTGCAATAGTTAATAAAGATCAGGCTTACTAGCTTCCTTGCTTATCGATATTCTCTGGTTGGCCTCTGTTATTTTTTCTTTCCAAGAACTCTATACTTAAGGACTCTATATGGGCTCTTGGCTACCCCATAAGGGAAAAGGAGGAGTTTTTTCTTTTAACATTGCATTTGCATATTCTAGAGTGGTGAATGAAACCAACTTTTGCTAGCATTCACTACTACAGTGTTGACGCAAAAAAAATGTAAGACAGGATTCAGAGGCTATAAGGTCTATTCAGATATTATTTCTTCCTATGGTTATCTCCAGAGAAGAGCTGGGCTTAGAAATTCAGGCCAAGCAGCTATTAGCTTGGTATCATGCTTTGCAGCCTAGAATGAAGCACTAGATAATTGATAGAATCAGTTTATTTTGTTCTCTTGGGTTTCTAGCTTTCCATTGTTCCTGTGCTCATTGCTGTGCACTTGGTTTATCAATTTCTTGAGGGTTAAAATTATTGCCCATCAAATTTACCTAGTTATAATATTTTCTGTCTAAAGTTATGGCAGTAAATTGTTCATACCATGATAATCTCATGTCTTGATTTTCAGTGTAATGGCACTTTGGAACTATTGTCGTAGCAGTTCTCAGCAGTTCTGTTCCTCAGAGTCTTGAAATGATGGTTTGTAAAGAGCAACCTGTACACTAGTCCGCCTGTATCTCATGCACAGTTGTCCCACAATGGCCTCTGATTGATGCTGTACTGTTTGTGTACAATCCAGACTGTGAGAGCAGTGGGCAATAGTGGCGCTAAGAAGTAATTTCTATTATAAGATATGATCTAGACTAAGATCTAAAATGTTTGATTTTAAAAAAATAAAAATCTTTATTTTACTATTATAGATGTTTGCATACTTGCATAGTATTCAAGGATCCTGATTAAGATGTCTCAGTTTTCTTCCTTTTTGACATCCAGAAGGCCTGGATGATAAAATACTCTCTTTTGGCCATAGAAGCAATCCAAGTTTTCTCAGGATAAAAGCTATCAAGTGATATCAAATGTTAGTCATACTGAGAGTAGACCTATTGAAATCACTTGGGTCTACCCTGAATATGACTAACGTTTAATATCACCATTTGTATATCAAATCATTATGTGTTGCAGAAATAGGGTATCCATTATTGGAAGTTTTATGCTCTAATAACCTAAAATTGTTTCCCTCAGCAGAAGGAACGCCTCTTTTGAAAGCATATGATGAAGAGAGTGTAGCTTCCCTAAGCACTGTGCAGGATGAAACCCAGGACAGTTTTCAAATGAATAATGGAACACCAAATTCTAACTGTATCTTACAAGGTGGATATATGTTGGCTGCTTCCTACTGGCCAAAGGTAAGTTAGTAAGGCTGGATCTAAACACATCAAAGAAGTGTTTCAGTTTAAAACGTAAATTTAAACAGGGAAAACAGGTAAAGAAAAACTGGACTCCACATCGCCATTTCATATACATGGCATATAAATCACTTTTTCTTTTACCAGTCTAGCAGAGTCCTAAGACTACATGTATATAAATCTATATAAATTTCCTTCCCAAAAATACTGAATTTGCTAATTCATTTTCTTCAAACTTCTGAATTTGAGAAGTATATAAATTTGGGCTTCAGTTACTTCCTGACATGGCTGGGAAGAAGTGGTTATTTTATCATTCAGTATCAGAGATGCCCACTGTGCTCCTTTCACTGGCATTTTTTCCCCTCTATAATTGGAAGCATTAATACTACTGTGTTCTTGCCTCTTGGACCGGCCACTTCATCTATAATTTCTCCAGCATATGGTGATTCTTTTAGAAGATATGTGATATGGGAATAAATATTCCCCTCAGTCACATGCTGGTGACACACTGCTCTTTGCCCAGCCACTCAGTTATGCCAGAGATCCAGTTGTCTGCCACCAAATGTTCACTTTCACTATCAGTGCTAGAAGAGCTTAACCATATGACTTCATTCTAGAAGCTGCAGTCAATTTTCCTGCCTAAAAGGAAAGGGGGGAGGAGACACAAGAATCTGTTATTGCATCCTGTTCAGAAAAAGCCTTCTGACTATTGGCCTGTTCAGACCTGTTTTTTTCCCAAGCACTGCCCCCAGCATTTCTGTTCTCTGGAAGTAACTATAACACTTTGCTGTGGACAGGCTTCCGCCCCCGTCCCCCAACAGTCACATCAATCCTGAACAGTGATACTAGCCTGAGTGGAATTTAAAACATGGTTTGTGCATCAGTAGAGATTATTGAAGGAAGTATTATTATCCTTCTTATGTACAAAGCAAAAGAAATCATAATGCCAAATTATGTCCACAATCAGAAGAAAAATATTTGTTAAGTGATAGATCAAAACTCTCCTGATGATCCTGCAGCCTTGCCACATTTTGTTGGTTGTTTATTAATTGCTCAGATTAATTTAGCAAGTTGTTTTAACTGTTGAGATAGAAAAGTAGGCTATTAACTGCCTTCTGTTCCTTCTAGGATCGGGTTATGATTAACCGTCTGGATAGTATTTGTCAAACAATATTGAAAGGTAAATGGCCTTCGGCACGGAGAAGTTACGACAGCAATACCGTGGCTTCATTTTATACCACCAAGCTTTTAGACAGCCCGGGTGCCGCTGCAGAGTACAGTGAGCCCAGTGTACCAACACCTCCAAGTGCAGATGTTAAAGAAGAAAATGATCAGTCACCACAGATGTCAAAGGTGAAGAAGCATGTACGGGAAAAGGAGTTTACAGTGAAAATCAATGACGTATGTTTATTTTTATCGCCCTAGGACCTGATTGCGATTGCGGTGTGCAGCATGCTTTACCTACAAGTGGCTGCCTGCTCTCAATCTTATTTCCTTCACACACACATTTATGGGTATTTTGGGATAAATTTCTATGGGGCATCCCCCCTTAAAAAAAAAAAATCAGAATTGATCAACAAATGACAACAATTCTTGGACTTTTGAAGCCTTGCTGGTGGGATGCTTTCTCATATAGCCTTTCTTCTGCTGTCTTTAGTGCTGAAGGTGCTTTCCAGAGTGTCTAGCTCTTCTGAACTCAGTCTTGAATGTCTGAAAACAGGAACTTCCAGATATCCAGTTTTTAAATGCCGTTGGTGAACAAATCAGAACTATTATTCACATACTCAGAATTCCTTAGGTTCTTATGCTAAAAGTTAATAGTAATACATACTAATGAATACAAACCCTTTATAATAATTAACTTGATATCCGCAAATTTATGTTTTAATACATACTTATTTATAAAAGTATTCAGTTGCAGTCATTACTGTACCTGACTAAAGACTGCCAGTTACTTAGATGCGTGTGTGAGAGAAGATCAGTTCTTCTTGAAATTGCAAATGAAGATCTTAAACTATTTCATTGGTTTGTTCTTCCCAAAGAAATGTGCTAACCCTCATGTTTGTTTAACAGGAAGGGGGTTTGAAATTAATTTTTCAGAAGCAGGGGCTTTCTCAGAAAAGACCATTTGAAAGTGAAGATGGTACATTAGGACAGCAGCAATACCTTGCCAGGCTACAGGAACTCCAGAATGCTTCAGAGACCAGCCTTGCCAATTTCCCAAAGTCTTTGCCAGAGTTGGGTAAGCATTGTGTGAAAGCCAGTGTTTAATGCCAAAAGGTTTGCTACTTAGATATTGTATTAATAATTTTTGGATTGCCATTCCAAGTTGTTTAACTGTCTGTCACCTAGTTTTACTAATGTGATAAGCTTGGTTCTGTGCTGTGACACTTCATACAGCAGGTGGGTGCTCAGGTGGGTGCTATGTCATTCACAAAAGTGTTCCCTGCAGATATTAAATTGGTATGTCAGCAAGAGAAAAGACCAGACTAGAATCTCTCTCCATGGCTCTCTAACAAGGAATGTTATGAAGTATCATTCAATTGAGTCCCCGTTTGCAGTATGGTGGTACAGTTTGAAGAGATTGTTTTGTAGCTCCTTACAACCCTTTCTGTTCTTAACTTCCCTGAACAATTTAGTGTTATCAGTAAATGTGTCTACCTCAATTGCTTGTCCCTAACTCTGGAACATTTATGAACAAGTCTATTCTATCACTGCCATTGATGATTGCATAAGTGAAAGAATGCATACACTTCAAATAATTTGGATGATGTTCTTCTATCTAGAACCTAACTCAAATAAGTAAGAATGTTACAGCTGTACAAGGCTGAATAGCAACTCTTTTGAAGGAAGAGCTGTAGCATAAAGTAATGGTGATAAGTGAGCTGAGAAAATGCTGAGGTTTTCTTTGGCCTTGACAAGATATACTAGGCTACAATCTGTATGTTTGCAGGCCTATTATTCCCCGGTGTCAGGTTGTAATATTGGGGAGAAAAGAATATAGAGCCTATTGAAGTTGGGTACTTTGACATCAGTATTAATATGTATGCCACATAATCCTGGAGTGGTACAGCGGCGGGGCATATGCCCGTGCTGCCCAGGGTGGACGCGTTCCCGAGGGGGGCGGAGAACGCTCCCGAGGGGAGCGGGGCACGAAGGGTTTCCGAGGGGAGTGGGGCGCATGGAGCGGCACACATGCCCTGCAGCCAGGGGCAGAGTGAGCTGCCCATGGCGGACATTTGGCGCGCCTCCCCCCACGACTCCCAACCCTCCCCCAAGCTGTCAAAATGAAGGGGGAAGGGGAGAATGCCACCGGCAAAGTGTTGCAGCTCCCCCCCTTTTGCCGATGGCTCGGGGTAGTCTTGGGAGTCGCAGGTACGCGGCGCGTCAAATGTTACCTCCCTCAGTGAAGACACCCAGAGCAGTCCACCTCCACCACACACACCTTCCTCCACCCCTGGGGTACTGAACTAACTTTTCTTCAGTGCATGCCCAGATAAATTAATGAACCTTAGTCATGTTCTTAATTTGAATGGGCCTACTCAGAGTAAAACTCTGTCTCATAGATATTCTAGAACCTTTTTCTATAAATTCATTTTACTTTCAGTGACTTTTTTTGTTGCTGCTTTTACAGTTGTTCATATTCATTTGGGGGGAAAGTTTTTTGTTGCTGATTTTATGAAACTGTTAATTTGATTAGGAACTTCCAGTCAATCAACAGCTACTGCAAATGGAATAATAGTTGATGACCAGCCTGTAATGAAAAAGAGGAGAGGAAGGAGGAAGAATGTGGAAGGAGTAGATATACTGTTTATAAATAGAAACAAAGCACCTAACCACGTAAGCAGATGTGAATTGATATTTTAAATATACATGCTGTTCTGATGTAAATGTTATTAATTTGGAAGGCTTTAATGTCTTTAGATTGGCCAAATAGAAGCCCGTCTGCCAGCCTGCTTCAGTAGATTTCTTGTATTGTACTACTGGTATTAGCTTTGGCATTGATATTACAAAATGCATTGACATTCCCATCCAGCATCTTATTTAATCAGGTTCATATATTTTTGCAAGACAAAACTTTTTTAGCAGGGTTGACATCTTGAATCTGTAACTGTGGTGTTTGCTTTCCATTAAATATTTGTCTCTAGGTTTTCTTCATAGAATTATAGAATTGTAGAGTTGGAAAGGACCCCAAGGGTCATGCAGTCCAACCCTCTGCAATGCAGGAATCTCAGCTAGATTGTACATGACAGGTGGTCATCCAAACTCTGCTTTAAAACTTCCAGTGTTCTTCCTCATGTTTAATCAGAATTTAGTTTCTTATAACTTGAAGCCATTGGTTCAAGTCCTACCCTCTGGAGCAGGAGAAAACAAGCTTGCTCCATCTTCCTTTAGATACTTGAAGGTGGCTATCATCTCTGTCTCCTTTCATCTAAGCCAAGCATACCCAACTCCCTCAACCATTCCTCATAAGGCTTGGTTTCCAGACACTTTATAATTCTGGTTGCCCTCCTCTGCATTTGTTCCAGCTTGTCAATATCATTCTTAAATGGTGGTGCCCAGAACAACACATTACTCCAGGTGTGGTCTGACCAAGGCGGAATAGAGTAGTGCTATTACTGTACTTCCTTTGATTTGGACACTATACTTCTGTTGATGCAGCTCGAGTGAGAGCTCTTAGACTGCAATCAGCAATCTCCAATAAACTAAGTCAGGCATAGGCAAACTTGGCCCGCCAGATGTTTCGAGACTACAATTCCCATCATCCCTGACCACTGGTCCTGTTAGCAAGGGATAGTGGGAGTTGTAGTCCCAAAACATCTGGAGGGCCAAGTTTGCCTATGCCTGAACTAAGTAGAACAGTACTCATAACACTTTGTATTTCTGCAGGTTTGCCATAGCATTAATGTCCCTCAGGTTGCTCCAGGAATAAACCCAGCACTTCCATATGTACCATCCCACGGCGTGTGTGATGCAGAAAGCCCAGTTCCAGTTATTAACTTGAAAGATGGAACAAGACTTGCAGGCGATGATGCCCCTAAAAGAAAAGATTTGGAGAAATGGTTCAGTGAACATCCTGGCTATGTTGAAGATTTAGGAGCTTTTATTCCTGTAAGTATTTCCATTCATTCTAACTGTGCTGTGATATTTGAATATAGCAAGCAAATTCTGTGTAATATTCATCTTTTAATATAGGGTTGTAATTTTGAACACACTATGAGTACATATATGATAATTTTAGCATGGTTTGAGGCCATTTGAAAATATTGTGGTGTTTAATATAAAACTTAATGTGCAGCATATTTAAGAAGTAAAACCTTCGTTAAGTAGGTCCTTAAGCATAAATATGTTATTCATAAGCAGCTTGAATAATAGTGAGAGCTCATATATATATATATATATATATATATTTAATTCTGCTACCACAGAAAATGCAGCTTCATGAAGGAAGACCCAAACAAAAAAGGCACCGTTGTCGCAATCCTAATAAGCTGGATATTAATAGCCTTACTGGGGAAGAACGTGTTCAACTAATCAATAGAAGGAATGCTAGAAAGGTATTTATTTAACTTTTGTCATCCAGAGACATGCCAGCTTGGTGCCCAACCTCAAGGACCGCCTCTCCCTATATAAACCATCATAGACTCTGCTTTCATCATCAGAGGCCCTTCTTTGTGTGCCTCCTCCAGAGGGTGGCAACACAAGAATGGGCCTTCTCTGTAGTGGCTCCCCGTTTGTGGAATGCTCTCCCAAGGCAAAAACATTTCTCTTCAACCAGGCTTTTGGCTGATTAATATTCTGCAACCTTTTAAATGTGTCTGTGGGAAGAAAGAGTTATTTATTTTGCTGTTTTGTTTTAATTATTTACTTGTTTTTATCCTGTATTTTATTCTGTGAACTGCCCTTAGATCTTATGGTGAAGGGCGGTGTATAAATATAATAATAATAATAATGTGTCACCATAACTATTCTAGCACATACAGAAATGAGATAGCTTGTTAAGCTATGGGTGCAAACTGAATGTTGGATCCATGAAGTATACTGATAAATGTTTGATCCATTTTTGATCCTTACATTTCAGGTAGGAGGTGCTTTCGCTCCCCCACTGAAGGACCTGTGCAGATTCCTGAAAGAGAATTCTGAATATGGAGTAGCTCCTGAATGGGCAGATGTTGTAAAACAATCTGTGAGTACTAGAGGGAGTATCATTATTTTGTAGCTTTACTTACCAAAGAAAGCAGGTTAGCCCTAAAGCAGTGTGATCCCTGTTTTAAGCAGTTTAGAAACAACTAGGAAAATTTTGAGCCTTGAGACCACTCTTGCTTATTTGTATTGTTATGTGCCATGTACATTGAAGGCACTATATAAAGTAAAGTTCAAATGCTGTAAAAGGCAGCTTTTGCAAATGACTTTATTTGAATTATTTTTCTGGTTTCCAGCTAACATTCCTAACTATGCTATATCTATTCTACCATATTATTGGCTATGTTTGAAATTGATTTTAATACTTATTTTCTCAATTTAGCTACAGCATATTTTTAAGATGCAGAAATAGGTAGCTGCATTCAATAATGCAATAACCCAAGTTTCATTTTTTCCCCCTCTTAGGGATTTCTTCCTGAAAGCATGTTTGACCGTATTCTCACAGGGCCTGTTGTGCGAGAGGAAGTAAGCAGGAGAGGGAGAAGACCTAAAAGCGAGATTGCCAAGGCAGCTGCTGCTGCAGCAACAGCAGCAGCAAGCATACCGGTCAACCCTTTATTAGCTAATGGGCTGCTGCCAGGGGTGGATCTGTCTACTCTCCAGGCCTTACAGCAAAATCTGCAAAATTTTCAGTCACTGCAAGTGACAGCAGGCTTAATGGGAATGCCAACTAGTTTGAACACTGCTGGGGAGGCGAAAAACATGGCTGCTGTGTTTCCCATGCTGCTTTCAGGAATGGCTGGCTTACCAAATTTGCTAGGAATGGGAGGACTCCTCACAAAATCTACAGAATCTGCTTCCGAGGAAAAAAAGGGAAATGACTCAAGAGAGCCCGACGGGAAGAAAGAAAGGACAGAGAGCCAAAATGCACATAATGGTGGAGAAAACTCTGTGTCGGGTTCTCCTTCCACATCATCTGCTGCTGCTGCTGCAGCCGCCAGCCCCCTTGCTCTTAACCCCTTACTGTTGTCCAATATACTTTATCCAGGGATGCTTCTCACTCCAGGCCTTAATCTCCATATCCCAGCTTTGTCCCAATCCAATATTTTTGATGTACAGAACAATGAAAACAATGGCACAGGCACAGCCAAGCAAACAGAAGAAAAGGAGGAAAATTCTAGAGTTAAAGATCAAGAAGACAAAAGGGGAGCAGAGCCTAGCTCTCGCAATGAAAACAGCACAGATGAGGGTTCAGAGAAAGCCGATGCTTCCTCTGGGTCAGACAGTACATCGTCCTCGTCTGAGGATTCAGATTCTAGTGATGAAGACTGACCCCAAACTCTGCACTTAAATTATAAACTGATTTTGAATTTATTCTTGAATTATTTTGTTGTAAATAACCAGTGTTGAGTGAGTGCATCAATAATTTAATGACCGAACATTTCAGTATTTGTTTAGAAGTGCAAACTGCTTTCAAAGACGTTTTGCATGTAATATTTCTTGAAGTTCATAAGTTTCTGAACTTGTATGTACTATCAAATACACAATTGTGTAAAAAAAAAAAAGAATTACAGCAAAAGGCATTATAATTTTGTTTTGGGGGGTTAATTTTTAAAAATTGCTTAGTAAGAGCTGTATATTTAATATATTTGTAGTGAACACAAAATTCTTTATGCGCATTATTGATATAATTTGAATATAGTTTTACAGCCTCCTTGACACCTATAATTTACAGATCAAAACTCAGCAATAATTTGGGCAGCTAATGAATGTCATGAAAGCTGTAGAAACTACATCACCATCCATTGTTTTAATTACAAGAAAATGCTCTAGTGTTGTGATGCACTGCTGATGTTTCCAATTCAGGTACAACTCTGTTTTAAAAGAAAAGTTTCCCATTCAGCCAATTAGATTGGCTACTTGTTACCTCAGCTGAGTTAGTTTAGGAAGTTTACATTGGTTTCTCTACTTGTTTTCATATTCTGCTTTGCTTTTTAAAGGCATCCTGTGTATGTTAATTTTGCAAGGGAAATTACCATTACCAGTTGCACTCTTGTAATAATAGTCACAAAAATCCCTTTCTTACTTTCTTCGACACCATGGATACCTTTTTAATGTTAAGATTTTGCTCCTTCTACAGCCTTCATGTTGTTGAGGAGCTGTATCCACAAGCTGAAATAACTCAAAGTGCCACTTCAACACTGCATACTTCATGTTATAAGGATAAGGATTAGATCCTTGTGAAAATGGCTTGTTTGTTTTGTTTGTTTCTCTTTTGTGTATGTTTGTCATGTAAACTCCTGTAGTTACCAGTTAATAATGGTAAGAGGAAATGTAGTGATGTTTAAAAATACTCATATTTCTCTACAGGTTTGGATTTGACTATGTAGAATAATGTTACCCAAAATCAAAATTTAGGGTATCATCTATCTGTTAGTTGTAATAATGCTGAGTTGCCCAATAACTTAACTTTTAAAAAGCACTTTCAACAATGATGTGAGAAATGTGTTCCATGAAACCATGGTATGACAGTGCTTATAAAGCATCTGTTTGAATACAGATCCTTAGAACCTTGATGCATAAAATCAGATATATAATAGGATTCCTTGTTCTGCTGAAGCTGCTATTACTCTGACATGGTAGAATCACAGATTCACACCATACAGTGGAACTGAGGTGAAAAGGTGTGAGCTTGTATTAATTTCACTTGTGGTCCAAGAATAGGCAAGTTGAGTGAATGGGTAAAAAAATACTGATAATATAGTCAGTGACAAATCTTTTCAAAAGGAAATAATTTAGTATTTTGATACAGTTCTGTTGCTTGCTTGTACAGTAAACAAGACTGTGTTGTTTTTTACCAAGATCTTTACCAATAAAAATAAAGTTTGTACATGCAAAATTATTAACCCCTTTGACTAGAAAGCAGTATTACATGTAATTACAGTTATAAAAGTATCATTTGGATTGTGCTGGTTTACTGTATTTTCCCTCCCCGGAATAGTATGACTTGTTTGGCCCTTCAGTGTCTTAGCAATAGTCAAAACATGCCACAAGAAAAGGGGTAGCAATTATTCATCATGAAAGGATGTATTACATATTTAATATTTTGCCCTTTGTAATATAGCACTTTTATTTATCTTGTATGTATCCATGATATAGCCAAAGTTTTCCAAACACGGTTGTTGACTTAGTCAATGGAGTATTTCAACAATATCACTTTGCACCATACCCCTACGTACCTCCCCCCAAAAGAAATCCTAAACATAATTTTTAATAAATTTATGAAATAAAGTATTTTCCTAATTATGGTCAAGTGAATTTTACTTACCATTCTAGTGATATCTCTCTGTAATAAGGAAATTTTACAGTTTCAATGTGTGACTGAAAGATTTGAATATGAAGTAAAGGTGTGTTTTTTTTAATCAGCATCAGCTGAAAGGTGAGAAATATGTAGCTCTGTCGGCTAAACAATATGCAAGTGTGACTGCATAAAGTCAAGGGTTGTAAAGGAGCCTTTATTAGAATTACATTAATACTGAAATTTCAGTACAAAAGATATCCAATATGGTGAAGAAGTGTATGTTGGTAGTGACTAAAAAGAAATTTAGCTCTTATTGCCTTGTATTTCTATCCCTTGTTTCAGGCTTCATGATCCGTCTTAGTCCTGTTTTTCTTTTGGACATTTTGCAATATTTGCCAGTTGTGTTCTGTGTAGTCTGAATTTGCTTTCTTGTAGTTGAAAAAGCGTCTTAAAGTCATTTGTAATTTATTGAATTACTTTCTATGATGTTCTATAGAGCAAATGGAAGTTTAATTATTTTTTATTAAACATATTCTTTGACAACCCATGATGTTGGCCTCAATACATTAAAAATGCCTTTTAGTTATCACACAATGTAAAGCTTGGGCAGAAAGGAAACAGTTGTTACAGCAATATTGGAGGAGCTAAACATCTGCAGGTATTCAGTATTTAAAGAATTTGTGGTTACAGTTTTCTGCAATTCATATGAGCGGCTAATACTGAATGTGCAGGTAATATGAGCTGTCAAAATAGTTTTGTCTTGCCAGAGGTATTATATAGTCAGATTTTGTATTAAAACATAAAGAAATACTTTAAACTCAAAGGCTATAGTTTAGTGACCGGGTGAATGCTGAATACAAGAAAATGTTCTGCATCCTGCACTTGTCTTGGCAATTAGTGGTGGAATGTGCTTCTTCCCAAAGGTTCATTCAGTTATACTTTATCATTAGAGTATAATTTGAAGAACATTGTAGGATTGATGCAATACACAACTGCACCTTGGCATTTGCCAGTTACTGAAAATGCATAATCAAACTGATTTCATGGAACGAAAAGATGTGCATTAGGTCCAATCTGTGTTACAGCACATCATTAATTTTTGAACCTCATAAATTGGAGGACAGTGCTAGCTAATTTAAAATGTTCCTTAGGTTTATATGATTGAAATATAATAGATTTAATACAGCAGTGGCGTGGAGTTCTTTCCTTCAGCCAACGCTGGTTTTGCTACAATACCATGTTAGAAATGTCATATGGATACTGCATACTCTCAACCTCTAGAGTGAACTTTGTTTTGTTACCATATTTGATAGTGAATAATTTTATATAAAATATATTCTGCCATTTCCTATGGAAGTTGTAAAAATACAAATTAAGCAGTGCAGTGGGGAAATGGTTGTTGCTGACAGCCATTCTGTCAGCCATTCTGTATCCTAACACCCATGGTAGATTACTTTTGGCTAGGGGGTGCAGTGCAAAAAGAATCATATATCTGCAGTTGAAAGGGATCCCGGAGGTCATCTTCCAACCTCTTGCAATGCAGGAATTGCAGCCAAATAATCCCTGGCGGAGGTCATCCAGCACTGTTTAAAAACTCAAATGAAGGAGAATTCACCACCTTCCATGGTAATCTGTTCCACTATTGAACAGCTCTTACCATCAGAAAGCTTTTTTATAATGTTTAGTCAGAATTTCCTTCCTTGCAATTTGAATCCTTCGGTTCAGCTCCTACCCTCTGGAACTGCAGAAAATAAGCTTGCTTCAGCCTTTCAGGTATTTACAAACCATGGACAGTTGGTAGGCATGTGCTTATAGGAATTGTATAACATTTCTCATTTGTCTGAATATAAACATGGCAAATACTTTTAAATTTATAAACAAGGGCTTTTGTTGATTGTGGGCATGCCACCGATTAGAAAACAAGACGAGAAATGAAACAAGACTATACATGGCCCCTAAAAGAACACTAGGAGCCTGGTTCGAACTGTATGCTGATCAGTGGTTCTAGACCTTGTATCGCAAACCAATTTTTCTGTGGACGTATTTCATTTCAAATTTTAATTGCCACTCGGCTTCTTGCAGTCCACACCAGCATATAATACTTGGTGTATCTGGGCTGTTTTTCTATCCCATTCCCTTGAATCGCTGCTCCCACCCACCACACTACGTACTACCTTTATCCATGATAGGTATCCGCACCATATATTTTTTAAAAAAAAAAACCCAGGAACTGTGAAAAAGCAAACTACCGGTTTTATCCAGTCATTTTCTCTATTTTTTACAGCGGACAAAATTGAGGCCTGTGTCTTGTTGAGTGTTGGTGTGTCAATTTCGGTTTTCCAAAAGACCTCGCCGTGAAACTTAGCAAGAAAAAGCCTGATGTGATGTACTATGATTACAGTCCCCAACTAATTAAACACAGTTAGTGTCGAACGTGTAAGAGCCTATCATTTCTGAGGCAGCTGGCGATCAGCGGTAATCGGTTTCTTCCCTTTGCTATTGATAGGGATGAGGAAAATGACACATTACACGTTCCCCGCTTCGCCCCGCCCCTCACTGAGGCTGACGCTTTATGGGAATTGTAGTTCCCAGAAGAAACGAACGCTACCACTTCCGCTCCCCTCCCCGCCGCTCTTGACTTTTAAATCTCTTGCGCAGACAGCAGCACGCTGATTGGCTTCGCGTGGGCGCGCCCTTACCCAATGAGCAGAGCGGTGAGGGGCGGGGACGTGGGGGCGGTGAGGGAGACGAAGTGTTTAGATTCGAACGCCGCGGCAGTGGGAAGGAAGGGTCCAGCTCGGCATCGGCCTCTCTCTTTCCACCCAACCTTCGCTTCAAACGCACGAAAACAATCCGCTGCGCAGGCGCAGTCCGCCCCTGTGCGCGAGCCGCGGCTCTCGAGTTCGCCGGCGTTGTTGCGCGCGACCCTCGCCGCCTTCCGCTCTCCTCATCCTCTTCACGCCCGTCAGTGGCGATGCTGAGCGGAGACGAAGGAGAAGAGGAGGCAGCCGCGCCTGCCTCTGCCGGAGGGGGCGCTCCTTCGCCGACCCCCGTCGCCTCACCCCGAGCGACTACAGCGGCCGCAGAGGAGGCGGGGGCCGCCATAACCGACGCCCCCGTCCAAGAAGAAGGAGCAGCGGACGGCGATGAGGAGAAAAAGGACGACGACGAAGAGGAGGAGGAGGAGGAAGCGGCGGCGGCGGCGGCAGCAGCTGAGGCGGAGCGAGACACCCGGCAGCGCTACGAGGACCTGTGCAGCAGCCTCAACATGGACGAGCGCGCCCGAGCTGAGGCCTGGCTGAGCTACCAGAGCATGAGGAGGAATTACACCCTGGAGGTAGGGGGAGGGGCGCAGCGAAGGGGAGGGAGGGGTGCTGATTGGTGGGAGGGGCTTGGGTGAAAAGGGAGGGGCCTTTGCGAAGGGGCGTGGTCACAAAGCAGAACTTCATCTTGGCAGCAGGGGGCGGTTTTTGAGCAGGCAGGAACTCTGGGGAACTGAGTTCCCTTACTTTTATTAAATAATTTGGGGGTGGGGGGCTAGAACGGATATATACCCAATGCCTGAGCCAAAAAACCACCTATATCTGCAATCAGTTGTGACCATTTCCAGTCCAGATCATTGTCTGCTTGAGTTTGTCTTACATTTAGCCACTACCCGAGGTGGGGGGGGGGGTGGAAAGTGGCGTTGTGACTGGGCCCACAATAAACTAACTACAGGTAGCTAACTTCCCCCATGTTTTTTTCCAAGAAGAAAATTACTGCTTGGCAGAAAGAGCTTTGGCAGTGGGCTGGGCTTGTGGTGGAGGGGATTGGCCTTGACTTTGTAGAGGGCCAGAGTCCTGAAGCAGAAGTAAATCTAGATAGGATAATCTTAGACAGAGTTGGTGGGGCTTGTGGTAGAGGCAGTGAATTAGAAATAAACCTTAATTGGAGGGGCTTTGAGGGAAGGGGGTGTGTCCTTAGCTTGGATAGTGGGGTGGAGGCCATGAGGTAGAATTATATATCCCACCAGAAAGGGGCTTTGACAGAGGTAGAAGTTACCCAACGGTGTGGACACTATGGTCCTCCAACTTTGATCAGATCCAGCCAAAATGGCAGATGATTAGGGATGGTGATATTTATAGCTCACCAGCATCTCAAGGGCTGCAGGTTGTCTATTCCTGTTCCATTTACCACATGGCGGTGTGCCTGCTGTAATAATTTACCAGTCAAAATAGTCATCTGTAGTCAACCTCTTGGTTTTTAATTTCTAATCTTTTCATCTCCATCCCAGTCTTATGTAACATACGTGAATATGACACTTTTGTACCCTGTGTTAATTAATCGAGACATTTTATGAATTGCTCTGTAGAATCAGAGTAAAGGACCCCTGGACGGTTAAGTCCAGTCAAAGGTGACTATGGGGTGCAGTGCTCATCTTGCTTTTCAGGCTGAGAGAGTACTTCTCTGCAGAATGTGTATTTTGAAGTCGATTGAAAGGGATGTGAAAGTGTAGTAGTACAGCACTTGATACACTTGGAAACACACTTTAGGGATGATAAATGAAAACACATTTTCAGAATTATAAATTACATTAAAAAAATAAACAGAAATTTAACTTTGAAGTTGTTATTTGCAGAACTACTTTTGATAAATCTAATGCTTTCTCTGAAAAGATTATTACTTTTGGATATTATCAATTCATGCTTTTGAGAAATGTAATTAATTCAACAGTAGCCCTATATTTCCCACAACTGCTTTTATTTTAAAGTTCTATTCTCTGGTCTTTTCCTCACCTGTATATCGTTACAATTCTAGGCTGGATTTAAACCAGAACAACATTCAGCTGACACTGCTGACAGTGAGGGCTGCCTTTGCAAAACTAACAAGACTCTGTATACGAGAAATGTTGAAAATGCTTTATTTGTATTTTTAAATGTTTTGCTTATTTAAAGCATGTTTATTTTGGCCTTCAGCCAAAAACCAGACTCCCAGAATGGCTTATAACTATCAGTGATAGGATAGTACCTGTTAACAGGTTTACACTAAAAGAGACAACACAAAAGGGAAAGGGATTGGAAGGGAGAAGTGAAAGAGAAAACTTAAGCACTATTACTTGGTTAAAGAATTACTGTAATGACCAGCAAAAATAGAAAGATTTAAAGGGAAGGAGGTGCAAAAAAATAATAATGTATTTCAGCAGAGCTGATGGAGATACCCTGCAATCCTACCTCTCTCCCTCTACTGATGGAAAGGCTGCTCTTGCAAATATAGTCTTATATTTGCTTTAATCTCTGACCTTGTTAAATATTTTCTGTGTCCAGTTGTCTCTTAGCAATTTCATTTCAGTGAATGCTACTTCTCTAATGTGGTTTGTTACTTCACACCCTCTGCTTTACAAGACTTTACTGACATATAAACTGGGATTTGAAATAACTGTGCAATAGGTTGTGTGTGCCCAAAGGGGATTTCAGCTTGTGTTTCTCCAATGCAGCTCCTCTGCCCCACACTGGATGGCAAATTGTATTTTAAACTGAAGGAACTTCCAAGAGGCACATAGAGAATCTATATTATGCTAATAAGTATAAATAATTTTTAAAAGCTGGTTGTGATACGGCCTTGATGCTTTCTGTTCAGAGAGTAGTTTAACATGCCATGATGTAGCTCTTTGAAACCTCAATCCACTCCCTGATCATTCATTTTATCTGTAGTTCAGGAGTGGCTAACATGTAGCGCTTCTAATGTTAGCACTCCAACTCTCAACAGCTCGAGTGAACATGGAGTGTAATCTAGCAACAGTTGGAGGGCATAGGTTAGTGACGTCTGTTGTAACAAAATAAAGCCTTTCTGTTTTAGACATATGAGTTAGAGAGGAGTCAACTTCTGCTTTTGCTTCTTTTAATGTAACAGGGAAATGATCTACATTGGCTAGCATGTTCTTTATACGTGGCTTGCAGAAAAGCTGTCCCAACAGTGAGCAGAGGAACCGTTGAAGGAAACTATGTATCTTTAATAAGAATATTGCGCTGCTCAGGACAAAGGTAACTTCTATTTTAACAAATCAGAAAGTTTTAGAGTTGATACTAATGTGTGAATTGCTATAGTAAGTAACTAGTAAGACTATTATCATGACTTAGGCATGCTCTCTGGTCGTTAGCTGTATGGGGATCAGGGATAACCTTGCTAAATATAATATTTCAAGTAACTTTAATCACTTTGACTTGTTAAAACTGCTCTTGCTGGTTTGACCCTTTGTAACAACAGTATGTTTATATTTATTTCCTGTCAGAGATATTTGTTTAAGTGCAGTATATCAACTAATAATACAAACATGCATCAACAACTTAAATGTTGGCATGAATAATTTTTATAATGAAAAAGTGATTCACTTCCATCAGCATTGTTGTTTAGCACAGCTTGTCCAAAGTTCTGTTTTCTGTACCATTTCATACTTACACTTGAGGTGAAAAGTTTTACAGCAGAGGAAAAAAGAGAGAGATGCATTGAGTTAATCAACATGACTAATTTAGGTCCATTAATTTCACTGTAGGACTAGAATAACATGCAAATGGTCACATACATGAATATTGTTGTCTGATCATGGATACAGTACTTAGATTAATTATAGACAGAAAGAGGGGGAATAATGGGGACACAGAACATGTGGTAGACCTGAGGAAGCATTCAAATCAAATTAGAGAGATAGCTGAACAAAATATAGTCAGAGGCCCAAGTTGGCTTCACTTAATCTTTACCTAGGGGACAATACAAATCTGCATTTTAAGCATCTTATCTGCCATCTTTCATTAGCAGCCAAGCTAGTAACAGCTAGGTACTGGAAATTCTTAGAGGATGCGACATTGATCACATGGTATAAAGAAGGATGATAATAAACTCTGACAGAAAAAATAACCAGTAAACTAAAAATAGCAAAGGGAATGAAACAGACACTTTTTCAGTGGACTGGCATGCTTTTATGATGTACAGTGTGAAAGAGGAAATCATGGGACCACCTCCATATTGTAAATGATTGATGTGGTAACCGTAATTGCCGTGCAAAAGCAATACAACAATTTAAGGGATGTGAACTCTGTTGTAATGTGACCTCATGTCTTCGGAAATGATGGGAGGATAGATTTTGTTCCAATACTGTTTCTTGTTGTTTTGTAGTGCAAGAAATTAAAAAAAAATGAGAATCATTGGATTGGCATAGAGATCATAGGTAAAAGCAATTAGAATGCACAGAATAAGCAAAAATGACATGCTTGCTTAAGATTTTTTTAATAGAAAGTTGATAAGAAAACAGGTCTTCAGTAGCAAATATGCTTAAACAGATTTCAGCATTAATATACTACAGCTCAAGAGTTTTAGCAATATATTTTGACCAAAAAAAGTGGGGGTGGGGCAGGAGGCATGACCAAATTTGCTTAGCTTCTCTGGAACATGCAGGGTAAAGAACTAGGTGAGAGATTATCACTGAGGGGAAGAAAGAAAGAAAAAATTAGGAAGCCAATCAGAATGGGATACTCCAATTTGAATGAAGATTGTAAAAGGGGATAGAAGCAGAGGCATAGGAAGGTCAGTTGGTACCCAGTGTGGGAAATTTCTTGTTCCCCCCCCCATTGTTTTGTTTTGGTTTTGTTGTTGTTGTTGTTTGCCTGCAAAATTGGTTTTATGTTATTTCATATTTTCTTACAAAGGAATGTGGATTCTGGGCCTCTGATAACAAGTAGGCAACTATGGACAGATACTTAAATCTACAGGATGGATTGTGTTATTTTATTTATATTTATTGTTTATTTATTTAATTAAATTAATTTTTAAAAACCTGCAAAGTGGTTTACCAAAACAAGAACAAAAAAAAACCCCACAGCAGTAAAATCAAGAAAAATTAACAATCCTACTTTAAAACATACAAAAGCTAAAATATTAAGATTAAAATTACTTCAACTTCCTAAGCATCTGGGTATGCTTGCCTAAAGAAGAATGCTTTTAGCAAAGTCACGTGCTTTGTTGCAATAGGCGGGGAGTTCCAAAGTGTGGGCGCTGTCACATTAAACAATGCAGTACAGATATTATGAGGAACCTGTAGTAGTGCTTGAAACTACTGAAGGGGAGGTTTTATTTATTGTGATTTCACCATGCTGTGTATTATCTAAAAAGGAAAACATTTATTTAAAAAATAGGACTGCACAGCAGCAATCTACTCTCATCATGATCAGTGGGACTTATTCCCGAGCCAACGGTGCATAAGATGGGCTGCAATCCTATGCACCCCTTGCATCCAACTTGTACCTAAAACTCTGCACAAGCCTGCACCAGAGAATTGTAGAGGTGGAAGGAACCCCTGAGGGTCATTTAGACAAACCCCTGGGGCAATGCAGGAATCTCAACTAGACCATCCCTGACCAATGGCCATCCGTCTTCTGTTTTCCCCCTCAGCCAAGACACACAACAACAGAGACTGGAGGTGGGGGGAAATATAAATTTTGACAATGGGGCAGATTTGTCAGGCGTGCACAGGAACAGCTTGAAGACTTTACACAGAGAGGAACCCCACACGGGTTTCCCCGCATGTAACGTAACAGGCAGGGAGCCAGCTCAGATAGAGAGAAAGACATTGGGGAAGGACAGGACAAAAGAGTACCAAAATCCGCCCATTTTATCCTCTTTGGGATGGTGGCGCTAGGGCTCTGGGAGCACCCTCCCCAAAATATTTACTTGTCTTCACTGTATTGTTACCACTGTTATTCTATAGTACAGATCCTTTTTTAATTTAAACACTTTCTCTAAAATTAAAACAGCAGAAGTAATCAGTAGCATAGATACCAAAGGAAAGGCGAGAGAATAGTCCCTAATAGATACAAGGGAGACACAGATACACGAGCACACAGAAGTAAATAATCCAGCCTTGGGGAGAGGGGTGGGAATGTACAGTTTGCTGTACTTAGCCTCGAGATGGGAGACTAAAAGGGCTTAAAAAATAAAAAATAAAAGTCTTGTGTCTAGGAATATTTTCCTGCAAAAGCATCAGACTGATTGTCAAAAGTGTGAACTTCATTAATAGACCCTATTTAAAGGAATTGTTCAATTAGCCACAGACTTGCTTTGCTGATTTTTCTCATCTTCTTTTAATTACACAACTGCTTTTGGGGGGTCCTAGCTTCATGCAGGGAAGACTGGGGTGTGTAACTGAGAGGGGGGATCCTGCCTTCATGCCGGGGAGGCTGGCGGCAAAGGGGAGGCTGGCCTGCTGAGTGCCCAGGGTGGCGCCGAGCTGCTCCAAGTAAACATTTTGCGCAGGCAAAATGGGATGGCAGCACTCCTATTGTCCTGCACACACCACTTTTGGGGGAAGCAGAGGCTTTTCGGAGGGGGATTGGGGCCCAAATGGGGTGCGCAGGACAAGCAGCAGCCTTGGCAGGCCTCCTCAGCAGCCCAGAAAGTCAGCCTATGTGAAGAAAACGAGACTAGGCCAAGTAGATTCGGCCTTGCCTTCGCCCCACCCCCAACCCAGCTAGCCAGTTGGCTGTGTGTAGGGGGCGGGGCGAAGGCAAGGCAAGGCCTAATCTACTCGGCCTAGTCTCAATTTCTTCACATAGGCCAACTTTCCAGGACCCAGGAAGCCCACCGGAGGGTAAGGCAGTAGGGCAGTTCATAAAAAACTTTTTAAAAATAAATAAATAAATAAATATGCCTGCTCTACTGAATTGAAATTTCAGCCTTTACAACATAGGAAAATGGCCAAGTAAACAGCTATTTTTGTGGAGGAGGCTCAAGATATTAACTGATATGCATGAAATTTCATCTACAGCTATATAATCCCTAGTGTAGGAAGATAAGACCTTTGGAGCAGGCATTTTAAAAAAAAAAAGTTTTTTATGAACCGCCCTAGTAGGGCAGTAATTGTTCCTTGATAATTTGTCACCCCCCTCCATGATGGTACCTGGGGCAGGGGGTCCCCGCCCCCTTTTCCTACACCCCTGGATAAAAGACAATGGACTAGCTGCATGAGAAAAGGAAAGAGTAAGTAAATGCAGGTAGAAGGACTGGCTCTCAGGTGAGACCTAATGCTTAAGGCAGTCTGAGATCACTTATGCTTGAAAGTTAAGATACTTTCATGCATTAGAATCAATATCTCTATATGTGTTGCTTTTTCTTTGATGTGTGCTTTAGTTGTAATTATTGCTTTTAAATCCTGCTAACTTGTCTCATCTATCACTGCTTTGTTCAGATGGTGGGGGGGGGGAGGTACTCCAATGGACTCCAGGTGTACATGCCTTTAAATAGGGTAGTATGATCCCTGTTGGGGTCATATTATAAGATAACTCCCAAAAATTATGTAACCCTGTGCCATATGAGGCAATATACTGTTTCGCCTAGGAAGCATTTTTATAGCAATTTCCCTTAAAGTAGCCTTAGAGCTATAGTCTGCCATAGGACTGGCTAAGAAGCAGTCACAAAATATGTGATCACCATATTTGAAAAGAGGCTATAATAGAGTTGAAAATGGAAACATCACACATGTTTTATGGGGGTAACATTGAATAAACCTAGGAGGGGACAGGGAACATTCAGAGGAATAGACAGCGGTGAAACACACGTAGTCATAGCTACTTCAATTTTAAAATAGGAAAGAGGCTGTCCTTCGTTTTCCTAATTTATTATTAAAGTGTTTGAAAATTAAGATTCCTTGCATATTTTCTATTGTAGTCATGCAAAGTTACATAAATGACAATAGGTTTTTAGAAAGATACTTCATAAGACTATATTTCTGATAATCTAAATGTCTTCAGTTTGATAGAATTTTTTAACAAGATGAAGAAATGGGAAGATATGGCAAATCTACCCTCCCAGTTCAGAGAACGTACCACAAGATTAGAAAGAAACTTTACAGTTTCTGCTGTAATTTTTAAGAAGTATGAACCCATTTTTCAGGATATTTTCAAGTACCCTCAAGATGACCAACCACGCCAGCAGAGAGGAAGAAAACAAAGGTATGGATTTCTTATATTAATTAAGGTATTAATACATTGTTGTTGTTTAAAAAACTAAGATTTGTATTTGACCCCATTTAATTGGAAGTAAGTTGCGTGTTAGTGTCATTGTAACCTAAGTAAATATGTTTAGTACCTTTTGTTAGCTAACTTCTTAGGAAATGCCCTCCCCAATCCTTGCTTTGCTCACCTGCACTAGTTCACCTGTCTCCTTTCTCTGTCCCCACCATCAATTACTCTCCTGCTTCTAAGTGTCTTTCCAGGCTTCTGACTGATGGGCAAAATTAGATGGCCATGCATACTCTCTGTATCCTTGCCCTGTTTAATGAAACAAAGAACTATGAGGATTGTGAGTGCTGCACAATCTCCCTCCCAACCTGAAAGCTCCTGAGCTGTCAATCTAGAAGGAAAAGAATAAGGAAATCTATGTGTGCAGCATTCACAATACAGCCCGAAGTGTGTCTGACTTTTCTATAGGAGTGGTATATTTTTGAGATCCTTCATTGTATAAATTAAAATATAATAATTTGTTTCTTTTTATGGCATCATTGCTAAAAAGGAGACAGCCTTGCACAGTCTCTGAAGTTTTTCAGTTTTCCTGGGTGCTGTTTGTTTATGCAAAAGGTAAGAACTGATGTTTAATATTGTGTTCCATAGCCTTCATGATACTATCTTTTAAGAGGTGTGATGATAGCAATGCATCTTAATAATTGCTCCAAAACTGTAGAATGATCTTTCTTTCATAACTGCCTCCTTCTACATTTGGATTTTGACTTGGTTAGCTAGTCTTCTGGTCTTCCCTTAAAAAAAAAAAGGTGTAATTAATATGGCCACGCTTCCCTTACATAGTGAGGGATGCTGTCCCTGTTTTGATGGTGTTGGTTTGTCTTTCTTTATTCAATTTTTACCCCTCCCCTCCTCACAACGGAACTCATAGTGTTAAACACATCAGTAATAAGATTGTTTGTTTAGTATTTAAAACAAACAAATCCACAGCATCATTGTCTCAAACAGTGATTTCAGGGTTTCCAAGAACAGTATCTTTCTGTCCATCAAATATCTGGGTAAAGAAGGATGTTTTTCAGTTCCTCTTGAAAGGTATTAAAAAGGAAGACTCACTTCACCAGGGAAAGCATTCCACAAATTGGGAACCACTACTGAAAAGTCCCTTTTATTACCATTTTCATTGTGTTTTGTTTCTCTGAGCTTATTGATTTCAGTCAACCTTGCTCCTAGTTAAGTACACATAAGATTGTATCTTTAATACAGTCTTGCTTGTACTGATGTTTGGGTATCTGAAAATTGGCTGAAAGCCCTCCCTTTTAAAGCTTGATGGGAAATAGCATAGCCATTCTTGTTCTCTTTAACAAGCTTGGAATTATGGGTGTTGGCTGTTAAATGGGACTTCTGTTTTAACCTTGTGTATAGATTTATCTTAAGTGTCTCTAATTTGTCTGAAGGTATGAAGTGTCTATATAATTTGTGGAAGAGGCTTTGGTTTACACCCATTGTAGACTGTTGTCCTAACAATTCTTACACTTCTGATGGCTTAAATCAACTATAATAACAAGTACAAAAAAGTTGTTGTCTAAACTGAGTATTTCTATTGGCTTTAAACATCTAGTCCTACTTTATGTGCTGCTTTATTTGTAGTGGTAACTGTTGTGAAAAGGTTGACTGAGTAAATATACAACATTCTTAATCTGTTGTTACAATGTAAGAAAATAATATGAGCATCACAGCTCATTGAGATGGAATACAGTTCCTAGAATGCGTTCTGTTTCAAAACCCACCATGAATTTGTTTTCAAAGGAAAAAATAATTGTTAATTTCTTGCTGAGATTCATACCAGTTGAGCAGGGGTGGGCAAGAAGGTATACTGAGATCTACTGGTAGATCTCTGGATGATTTGAAGTAGGTTGGCAAGGATTTCTGACACTCTGTAGTTTAACATCTCCCTGTGAGCTGAATTCTGATACTCAAAACAAATTTATTGACTCATAATTCTTTTCTTCTATGCCTTTTGTACTTGGCTCTGGATAGTGAATCTTGGATTTTAAAACCAAAGTAGATATTGCAACCCTGAAAACTGCCCACTTCTGCAAGTAAAGTACAGAATAATTGCTTGGACAATGATTCTAAAAAGGGAGACTGATGGAAACAAATTGGCTAGGATTATAGGGGTTAGTGTCAGAAACTACAGGACTTTTTGTCTATCACTTTTTTATTAACCTTTTTATTTTTAAGTATTAAAGACTTGCAATTTAATGAGCACTATTAATGAGCTGCTGTCTTGTAGCTTATTATTCAGTCCATGAGAACATGCTTTTTGTTGTTGTTGCAAGAATGGCAGATCCCTCCCATGGAATACTTAAGGCTCTAAAATGGGATAATGTAGCTTGTAAACTGTGAAATGGAGTATCACATGCACAGGCTTCATTTGCTTTTGACAAATAGCCATGGGACCTTGTTTGCACTGTTTTTGAGGGTTTCTTCTGCATTTATCATGGCAACCACATTTCAAGGACAAGTTTGGGCTTGCCTGTGTGACCAGCTTTGCTTAAAGATAAGCACTTGCAACTTCCTTTCTCTGCACAGAAAGTAATATAGATTTATTGCTTGCTACTTCTGGTGCAGATGAATTAGCCTCTTGCCTAATGTGTGCGGTAAGACAAGTGCTAAGGTACTGTAAACTAGCATAGTATTAACAATACAGTTGCTGATGATTAGTTATTCTGCTTCTCAGATTTTAAGTAATTCAATATTATCTGTGGTTTCTTTAAGGTGGAAATGTTCTTTATTTGAGGCAGCAATTAAACAGTAGCAGTATTCTCACTTTTTTGCTATTTAATTATTTTAAAGGAAAATAGCAAATAGGAAATTAGAGAGTAATATGGCTGAACTTTGAAATATCAGTTGTCCTAACGCTCCTGCTTTGGAAGTTATTATATGTACAGTTTTTAGTTTATAGTATTACAGTGTTAATGTAAATTATCTGTAATTTACATGACAACAGTTTTAAATCTGATGTCAGTAGGTGTCTGATCCATGCATTTACATTTATAATGTATTTACATACCTGTTCCAGTATTGCATATGCACATGGATTAATGAACACTGTTGATGCTAAGCTGGTGCTCTTCAGATGTTGTTGGAGTACAACTCCTATTTAATTCTGATCACCACTTGTGCTGTCTGAGGCTGTTGGAAGTTGGAGTCCAAAACATTTAGAGGGCAGCAGGTTGGAGAAGTTTGGAGCGCTTTTTAATCAACATTTCTTTATAATACGTTGTAGGATATCATAACACAAATTGATTTCTAAACAGTGAGAACTTAAGTACAGTAAGAAAGGAGTAATATTTTTACATTAACATTTAAACTTCTAAAAAGGAGCATGTAATATTTCAGAATGCATTTTTATATTTACCCAGAGGGAATACTGAACATTTTCCCATGCTTTATTTTTCAGTCAAATCTTTTTTGATAGTAACAATGAACGATGTATGTGTTTTTAAAAGATTCATGAGTAAAGGACTGTAAGGTAATATTGGTAACTGTCCAATCTTAAAATTTACGGTCATTTGCATTTTTTTGAGAATTCTGAAATCTTCTTAAATGTAATTCAAATCTTGTTTGTAATCTCTCAGGCAATTTCCCTATGATCAGTGATGACTTAGTCAATTCCTACCATCTATTATTATGTGTCCTTGATCTAGTCTATGGAAATGCTCTCCAGTGCCCAAATCGTAAGGAGCTTCTGAATCCTAGTTTTAAAGGTACGTTTTAAAAATCTCTTTATAATGCTTCTCATGGTATGCCACAAATTCATTATTTTGATTTTTTAAAAAACAAAACCTTGCTTTTTTAGTTTGGCTTTGAGTGTAGTGAACCAAATATTACACTGAAAGATTAGGTGCGCCACACTGAGCGGAACTCTAAAAAGGATTAAATATAATGCAGGTTGTTCACCCTTTTGCTTTATCTGCACATTTAATTGTTCTCTAACTTTGCCATAGAAAATACAGCAGGCCAAAGAACATATTGTTTATCCATACACAGGGCTGGATTGATGAAAAGTGAAGGGAGAGAGCATGGTTTGTATCATAGTCTTCAAGAAACAAAAATTCCTTCATAAAACAGCTAATTGATTCACACAAAAAAGTGCAAATGTTTGCCGCACTGACAGCTATGGTCGGGGAATGAATACTGATTTTAAACCCTGAATCATAAATTTTAGTTGAGAAAGTGTTATTTTTAATATAAATAGGTATATAGGGAATTTTCAATTTTGCCTACTGCGTCCACTCCTTGGTGCTGATGTAGTATCTATTGCTGATGTTATTTCTGTTGTCTGGTCTTTGACTGCAATAAAGATTGATTGAGTGTTGGAATTTTTTTTCATATTAAAATTTAATAAGCCTGGAGCATGCAAAATATTTTTACTCCTCTCTTCCCCTCCCTACTCCCGATGCTACTTGATATCATAGGGCTGCCTGAAGACTTCCATAGTAAAGATTTTAAGGTGTTGTCTGAAACTCCTTGCATCATTGAAAAGCTCTGCTCCTTACATGATGGTTTAGTATTGGAAGCCAAGGGTATAAAAGAACATTTTTGGAAGCCCTATGTGAGGAAACTTTTTGAGAAAAAGGTATGTAACTAATTTTAAAACTTTATGCTTCATTGGTGATTTGTCATTATTCCATTGCTTGCACTTAACACTAGTTCTGTTTTCTTGTAGATTCTAAAGGGAAAGGAAGAAAATCTGATGGGCTTACTGGATCCTGGAAACTTTGGAGAAAGTTTGTGAGTTTTGTAGAACAATAGCATTGGTAGTCACAGAATTTGCTGGATACAGAGGTTCCATTAGTTTGCTCTCAATCTATCACAACATCCCTCACCTCTTAGAGCTAAGTTTTGAAGCCCAGTCTATCACTGGTAATGGTACGAAATTTGGTCCTGAAAATCACCATATTTTGAACCACTCAGTTTTAGATACTTGTGAAATCCTGGGCTATAATTTTTTAGCTTCCTCAAATGCATTTGTACCTTTTAAAGGTATTTTAAACAGGAGCATCCTTGACAAATTGCCTAAATGTATGTATGTGTTGGTGTGGGTGTGTATGTATGTATGTACAGTGGTACCTCGGTTTAAGAACAGACCTGTTTACGAACGATTCGGTTTACGAACTCCGCAAAACCGGAAGTAGTGTCCCGGTTTGCAAACTTAACACGGTCTCAGAATGGAATCCAAACAGTGGAAGGGCACCAGCAGCAGGAGGCCTCAATAGGGAAAGTGCGCCTCGGTTTAAGAACAGTTTCGTTTTAAGAACGGACTTCTGGAATGGATTAAGTTCGTAAACTTGAGGTACCACTGTATATATATATGTTTATTAAATTTCTATCCCACCCCTTCTTCCAATCATCCATTTGCCTTTGAATGTGCACCAAAGTCCCAAGGTTAGTTGAGTTTTCCTAGCTCTCTTTTCACCTTGAAATATTAAAAGTCAATGGTTGGACCCTAGTTTTCTTTCTGTCTCCCCCTTTTCCTTTAACCCACAAAAATCTGCTTCTAGGAGTTGGGAGATTTCCTCTACATTAACAAATGATCAACTTAAGATCCAAATTATTTCCTATGTTTGCATTATCATAACTTGGTTCAAGATAAATTGGGGGATGAACAAGCGTTTTGTCCAAACATGTAGCTGCTGGACCAAGGCTTAATATCTTGGCTTCGATTACATTTAATGGAAGACTTCCTGGTTTGATTGCTTGCCTGGGGAAGCAAGGAACAAGGCATCTGCATATGTACCTGAAAGGCTAATCCATATCTTGGCTTCATAAACTAGAGAGGTGATAATCTGAGCAGAGCAGTTCTGTCAGCAGTTTCATCTTATACAGTTAGATATCTGCTGGTTACTTATATTATATTTTGATAGTTCTCAGTAGGGCTTTTTCAACTGGAACTCACCAGAACCCAGTTCTGGTCCCCCTCCAGAGTCATTACAGTGGTACCTCGTGTTACGGACGGGATCTGTTCTGGAGGGCCATCTGTAACGTGAAATGTCCGCACTTCAAAGCACTGTGTCTGTGCAGGCGCACAGCGCAATTTGGCGCTTCTGGGCAGGCACGAGCAGCGAAACCCGGAAGTAACCCATTCCAGTACTTCCGAGTTGCCGCGGGACATAACGCAAAAAGATGCAACATGAAGCAGGGCAGCAGTGTTTGCAGGGCAGCGGCTGAAGAAGGAGCCAAAAGGGGTTTCTTGTGGGTGTGATTCTTGTGGCTGATTAGCTGCTTTCCCTGGTCAAAGGTCAGAGGGGGCAGGGTTTCTGTTGAGGCAGGTGATTAGCTGTGGGAGGAGCTTATCAGTGTTTGCAGGGCAGCGGCGCGCGCCTATCGGCGCGCGCAGTTTGAACCATCTTTTAGATTTAGGGGAGCTAGTCTCAAGCCCAACGACACATTCTCAAGATGGAGGGGGAGGGAACAGCTGCAGTCGCCTGCGGTTCCTGCGCAATGTTTGCCATCTTGCCAAAGGTTGCAGGCAGCTTTACGTGCAGCAATTGCATGTTGATTGCCCTCCTAAAAGACAAAGTCCAGCAACTGGAGGAACGTGTAGCTACGCTCCAAAGAATTAGAGAGCTGGAGCTCTTCTTGGAAGCAACAGAGCACACCGTCTCCACCAAGGAGGAGACAGGGGACTCCCCTGAGAAGGAGGCTAGTTCACCAACACAGGAGCCCGATATGTGGAGAAACGTGACTCAAAGAAGTAGGAGGCCCAGGGTTCGCTCTGATTGTCTAGAAATACACAATCGCTTTGAGGTCCTCTCCCCTAGCATGGAAGACGAAGAGCAGACTCCATTTGAGGATCTCTCCCTCATTACAGTCGATCACGTATATGAAGATGAGCAGCAAAGTCAGTCCTCAGGGAATGTGCAGGCGACCTTGGAACGGACCGCTCACAGAAGAACCCTGACCAAACCTAAGAGAAGGCGTGTAGTGGTGATAGGGGATTCCTTACTGAGGGGAACAGAAGCAGTGATCTGTGGGCCTGACAAGATGTCTCGGGAAGTGTGCTGTCTCCCCGGGGCTAAGATCCAAGATGTAACTGAACGACTGCAAGGAATCATAAAACCCACTGACAAATACCCCTTCCTCTTGGTTCATGTGGGAACCAATGACACTGCAAGCAATAGCCTCCAGAAGATCAAAAGAGACTACGAGGCTCTGGGCAGGAAATTGAAGCAATTAAATGCACAAATCGTCATCTCATCTGTCCTCCCAGTTGAACGACGTGGCCCAGGGAGAGAGAGGAAAATAGTGGAAGTAAACAGCTGGCTTCGCAAATGGTGTAAACAGGAACGGTTTGGATTCTTAGATCACGGACTGCAGTTTCTTGAGGATGGACTTCTGGCAAGCGATGGGCTGCACCTCACAACGGTTGGGAGGAATGTTTTTGCCAAAAAACTAAGAAACCTCATCAGGAGGGCTTTAAACTGACTAATGTGGGGGAGGGAGACAGTGCTCCTGAAGGTAAGAGTCTATTAATTGATGAAGATGATCATCCAAATGTCATAGACCAAATGGAGCAAGCAGCAAGCAGACCTAGTGGTGGGAGGAAAAAATCCTTAAATAAGAGACACGGGGGAATGACTAATGGACTTCAATGTCTGTACACTAATGCACAAAGCATGGGAAATAAACAAGATGAGCTTGAGCTCTTGGTACAGCAAACTAAATATGACATAATAGGCATCACTGAAACCTGGTGGGATAAGTCCCACGATTGGAATGTAAAAATGGAGGGATACAATCTATTTCAGAGAAACAGACCAGACAAGAAAGGAGGAGGAGTGGCGTTATATGTCAGGGATGTGTATACCTGTGAAGAGATCCAAGATTTAGAACCTCAAAGCCAAAGTGAGAGCATTTGGGTCAAAATTAAGGGAGAGAAGAATAATAGTGATCTCATTGTGGGAGTTTACTATAGATCCCCAAGCCAAACGGAGGACATAGATGATGCCTTCCTGGAACAGATGGCCAAGCATGCAAAAGGAAGGGAGATAGTAGTAATGGGGGACTTCAATTACCCAGATATTTGTTGGATGTCAAACTCAGCCAAGAGCATAAGGTCAAACAGATTCCTCACTGGCCTTGCAGACAACTTCATTGTCCAGAAAGTGGGAGAAGCAACAAGAGGAACAGCCATTTTAGATCTGGTCCTAACCAATGTCGATGACCTGGTTAATGGGGTAGAAGTGGAAGGATCATTAGGCGCAAGTGATCATGCTCTTCTGAAGTTTACTATACAACGGAAAGGAGCAGCCAAGCATACTAGGACTCAATTTCTTGACTTTAAGAAAGCCGACTTCATAAAACTTAGGGAAGTGCTGGGTGAGATCCCATGGACAGTAATACTAAAAGGAAAGGGAGTTTGTGATGGCTGGGAGTTTGTTAAGAGGGAGATAGTAAAAGCACAACTTCAGGCAATACCAATGAGACGGAAACATGGAAGGTGCCTAAAGAAGCCAGGGTGGCTATCTAAAGAACTTTTAACTGAGTTAAGATTAAAAAAGGATGTGTACAAAAAATGGAAAAGGGGGGAAACCACCAAAGAGGAATTCAAACAAATAGCCAGCACGTGTAGACACAAAGTCAGAAAAGCTAAAGCACAGAATGAACTCAGGCTTGCTAGAGAGGTTAAAAGCAACAAAAAAGGCTTCTATGGGTATGTTCGTAGCAAAAGGAAGAACAAAGAAACAGTGGGGTCACTCAGAGGAGAAGATGGTGAAATGCAAACAGGGGACACAGAAAGGGCTGAACTCCTCAATACCTTCTTTGCCTCAGTCTTCTCCGATAAAGAAAACAATGCCCGACCTGAAGAATTTGGAGCAAAAGATTCAGCAGAGGAAACACAGCCCAGAATAACTAAGGAGATAGTACAAGAATACTTGGCTAGTTTAGATGTATTCAAGTCTCCAGGGCCAGATGAACTGCATCCAAGAGTATTAAAAGAACTGGCAGATGTGATCTCAGAACCACTGGCAGTCATCTTTGAGAATTCCTGGAGAACAGGCGAAGTCCCGGCGGACTGGAGGAGGGCAAATGTTGTCCCTATTTTCAAAAAGGGGAAAAGAGAGGACCCAAATAATTACCGCCCAGTCAGTCTAACATCAATACCAGGGAAGATTCTGGAGCAGATCATTAAGCAAACAATCTGTGAGCACCTAGAAAGGAATGCTGTGATCACCAATAGTCAGCATGGATTTCTGAAAAATAAGTCATGTCAGACTAACCTGATCTCATTTTTTGACAGAATTACAAGCCTGGTAGATGAAGGGAACGCAGTGGATGTAGTCTACCTTGATTTCAGCAAGGCATTTGACAAGGTGCCCCATGATATTCTTGTAAAGAAGCTGGTAAAATGCGGTCTTGACTATGCTACCACTCAGTGGATTTGTAACTGGCTGACTGACCGGACCCAAAGGGTGCTCATCAATGGTTCCTCTTCATCCTGGAGAAGAGTGACTAGTGGGGTGCCACAGGGTTCTGTCTTGGGCCCGGTCTTATTCAACATCTTTATCAACGACTTGGATGATGGACTCAAGGGCATCCTGATCAAATTTGCAGATGACACCAAACTGGGAGGGGTGGCTAACACCCCAGAAGACAGGATCACACTTCAAAACGACCTTGACAGATTAGAGAACTGGGCCAAAACAAACAAGATGAATTTTAACAGGGAGAAATGTAAAGTATTGCACTTGGGCAAAAAAAATGAGAGGCACAAATACAAGATGGGTGACACCTGGCTTGAGAGCAGTACATGTGAAAAGGATCTAGGAGTCTTGGTTGACCACAAACTTAACATGAGCCAACAGTGTGACGCGGCAGCTAAAAAAGCCAATGCAATTCTGGGCTGCATCAATAGGAGTATAGCATCTAGATCAAGGGAAGTTATAGTGCCACTGTATTCTGCTCTGGTCAGACCTCACCTGGAGTACTGTGTCCAGTTCTGGGCACCACAGTTCAAGAAGGACACTGACAAACTAGAACGTGTACAGAGGAGGGCAACCAAAATGGTCAAAGGCCTGGAAACAATGCCTTATGAGGATCAGCTAAGGGAGCTGGGCATGTTTAGCCTGGAGAAGAGGAGGTTAAGGGGTGATATGATAGCCATGTTCAAATATATAAAAGGATGTCACATAGAGGAGGGAGAAAGGTTGTTTTCTGCTGCTCCAGAGAAGCGGACACGGAGCAATGGATACAAACTACAAGAAAGAAGATTCCACCTAAACATTAGGAAGAACTTCCTGACAGTAAGAGCTGTTCGACAGTGGAATTTGCTGCCAAGGAGTGTGGTGGAGTCTCCTTCTTTGGAGGTCTTTAAGCAGAGGCTTGACAACCATATGTCAGGAGTGCTCTGATGGTGTTTCCTGCTTGGCAGGGGGTTGGACTCGATGACCCTTGTGGTCTCTTCCAACTCTATGATTCTATGATTCTATGAACACGAGGTATGACTATAAGAGAACAAGGAGGGGTGTTCATGGTGAGTTCCGGCACCTCTTTTTCTAGATAAATAGTGCTGATTCTCACTATTTAGATTGATGCCATAACAAAAGTCTCATTTTTAATTATTATTTTGAGGAAATAAATGTTGGCTTAGTAGTCACACTTTGTAAAAGTTATCATAGAAGGAATCAAAGATCCAACAGTTTTCTGTGGTAACACTTTGTAGAAATTCTAACCCTGTTTGACTTTTCTCATGACAGAAGCGAAAAGGCCTAGGAAGACCCTTTTTACTGAAACGCTTCCCTCTGTTCTGTTGCAGTCACTTATATTTTGAGTACTCAACACTGTTTATCTCTCCCCCCACACCCCCAAATATTATAGCAAAGCCATCAACAAGGCCTATGAGGAGTACATATTGTCAGTTGGAAATCTAGATGAGCGAATATTTCTTGGAGATGATGCAGATGAAGAGATAGGAACCTTGCGAAGATGCTTAAATACAGCCTCAGGCATGGAAACAGCCAAAAGAGTTCAAGTGAAATATAATCTGCAGGAGCATTTTGAACGAGTGAGTATAGTGTGGTCTATCGTGTGTTCTATTGGTGAGTTGTTGTCTGTCCTTAGAATAGTCATAGTAACATATTGCCCATGGTCAGAATTACATCTCTGGGTGTATTTGTTTCTCTGGTGCATTTCCAGGCCCAAATCAAAGTAAAGGTTTAAAGCTTTACAGTAATAACTTTAAGATCTTCTGCTGTGCTCACCCTCAGGTTGGCAAGTTGGGTTGCCAGGATGGAAATGCACCTCTTTATGGTGGTCCCACAGCCATGCTGGCCCTTCCATTGGGCCAGCACCAAATCTCTATGTTGCAGACCTCGGGGAAGGCCCTGAAGATTCCAGACATGATGCTTGTTAACCAAGTGAGGGTCTCACTCAGGCTTCCTCAAACTTGGCCCTCCCAAATGTTTTTGGCCTACAACTCCCATGATCCCTAGCTAGCAGGACCAGTGGTCAGAGATGATGGGAATTGTAGCCTCAAAACATCTGGAGGGCCGAGTTTGAGGAAGCCTGGTCTAACTGAATTACATTCTCTCCAATTTTGTTAAGTGTTGATTTATAGCATTTTGAAGTTTTAATTTTAACCTTTATCTCTTATTTTGCTTGTAAGCTCTTTAGATGGGGTTTGACCTAGAAAAGTGACCTAGAAATATTTTAAATCATGAAATAATTAATTTTTATGTAATCATTGTAGTAACTTCAGTTCTTGAAATATTTTCATGTTGCTGCTGTTTAGGCAAAATCCTTTAGAATAGCAACACCTCTTACTGGTCGAAAGTATATAAAGGAGAGCGACCCGTGTACAAGTCCCATTTCCATAGCCACATACAGCTTGACCCGACTTCATACAATGCTGACAGGCCTGAAAAATGCCCCTAGTGAAAATCTTGAGCAGATTTTCAGGTTAGTAGAATCACTGCTTTAAAATGAGTTGATCTTATCTTCCTGGAACATTACAGACCGGAAAGCCAAATATAGAAAACAAGAATTTTTAGATTAATTGAAGGAGTTTGAAATTATATTACTTCAGAATACATAGTATTGTGATCACAGATGCATGAACAGCTTTGTCATTTCCCCCCTCTCTCCATTTGTGCAGAGATACAGTTCTCTGGTAACCTTTTAAGATTACATGTAGCCTCTTTGTGTATAAGAAAGCATACACTGTGTTCTTTTTATGCTCCCCTATTCTTGGATGAAATAACGACACCTGTTTTTATAACTGGCATTTAATGGTATTTCATTACCATGGTAAATCAGTTTATTTGTTGGAAATGCAACACAACAAAATGTAATAAAATTAGCAAAACTAAACATGCACAGTTCCATCTTGTGGTGGCATTTCATGCTAGTCCTACTCACAGTAGACCCATTGAAGTTAATGGACTAGGCTAACATAGGTTTGTTAGTTTCAGTAGGTCTACCCTAAGTAGACCCTGGCTGAAGGCAGTATGTTAAAAATAAAATAATTCTATGAACAATGGCTGGATAAAAGTGGTATTACTTCATGGTGTTCTGAAAAACCATATCACCCCTTTCTTCTTAATTTACAAAAAAAAATAATTCATTTTTTTCTTGCCAGGGCTTGTTCCAGGGATCCTTCTTTGTCAATTGCCAACAGGGTGAAAGAAATGTATGACATTTATTGTCAGAGAACACCGTCACAGGGAGAACCTGGTAGCTTCTCTAAAGGTAAGGCCATACTATGCTCTTATATAAAGCAACTTCCATTGTGTTCTGATATTTCCAGTGATCCCTGCACACAGTGCAGCTAGTATTTGAAAGCTGCCTGGCCTTTGAACATGTGTTCTGTCCGAAAACTGATTCATCTGGAAATAGTGCAGTATAGCCTTATAAGAACATGTTTGTAATTTCTATTTGTTTCAAGGGATTTTAAAGTAATTATTGTTGTTTGGAAGCATTCCCCTCCTCCATTATGATTCTTTTTAATGGCTGCTGACGAAATCTAGCCCCAAGTCTTGAATTTCTTTTCTTAATGTGCAGAAATTGTTGGAAAACACTTTCGTCTTGCTGAGGTCCTTTATTATAAGGTATTGGAGTCTGTCATTGAGCAAGAAAAGAGAAGACTAGGAGATGCTGATTTATCTGTAAGTAAGTCAGAATAGTTCGCATAAATTTTCAACATTTTTTATTTCAAAAGAAACTAATACAAAATGAAATACTTACCTACAATAAGAATTATGGTAATCAGTCCATAAGCTGGCACCAATTTAGTCATTGTTTTCTGCAGGGTCTTTAGGATTGCCCAACCTCATAGTTTGTGTAAACATAATGTTAAACTAATGAAATTTCTGTTGCCTTGAGATCAAAGCAGTTTATCCTCTTCTATGCAATAGTATAACCTGTCCTCCAGAGAAATTGCTATGTGAGTTGCAGTCTCCATGACAGTGAATAAAATGGTCATTTTAAAATGCTCATATATATAAACCTTGGCAGTATGAAAAACATTTAATATTGTTGACAGGTATTGTTATCCCAGTTGTCCCAGAATAACCAACAGACGCTGGCTGCATGATAAGTCCGTTGCCCAGAAGGGATCTGTCTTTATAAGTGGATGAGACCTGTGAGGTGTGCATATTCCTCAACAAAGAAATGCTGCCTTCCTAAATTGAAATTAAATGAGGAGTCTGTGTGTGCAGAAGATTCATGAACATGGGTCTTCCTGTCCTAGTGATTGGCGATAACCATGAGGTTTAGGAACGAGTGATAGAGATGCATAACTCAGACATTTTCCTTTGCCTGTTCAGTGTCAACTTCCACCTTACTGGTGCAAATTAGTTAGTGGCAAATTATATCGTGTTAGATTTTTTAAAGGACTTGCTTGAATGAAGAAATGCTTTTTACGTTTTTATGCTGAACTGATTGAATTCTTCACTGTACAACACTTTTTCTATCCTAGGGGATTCTGGAGCATGATGTGTTTCACAGATCTCTCATGGCTTGCTGCCTTGAGATAATTATTTACTCTTACAAAGCAACTGATAGTTTCCCATTCATCGCCGATATATTTGATGTTCCTGCCTTTCACTTTTATAAGGTGAATTATTTTTTACCATTTGCTCTGACTTCTAAGAGTCAGCAAGGAAAATGTTATAATTTATTAAGAAGTTAACACCTTTTAATTTTTGAGAATGCTATTGAATTTCATAGTAGTTTCAAAGACATAACAATGTATGTTTGTTTAAACTTGCAATATTTGTTATAGGTGATAGAGATTCTGATTAGAGCAGAAGATGGCCTTTGCAGAGAGGTAGTGAAGCACCTCAATCACATCGAAGAGCAGATTTTAGAAAGTCTGGCATGGAAAGCGGAATCACCGTTGTGGGACAAAATCAAAGAAAATGAAAATAAAGTTCCCACATGTGAGGAGGTAAAATACGGGGCTTATCTGCCGTGTGTGTACTTATTTAGTACTTGCCGTGTGTGTACTTATTTAGTACTTGGGAATTTATTCTGCCTGTTTAACCAAAATGGGAAGGATTTAGCCCCCGTTCATCAGCTGAGAAGCAGAGGGCTGACTTCTGTTTTAGCAGTCTGTCTGAATTGAACCCCACACACCTGTCAGTCAGATTCTAAGCCCAGCCTGTGGAGAGTTACCACCAACTTAACCCTAAACCAGCTCTATCCAACCTATTACCCTATGGAAGTTTCAGGCTACAACTCCCATCATCCTTGATGGTTGGCCATTCTGGCTAGGGCTGATAAGAGCTGTGGTCAGCAATCATTGCCCCTCTCCCCTACCCCGTTCCTCTACTGAGGCAGCTCCTTAAAAACTGTGGTGTTTGCCAGCAGTGCTTTTTCTTGTAGTCAGTGAAGCTATTTAGGATGCATGGATTCAGGTGTTCAGCCAATTCTACATTAAAACTGCCAGCAGCTTGGCCTCTAGGAATATAATGGGCACAAACATCCCTTCAGTCTTCATGTCTTGCTATTGGTCAATAATGGGTCCTCCTTTCCTTCAGACATCATTTGATTGTTCAGTATCTCATTTTCTTTGCCCAGTAAGAGCAAGAGGGTGAGTGGAATGGGGGGAGATTATTTGCCAGCAGGCTTATCATATAGGTTTAAGCAGACGTTCATACAGATCCAGCTCATTGTCCCTCACTACTTTCTGCAAGAAAACACTGAACCAGCAATTTTTAAGAAAATCTAAAGGTGTACATTAAGTAAAGAACTATTCCCCTCCAATGTGCCCAACTGATCTAGTTCTATTAAAATGTCATTGAAGTCTGTCACAGCAGTCCAGGATTATTACTGGAATTTCTGGCTCCTGCATGAAGTAACTAGAAAACAGATTAATCGTGTTTATTTAACTGGTACTGTGGCTGCAGTCTTGTACCACCTTCCTGTGAGTAAGTACCATTGAATTAAATAGGACTTGCTTCTGAGTAGACATGTATAGCAGGCAGTAAGGCACAGATCAGATGTCATGTTTCTAGATATCTCAACCATGCTATGAGATTGTGTGCTTTCCTGTTCCTACATGTTTATTTATTTAAATAAATGTATGGTCTCTTAAAAAAAAGAAAACAGATCAGATTAAAATCCCCCTTCCCAGTTTGCTTATAACTGGAATTTTCTATTATATTTAGATCCCAACTTACTATTGTTACAGCTTCCTAGGGTTTTCCAAAACTGTTGTTCAAATCTTGGGTTGCAGGGAAGACTGGGACATCATTAGCCACAGTTTGCACTAGATTAAAACCATGATTTGAAGCAATTTTGGTAAATGGTAACTCCTGTTCTGGACATAACAGTGGAGGTTAAAAAATCAACAGAAAAGCAGCAGGGAGAAAAAACTCTAAAAGGCTGCAGAATGTTCTTCTAATGGCTGAACTGGACTACAGAGAGCAACATTTTTAAAGAGTTTTTGCAAGGATAAAAAATGCATGAATCTTATGTTTTTAGGTAATGCCATCTCAGTATTTTGAAAAGTCAAATGGGAACAGTGTGGCAGGTTCCCCTTTAACCCCAAGGAGGCTGAATGAGATTCGTGCTGAAACTGGAACACTGGGAAAGGGTAAGATTTACTCAGCTTATCACAAGGTGCATCTTGTCTCAGTGTTTGCACATCAAGAATATTACTACCTAAACACCACCTCGTATTGGACAGGGCATGATCATATTGGGAAAAAGGCCTGAGGATGATGATAATCAACTGTGACTTAGGTTGGCGTATTCACAAGGAGCATTCTCTTCCATGAAATTGACATAGTAAAATAATCTGACAACCTTGCCACATCCAAAATGTACATGAGCCCTTAATCTGATGTTTTGAGTGGGATTAAACTTTTAACAAGGCGGCATTGGATTACATGCAATTCTCCCCCCACTTTCTTTGTCAATCTGCAGGCCTTTCATCTTCTCCAACCACACTTTATGAGAGATACAGCTCTCCGACAAGTAACCCTACAAGGAGAAGGCTCTTTGTTGATAATGACCCCCCTACTGAGGCCACTCGGACTCCTGTGAGGGTCTCCCAGCAGCCCGTGATCAGTACAATGTCTGTTCAAAACGTCTCCACAGAAACAATACCTGTCACTCCTGTGCCTGGGCAGACTTTAGTAACTGTAGCGACCGCAACTGTGACTGCAAATAATGGACAGACAGTTACAATCCCAGTACAAGGTAAGGAGGATGCATGGTCTTTGCAAGATGTAGGAAATAACCATTACGGTGGCTCCCAGTGCCATCGTTGGGGTGTGGATTGTAGTGAAGTGGGTGAATCAAATAATTGAAGAGTTTGAAGGTACCCCTTCTCAGTAGGGACCCTCTTAGGAGTTCTTCCACCCTCAGAAGGGGGGGGGGGGCGGCGGCGGCGGCGTGTGGCAGCCCACAAGAGTGCGTACTCTGTGGCAACCCCTAAATAGTGGAATTCCCTCCCCATGAAAGTATGTTTGCACCTTCTGCCATAACCTTCTGCCATATAACGAAGGTGCAACTTTTAACCCTGACCTTTGACACTTGAGGTATCTATTTTTAGACCAGGGTGAGAGGGTCTGTAGGGTAGAAGTAAGAGAGTAAATAGTGTCCCCCAAATTCAGACTTCCCAGTACGCAAGCTTCTTTCAGCCCCAGAAGCAAATTGGCTTCCCCCCTTTTTCTCAAATTTCAGTATGTACATTTTCATATACTTCCCTAAGTAGTAGGAACCTTTTGTTCCAAATGTTTCTGGATTTTCTCCTAGCGGTCCCTTTGCAGCATTTATTTGCTCTTCCTTTTACAGGCATTGCCAATGAAAATGGAGGAATAACTTTCATTCCAGTCCAGGTCAACGTAAGTGGGCAGGCCCAGCCACTGCCCAGTTCCATCCAGCCTCTCAGTGCCCAGACCCTTGCTGGGACTCTCAGTACTCAACAAATGACTGGCACAGCCCTTCAGTTACAAGGCCAGTTCCAGCAGATTGCCCTTCCCGGAGAGCGACAAAAGCAGCAAATGGGCAGTAGCAGTGCTAAGTCCAGGAAGGCCGGCTCACTCGCACTCTTCTTTAGAAAGGTACATCCAGCATAGAAAATCACATGTGTCACTACAGTGCTGACTTGGCTGGAAATCCAAGCTTGCTTTCTTAGGGTAAGAACATCCTCAGACAGGGAGATGTGTATGATAAACTCAGACCATTTTTTTCTAAGTCCACTCTGCCCATCGTAAATAAGTGTTCAAAATCCACATTGTTCTAGCTGATTTTACTGCAGCATTCCTCAGTCCTCAGTCATCTTCAGACATATTAGTTTGAACTTCATACAATCTCTTCCCTTTTATGATGGTGATTTAGAAGAGGTTGTTGTGCCTTTCACATTTATACAGAGTACCACCCCATAAGTAAAGGTAAAGGTACCCCTGCCCGTACGGGCCAGTCTTGACAGACTCTAGGGTTGTGCGCCCATCTCACTCAAAGAGGCCAAGGGCCAGCGCTGTCCGAAGACACTACCGGGTCACGTGGCCAGCGTGACATCACTGCTCTGGCAAGCCAGAGCCGCACACGGAAACGCCGTTTACCTTCCCGCTAGTAAGCGGTCCCTATTTATCTACTTGCACCCGAGAGTGCTTTTGAACTGCTAGGTTGGCAGACGCTGGGACCGAACAACGGGAGCGCACCCCGCCGCGGGGATTCGAACTGCCGACCTTACGATCGGCAAGCCCTAGGCGCTGAGGCTTTAACCCACCCCATAACTGCTTCTTATTGATTGATTGATTGATTGATTGATTGATTGATTGAATCTGCAAAGGGCATTTTTGTCTGCCAGCCAACCAGATGTTCTCCTAGAAAGGGATCCCTCTCTTCATCCCTCCCAACCCATTTCCCACCCCCATAGCATTCCCTGGCTTTGCATTCCTGTTAAAAAGGGGACTTTGTTCTTCCTTGCTTGCTTTCCAGCCACCTTTTTGAAAAATAATAGTTGAAGTGAAATTTTGTTGATAAAATCGGGTATATAAGCTTAAGGAATACAACTCACATATGTTAGGTTTGTGACCATAGTAAAGCATTGTTTTTATAACAGGCATCAACATTTTTTGTATCAGTTCCAATGTTCATTACAGTCTATTGACTAAGAAACAAAAAGCACAAAATAGAAAACCCAGCCTCAGTAGAACCCGTTATTAACACTACTCACTCCTGAACAGGCTGGCTATTGCTCAGGCAGGTCAACTTTAGACAACTGCTTTATACTCAAAGATATTATTGATAAACATGTCTTGCAATTCCAGCTAAATATTTATGTGGCTTTCATTGATTTGAAAGCTGCTTTCAATTTTATCTTTTGGGAGCAAACTATAATCAATGGGGGTTGATATACAGCTTTTCAAATACATAATGGTACAATATTCTGGCACAAATTTGCGAGTTTGAATAAATTGAGGGCATTATCTGACACTGTTCCAGTTACAAAAGGAGTAAGACAAGGATGTCTACTTGCCCCCCTTCAATATATTTATAAACGATGTAGCTGAGTCTCTAAGAGGTGAACACTGTTTTCCAGTAAAAATCAGAAATATTTAGTCCTCCTTTATGCAGCTAATGCAATCCTGATTTCCTGCACCCAGTTGGGCTTGCGCGGACTGCTGAATTGGTTCAGCTTGTATTGCAAGAATGAGCATCTTACTATAAATTCCCAAAAAACAAAAGTTATGTATGATATTTTGCAAATCCAAGAAAACTCACAATTGGTCACTCAATGGAAATACACGGGAGCAAGTATTCTTTTTTAAGTATCTCAGTGTGGTCTTTCAGTGGACAGGGGAATGGTCTGCACAGGTCCACTCAAGCACCCTATTAGCTGGTAGAATTTGAAATGGACTATTACAATTCCACCTTACAAAAGGGGGCAACTTGGTTCAGCCTACTGAACTTTGTAAGCCTAGGGTGTTGCCAAAGTTGTTATTTGGAGCACCACTGTGGGCCATGACTAATTTAGATCACTGGAGATAGTGCAGAACAAATTTTTACAACCTCTATCTTTCTTAGGAACTCCTTTATGTTGGCCTGTCCAATTCGCTAATGGAAGGACATTTAGTCTTGTCTGTGTAAAGGCTATCATTTTAACATTTGGTAAATCTACCTTGGCAGAGATGAATACAGTGGAATAAAAAAAAGCATAAATTTGTTAGATTGACAAATCCTGATCGCAGAAGGGAAGGTTGTCTTTTGCAAAGACTTGTTTTTTGTTGTCTGATGTAGAGAGGTATATATACTTTAGAACATCCACATATCTTGCCACGGCTTTACAAATTTGTGTAATAAAACTTAAAGGGGGAATGGGAAATGATTTATCTTCTAAAGCTCAAGAAGTAAAAATGTAAACCACTACAGTGGTACCTTGGTTTACAACCATAATCTGTTCTGGAGGTCTGGTTGTAAACCAAAATAAACCAAGGCACACTTTCGCCAATGGGGCCCTCCCCCCCAAAAAAAATTGGTTGTAATTTTAAAAAATGGGTTGTAATCCAAAAAATGGGACACAAACTTCGAGGTTTGACGTGGTTGTAATCCAAGACAGTTGTAAACCAAAGCGGTTGCAAACCAAGGTACCACTGTATTAGTAGCAGTATTCTTGTTAGCATTTTTATGTGTGTAATGGCTGTTTGCTAAAGACAATAAACCAAACTGACCAACAGGGACTAACAGTCATAGCAGTTCTGAGAAGGAAATGACAATATTCAGACATTTTGCCACTTGTTTGGTAATGATTTATTACCCCTTTCAAGGAAAATACTTCAAAAGGGTCTCTTTGAATTGACCAAGAAACTTCATCTTAAGAATTATGCATTTTCTTAACTCCATTATAAAATCCACAGTAATAGAACAAACAACAGATGGTTTCAGTCTCTCAGTGTTTACAGCACCTATCCTTGATAGGATCATTGGAGGGTAAAACATTAAAACAGAACAAAAAAGGTTCTCTTACACTTTTGTTTAGTTAGAAAATTTAGATATGGCATACGTTAGTTAAAAATACCAAGGTAGGACCAGTGACCTTAGTGTACATGGTTCATTAACAGATATGAAACACAGAATTCTATAAACACCTAATATAGGGTAATTCTGACAGTCTCCTCTCTGTATTAGGTATTCCACTTAGCAAGCATCCGTCTGCGGGATCTCTGTCTTAAACTGGATATTTCGGATGAGCTGAGGAAGAAAATATGGACATGTTTTGAGTTTTCGCTGGTACAGTGCTCTGAACTCATGATGGACCGGCATTTAGACCAGCTCTTAATGTGTGCCATTTATGTAATAGCAAAGGTAAAGGTTCACAAAAGGTACATTTTGAGGGGGGTGCTAAATAACTTGAAAGAAGAGAGATCTAGTTATGGCAATGAATCCCCCTCTTGTGTTTTAGGTTACAAAAGAAGACACATCGTTTCAGAACATCATGCGCTGCTATAGGACCCAGCCACAAGCTAAGAGCCATGTAAGCAGGTTTTTTGTTGGTTGGTTGGTTTTAAACCAGTATTCATTAATGATCTTTTTTCCTTCTCATTTCACCATTTAAAGATTTTGCTAAATATAAATCAAATAAAACACGATAAATCAGATCCCAGTCAACTGAGGGCACTGGAAAACTTTCCAGGTCCCTACCCTGCCTGCCCCCCAGAAAATCCACATCAGTGTAGAACACCCACTGAATATAATGACCCTAGGTTAGTCGTGCCCATTAATTTCATTGGATCTGACTATGTGCAGTACATACAGAAATTGATCATTGCTCACTAGGAATGTCCCAGTGGAATGAATGGTCCAGGTCCTGATTGAAGCAGTTTGTATAATTGAGCATATTTAGAATTTTCCATAAAATAATTAACATTTATATATGAAGCCTCTGTTTATATGAGACAAGGGAGTAATCTTCTGTAATTCTTCTCTTTCGTCTACCACAACTTTGGCTTTTGTAAGGTGTATCGAAGTGTCCTGATTAAAGGCAGAAGACGAAGACATTCAGGCAACAGTGACAGCAATAACCAGCAGAATTCCCCGACTGAAAGAAATAAGGATAGAAGTAAGTGGCTGTCAGAGCTGGCTCCAGGTCCCAGCTCACAGAGGACCAACGCTAGCCGGTAGTAATGTACAAGGTCTTTATTGAAGTACAGTTTCCATTTTCAAGCCGGAGCGCCCCAGCTCTACGTCTATGGTTTAGATCGGCGAAGCTCCATCTGAATCTCCGCCCCCGTACACCAGTTTAAGATTCTAGCCTTACTCCACCTCTTCCGTCTCTCCTTTCTCCTCTGGGTCCTGCTACCCCCTGGGGTCCCTTCCTTCCTGGATTCCTCTGACGCTGACCCCCCTGACTCCTCCCGCTCTTTTCGGCGGGCTTTGGGACCTGGCTCCCTATCCGGGCTGCCAACTGTGCCGCCCTCCTGTACATTTGAACTTGGCGCGCGCGCCCAGCCTTCAACCTTCCTCTCGACCGTTTCCTCGCTCCCCGATGGAGGCGTGGCCAATCCTGACTCATATCCTCCCGCTGGCAGTGCGCCGCCTGATCCCGATGCCTGGGCCTCCTCCCCCCTACTGCACTCTGGTGTGGACGCTGGTCCTGATTTCCAACTGCTGCTCTCTGAGTCCCCTCTGGCCCCTTCTTCCTGGGGTGTCCCCCTAGGCACCCCCCTTGCCCTGACCATGGGAGCCCCTTTCTGTGAATCTTCCGATTCGCTGGAAAGACTCAGAGACCTCGGACCGCTGTCATCGCTAACATTTCCTTCGGACTCCTCCCCCTCGCTCTCTATTTCCTCCCTTTCCTGTGCCTCTGCTCCTGAACCCCTGACAGTGGCTGTAATATGTTTTGATGAAAGATTTGGCCTCTGCGGTTGCCCTACCCTTCTCTAGCTGAAGGAATCCTGAAAAAGGATGCAGCCGTATGTGCACTTGCTTGAGAACAGGCCCCATCAAGCACAGTAGGACTTATTTCTTTGACCATGGAGAGGACTGAACTGCATGTGAATCCAGGATTGGAATACTCTAGAGCAGGGGTTCCCAACTTTTTTGACCATGCCCTACCTAAGCATCTCTAAAATCCTGATGCCCTGTCCCCTGTGACATATAATTCTTATTATTCAAAAAGTGAATTCCTATTCATGTAGAGGAAGCCTAAAAGGCCATTCACTGTTAACTCATTCTCGAATTGCCCCCCTGTGGGGCGTGTGTCCCATATTGGGAATCATGGCTCTACAGTGTCCCAGGCTTCCTGTAAGCTTCTCTTAAGCTGCCTGCAAGACAGTTGTTGAGCAGAAAGAGCAGCACTTAGAAATCCTGGCATTCCCACAAAGGCCATATGAAAAAGCAGCTGGATAATCTGCACCTGCTTTAAAGCGTTATTGGCTGGGACTTTTTGATGATCATCCAGTAGCAAGAGGAAAATATTGATATGTATGTTTTCTTTAGCAAGTTCTTTAGAACTTGATGAAAAAACTTCCATTGTGCCTTCACAGCAAGCAGAGACTCCAGCCCAGTGATGAGATCTAGTAGCACCCTGCCAGTGCCACAGCCCAGCAGTGCTCCCCCTACTCCAACACGCTTGACTGGAGCAAACAGCGAAATTGAGGAAGAAGAGCGCGGAGACCTGATCCAGTTTTATAACAACGTCTATAGTGACCGAATTAAAGGCTTTGCCCTGAAGTACTCTTCATCCAATGGAGTAAGAAGCTTTCCTGCTTTGTAATAAGTCTTACTAATGTCAGGAAAAACCAATGTTGTACACTCTACCTTGTTGTCCTAGAAACAAGGGTCCATTGCTGCTTTTAAAAAAGTACCAAAGACAGCGGCAGTAATGCTTCTGAATACCAGTTGATGGAAACAGTGGGAGGGGAAAGGGCTCTTGTGCTTAAGTCCTGTTTGTGGGTTTCCCAGAAGCATCTGGTTGGCCACTGTGAGAACTGGATGCTGGACTAGAGGGGTCACTGGCCTGATCCAGCAGGTCTTTTATTATGTTCTTACTGGTGAAGGATACGTTTTGTTTTTGTGTGTTTACCTCCAAAGGACATTTGGGGGTGGGTACAAACTATATTTATACCACATCTAGATTATTATAGTAAAAGGTCTATGTCCAGCTCTAGAAATTGCACTGCTAGTAGGACTTCTTTTTTACTCTGCATCTAGACACAGTCTGTTATGCTAGGGGTTGAGTCTCAAGCAGCAAAGCTTTAGCAATATTTGTTGATTTTGAGTTAAATATTGGGAGGGAGTTAAAAAATGCATCTCTAGATGTAAAATAGTGTTGCACAAGTGTACAGAGTAACATGAAACAAGACTTCTTGAACTGAACTATCCAGAATGGTTTTAAAACTAGTTACCATGTCTTGTTCTCTATAAGTTTGTGACTTGAACATCTTTGACATTTGTATATTTGATGCATTAGATGAGTGCACACTGTGGAACACAGCATTCACTTTATGTGGTAAATGCAGGCCCTCTAATATTTCCTTAAATATTGAAATAAATATAATTTAGTTGAGTGCTGCTGAATCTATTCCAGATTGGTTATCCCAGTGTATCTATCTCAGCCTTACTGGTGCAAAAACAAAAGCATACTCTGAGTCATTTCATGGTGTGGATCACCATGCAATGACTCAAATGCATAACATCCTGGTTTATCTGCTGTGTGGATAACTGCAGATTAATTTTGCTATCTTTGTATGACAGGCTGAAGCTCCTCCCCTGTCTCCATATCCTTTTGTAAGAAGTGGCTCTCCCCGCAGAATACAGCTTTCTCAGAATCACTCGATTTACATCTCCCCTCACAAAAACGAGTTTGCACTTTCTCCACGTGAGAAAATATTCTATTACTTTAGCAGCAGCCCATCAAAGGTAAACGTTTACTATTGATCTCCAAACTCTTCAATTAGCTAATAAGTTAAAGGTTTTAACAAGCTTAATTTTAATGAACTTGCATATAATAGTAATTATAATTTAGCAAAGCATTTATATATACCATTTTCTTTGTAACATCATAGCTTTTTGAGACTGGTGTTTTTTGTTATGTATGTGACACATGAATCAGATTCAGAAAATCAAAATTCCCTGTTTGACTTGAATGAGAAGTAGACAGCATTCAATTGTCCTTTGTGGTATGTTTCAGAGGCTTCAAGAGATCAACAGTATGATTAGAACTGGAGAGACGTCAACAAAAAAGCGTGGCATTGTCCTGGAGGAAGGGGCTGAATCACCCGCCAAGCGCATCTGCCCAGAAAACCATACAGCCCTCCTGCGGAGGCTACAAGATGTGGCAAATGACAGAGGTTCTCACTGACCTGGGGTTTGAGTTGTTCTTTTCCATTTGTTATGTTGCCAGTAGTGACAGAGCTTGCAATCCTAATATCTTTGAAGCACTTTCCATGGAGAAATGAAGTATTTGAGCCCTTTCCAAGGATGTGCTGCTTCTAGTACCAGGTGCACTGCAACTCTCGAAGAGGCTTCAGTCTACCTTACACCAGAGGACTGCAGTGCTATAATCCTACTGAGCTGGGAAGAAGTGGAGACTGTTTCCTCCAACAGTCTTGATGCTGGGACAGAAAAGGTCACACCCTCTCTTAACTTAGGTTATGCGAGTGGCAATGGCTGCAGTTAAAACCACAGCTGTTTAAATTTATTGGCTGAAGTGACTGATAAGTCCAGTAGGAACCCCGCTGATAACTATTTTTCCTACTAAATTGAGAACATTATTTTTTTGTGCTATTTGGTAAGCCTATCAGTGCTATGCTTGGAGTTTGTGGTATCAGGAGGGAAAGGGTAATTCAGATGGTGATGATGGGACTGATACTGTGATCTTGGCTACCTATTTCAGGAAACTGGCAGTACTGATGGCTCCAGCACACTTAGCAGGCCGTAGTAAAGACTACACTGGAGCTAGACTAGAAATGGTATTTTAGGCAGTCTTTAGGAAAAATTAAGGTCATTCTTTCCTAGATGTCTTTTTCATGTGCCCTTCCAGTAATTAAGATAATAAGGGGGGTACTTTATGTATATACAACACTTTGGTTTTTAGCTGTGCAATGTTTTAAGTGAATTCCTACCAAGAGTAACTCTTAAACAGCTCTAAAGCATTCTTTCGAAATGCGGATTAGAGGTGTGGCTACTTCACAATGGCACTTTTTAAACAAAATTAAATAGCCAAACCATAATATAGAAGTTGTGCTGAATTGCCTAAATTGTATTTATTCTCAAAGTACACACTAGTAATGCTCAGCTTCTATATGAAAATTTTCTAGGGTGTGATTACATGCCTTCCCACTTCAGCAGCTGTAGGCAGTGCCTCCAACACCAGCTTTTAACATTAAATTATGCCTTTTGCAGAAATGGCATACCATTACGTGGCAACAACTGCACTGCTTAACCTATATTAGACTGTTTTTACAAATTAGCACTTTTAAGAAGAAAATGGTGACATGGACTTACCAGCAATCAGTATGCACAAGGCAAAGCAGCTGAAATTTGTCATGAGCGAAGCAAGCAAAAAGAGGCAGTGAAAAACTGTGCACAACGGGCCATCAAATGGGTGAGTTTTAGAGTAGTAAGATTACTCTTTTGATAACTGCCAGTGTTTCTGAACAGTGGCCATATTGTGTTTTAATGGTAGTGTACAAATGTTTGCAGCAAATCTACAGCAGTTTCAACCCTTTCTAAGATAAAATCAAAACTGTTTAAGCCTGCAGCGTTTTACTTCTGCTTTGTTAGTTGACCAGCTAACACATATGTATACACTAATAGTTTCTAGAACTTCCACCAGCATTTATCTTAGGATATTGATTTATTGCTAGGCCTATGCCCTTTAGGGATATATTAAAAAAAACCACTGCTGCATAAACAAACTTACCTTTTTCTTTAAGTAGACCAGTAATCTGTCACCAAGGAACTACTGTCTCAGGCTGTACCCCTGCAGGACCCAACAGGTATGAACCTCAGTCAGTATACAACACATTTGCATGCTTGGTCGTGCTAGAAGCCAAGCCTGCTTCATAGCACAGGTGTCTTGGGGACAACCTATGTTTAGTAACCATAGTGATTAGACCGAAATTTTAAGGACCTTTCTGTTTAATTCTGAAGTTGATGAACTGAAATGTTTCCAAGGAACAAGAGTGACAAGACACATTTTACCATGATTGGTCTTTTATTTTAAGATGCCACTATTAACACATTAGTCATGTCAGTCTCCAACCTAGCTCTCCTTACAGATTTTATTAAATCAACAAATGTGCACAATGAAGAGCACAGATTTTTCTTCTAGTGGTAAAAAGCTCAATGCTCTACAGTCCTGACTAATGTGCAAATTAAGGCTGCTTCTAACATTACTTTGACACATCTTAAGGCCACTGGTATAAGATGCCTGCAAACCGCAAGAAGAAAAGGGATATACATATATTTTCTTGAAAATCCTTTGAGATTTGCTAGTTGCATCCATTTAACTTTTCTACTATATGATGCTTACAGGCAATTGGGTTGTAGGTCTAAAGATTGTTGAACAAGTTATGTTATAAGCAGCCTGTAGTGACAATATCTATTTGGGGGAGGAAGGAAAATTAGATACACATCATACATGCCAATCTCAGCCTCACTGCCCCTAAAAGGGCTAGAAGGAATCAGAACCAACTATTTACAAATTCCATATCCTAATGTATTTACAATAGAAACCAATGCATTTAAAAGTTTTAAATATAGTATTTTACTCTGCTATATTAGTTTACATAAACACAGATTACCTCTGGAAAGTATTTTTCGCACCTGCTCTTTACATTTTAAAAAAACCTACCCCTGGAAGGAAAATTTTAAAAGCTTTTAAAAGTAACCCAATGAAGAGCCTCAGATATTAGACCCCTGAGGCTTTCGTTACCCCCAGGGTGGACTTCACTAACTGGAGTCCAGCCTTTTTAAGAGCGACTTCCAACCTGCAGTTAAAACATATGTAAAATACGAAGAGTCTGAGCAATCCCATTGAGCAGATTTACTTGAGTCATTGCTACCATTTAACTCTTTACTAATCCAAGTCAAGAAGGAAAGCCACTGCTTTGCTGTTTGGCTCTCCATTACATTCCCTCTTCCAGCAGAAAGTGTTGAGTGCTTCTTCATTCACAGGAACTAAGTAGGTAGAGTCTTTTCCTCTTTGCTGAAAGGCTGAACCGAGCCAGGCTTCACCCATGACAGGCCAGACACCTGCATGCTTTTGCACTGTTGATCCTCTGCCTTCTTCTAGGAAGACGAAAGAGTGCCATTAAGATGAACTCAGTACTCTCAATTCAACATGAATGCCATTGTTTTGCAAGGGCTGCTTCACATCAGCCATACTTGAAAAGAAACCCCACGCACGCAACTGTACATGCACAATTCTGTTTCCTCATGCACCATGTTGCTGATTCTCAAAAAGATCTTGAGGGTGGGTTGGTTCAAAGGGGGCAGGGAAGGGGGAAGGCATAATTCTGCGAGAATCCCCATTCCCAGCATGTTAGCTTTGCCAGTATGTACAGGTCATGGGAATATGCCCAACCTGGCTGCCTTAGGTGAGTTCAGGATGTGCTTTCCTACAAAAGCAACAGGCAGGTAAGTCTCTAAAAAGAGAGACCCTTTCCCTCCTAGTCAAACCACACATCTTGGAGGGAGATGTTTGCAAGAGCATGTGATGAAAAATGTTAAGGCTTTGATTTGAAAGTAGCAGTATTCTGCAAACTTCCTTTGCTGCCACAGGAACAGCGGAGACTGAGCTCCACCTTCTCTCAAGTACATGTGAGCCACAGAGGAAGCAGTGGCAAAATGCTTCAATAGTTATTTCTCCCCCCTCCCCTCCCCTGTTTTAATGGTATGTTATTTTCATTGAATAGGGTTGGACATTGTCCAGGCCTATCATTGACCCTCCTTTGGGAGGAGCCTCAATCAGCTTCAGAGCAAGAAAAATGCTTTTAAATAAAGTAAGTAAAAATCTAGAAGTGTGACAAACTCCCTATAGATTTCACATATCAAAAAAATCCACATGCACCTCAAACACTGCCAGGAAGAGGGCAGTCTGGGCTCTTACCTGAACACTGTCTGATTATAATATGTGCATCCACCAGTCTGAATGGGTAAGTGAGTAGGGTCCAGCCTTTGAGGGTGGAAGCAGCTCTGCTGAGGGCTTTGGGAAATAAGACCTTCCCAGCCCCAGAGAGAATTCCAGAACTCTAAAGACATACATGTAACCCTAGCAATGATAAACATGAATGTTAATAACTTGACTGGTGGATGAGCCTATTTAGGAAGATGGGGTGGTGGCAGTATGGAGAGAAACTTTAGTCCAGATAAACATCTGAATTCTAACCAGCAGAAGGGCTTCTAGGTGCAGAAGGTAGCAGAAAATGTGGTTTTTAAAAAACCCAGCATAGTACCCTTAACCAGTGTTATTTTTCTAGAAAAAGATGTGCCGGAACTCACCATGAAAACCTCCCTTGTTCTCTTGAAATTGCGCCCACCTGAGGGGGGCTGGAACTGAGCTTTGGTGGGTTCTGGCTGAAAAAAAGCCCTGCCTTTATCGCAATAAACTTTGATACGCCAACTTGCTACTTTAAGGAAGATGTTTGTTTTTAAAAAGCTTGTTGATTTCTTCCTTCAGTCACTTCTACCTTACCCTATGAGATTAGCCAGCTTAGTACCGATCCCAGGAGTTACGGGGCCCTTGAGCAAGATGCTCCTAGAGACTCCCTCCTCACCACTTCTGTTGCCACTTGCCTCTCTAAATCACAACCATATGCAAGAGAGAAAGAGTAAAGGCTTGTGGAGGTTACTGCACTCTTCCCCTAACCGCTTGCTCACACAGAAGGAGCATGTGAAAAAGCCAGCAACAGCAAAGAGAACCAATAGGACGAGGAGACTCTAGGAGCTGGCAGGGGGCCTCTTTGAGGAACATGGGTCTTTGCAGTCACCCAACAATGCCAACCACCAACAGTGAGCCAAGCCACCCTGAAAAAAGTCTTCTGGGCAAAGGAGGTATGTGGGAGGATTAAGCTCCTCCTGGAGGAAAACCCAAACATGTCTAAAATGTTGCCAGCCTGCCAGCTAAACACAATTACCACTTCCCTCCCAAGTGCAGGATGTACTTTGTAGGGCCAGCACAACCGGATTTACAAGACACAACTAACTCTTTAGGACTACGATACTGCCAACGTACGTCTGAGATGAGGTTTTATAGAAACATTTCATTTGCATAGAACTTTTTATCAGTTGTGTTTCATAGCAAATCCATATGTCTTGTTTTCAAATCCAACTACTTGGAGCAAGCTCAATCCCTCTTACGTACCTTCTGGGTCAGCATCTTCTCTCTAGCTTCATCATGTATAGCTGGATTCCAGGGTGAAAAACTGTTAACACATAAGAAGAACATAAGCCTGTAACTGGTCTCCAAAATTGAAATAAAATGTCTCCATAGTATGACAGAAATTTGTTTTAAGAGACATGCAATAAGTCTGAAAGTAATACAAATGAAAATGGCCACTTTTCCAAGTATATCTATGGGACACCACAAGTATTTGTGCTAACTTACACACTTCGAACAACAAAATTGGCAAAGTAATTATTCACTCTACAGTAGCTTTCCCAGCCTGCTGCCCTCTACACATTTTGGACTACAACTCCCATACCTCCTGACCACTGACAATGCTGGCTGGGGATGATAATAGTAGTATTAGTCTAACACCATCTAGGAGGGTACCAGGTTGAGGAATGCTGCTGAACAGATGATCTCGGTAAATTTACTTCAGCTACAAAATGTATTCTATTTATGCTAAGAGGATTAATTTAAAACAGTATTTGAAGGTTGGGCTGCTGTGACAGTGAAGTCATCCCAGCTGAAAGGTGAAGGGAAAGAGAGAACACAGTTTGCAAACAAGCACAACAAAAGAGTCTGGAATGCATTGCAGGCCCAGCAGCACTGCAGCCAGTGGCAAGGTGAAAGCACATGCAGCCATACAACAGAAGAGAGGGCAACATGTTGGAATAAAATAAGGTCTTAATTTTATTGACTGCAGATGTTGGGCGGTTTGATGTAGGCATTAGGTACGTCTCCCAAGATCAACCAGTCTGTCTGCTGGTTGATGGTAAAACGGTGTTGACTGAGGTTAACCCTGCAACGTGCATCGTATCCAGGCAACCTGCCAATATCACCAATGGACCATGGCCCATCCAATCCTGAGTGGAATTTCTGGACATAAAACGACTCCCCAGGCTCCTTTAGGAGGATACCTGTGACAGCAGAGCAGGGGGACTCCCTACCCTCTGCCTACATGGACTAAGGATCCAACCAAATGCCTTTTCCACAAAGACGTTGTGACAATTGCTATGAGGGAGGCAAAACTCATAGACGGTTCCAATTGCTCTGCAATGAACATTCATCCCTGGCCCCAAATACACTGACCAATGTAATCCATAGCAAAGTCCAGGAAGGGTATACCTCCAAAAATTAAGGCAAATCTTACTCCCTGAAAAGGAGGGAGGGGAATCCAGTGCCGACTACTGCCTGGGCTCCGGCACAGTCAGCGTTATATGCCCAGGGAGTAGGTAGGAAGGAAAAAGTTCCCTCTTGGCTCTGCTCCCAAGCCCTACCCCCTCATAATGCCTGTGATTGGCCACACAGGTGAGTCCTTGGGAATTGGCGCAGCAAGAGGAGGTGGAAGTGCCTTTTCCTGCCATGCCAAAGCCAAGGGAGGATGGGGACATCCTGCCGGGGCCACAGCAGAGTTGCAACAGCCTCTCCCAGTGAGGCATGGCACGAACAGGTATTTGTTGCTTACGTGTTGCAGAAGTGAATAGGAGCACATTAACTTTCATTTTTTTGATGCACAAGTACCTTAAAAACTTTAAGTTGCAGAGGTGTTTTGATCTTAAGACTTTATGCTGTTCTGAGAATGCTGATATGCCACATTACAACTGTAGTACAATTTCCTACCTAATTGCATAGGGATCCTCTATTTTGGGTGGATCAAATAAGTGACTGCTGCATAATTTCACACTGTCAACCACCTTACTCTTGAAAAGTTGAATATCCTTGTCATATCTAAGAGAGAAACCAAGACAAAAAAAAGGAGACACATTAGATGAAATCAGAACAGTCTTATCAATGCATGAAGAACAGAGATTTGTAATCTCCCTTTATCCACAGAGGATAACAGTGCCTTATTTTTTCGGAAAGCTTTAATATCAAGAGTTGGGCTAGCCACAATGCCAAGGCTAAGACAAGAGAAAGGCCCAGACAAAATGCCATTTCCACCCAACTGGCATAATTAGGCTAAACTGTGAGCCTCCTGTTCTGCAGCAAGCCTTCTCCAACCTGGTGTCCTCCAAATGTTTTGAACTATAGCATTTATAATCTCCAGCTCTTATTTGTAGTCCAAGCTATCTGCAGGCACTAGGTTGAGGAAAGCTGCCACAGCCAATGCAAAATAGAGAAAGGTCACATACCTACAACCTCCCAGCTATCAACTATCAGGAAAGCACAAAGCTCTTTGCCCAAATGCACGATGTTAGTTACAGGGCAGGACACATTACATCACAAGTGCAGAGGAAGAATAAATTGCTATGTACCCACACCACACTAAAACTATCTTCCTGTCCAGGTTGGCCCCTCACATATGTGTGCCTAAATGTCAGAAGCCAATTCTAGGAACTTGCAGCTAAAAAACAATTCTGGAACTGATGCATATAGGAAAATCCATGACATTTGGTAATACCCATGTACTTGTGAGAAAACCTGGAGAAGTTCTAGAAAGTTCAACCCTGATAGTAACTCACAGCACAGCAGCCTCAGGATTCAAAGGAATGGTTGTGTCAATCTTGTAGAAGACCCTTCGAGCATACATCAGTATTTGCCATATGTGATTATGATTTCGCCTTTAGGAGAAGCACAAGAAAGCCACAGCAGCACCTTTAGTGAAGCACCCAGACATAACTTCTGTTCAATATTTGCATTCTAGAACATCACACAAACCTCCACTTGGCAAATGCTCTTTTCACATCCAGTTCACCTGAGATGGGATCTACTAGCGGGTGGAAGATGGGAAGATCAAAAACCAAGCGCTGAAAGACAAAGGAGACTTTAAAACCAAGCTGATAACCAACCTTACAGATTAGCCGGCAGGCTAGTAACCCCTTTGCATGCAGAACTAACCTTTTGCATTAAAAATGCTTCCCTCTTTGGTCAGTGGAGAGATTGTTATGTAGCTCAGCCAACTAACTAGTTACAAACCTAGAACAATATTCTATAACGTTTTGATAACATGCAGCATGAAAGGGTGCCTATTCTTATATGCCACCTTTCAGGGTAAAGCCTTCCTAAGGCAGCTTAAAAAGTATACCTGAAGGAGCGTCTCTCACTGCAAGAAGCAAGGCTACAGAGGGCCTTCTCAGTGGTGGCGCCCTCCCTGTAGAACACCCTCCCTGCAGATGTCAGGGAAATAAACAACTATAGTAGTACCTTGGGTTACGAACTTAATTCGTTCCAGAGATATGTTCTTAACCCGCAACCGTTCTTAACTTGAGGTACCACTTTATTTAATGGGGCTTCCTGCTGCCGCCACACAATTTCTGTGCTCATCCTGAGGGAAAGTTCTTAAGCCGAGGTACTACCTGAAGTGTATGTAACCCGAGTTACCACCGTATCTGACTTAGAAGACATCTGAAAGCAACCCTGTACTGGGAAGTTTTTAATGTTTGATATTTTCGTATGTTCATATATATACTGTGAGCCACCCAGAGTGGCTGGGGAAATCCAGCCAAATGGGAGGGGTATGAATAATAAAATTATTTATTATTATTAAAAAGGAAAAAAAGCTTCATATACATAGCAGGGGAAATGTTGAGTGGAGCTGTATCCAAGCACAATGCAGGAGATATTTCTACATGTAACTAAATTCTGCAGTGGTTCCACAACTGCTTTTGAACAGCATGTTCTTAGAATTAGCCTCTGAAATGCACTTAGTGTTGCTGCTTTTGATGGCTTCAGCAAATGTGGTAGGTAGCTAGAGAAAAGACAGCTCTGGGCTGGCACTGTATTAATGAATTAAATGACATGGGGGGAGCAGGGAGCAGAGATGTACCTTCAGAGAATGCAAGCCCTCAAAAGGCACAATTCTCCATGAGCACACTGAATTCCAGGTAGGTAAAGAGCCTGCCTCAGCTGCACCTTCTCTCCACCTCCCCAGTCCCCTGACAAAGCGATCAATCATCTGTCCTATGTGAATGAGCCTGTAATGCTTTACTAAACTAGTTTAATGTTTTGTGTTAAGGTATCACAAGAGGATTTGTATCCTGAAAGGTGGGATATAAAGGACTAAAATAAATGACTATTGCATTGCATTTCCTGGGAAACCAGAACTGAATCTAGTTTGTACATCACTTTTCAGCTACAATTTGTTCTCAATGCAGCTTACAATTATATCCATAGAAAGGGGCAATACAATTAGGAATGGGGGGGGGGCATACATGGTACTTGGTCAAAAAACTTTTTATTTTAATTTCTTGTGGATACCATTTGGCTAAGGGGTCACTCACCTAATCTAAAAGCATTTACAATTGGCTAAAATGTGCTGCTGGTGGGTCATATGGATGTGGATTGGCTTAGTGGAGGGGTACGGGGAGCAAGTAACAGAGAATCAGGCTTCATTTTATTCAGTGAAGCCCAGAACACTTAATTAATCATCATCATCATCAACTTTCAGAACACTTAATAACAGAATCAAGCGGAGGAGCACAGAGCAACTCAAACAGACCGCAATATTTTTTTAATGCAGTGACACAGTTAAGAGACAAACTTTGTTGACCATGCACACTCCTAGTAGATACCATGTTAAATATTTAAATGCCTTTTAAATTTAAGCACTGTTAATTTCTCTTTAAAGCTTAAAGTAGCCTCTACCACTGTGTTCTGCCAAAAGCTGCTCTGCCCATTGCCATAAAAACGTCCAAGCTTGGCTGACTCTCTTGCCTTTTGAGATCTGCCAGAGCCAACAGAGGTAACTGAAGTTGGTAAACAAGAACGTTCCGCTGTCTAATCCAAGAAGTCTGATTTTAAAAGCAGATCTCCGAAAGCAATAAAAACATAACTGTGCACAGCAGATGTGGCCAATCATTTAACTAAGAGAACAAAGCTATGGCAGGCAGATGTTTCTACAGATAACTAAATCTCATAGCTGAATCTGAAACAATCTCTTTTGCTAGGAACAGAGACTTGGTACAACCAGAGAAGAAAGAAATTGCCCTCTGCTGACAATAAATGGAAGCTTTAGAGTTGGCGTCATATGAATAGCTAAGAGAATGGTTCAAATCTCTCCTGCCACAAATGCACTAGGTGGCCTTAGGCAAACTATTACAGGGTGAGTCCTTTAAAAGAGGCCTCATGGATACAGAGTACACATGTTCCACAGGGCCTCTTTTAAAAGACTCGGCCTGCATATGTATTTTATCAGCCACCCCATTCTCCTTAAAAGATTTTAATACTGATTTTAAAATTGTTGTAACCTTCCCTAAGACCTTATGGTGAATGCAGAGTAAAAAAAACCCAAACCCTTAAATAATAATAGCTGTCACCAGCAATATGGAGATACAGTGGTGCCTCGCAAGACGAAAAGAATCCGTTCCGCGAGTCTTTTCGTCTTGCGGTTTTTTCGTCTTGCGAAGCAAGCCCATTGACGGAGTAGCGCTATTAGCACTTTAAGGGCTAAAAACGGCTTTTTAAGGCTTGGGGGATTAGCGGTTTTGCTGCTAAAATGTTTTTAGCAGCTTAGCGATTCAGAAAAAGGGGTTTTGGAGCGGAAAACCCACCCGAAAATTTTTGTCAATTTTCGTCTTGCGAAGCAAGCCCATAGGGAAATTCGTCTTGCGAAGTGCCTCTGCAGATGGAAAACCCTTTCGTCTTGCGGGTTTTCCGTCTTGCGAGGCATTCGTCTTGCGGGGCACCACTGTATACTGATCTACCTTAAAGGCTGCAATAATAACATATTTGAAGCACTCCTGAATGTTTTAAAAGAGCTCTATAAATGCAAAGTATTTATTATGCAAACCAGAATTGCCTGTTCCGCCATGGTCTAGCTTGTTGAGCAAAGTCCTGTACTGGAAGAGAAACATCACATGCCCCACAGCCATCTAAGTAAGTCCACAAATGATGAACGTTTCAGCCTACTGATACTTACTGGGCAGTCACCATCTGGGTAGTTGTCAGGGATGTAGACTGTAAATTTAAACACACCATCCTGGTACAACCCGTGCCTTATGAATATTACTCCAAACCACACTGCAAAAGAAAAAAAGAAAGATGATGAGATGTAAAAAATAAATAGCTTTGCTATAGGAAGAAAACCCGAGATATATACTTACTTAATGCTGATTGGTAAGAAGGTTGCACATAGACACCTGGCAGCTTCTGCTTCACAACCAACGTGCTGTAAAGAAACATAATACATCTAGTTAGGTTTAAAGTGGCATACACAAACCCCTACTCAAAGCCTCTCAATTAGAGTAAACAGTGAATTTTCCCATGATCTTTTTACTTAAACAGCTAAGGATGTTTCTTCCTCACCACCAAAAACGTTCAGAAGCCAGTCAGCCTACCTGCAACAGGAAGACACTGACTTGAAAGCCTCTCCCCTTCCACATGTGCACAGCCAAAGTGCACTCCAATTTATCTAGAAGAGTTGCCTGTGAATCTCAGGACTGGATGTTTCCCCATTGCCCTGAACCAGCAGGCAGTACAAGTCAAGGCTTTGCAAGAAGGTTATTTCTGACATCAGAGAAGCCGAATCAATGCCAGCCACACTCAACCCACTTGCAAGAGCAACAGAAATGCACTTTAAATATCAGACAGGCCTTTGCAAGCTTGTAATAAACCAAAACAGCCAGCTATTTTATTGGCTTCAGGGACTCACTTGGACAGAGTAAAAGACAGGCACAGAAATGGAAGCAGGCATCAAGACAGAAGCCAGCAATGAGAACAAACCACAAATGCAAGTGTGGGAAGGGGGCAGGGCTATCGTTTCCGAAGGCAGGCAATACAGCAACCTTGATGAAGCTAAGCAGGTCTGAATCTGGCCAGCATCTGAAAGGGAGACTGGGAATCCCCATATATGCCACATGGAGTTCTATGATAGAATGAAGGCGGGATATAAATGCAACAAAGCAAGCATACTCCATAAGGCTAAAGTCAATCTCTCTTTCCATCACTCAGATACACAAAGAAGCTTCCTAGTGGATGAGGCTTTTGATGTAACTGATGCATTTGGGGAGGGGTATATTGGACAATTTAATTTCTGTCCCTGCAGATTTTATTTGTAAACAAAGTGCATTTGTTTCAATCTTGTTTGATTTTGGTTTAGACTATGTATGTCTCTACCCTGTGACCTTCAGGTAAAGGGTAGATACATAAAACTGCTTTCTAATCCTGCCTGCAGCACACTGAATGAAGTTATAGGAACAGCAACAATGAATGCATCAGATAAGTAAAACAGAAGCTTATCCCTTTGTGCTCTCTTTGGCTGCTACAGACAAAGTTCACACGTGTTTGGAGGATGACTTTTGATCATTTTCCCCCACAGTTTCTGGTATACATTACATAACATGACCAGATTACAGTCCTAAGGGAAGAGATCCAAGCCTTCACTTCTGCTGAAAGACAACTGCGAAAACAAGAGAGTTGTGTTCCCAACACCACAGCATTTAATGAATGGAATTTTACCCAGCCATCCTATGACAGTAAAGCGATGGCCATGGCGGCATTTTGCCAAGTGTGTCTCAAATAAGCTTTCATCAACAAGCTTTTCAGTAGCTGAAGCATGCAAGCCTGTTTACTTGAACAAAGCCTGCCCACAGAACAATAATGAGCCCCGTCACCAGCTGTGCCCCCAGCAAAGCCTGAATCACAGAAAATGATTTAAACTCTGCAAGCTTATAACACTCATTTTCTGTTCCTGGTTCAGGTTCTACAGCCGCATGAGGAAAGCACTCTCGTTTACTAAGCTGGCTTGTCTCCCCGTCTAAAGGCAGGCTCACAACTATAGCCACTAGACTTGGCAATTTTTGCAAAGGAGATCCACATGGGAGCTCTACAACTTATGAAAGGGCTCCACACATTCAGCTGTAAGCTAGCAAGGCAGAAGGCAGCCTTAATCCAACTTGCCCTTTTGCTATGTCCCAGCTTACAACAGACATCTTTACAAGAGCAAAAGCTACTACAGGATAACAAGAGTTCACACACAGTGGAAGAGAGAATCTCACAGATCCACTCTTATTCATATAGTGCTGTCCCTCTCATGTATTGAAATACACTGCTATTAACTCCATCTCTTTTTCAACAATTTTGCTAATGAACTACCAGTTATGATGTGCAGCTGGGCCAGATAAAAGGAGACTTTGGTGACATAATACATCTATGTGAGTGCTTTGCACATAGCAACGTATTGTTCTCCACTGAGAGGCCCCTGTAGTGAGTGCCTGGGCCCCTACTGCCAGGGGCAAGTTTTGCACTCCTTGAACTGTGCCCTACTTTGTGGCCTGTTGACTTAGTCCCATAGAACTGAATGAGAATCACCCAGGTAAATCCTATGTGGCATAGTGTTACCCCTTCATTTGCCTAGTCCCACTCCATATCCCTTGGGCACAATGCAGTGTGAAAAAGACTGGAATGGACCTAATGACTTTTTAAAAGCAACTAATAAAGACAGCAGGACAAACGGTTCCCCAAACCTTGAAGAATGGAAGGGAATTTGCATTCTATTAAGCCAGCACATTTGGTTACTTTGTGACGATAGACTGCTCCGCCTACTTTCTTTTAGCAAATGTTTTGTGCCACTGGGGAAGTGGTAATTCTGTATTGATTTGTTTTGGATGTTTTATGTGATGCCAATAAAAGGTTTGATGGTGATGATTTGGTTACTTTGCTTCAGGCGCTCCTTCTGTTTACACAGGCTTTTTCTGACCTATAGCTCAACCTTTGGCTATTGTGTATCACTACCGATACTAAGTATGTTTACACTGCTTTATGAATGTGTTACTTTCACCACCTAGATACTGTGTTCACTGTGCGGTATATTGAGTCTATAAATAACTAGCCTCAAAAGATACTACATATTAACAATTGGCCAATTGCAGCTCTCCTTTCAAGGAGCATTTGAAAACAAATGCCACATAATTCCAGCTGCTCAAAGAATCCCTCTTCAGCTCCTGCACAGAAGATCAACCCTCAGGAAACTGCCTCACTTCACTTGCCACCAAAGTGAATGCAGCATGCAAAACCAGCTAACACATTGTTTATTTTAAACATTGATTTTTGGCCTCAACAGACTATTATAAGGAAAAATAAGCATTGATAAGGAATTTCTGAACCGAAAACACACACAAAAACGTACAATTCTGCCAGGAGAGAGTATTCTAGGTAGAAAGGTCCATAGGAGGCATGTGTCCCATTTGTAGACTGCGCTGAAAGGGCGGGTGAAGCAGGCTTGGTCATTGGCACAGCATTTTTGGGAATCGAAGGCAGCTGCTTTTTTTGAGTGGTGCGTGGAGGACTGTTCTTCAGCTCGCCAACCAGAGCCTTTTCTTCTGTTTCAGATCTCTGTTAGAAAATGTAAAACATGGGGGGGGGGGGGATAATTGTTCCAGTTGTATCCAATGGTCAGCACTCCAATTCATATTCACTAACACTCCAGTTTGGGTACTGAACAGAGGACTTAAAAGATATCCTGCCAGTCAAAACAGTTATGATATATCCAATTGCTTAGTTGAATTTGGCAATTATATAAAATTGGCTACTGTCAACTTTGGAATTGGCTGAGATCTGGCCACAAGTTAAGAAACACACCCAAGTATGCTTTTAAAATGGTCCACATATATATTTGCCTCACCAGATGATCTGTTTAAACTACTACCCAAAATCTCTTGTGAGCAATCCCCACTTTTGGAGAAAATGTAATCAGAAAGGTCACCCTGAGAAGGCCTGTGATTATAGTTCAACTGAAACATTAAGCTGAGCTTTCTTGCATTCAAGTTTCCTTTCTAGTGGATCCCATGATGGTAATTTTTAATCCACATCAGGTTTCCGATTAGCATATATTATTTAAAGATCCTTTGGATACTCTTTCAGAATATAATAAAACCCAAGGGGGAGGGGAGAGCGTCATATAGCACACATTTCATCAACTCAAAATGGCCTGCCTTGCAGTCAGCCACACCCCACCTTGCGTGTAGAACTTGTAGACATGCTCCAGAAAGGGTTCATAACGTGTATTCCGAGTAGAGGGTGGTAAATCTGCTATGCCACCCAGATAGCCAGCTTTCTGGGATTAGCTTCTGCCCTAGAAACAAAAAAGTGAAGTTACCAAATCAGTGTCCTGTTGGTCATATTGTGATTCCACCCAAATATTAAGAGACACCCCAAACATGTTATACAACCGAAACCACTTGTCAATAGTCTCTACATACCCTCCCAATTCTCTTTCAAGATTGCAGCACGGTTTCATGGCCACTGAACAGGTTGTTTTACCTGTGATATTTTACTGGAGCTGAGCGAGAGGACTAGCACGGTATCTATCTTTGTGAAGCACTCGAGAATATTTTGTTAAAAACAAGTAGGACCTAATCAGGTAACCTCACCTTTGTTTTCACAGACAGCACCAAGTATGCCACGGCCCTTCCCAAGCTATCCAGATAAAACCTGTATAACCAAGGGCTTTTGGTTATAGCTGCTATCATGAGTCAAACCATCTGCAAAGCTCTGGCAGAGAAAGGAACTTCTAGTTGTTTTAGTTGTTGGTGTTGGTGTTGTTATGTGTGCAATTTCAGCATTCAAGTTATACAATTTTGCTCAGGGTCAACCACAAAGTTCGATTCTCAGATATACTCAGCTGGGCTTCCACAAGGCAGCACAGGGCATTACCTTAGGAAACACATATTTCCAAAACATTGTTTGGCAAGATGACAAAAATGCAGGGGTGGAGCACTTGAAAGGGAAGATCAGAAGCCACAGGAACAGGGGGTGCAGCCTGCCCCCCCTACTTATTTCTGGTTTAAGAACATGGGAGGAGGGAGAGAGGGAGTCAAATGATGTGCAGCAGTCTCGAAAAGCAACACTGGCAGATCAAATATAGCAGGTGGGGAAGAGTTAAAGACCACCCCCTCTCACAAATACCCCACATCGCATTATGGTGTGGACTCAGGAACCTTGTGTTTTAACTGCAACATGTAGTTGCACCCTCAGGAAAACAAGCAGTAGAGGCCAAGTAGCATTTTTATTGTCAGTGGGAACAACTCATGTATCATTGGATGAAACTTCTCCCTTAATAGATTATCAAAGTAATCTACTACAGTATACTATGACTCACTGCAACTCAGGCTTCAAAGGAACAGTAAAAGACACAAGTGTCACCTTATTGTACATCTCTTTCTAGTCCCATCTAATAGACCCATGGTTACTTGAAGGGTTTTAGGACAAATTCATTGCGCTCATTAGAAAGTAAGAATGGTGTAGATGTTACCACTCTTCTAACTTCCTGAATAGTTAGCATTAGGAAAATGAGATTTCAGCATCTGAATATAGCATGTCCTGCCATTGCTGCATGCTACTCTTCTAGTAATCTTCTGTATCTTTAATTAAGAAGTATACTTAGAAGATAAACCTATTACATCAGCACTTGGAGTTAACATTTCCTGGGTCACAGAGCTCACAGAGCGGATGAGGCCTCACATACATGAGCCAATCTTGCTGGAACTAAGTATTCTTTATGTTGTTTAAGCAAGTTGGCCCACTGTACTTACTGCTGTTGATACGCACCCCATGCTGAACTAAAGTTTTGTGTTGATCAACCATTAATGTCATGCTTTCAAGACCAAACAACAATGGCAATTCCAGATACCCCCTTCTTAAAATATACCCCAGCTGATATGCAAATGCGTTTGTATCCCATGAAGCCTTTTCTATGGAAAAAACTATATTCTTACCACAACAGTTCATACATCTCTAATGAAAACTCCAATATAATTTTGATTTGATCAGCTAATAGGTGTGGAACCCAGTTTCCCCATTTCCCAGGGGAAGCAGCAGCAAGAGCACAGTGGTAATCCAAATCTATATATCAACACCAAGGTGAATTGTTAAAAATGTAAATGCTAAATTATTCATAACTGATGAGGCATATATACATGTCAATCCTAAAGCTGATCTCTAAACTGAATACAGTATGCCTCTACCAGATACATTACAGAAGGTTTTTGTATGCAAATGCAGAAGAACCAATTTGATCACTTCTCAACAAAAACTTTTTTTTATTTTATAGCCCACTTTTTAAAGGAAATCTTCTACAAAAGCAGCTTGCATCAGGTTTAAAATATACATCCAAACCATAAACAGCTACTCAAAATGCACAACCAAACATTAACAACAGAATCATTGTGAGTAAAAGGACCACAATAAAATTATCCACATTCCAATAAGCAGGTATTCTCCGATACCATTTTTAAAGCTTGGAAAGTTACACAGGATGCAGTCTCTAGCCTCTTCAGGAGTTGAATTCCATAAGTTTAGGACCACCATTGAAAAGATCCAGTTCAGAGTTTCTGCCAGCCTGTTTGCCTTCACTAGCAGACACTGAATGTATATCTCAACATATGAGCAGCAATGAAGGTGTAGGCAGTCCTTCAAGTAACCCAGCCTCAGCTGATGGAGGGCTTTAAAGGTCATAACCAGGACTTTGGACTGGGCCCAGAAATACACTGGCAACCAGTGCAACAGATACAAAAATCAGTATCACATGTTCTGGCCACCTGTCACCCACCAAAAACTAGGCAGTCATATTTGGTACTAGCTGAAGTTTACAAACGTGAAAGGTGGCCCCACAAAAAGCATGTTAAAGCCATTCAATCTGCATTTAACAAGGGCAGGGAAAACGGAGGTGAGATCATATAGACAAATTTCTTACACACCTTGTCATGCAAGAGCATTCAACACTACAGTATCTTAAGCAGAGTAGAAATGATGACCACTCCCACATCCTGGATGCTTCCGAAATGGCTGAGAGACTAGATCTCTATGTGCTTTCACATTTTGTACTCTCATTAGTGCACCTAATCTTATCATTTTGATGCTAAACCTAGTAAGCTAATTGGCTAAATAATATCTCCCTCCCCAAAGGGACAATAGATTGTTTCAATAGGTTTCCATTACTACATCCTGTTTTATGCGGCTTTATTCAACCACAAAGGCTCTGTGGTTTACAAGATGACCTTAACTACTTCTCCCTTTCTCAAAGCATTAGAACTCATGGCCATCAAGTGAAACTGAATGTTCAGGCCAGATAAAATAAACTATGCACGCTGTGAAGAAGTACTAACTGTGGAACTCATTCCCACAGGAGGCAACAGCGGCCACCAACTTGGATAGTTTTAAAAGAGGATTTGGCAAATTTATAGAGGATAAAGCTATCAATGGCTACTAGCCATGATAGCTTTGCTCAACCTTCTCTGTCAGAGACAGTATGCCTCTGAATATCAGTTGCTGGGAATCAACAGGTGGGCAGAGAGCTGTTCCACTCAGGTCCTGCTCTTGGGTTGCCCATAGGCATCAGGTTGGCCACTGTGAGAACAGGATGCTGGTCTAAATGGGCTGTTGACCTGATCCAGCAAACTCTTCTTATGTTAACTACCATCAATCCCAGTCAGCACCATTCCCAGTTAGCACAAGTTAGCCAACAGTATAGCTACCTTTGCATTTCTGCAAAAAGAAGGAACGCAACTTAGGGAAATGATTTTGAGCTCAGAGTTGGCAATCCTCTGCTAGACCTGTTATAAAACAGAAAAGTCTATACAGTAACCTGACTTTAGCATCCACTGCTTTTTCTCAATCCTGGAATAAAGTATACAATACTTCCAAGGGAATCTCAACAAGCCCCAGATATATATGCTGCTCTCAAGCTACTGCCTCATGTTCTATAATATGCAACAAGTTAAACTCAGTAATATAGTCAAAGGATGTTGACAGGCTCTTGAACACCAGCACTCAACAGCTTCCACTTTTATTTCAAGTGTCCTCTTATAGATTGCAGCCCTTAACTCACTCTTTTATGTTCTTAAGCCTCAATGATTTTGAGGGAAGCTACAAGAACCCAGTTGGTTCAAGGATGGAGCAGATTTAGAATAAAAAAAAGGGTTTAAATCACTACTATCCCCTCAAGAGGCAGAAATTGTTTTGTTTCTGCCACTGGGTGATTAAAACAATACCAAATGAATATCCAGCTGTATCCTCCTACTTAGGTCTATTAATTATCCAACCTGTTATCATAGATCTGCACGCACGCACACCCCAATACAGCTATAATTCATATAGCTAACCATGCCATATATGAACTACAACTAAAGGAACACCGTATGTGTGCTTCCCATGGCACTAGCTTAAGGTTTTAATGCTAAACGAGAGTGTGTGAAGCAGTTCCTGAACAAATAAATATGGTTACCCAAAAGCTCATATACTAACATACTCTTTCCCTGCATGGACCATACAGCAAATTAACTGTGCACATGCTTTAAACAGACAGCTGAAGGGCAAACTCTTGCTAAGGGCACTGTATGTTTCACAGAAGGAGGAAGGGGGACTAACAAGCACACGCAAGCATGAAACACCTTGGATTCTGAACAATGCAGTCAGTATTTGCTGTTGTACAGTCTCTCTTCATTTCAGAGGGACTTGAGCAGGGCTCATAATAGATCCCAAAAAAATTAATAGCAAATTCTCCAGTGTTTTCCCCTCTTTGTCCTGTATTCATGATCCACTTCTTTGTACATTTTAGCAAGTTTTATTCATGACCCCCACTATGGCTCTCCTTTCCTTTCCTCTGAGTTTATATATACTCTTCGCAAGCCATCTTCAAAGAGGCATGAGCTCACCTTATGAGCATGCAACATAAAAATAGGCTAGTTGAGAAATAGCAACAGGTTAAACTCGTCTGCCAGGTCCATTAAAATGCTGTCACACCTCCCCACCCCAGTGCCTCTTAATAATCTCCTATAGCAACCCTTCTTATATGTCAGATTCTGGACACCTATATTTGTCCACCTAATTGATTTGGTTGCAATATGCAAGGGTATGCACCAAGGCAGATGAACTCCCTAATGATGAAGAGAGGAGCCAAAATAGGTCAGATGAAATGGTGCTGCCTAAACATTTAGTTCAACCATTTCACAGGCAGATAAACCCCAGAGAGCTGAGGGGAGAAAACGAGAAGAGTTCAAAATAAGCAAAAAAACGGTGGGGTGAGAAAGCTTACTTTTAAAAAAACCACATACATCTTTGAGAGCAGGCTTAGTGGTAGGGATCTCTATTTCAACCCAGACTGTGTTACCAATATACTCAACTGACTTAATTTACTTACTGATTGGGTGGCTGGAAGAAACCAGAGGTCTACCTCATCCAACACAGCAGCCAGCCAGGTGCTTATGTGAAGCCCACACAGGTGCACCCTTGATCAGCAAGGAAACAACACAACCTCCCAAGAGGCATTCACAGAGAATTAGCACAGTACTCTTAGGAACAATAGCTACTTGTGTAAAAGCCACAGAATGGGTGGCAGATACAAAGCAGCACAGAATTTGAAGCTCACATGTATCTTCACTCACCAGAAGTGAGGTTCTCCAACATAGGCCACATAAATCCAACAACCTAAGTCCCTAACCCAGCTAACTTCCTAGCTACCTTTTCTTCAACATGTTGTCTCTCCATTTGGAGAGCATTCCTGTACCCAGTCATATTACAACCCAGCATTCAACATAGCCCTTTTCCCTACTAACCCCTAAACCAGAAATGAACTCTCCATTTCTCCCTTATGAGGCGACTCTCCTCACCCTCCAGAAATAAACATTCCCCAGTTTACACACAACCCCTTTACCTCCAATTCCTTCTCCACCTAAGCTTCGCTGGCTGCCAGAAGCAGAGCTTCCCATCCCCAGAGGGAGACACTACTGTACTTTACTCAGACCCCTTCTACTCATGAGTCACTCACCCCATTTAACTTCCCAGAAATGCAATACCTTTTGGACCAAAACTCCTCTTGCACCTCTTACCCCACCCCACCCCTCCACCTCCATCACCCAGATGGTGGATACCTGCTCTTTTGGCTCGCAAGGAAATTCATTGGTCCATCAAGTGCTCCTTACCAACATCTTTTCCAATTCCACAAAAGAGGCACCATTCAGGTACATTTGGCTTCAAACGACTAACCTCTTCTCACCTTCCACATTCTTTCCCTTGCTCTGAATATGTTACCTTTTATTTTGTGCCAACCTCTCATGTCTATAAGCTTTCTTTTTTGGGGGGAGGGGGGAAAGAGATGTAGAAGGTTTCACCAACTGAAGTTCAAATACTACTATTAATAAGAGAAATAGTAACAAGAGGTAAAATTAAAAAGTATTGCATCTAAGTTAATTCTTTCTCATTGACATATAACAATTTTTTTCCACCTTGTACTCTAGCATACCACTTTTAAAAGGCAGGCTTGCCACTGTGAGCCAGGATCTTGACAAGCAAACACTTACTCACCTGCTTACCTTTCTTCCATTGTGTTAATTTTAATCAAGCCAGGGAAGCTTCACCTGCTGAGCCACTTGTCAAAATGACCAGCCAAGGCTGGTACAATGAATGGCCCTGCACCTTTGTACCAGCATTGTGGAAACCAAGTCCTCAACAAATGAAGCTTCCCCTACCCCCCTCACAGGGAGCAAGAGAGATGAAAAAGAGCATCACCTAATTTTTAAGAAAAGTGGCTTTGCTCCTGTGAGCCACCAGCGTGTCAAGCAGAAGTTCAGCAGGTGAAGTTTTATTTTTTAGTTACTCCTTTGCCAGGAAAGGAGGGGGGGGAGACTTTGAACTTCTGCTTGTTAAGCTACTAGCTCAAAAGGCACAGGAAAGGAAGGGATAACACGGGCGCCTTTGCATATGTGCCTTCCAGCTAGCAGAAGTTCAGCAGGTGAACGTCCCCCCCCCCGCCCCGCCCCACCTAATTTCCAATCCCCTCGCTGGAAATATGGGAGGGATGGAGGGGGAAGGCTCTACCTGCTGGACTTCGGCTTGTCAAGGTGCTGCCGCCTCAAAGTGCAGGCGCCAGGCCAGGTGAACCGAGAGGCACCACGGAACCATTTCCCTCCTCCAAGGCAAGAGCCCTGCCAGGTGAGACCCGTCATACCTGCCTCCGGAGCCCCAGAGCCTCTTGGGCACCCACCTTCTTTCCCCTCCATCCCCACCCCCGTTCGCCGTCCCCTCCCCACTCGGCAGACCTTCAGCTTCGAAGGCGGAAACCTCCCGCGCCCGCCACCGCCCTCGAGCGCAGGCCGGGCTGTCAGCTCGAACAAACGCGTTCCTGAGGGAGGGGAAGGAGGACGGGAGGGGGGAGAGAAATCTGGTCCTCCTCAGCCACCGTCGCAAAGGCCGCACCGGGCGGCGCACATGCGCACTCCTCGCCCTCGCGCCCATCCTTCCACCGACTTCACGGCGGGCGGGCCGCGACTCCAGGTAACGCAAGAACACCCCGCCACGCGCACCCTCTGCCTTCTGCCAGCTCACCGCGATCGGCTCGCCTGCCCCAGCCGCTGCTCCTCCTCCCAGCTTGCACCCATCGGGGCTAGGTACTCATCCTTTTGGCCGTGGATTTCCGGCGGAGGTAGGGCACTCTTATTGGTCCGCGCGCGGGCCAATCAGAGGACAAGCCCCTCCCCGCCATCCCCGGCAGCCTTTTGTGACTACCATAGTAACGCCTCGACGCCCCCTTGTGAGGCGAAGAGGGAAACGTGAAGCCGCCTCGGCCTGTTGTTAAGAGGCGGGGCCCGGCGACGCCCAGTGCGTGGATCCGGATTGGACAGCGGACCTGTCCACCTCGAAGGGAGGCGGGCGGGAAAAAGAGGTGGGAGCGTTCAGGATTGACGGTCCGGACAGCCGATTTCTGAACGCAGATTGGTTGGCGGGCGCGGGAGCTACCAATGGGCAAATGCGCGACGGGAGGAGAAAGGCACTCATTGGTGATGCAGGAGAGGGTGGGACTAGGGAGTCGTGAGGCGGGGCCTGAAGAGTAGCCAAAGGGCTTGGTTCTCTTTCGCTATTCTGTTTTTCAGTACAGATTCAAGCGAATGAAAACAGCTAATCGGTTGTTATGAACAGTAGCAGTTATTAATAACAACAGTAGCATTAATCATTAATATTTGTAATTAACTGTTGCTGATTATATTGCTTGGTGCCTCATTACTTTTAATTAAAGAATTAACAATATTTGTCTGTTTTTTTTGCTCGTAATTAAATAAATAACGAAGTTAATGTGCTTATTGTCTTTTATTGCTTTTGATTAAATAAAGAAGTAACATTGCTTATTGTAGTCGACTGTTTTTAAATTTAATAATTAACACTGTTACAGTGGCTGTTGTAGGGACGCGGGTGGCGCTGTGGGTAAAACCTCAGCGCCTAGGCCTTGCCGATCGCATGGTCGGCGGTTCGAATCCTTGTGGCGGGGTGAGCTCCCGTCTTTCGGTCCCAGCTTCTGCCCACCTAGCAGTTTGAAAGCACTCTTAAGTGCAAGTAGATAAATAGGTACCGCTTTATAGCGGGAAGGTAAACGGCGTTTCTGTGTGCTGCGCTGGTGCTGGCTCGCCAGAGCAGCTTCATCATGCTGGCCACGTGACCCAGAAGGGTCTCTGGACAGCCTCTTAAGTGAAATGGGCGCACAACCCTAGAGTCGGACACAACTAGCCTGTACGGGCAGGGGTACCTTTACCTTTACCTTTTAGTGGCTGTTGTATTCTATTGTTTTTAACTTATTGCAAACTGGTGCTGGAAACTGATGAAGGCCAGTATAAAAATCTTGGAAATAAAACAAAAATGCAAGTACCATATTCATCCTTTAATTATTTTTAATTATTTGGTACCTAGACTCCTAAGGCAAACCTGTCAGCTAGCAGAGGAAGGAACTGAGGAAATTCCTTGCTTTTCTCCCTGTTCTGAACTCAGCCAAGTGCTCCACACCAAGAGTTCCCAAATTGTGGGCCATGGACCACATGTGGTCCACAAACTTCATGTAGGTGGACCACGAAAAGTCCGCATTAAATATTTGTATTAATTTTTAATTGTATTTTTATTGCTTCTTTTATTTCTTATATTGTATTTTATTGTATTACACATTGTACTCTGTATGCAAATTGTAGTACAACAAAATACAATATAAGAAACAAAAGTAGCAATAAAAATACAATCAAGAATCAGCACAGCACACAGAGTGGCTGTGGCAACCCAATCAGATGGGCAAGGTATAAAAATATTATTATTATTATTACAACAAATGCTACAGGAGGCAGAAATGTAATTAAGTGGTCCATGGGGGAGTTTTGGAAACCATTACACTCAGGGTCCCACAGATTCCACAAGCCAGTCTCACTGATCTTGGATTTTTCTCCTGTTAAAATTGTGTTTATCTCCTGGCTTCAACCACCCTGTATCATAAAATCTCATTTTACAGTGCTTTATTTAAAAATACCCAATAATGGATTATCCTCAGGTTGCTCACAAAAAAATTAAAATAATATATATACTATCAAAAATAAAATATGAAACAATAAGAGCAGCATACAGAATAAAACTTGTCCCATAAAATGGGTAAGTCCAGCTTATTACTATTTATTTTTAAAAGTTGTTTAAAAGCCGTTTGTGGATAAAAAGGCCTTCACCTGGCACTGTATGGCATAGCAGTTCAAGTGCTGGACTAGGCCATGGGAAACCAAGATTCAGATTCCTACTCAGTCAAGAAACTTGCTGTCACAGTTTCTCAGCCTAGCCTACCTCACAGGACTGTTGTGAGGGTAAAATGGGGAGGAAGAGCGATGTATTCTTGATATACAATGTCTAATAGTTCGTTTCTAGCCCTAAACAAATAGTTGGCCCATGTGCTTTCTGTATAATACTGGAGCTTGTATCAGGTTCCCACAAAAGTAGAAATAAGTATCCCACCTAATAAAAGTAAAATAAAAGTAACATATTTGTGTTTTGGGGGGAAAGGCATCAAGCACAGCAGGTCTTCACAGTTCATCTGCTAAGTATACTGGAATCTGCATAGATTGTTCTCTTCAAGATGAAATAAGAAGGTTAAGGATAAAATCAGAAGGAACTGACAGTCCAGAACGAATAAGATTGTTGATAGCATATTGGAAGTCAGTATGAATGTACAGCAGACCCAGCTGGTTACGTCAATGGCATCACATCCATAAGGAAGAATTTCAATAGATGTCATCCCAGGAAGAAAGGAAGGATTTTATTGTTTCACTACAATACGCTTGCAATTTTATTTTCAAATACCATTTGAAAGTACATTTTCTACTCACTTGTCGCCCCCATATGGACAAATGGATACCTAGCAAGGAAAATCTGAAATTGCAGAAAGTACAATTGTGACGCTTAAGAGATGGGGGAGATTTTCAAACAAGAGGGTTAAATATGTTTGGGTATAAAACATAACTAAACACTATAATACAGATAGAAGCTGCAGAAATCTTAGGGCAGAGATAAAATTATAGATTTTATTTTGTTTATGCATTCAGCTCCACATTTATCACTTCATGCGTGGCACAAAGACTTTTGGATGTCACCTCTCAAAACAGCAATGTTTGCAATTTCACACATTACAGGGAGCAAAGCTGGGTGTGCCACACAGTGTACACACAACAGGTTGCTACAGGCAGTCCTTTCTGGAGAGTGTAATTGTGTAATATATTTACTTATTTCTTCTATATACCACCTTCTTCAAGGAGCTCAAAGTCCTCCATGTTCTCCTCACAACATCCCTGTGATGTAGGTTAGACTGAGAGGCAGTGATTGGCCCATGTTCACCCAAGTAACCTTCATGGCTAAGTAGGGATTCAAATCCTCGTCTCCCAGGTCATACATAGTTCAGCACTCAAACCATCACACAGGTCTGTGCTACACTGACTTGCAGGTCACATTTTTTGCCATTTTGGGGTCACAATTTTGGCCATTTTCTGGCTTCCTGGCCCATGCATCACAATTGGCTCCTGACCAGTGGGTCAGGTCTCTAAGAAATGGGCAAGAACGTGACCTGTGAGGTAGAAGTGAAAAAATGAGCCAAAACATGATATGTGGGTCAGGACTTCTTTTTTATTTTAAAAAAAATGACAAAGTGACTTGCATATGAGGAGCCAAAAAAATAGTGAAAATGTGACCCACAGTTCAAGAGCCAAAATATGAACAAAAATACCTCTCATGAGAAAGCAAGAATGAGCAAAAACATGGTCTGTGGGTCAGGAATCCAAAAAATAACCCAAAACATTATTCAGGGGTCAGAAGCCCCCCCCCCCCAATGGGTGGGTCAGGTGTCAGAAATGAATTCTGGTTGAGCAGGGATTTGAAGTCTGGTCTCCCTGGTCCTAGTCCAAAACTCTTAAGTACACTACGCTGGATCCTTGCTCAGTCCCTTTCCTTCTACTCCTTGCTGGCACACTTCCACCAATGTGGTCCTAGCATGCAAATTATTTGGGAAGATAGCAACAAAGCATTGGCTGAGAGCTGTCATAATGGCAGTATACAGCTAGTGAGATGACATGATCCTACCATGGAGTCATAAAACTTTGGTGTGTTGACTATTCAAGAATCTGCACCCAAGCCAAAAGGAGCAGGGTAGGGGTGGGCAGATGTCTGATACCAAAAGAGCTGAGATCTAATTTAGACCTTAGTGGGTAAAGTTCTTGAGTCTTTAGAGCTCATTTGTTATTCCCAAGGGATACTGGACATAGCATCAATAACTCAAAACAAATGAGGACATCTAAGTGCTTGAACTGCTTCCAGGAGACTATCATCTGCTGCCTTTGCTGTTTTAGGGCAAGAAGAAGGTACCAGATCTGCTTTCTGTTCCAAGGCTTGCTTTTAGGGTGTTTTAAGACAGCATCAACTTGAGGTGCTCCTATGAAGATTTAATTAGCTATGTCAATGGTGCCTCTATGGTCATGATTCAATTTAATAATTTGCTTTTAGCATTGTGGCATCAGTGTCTTACCCTATTCAGTGTGAGATAACCAGCATCATATAACCAACATGCTTGGCTCTCATCAACCATTTTTGAGTTTATATATCAATCATTTAGGAACTTTCATCACCAAGTTTTATTGCCTGTGCAACTTTTTCTGAATGCTATATGGAAAAGCACATGAATCTGAGAGTTTTACCATTTACTTACCAAATGTGTGGTCTTTTTTCTATGCTAGAGGAAGAGGACTTTGGAAGGAACTTAGAAGGGCGTATTTTAAAGGTCTAACAGTCTATATTGACACATTTTACTTTGCTGCATCTTTTGTGATTTTAAATCTGATCTTGAGTTCTCTCACCAAAGAGTATTTGCCCCATACCTGGATCTTGACATCCAGGATTTCTCCTTTTATGGCTACTTTATCCTTGCAAGCAACATTCAGGTGCTTTGTACTTTGTACTTACTAAATGCGTAATGGGGTTCCCTAGAACGTGCAGGCTAGACATGCCCCCCTAGATAGCAACACATGTGCACTGTAGACGCTGGTAGACCACAGAACCCCCTTTGTGCGGTTGGGAACCCTACTCTATTTCCAGGTGCTTAGGCAGGGTTGCAAGCATAGGCCCCATCTGCATCATACACCTGAAGTACTAGGAAAACACTTTAAGCAGTCAAATGAATTACGGGAGCTGTATTTTGTTGAGGATGCTGTGAGTTGGTTGGAGGCCCCCATTCCCTCACATAACTGCAATTCTTGTTAAATCCCCCTGGGATTTGTAGCGCTATGAGGGGAATAGATATCTCCTAACAACTTTCAGTGTCCTTAACAAACTACAGCTCCTATAATTATTTTGGGGGAAGACATGGCTGCTTAAAGTACTTTCAATGTATGGTGTGAGTGTGGCAGTAAGGCACAGGAGCGAGGTGGCAACATTGTGCCCAACGGCTTCATGGAAAAGATAAGTGTAATGTGAGCAGGAACTAAAGTCATTTAGAAATGGTTACATGGTGGGAATCAGTTCTAGGAGACACGAGCAGGGAAAGGAAGCCAATGAGATCTGACTAGCTTCACTTTTGCATATAGTTTGGCAGCAGCCCACAGCTAAAGAAAATTTGTTGCTTCTAATTCAGTCTCTGTGGCTCATTTGTGATCTTGCAAATACAACAGACGCTGAGGTGGAATCTGAGAGGGGGAAGGAGAGAGGTGGCATTCTGTATGTGTTCTAGGAGTTTGTTGTTGGGATAAAGGGCAGAGAGGGAAAAGTGGGAAGGAGCTTGACAGAGCTGAGTGTGGTGGAGCTGGAGGCAGTGAAGGCTGTAGCAGCTGATGCTCATTGGAACTGGTGTGGCAGAAGGCATGGAGGCCAATGGTTGCTGGAGCCTGAAAGTCAAAGACAGACAGGGCCTACTAACTCTAGCTTTGTCCCATCAATTTGATTTTAATTAATTTTTATAATGACATGTTTTTAGAATGTTGCACTATTTTATTGTTGTTAGCCGCCCTGAGCCCAGCTTTGGCTGGGGAGGGCGGGATATAAATAAAAGGGAAACTCTGAAACTGAGAAGCAGGAAGCTGACAGGCAGGGGGCTACTGCCCTTGAGCTAGTTGTAAATAAGGAAGTAGGTAGGTGAGAACAAGTTGAAGGCACTTACCTTAATGGACCAGCCACCACTGAGTGAAGGTCATGGACAAGGATGTCTTGGTACATACAAGCAGAGAGATAAGGGAGGCCATAGCAAGCTTTAAACATTATGATTCCATAGAAAGTGAAGCTAGCTCACCCCAGCAAAGTAGTCTGTCCTTATCCATTCAGATCTCCATCTGATGATCAATTTGGTTCCTCTGCAGTTCAGTGAAAAGGATGCTTGACTTTTCTGGAACCAAGTGGAACACACGAGGTGTGGAGCCAGTGATAGTCCACGACATCTTATCCAATGACATTCCGGATCTCAGGGACAGCAACAGTTTGGAGATTGCTGCTATGATGCACGGGACAAAGGACGATGAGGATCTGCTGAACAGTTCTTCTGAGCTGTGTCTAGAACAGAACATGGAACAGACAGATGTTCTGGTAAAGCTACATGTGGAAGAGTGGAAGGGCTATGACACACTAGCCAGCAATGAAGCAGAAGCATGTGGCACAACAGAGAAACCAACAGAGCAGGAAATTAAGAAGAAAGAACCTGATGATACCTGTGTGGGTGATGAAGGAGAAAAGAGCCATTCTGGACCAGCAGGAGAAGACTGAGAGAGTGCTGCTTTCCATGAAGACAAAGCCTTCACTGAAGGAAGCATCGATCCAGGCTCTGACAAAGGAGATTTTGCACAGATGTGATGTTGCTCTGGCTCTTGTGGAGGAGCTGCTGACTAGGAATGGACAACTAACTTCCTTCAAAGCATGGAAGAGCCAAGTTGGTTAGTCAGCCACATATTCTCTTGCAGGGTGGAACCTGGGGTGCATCTTTGGCCCACTTAGTATCCATGGCTGGATACCATACATTTAAAGCACGTGACTTTGCCCAAAGAATCCTGGGTACTGCAGTTTGTTAAGGGAGCTGGGAATTCTATGATTCTTTGGGGGGAATAGTGTGCTTTGAAATGTGTGGTTTGTACACAACCTCTGTTTCTTCTGCATTACATGGGCTCATACATTTCCCATATCCTCTCCTTTAATTGCCAAGTCTGGAAGTGTGTACCAGTTGTCTTTCACTGGTCCTGAATTTCTTCCATTTCACAGAGCCTCTGGAAAGTTTTCATATTTATTAAAAGTATTTTTCCAAAAAAGGGCACTCAAAGTAGCTGACAACAAAATGCAAACACAAAAGCTTACTAAAAGTTAGGCCATTAATATTCTTAGGTTGTTTTATTCATTTATTCAATGGTATGCACATTGGCCCCCTACGAGCACAATTCTCTGGGCAGCTCCCAAAGAGGTCCATCAATTGGTCCATCAAGCTCAACATTGTCTACAATGCTGGGGATTGACCCTGGGACCTTCTGCATGCAAAGCAGATGCTCTCTCACTGAGCAAGACCAATGCTTTACCAATGAGATACAGGCAGGCTCATTTGAGAAGATGTTGAAATGGAGCAATGGTTAAGACTTCTCGGATTCTGTGAGGTTGTGCTATTCTGTTGCTTCATGTGCACATTTCTTATTTTCACATCTCTAGGGTACTTCAGCATCCTTGATGTACTAAAGAAGAACTTACATACAGCATGTCGAAGACAGAGATCCAAGGCTGAATCCAAAAGAGTCCCAAAGACGCTGGCCAGAGGCTGTTTCCTAAATTATTTCCAACCCAACGTTTTTGTCCAGTGTGCTTCATTCTTTCCAGTTTCATTTGCCTCTTCAGCTAAAAACTCTCCATGGAGAGACATCAAAGAACCGCCCCACTGGCATATTGGCAATGACTGAGATACTTCTCCCCGCCCCCCTCAACTGTAGATGAGAGGGAACATTAAATCATTAAATGCATTTCAGTATTGTTTGTTTGCAAGAGCACGTTCTTCATAGTTGACTCCTTTAAGTATCTACTTATATATTAGATGGGGAGGGAGCATGTTCTTGCTGCTTCCATATAGGAGACTGGGTTTGAAGACATGTTGAAAGATGGACTTGCTTGCTGCTCTTTGTATAGCGGCAAGTCACAATCTTGCTTTTGTTAAATATGGCAAAGGGGACTGTGCCTGGCTGATCTTTGACAGCATGGCTGATTGTGATGGTGCATCTGCTCATTTAGCCTTGTTTCCTTTTCTGGTTAACATACGAACAAAAGGAGAGCCATGCTGGATCTGATCTAATTCAGCAACCTGTTCTCACAATGGCCAACTAGATGCCTATGGGAAGCTCACAAGCAGGACCTGAGCAGCATTCTTTCCACTTACAATTCCCAGCATAGGCACCAGCTCCAGGGGGCTGAGGCCCTTTGGGCCCCCTCAAGGTTTTTTTGAGGGGTCCACACACACACCCCCTGTTGCAGTCAAACACAGAGCTGGGCACGGAGCGGTGTCAGGACGTAGTGCAACTTTGTGTGTGCAACGTCAAGACGTCACATCAGGGTCCCTCAGTGTTCTTCAGAAGATGGCTCCTGTGAATCTCAGCAACTGATAGTCGGAGACAAAATATTAGCAGTAAACTCAATGAAAAGAATACACCTCAGTTTGTCATATGCTGATGTGCACTAACTTCAGTGCACCTGCTGAGTAGGACTAGACTAGCATGGGATGCAACAACCCAGAATCTTTTAAAGTCACCTGAGTTGGTGGCCAGCGCTCTAGCTTGTGGTTTTCATGTTGCTTTGCGACGCCATAACTGGTTCCTAGGACTTAAATTGTTTACTATTGCAGGGCAGCTTCTGTAATAAGGCTCCTCTATTTAATATTGCATTGTGTTAAGATGGTATGAGCAACATTAGCAGAAGAACAGGGGGGAAATGCAGCAAAAAATAAGTGTGAAATAGAATAGTGGCAGTGACAGTCAGACTAGGACTTTACCAACAATGCCTGAGATTTTCTTTATTTAACGTGCCCTTTTACGATATATTGTGCTAGAAATTGAAGCATTGATACAATACCTAACACACAGTGGGATGGCTCAATTAAATTCTATTCAGAGTATAAATATTTATAAATGTCAGACTAGGACCTGGGAGAGCAGGATTCAGCCATGAAACTCACTGGGTGGCCTTGGGCCAGTCACAGTCTCTCAGCCTAACCTACATCACAGGGTTGTTGTGAAGATAAAATGGGGAAGAAGAATGCCACTTTGTGTGCCATTCTGTGTGCCACTTTGAGCTCTTTAGAAGAAATGTTTTTACATATATGGGGAGAGCAATCGTCCCATAATCTTTCTAAGCAAGTATCTTGGGAACTGCTTAAACATGCTTTAAGCCATAGCCACTTACAAAAAAAAGCATCCACTTTTTGAAATTTGAAAATAAGGCTTTATACTGTATGTCCTATATAAACAAAGATCTTGGAGGAAATTAATTTTTCATAAATCCGAACAGTAAATTGGTACTCATCAGTCTTCTGTTATTACACTAACCCATTTCTAATCCGCATTTTCTTTCACCGATCGACCTCATTGCGGATGTGATCATCGAGAAGATTTCTACCACCCCTTTTTGTGGTTTTTGACAGGAAGCCGTTTGAAAATTATATTTATAGTTGAGGAACTGTCTGCTCACACATCTGTAGAGCTTATTTTAACAGTGACCTGCTTATCAGGCAATAACCAAGCCATTGAGCCTTCAAATTGCTGAGTACAGCGAAAAGAAGAAAAAGGAGATTCTTTGCTCCTCCGTTTCCTTTTGCTTTAGAGAGATCAAGGGGGCTTTGTGCAGCCTGGAAATATTCCTTCTTGGTTACATATCCATTGGCAGATTTAGGATAAGTTTTAGATGGCATGCCACCGGCACGCTCGCTGAGTGGCAAACAGCAAGCAGGATCAAACACAAAACTCCCGACGAAGAACTCCAAGGAGGAGGAAAGGAAAATAAATAAATTCTGTGTTACGTTTGGCCTTTAGTCTGGGTCTAGTACTCTAGGGCTGCACACATCCTAGAGAAAACTCCACTGAACTAAGAGTTACATCTATGTAAAGGTTTATTTATGTTGAAATAAGCATGGATTTCAGAGTGGTGGTAATAATAATAATAATAACAACAACAACAACAATAAGAAGAATAATTTTTATGAATCACTTCCCATGAAGCACCCTAAAGTGATTTACAATATAATAACATATTTTTAAAACTGTTACATATATGCAGTTAAAACAACGTCAGTTAAAACAACTGCATATATAAAATCATATTTTTAAAAAACTATTGAAATATAAAAACCAGATTAGAACAACAGCACATACATACAAAAATTTAAATCCAAGACAGATGCCAACTGAGATAATATATAAAAAAACACCAAATATCAATCCAATATTAAAGAATACAATAATAAAAATCAAACCACAATAAATTCCAAATGGTGATACACTAAGGGTGAGTCCAGGCAACGTGTTTATTAAACATTCATATTAAGCATTCACTGTTGAATGCTCTCCCCAGGGAGGCTCACCTGGCGCCTTCATTACATATCTTTAGGCACCAGGTGAAAATGTTTCTCTATACCCAGGACTTTGGCTGATTAAACATTCTATGGGCTTTTAAATGTGTTTGAGGGAGGGGGGATTACTGGTTTGTTTTTGTTTTATTATGTATTTCCTGTTCTTATTTTGTACTTATATGCTGTGAACTGCCTTGTGATCTTTGGGTAAAGGGAGGTATGCAAATTTAATAAATAATAATTTAATAATAATAATAATTTGTTTGCACAAAAATTGCAGAAGCTTGTAAGACACTGGTAATTTAGTGAGAATGCATCAAGCAATCATTATCCCACACTTTCCAGTGCATATTCTGACACTTTCCACACCAGAAAAAGGACCACCCCCCCCCCAAAGTAGGTTTGTTGCATAAGAGTCCCAAACCCATTTTAATTATGCAACCTCAATTTGACATTATGCAATTGAACCCTGCTCACAAAATGGCAACAGTCCAGAAGTGGTCCAAAACTGTTCAGCCAGCTCAAATACTATGGAAAATGTTTTTTAAAAACCCAGGCAAATAAAATCAACTGGTGCCAAAAAGAATTCAGTGTTGAGGGCCACCACTGAAAAGGTCCTCTCCTCCATGGATGCATAATGCCTCTGGCCCTATAGAACATTCTTGCAATTGCACTGTAGAAGGCTTAAAAGAGGAGCAGGGAATCTCAGGCCGGGAGGTCAAAAGCATCCCTGCAGTGTCCTGTAACTGCTCCTTGGAGCTCTCCTTAGGCCACACCCCTTCCCTCCAGGCCACACCCCTCACCTATCCTTGCTTCACACCTTGAGTGCTTTTGCCAGGCTGGAATCCATCCATGCCTGTACTTTGAGAATGCCTTTTGCTTCTCTGGATGGAGGGCAGAAAGAGGAATGTGAAAGTATGGAGAAATTCACTTGTATGAAAGGTTAAAAAATAATGATGATTTGTTGCCCTACCCACTTTTCTCTCTGGCCCCACCAATCCCTGGCATATGATCCTCAGAAAGTTGCCCAGAAGGGAAAGCGGCTCCCAGACTAAAAAAAGCTTCCCATTTCCTGCTTTTATGTATTTAATTGGGCTCCGTGGATTGTAGTACTATTTGCTTGCCTAGTTTTCATGTGGGACAGGCTATGTTTGGCTCATCATATTAATGTAATTAGCAGGGAAACTAATGGTACTAATAGAGACATAATGGGGGGAGGGGCACACTAGTCCCCTATTCCAACGCAGAGCAAGAAAACAGGCACCATCTCACACAGAATATGTGGAACAGCACACACTGAAGCTTCTCTCCTGGTTTCATTACTGCAGCAAGTGCCTTCTCGACAAAGAGCAAATAATCTGAACCAGGAAGTCCAAACACAGCTTCCTTCTTTGGTACAGTAAAAAAGAGAAGTTGGCTGATGAGATGTAAAGTGAAACTTGGTACTCTGGACATTTTGAGAAAGCAGAAACGCAGCTGCCATGAAGTTCTGGAGACTCTAAAAACCATTGTCAAGGAAACAATTTCTAGATTATTAACCAGGTCAGTATTTTATGTCTGTGATCTGTGGGTGGCCAGGTAGCAGTTAGTAAAATTAGTTAGGTATTTGTTACAGAAATGTGTGATATATATATATATATGGGGAGAGGGGTGTTGGTTTCTGCCTTTTATTAATTCCTTTGTTAGCTAGATCACTGAATAATTGAGCAGTCCTTGCTTGCTCTCTGGCCATGTCTGGGAAGAGCAAGATGGCAGAAACAGTGTGGCAGAGGAGGAGAGCAGCTGAACACAGTGGCAAGGCAGGGGCAAACTGACTCAAAAAGGGGCCCCTGAAGGTGCCACCCCAAAAGAACTTTGAACCAGCTCTGTGTTCAGGGTTCCTGCCAACCAGGAACTGCTGGCAGTAAAAAGCTCAAGCAGGGGCTTTCCAGAAATGTCTGGCTGTCCTTTGGATAGTGGGCAACGCAGAACCTTGCATGGTTGTAACCAAGATTTATTTTAATGGGTGCAGGCTTTATGTTAGGGAGGGCAGAACTGAGATCTGTGATGCAACTGATCAGTTAATTATTTTTTATTTACTTACTTTAGGGGGGCAGCTGCCTCCCTGCCCACACCCAAGGAACCATGGAGTCTGATCCAGAACTCTAGAATTTGAGGCTACACTAGGATACATAGATTACGTTAGAGATGATTGCAAGTGTGAACATTAATGAGCAGGAGGTGGGAGGAAAGGGGGAGAAAAAAATGGTCCGCAAGTTAGTAGGCTAACTGCTTTTTTTCCACATCTTAAAGGTGAAATTCTTGTTAATGACCATTTGTGGAAGCTGCTGCTTTTGCAAGTTTAAAGCTGATTGTTTGCATTGATTTCCCCTCCCTCCATTAATGTGCCACCTATGCCAAAATGACAGGCTCTTTATTCATGCTGCTTTTGAACACCTTCAGAAACGTGGGCTTAGCTATTTGAACTATTGCAATTACTAGCATGTCACCGGTTCGGCGGCCGACTGCGGCTATGAAAGGTTGAAGGCTCGAACGTGAAACCTACTTTTAAAAATGGCTCGTTTTTCATCTGAAGTGGCTTTGGGGGAGGAGGGGACCTGGTCCCAGTTTGCTTAGTTAAATCACAATGACAGTTTGATGTTGTGTTACATGTCGGGGAAGAGACGTAGGTGGCTGTCTCTGCGTTCCACCATACGGAGGCACATTTATAACAACAAGCTGTCATGATCCGCACACCTAGGGGAGTGGTGCCACCCTCTCTCGCTCCTTTCTATATGAGTCTTCGCCTGGGTTTGCTCACAGAGGCAGGGATCTGCCTCTACTCTCTATACGCCAGGATAGGGAAACCTTTTTCAATTCAGGGGCTGCGTTCCCTTGTGGGTCACATACTAGTGGTGGATGGGGCCGGAGGTAGACTTATGACAGACTTATGTTTGGTAACTACATTTGTCCAGCTGCTATTTTTCTTTTCTTCTCTGTACAATTACTAAGCTCTGTTTTCCTTGTTTGGGTCTCTTTTGCTACCTGAAATATAAAATCATTTTAAAAATGAAATAATGACAGTTCAGTTCATTGCCTGCCCTTCACCAGCAAGTCCCAGGGGGGATTGTGATAATCTGAAAATCAGAATTTAAAAGTTAAGAGTACAATAACAGGAGTAGGGTGGGCCCTGAAAACAAGTGTCAGAAGAGGTCCCTTTGCTTGCCTGCACTGAAGATAGAGAGATGTATGAAGGTGTATGTTGAGACCCATTTTTAGGGAAGATTTTTATGGGACCCAGAGAAATGGCGTATGGCACAGACAAGTGGGAAAGTTCACGACTTGCCTGAATCCTTATATCCCAGCTCTATCACTGAGATAATCTGCAAGAGCATCACTGATCATTTCTCGAGTTGGTGAGATTCGGTTGACAACAACCAGAAACTGTGTCTTTAGAGTCATCTGTTCAGTAATGTGGAATACTCTGCAAACAGAGATTCAGCACACACCTTCTGTTTTAACTTTTAAATGCCTGCTGAAAACTTTTCTACTCCATCAGGACTATGCAGGCAATTAAGAGGGCATCTTCCCACAATGGTTAATTGATGTTTGTTTTAAATTTTTAATATGTTTCTACTGTATGGTTTTTTTACGTATTTACATATTTTTGTTGTAAACAACTTTGATTTTTTTAAAAATGAAATAGCAGTCTATTTCTGACAGCTCCACAATGGAGGAAGGCCAACCTTGCTTACTTCAGAAGGAAGTCCAAGGGGTTATAGCCGAGTCTGCTGAAGATGCCCATTCAGATGAAGGAGATGGCTATGAAACCCTAACTTCATTTCAGCCAGCCCAGGAGCAGACAGAACCCACTGACATCTCAGGTAAGGCCTGGACAGGTAACTCTGCAAGTCAGGGGTGAGGAAACCTCAGGTCCAGGGATCAATTGTGACCCTTATAGAAGCCAATTCCTAGCGGCCAATAAAATAAATGAGGGGGGCAGCCCCTCAAAAAAGTTGATGGGTAATGCCATTCAAATGGTGAGCGTGCACCGTGTCAAATGATTGATTGTGTGGGGCAGGGCTTACCTGACCCCCCCCCCCAAGATTTATTCAAGTTAGCACCGCTTGTGTCCCTACAGACTACTCTGGACATTGTGACCCTCCCCAGGCCACATTCTTTCCCGGAAACTGTAGTCTGTTACTGGTGCTGAGAGTTGCTAGGAGACCCTTATTCCTCTCACAGAGCTCTCAAGTGGTTTAACAATCAATCCCTCTTTCCGAGGAACTCTGGAGTAGCCCTATAATGTTCTACTTTTAGTGCAATAAAACTGTTGCCTATGGAAATGGTTTCATATTGGAGGAGTCATCAAATTAGGAGAAAGGTTTCTATTAAGTCTGAAAACAGGACCCATACGTAAGCAATTTCCCAAGGATCTATCTGTCTGCGTACAGCTGCATACACACTTTAGAGCACTTTAGAACATATTCCCCATCCCCAACCCCCAAAAGGACTCAGTAAATATATACATTCTTTTAGGTGACGAAAGAGTCCAAAGTCCCAACTCATCCATGACAACTAAGGAACTCCAAGAATACTGGCGGAATGAGAAGCGCAATTTCAGAGAAGTCAAGGTCCTTTTCGAAATCCCGTCAGCCAGAATTGTAGAGAAGCCCTTCTCTAAATATGTGGTAAGCAAATGTAAGCCTGTATGGGTGAAAACATTTGGAGACATTTTGGCCAAACCACACCACTGTTCTACATGTGATGTCTTACGATGTCAGGTGCGAGGCATGGCTCAGCCAAAAGGGGTTTGGCAGGCACCACCAATCCACCCTTTGCAAAGTAATGCGCACACAGCTTTGTGTGAACCAACGATCAGCTTGCAAAGTACTCTGAGAAACCATCACTCTGAAAAATAGTGCTCTGCCGGGGACTTCAGAATGCCATTGGAAAGCATTCTGCAACATAACGCTCCCTGACCACCTGTCAAACATGGCTTGCAATGCAGGGGGGAGGAGATAATGGTCTAGCAGCTCCAGCCAATCAGCCAAATCCAGTTTCCTACATCAGGCATCGACAAATTCAGGGAGAATAAGGTTATCACCAGCTAAGAACCACCATGGCTATGTTGTACATTATACCTAAATTGTCGGAGGCAGTAGGTCCCTGAGCACCAGTTGCTGGAAATCCTAGTGGGCAGAGCGCTGTTGCATTCAGGACTTCTTGCTGGCTTCCCACCGGGATCTGGTTGGCCACCGAGAACAGGATGCTAGACTAGATGGGCCTTTTCCAAACAGGGATATTTAGGATCATTTCTGCAGAGTTCAGAATCTGCACTGAATGGGGCAAGTGTTAAGGCAGCCCTACTAAGTTTGGGGGGCCCTCCTGCTCATTCTGCTGAGTGGGGGCCTGGGCATCTGCTCCAAAGTCCATGTCCTGATGGTGCTGCTGGCTTCAGTAGTGCCAGCCTTCTTCCTGAGCCACCAAAGCTTTTCTCAATTGTTTTGGTTTTGTGTTGCCCACTAGACGTACCAGATCCTCATCATTCAGACGGGCAGCTTTGACAGCAACAGATCAGTGATTGAGCGTCGGTATTCAGATTTCGAAAAGCTGCATATGAATCTTCTGAAGGAGTTTTATGATGAAATGGAGGATATTACATTTCCCAAGAAGTGTATGACGGGGAACTTCACAGATGAAATCATCATCGAGAGGAAGCTAGCCTTCCAAGATTACTTGCGGCTTCTGTATTCCATGGAATACACTCGGACATCTAGAATATTTATTGACTTCTTAGTGAGACCGGAACTGGAGGAGGCCTATAGTTGCCTCCGGGGAGGACAGTTTACCAAAGCTTTGGAGGTACTTCTGGAAGTTATAGCTCTGCAAGAGAAACTTGTCAAGCATCGGCCCACCCTATTGGTCCCAGCTCTCTGTGCCATAGTTGTCTGTCACAAAGATCTGGAAAACTCCAGAGGTGCCTACGAATTTGGAGAGAAAGCTTTGCTACGCCTTGAGAAGCATCCTGGTCACAGGTACTACATGCCCCTGCTGGAAACAATGATTTCCTTAGCATACGAACTTGGCAAGGACTTTCTATACTTCCAAGAGAAGATGGAGGAAAGGAAGGCCAAAAAACGGCTAACTAAAATGGTGTCCCTAAAAGAACTTGCAGTTCAAGAGTACATAGACTGAGAGAAGCTGGGAAAGGTGCAGAAAAGGCGTAAAGTCAAATTGGCACACCTTATGGAAGGGTGAAAGGTGAAAGCTTGTTTGGGACTTTTTTGATTAGGCCAGAGGCAGGGAGCCTTCTTCAGGCCAAGGGCCACATTTCCTGATGGGCAACTTTCTGGGAGCCAAACTTATTTCATTTATTTAATACAATTTATATCCCGCTTGATTGTAAAAAAAACCACAACAACCTCAAAGCAGTTTGTAAAAAGAAAAAAAACTATTAGATTATCAGCAGCAACAGTTAAAAACAGCTTTTTAAGACATTCAAAAAATAACAAAAAACAGTAGAAAGCTAAAAACCTAATTAAAGCACATGTCAGCATTCTGCATTTCTAGATAGGCTTACGTAAACATAAATGTTTTTCAGCAGACACTGAGAAGAGTCCAGTGAAGGGACCTGCCTAATGTCAATAGGCAGGGAGTTCCAAAGTGTGTGTGTTGCCACAAAAAAGCACTGATCTCTTACAGATGTGGAACAGGTATTATGTGGCACCTGCAACATGCCACTGGCGGGTGGGGCTAGAGGTAAAGGTGTGTGATGATACAGGTGCAGTATAAGGCAGAGATTTCAACATAAAATGTACCCACATTAAATATAATATCCACATACCCATGTTTGCATCTGGCTCCATCCACCACCATCATGTGGCCCCTAAATGGTTGCCCGGGAGGGAATGTGGCCCTTGGGCTGATAAAGGTTTCCCATCCCTTTTATATGCGAATAGTATTTGCTGCTTTCCTTTTCTATGAATTATCGATAATTGTTTTGTATTGTTTTGTATTGCGAGGAATCCTATTAGAACCTCCCCTTAGAAGCTGGTTGGTTGGTTTTTATTAAGCGGTTTAGCCATTTTTCTAAATGAATAAATAACATCCATATTGACCACACTGGTTGGAGTTTGAGTCCAGCAATATCTGGAGAGCCGCAGGTTCCCCAGACTGAGGAGAAAAGCAGTTTAACAGCCAGCATTTCCCCAAAGAACACTTGGGATTTGTAGTTTGGTAAGATTTCTGCATGAGGACTCCTGGGCATAGAACTACGGTACCCAGAATTCCCTAGGAATCACTCTCATACCAATTTACATCTGAGATGAAGATATGCCTTCTGTCTGGCTTTTGTGTGTGGGGGGGGTGATGTTTGCACCACCTGGAGCCTCAGCTCTTGACATATTAATAATCGGTGTCAGTCAGAACACCAGTCTGGAGCCGTTTCATCTCAAAAGAAACAGGAGATGGCTAACATCTGTCTCGTGCTCTTTGCAAACCTCAGAAAAGCACATTACAAACAAACCGCCACGGCTGCACAAACCCCGCTCCCTAAAAAGGAAATTTAAATAAAATCTGGGCAGACAGTTTTGAGCAGCCTCTGGGATTTGAACTACAAGCAAGTTAGTTTGGGCCTATTTCCATATCAATTATTACATCATTTGGGCCATTAAGTAGATAATAGTGCAGGCATCTCTCTCTCAAACAGCAGATGACGTCCCTGAGGCAGCTTCTGAAACACTAGCAGGCAAGTTATTCCCTGCGCAAGGTATCATTTCACATACACAGGCTCCTGCGCTCTTCCCCACTTTTGCCTCACAATCAGTGCTCATTAGCTGGCTATTCATTTTGTGCTCCCCCTGCCCACCCAGCCCTCCTCACTGTTTGTTGAAGAATGCTAATGAGTATCACTCACTAGAGTCATCTGGAACTATTGCTGTGCCTGGCAATCCATACACTGTCCATAGCACATTGATCTCTGGACCTGTTTGTTAGGGGAATCACTTGCTAGGCTGAAAACTAGGGTGCAGCGGACCATGTAATTTCCCCAAGGGTTGGGAAATTTTCCCAGGGTTCCCTAAGACAAACTTTGCAAACCAAGCTCCTAGATCAGGGGTCAGCAAACTTTTTCAGCAGGGGGCCAGTCCACTGTCCCTCAGACCTTGTGGGGGGCAGGACTATATTTTGGGGGGGGGGAAATGAACGAATTCCTATGCCCCACAAATAACCCAGAGATGCATTTTAAAGAAAAGGACACATTCTACTCATGTAAAAACACGCTGATTCCCGGACCATCCGCGGGTCGGATTTAGAAGGCGATAGGACCAGATCCGGCCCCTGGGCCTTAGTTTGCCTACTCATGTCCTAGATGCTTTTCTAGATGTAATGTCTCCCATTCCTAGATGCAATGCGACACTTTATATCTCCAATAGAGGGAGCTGTGTCAAACATTTTTAATAAGAAGGCAAATTAAGAATTAGTTCCAATTTAATCCACCTACTCCAATTCATTCTTGCTCTTGTTTCCAATAAATCAGTAATTCCAACACTACCAGCTGGGGCAGGGCTGAGCCATGGACAGAGGTCTGGAGTGAGCCAGAATTAGCAGTCATGAAAAACTGGCCGATAGAACTGAAGAGTAGACCTGATCCGAAGGACAAACCAGGCACTGGGAAAGAAAAGCAAGTCAAGGATCAAGACTGGTGAATAACCATAAATGCAAGAACACACCAGAGTTCAGGAAGGCCCTGCTGGTCAAGCCAAACTCAGTTATTACAGGAAGCTCTTTTATGTTCCTCCTTGTCTAAGAGGCTCCAATGGCCAGCCTGGGTGGGTGGAGTCAGTCTAGGAACTGAAGGTATTTCATTACAAACCGGCCACATGCAGTTCAATGTACATAGATCCAGTAGTTCCTGGTTCATAGATCATAGAAGGGACCCTGAGAGTCTTCTAGTCCAACCCCTTGCAATGCAAGACTATGCCCCTTGGCATTTTTAGAACCACGCTCTAACCAATTGAGTTGTTTCAGGACACCCACCTACTTCCAAAGTAAATAGAAGAGTGTGCCCACTGTGTCTCTGGATGATTCATTGCTATAGATTGGTCTCCTTCGCACCAAATACGGAGAAGAAGAAGAAGAGTTTGGATGTGATATCCCGCTTTATCACTACCTGAAGGAGTCTCAAAGTGGCTAACATTCTCCTTTTCCTTCCTCCCCCACAACAAACACTCTGTGAGGTGAGTGGGGCTGAGAGACTTCAGAGAAGTGTGACTGGCCCAAGGTCACCCAGCAGCTGCATGTGGAGGAGCGGGGAATCAAACCCGGTTCACCAGATTACAAGTCTACCGCTCTTAACCACTACACTACACTGGCTTTCTCTGAGAGACATCCTCAGAGAAATCACACCCAGAACAGTTACTCACACTGAAACACAGCGGGTGAACTCTTCAGTGACAGTTCTTACTTTTAAATGTGTTAAAGTAAAACCTTTTCTAGCATCAGCACGGAGCATGCCTCCCACCTTAATTCCAAAAAGCAATTGTGCCCCATGATCGGGAGTTTGGAAAATGTCACAGTAATAAACAGTTCACACCTATGATTAACGCTTATACCACTAGAGGGCACTGTCGCACTGACTGAACCCATGGCTGTAGGCATGCACCACAAACTTAGCACTTAAAAAAAAAAACTTTTTTAGAAGGCAGAATATTGGAAAGAAAGAATTTCTACTCCAAAAGGCTAACATTTAAATTTTTAATGTACGTAATTTTTTTATTTTTTTTAATCAATTCCATTGTGAGTTTTGGATGGGAAAGCTTACCTTTCTAGTCGTCCTTAAGGACAATTTAACATATCCCTTTATCAGGAAGTTGTATGAGCCAGGCTAGAAAGCTGAAAGGGAAAATATTCTTGCAGGCTTTTAGACCTGGTGAGTTCAAAGCCAGAGACACTGCAGCGCTTCGGCTCCAGCACTGCCGTTTCCTTCTGATCAAAAGCAGCCAAAGTAAAACTTGCAACTCTTTAAAGAACTATCAAATAATGAGGGGAGGAGAGGAGCAAAAGTAAACGAACTCTTTTCTGCGCGGTTGAAGGGAAAGTGGAGATCCAGCGTTTTCTCTAGCTAACATGTTAGCCGGGGTTAATAAGTCACCTGTCACCCTCGCCGACAGACTTCCATTCAAAATGGCAAACTCTTACCAGGACACCCGCAAAGGGTCTAATTTGGGCCAAGATTCAACCTCTCAACTTGTTTTTACTGCTGAGGATTCTAATGAAAACAGTGCCACAAAGCATATGCAAAGTGTTTTCCCCTCCTCACCACTGCAGGACTGAAGTGGGTTATCTGTCAGGCACCCACCCACCCCTCTGAAATAAAAATCCGTCAGGACTTCCAAGTCATAACAGCTGGTGTTGTTAGTGGTTGGAGCGTTGGACTAGGACCTGGGAGACCAGGGTTCCAATCCCCACTCAGCCATGAACCTGGAAGAAGGTTTACTGGGCAAGATCTCCCAATCAACTATAATTGTGCGACCTGTTTTTGTGGGCATGTGACCAAATTTCATCTGAACATGGTGAAAATCTGGAAGGGCCCAATATATCTTCTTCTTGCAATAACACTAGAATTCATGGATGGAAGAAAGAACTTCTTCACACTGCACATTGTTAAACTACAGAATTCGCTCCCACAGGAGGTAGCGGTAGTCACAAACTTGGACAGCTTTAAAAGATTACAGCTATTTTTTGCTTCCATGGTTGGACGCAGTGTGCCTCTGAATGTCAGCTACTGGAAATCACAAGTGGGGAGAGCTGCTGTTTTGCTTAGATCCTACTTGTGGCCACTGTGAGAACAGGATGCTGGACTAGGTGAGCCATTCGCCTGATCTAGCACCCTCTTCTTATTTCCTTAAAGCCCCATCTACTCCCAGTTTTTTCTTCCAACAGCCATGAGCTTGATACCTCAGGGAGCTCCATAAATGAAGAGAGGCGCAGCTATCCTAATAATATTTTTTTATTTGTTTCATCTATATTCCACCTTTTTCTCCAAGGAGCTCAAGGTAGAGCGCATGGTACTTCCCTGCTCAATTAATCCTCTCAACAACCCTGTGATGTAGGTTAGGCTGGAAGGAATTTACTGGTCATCCAGTAAGTTTCATGGCTGAGGGGGACTTGAACCCTGGTCTTTCTCATCAAAAACTTTGCAGCTCTAGAAACACAACAGTAGAAACATAATGAAAGTCAATTAACTCTTACTTTTTAATAAGTGGCATCTAAGCTGGACTGCACATGCAGACATCAGCAGTTAACACTGTTGGGGGGAAATGCTCTTTTAAAGTACCGGGGGGGCTGGGGAGAAGCTGTTATGCTTTGCCGCCACCAAGTATACATTTCAAAGAGAATAGCAGCTTTCTTTTTAAAAAGAAGAAGAAAAAAGATAATGTTTCTAGTCCTTTTGGGTGGTGCAAAGGGATGAAGGCTCTTACGTTCTTAGCCATTGCCAGGGGGGTTGATGCTGCAGTGGCAGGTATGAGTCATGCAATCTCTAAGAATCAGTGACTTACTGGAACGGTGTTGCTACCTGAAGAATTAATGATGGCGGCACGTTCTTCATGGGAACCCACAGGGTCTGGAGAGGCCCCCAGTTGCACTAAGGAGCACAAAGCTGAGGATTTGCACAACAGCAGCTTAAGGGTTGTCCATGTAATAGCCATTGACAGGTCATGAGTGTGTCACATTCTTCAAGAGCGAATCGTCATGGAGCCAACAGGCACCATCCCAGCTCAAGAGGAAGCTATCAGTAGGCATGGGGGGACCCCGAAGTTTGCCGAAGTACAAGAAAAACCTGCAGAAAATGTTGAAACTCAAAAATGCAATTTGATTTAGAGTTTAATACTAGCCTACTGAATTTGCAAAATTTGCAAAACACCAATATCCTTCAAAGTTTGCACTTCTCTGAATTTTGTGGCGCAGTTCTCTAACCAAATAACATGTACAAAGGTGTGCTTATTAGGCAAAGGTGAGCAAAAAATGCACATATTAGTGGAAATAACATTATAGTGGGGAAAAGTGAGCGCATAATAAGAAAAAATTGCACCAGAGTGCTTGGGAATTTTCACAAGGCCTGTATTTGGGGCGGGGGGTAGTTTTCTTTTAACTCCTCAAACAGATGCAGAAATGTAGAGAAATGAACTTAAGACTGAAAAACCAGAACCTGAGAGAAACTGAAATGGACAAATCTTTCCATCCCTAGCATGGGAGAACAGCCATATGAACCTACTCCCTGGGTGGACTGCATCCCACTGGTGTTAAATCTGCCTGCCTGATAATGATAATTTTATTATTTGTACCCTGCCCATCTGACTAGTTACCCTAGTCACTCTGGGCAGCTTCTAACAAGATATTAAAAATATAAATATATAAAAACACAGCGAAACATGTGTACAATGTGTACACAACAATCCATTCTTGCAGCAGAGACCTCACTTTGTGTCATGGTGACATGGCCACTGAGCTTCTTCCGTGCCCATTTTGTCCAATCAGTGGGTCATAAACAGCTTATCTGAGGCGTGCCAGGCATCTGGGACTAGCTGCCACTGAAATTTCCCACCATACCCCTGACATAGTATTGCTCTCAGGCATTGTGGGGGATTTAAATAGCAGACTGGCCACCTAGTGCTGTTCACAGAATGGGGCTGGAAAACAAAATTAAAGGGGAGGTGTGCTGGTCCCGAGGGTTAACCGTGCGGTGAGGTCCGAGTCCAGTCCGAGGTCGAGGGTTCGGTATGGAGGCTGTCCCTCAAAGGTGAAGCTGGGTCCAAGGCAGGGAGTCAGGTGAGGTCAGGAACTCTGGCAGAACAGGAGGACAGGGTGCAGGCAGGAACAGGCTACCAACAATATTGCTCCCGCAACCTGGGGCTGGGGCTGGCTGGCTTTTATCTGCCCCAAGGCATAGGACGGCCCCGGTCCACAGGTGACTCGCCTCTCCTGGCCTGGAGGCGAGCACTCTTCCTGCGAGAACTTAGTTCCCTCCGCCTCTCTTCCCTGAGCCTCTGCAGCTCAGGAGAGGCTGGAGGGTTACTGGACCCAGAGGCAACCTCAGCTTCCTCTGATGGGGCTGAGAGTGGAGCACCTGCAGGCAATGGGTCCTCCATCACCTCAGGAGCCAGAGCAGACTCAGCTGGTGCCTGCACCTGAGGAATGTCAGTAGTGGGGATATGTCAGTAGTGGACCTTGCCATGGTACTGCCCAAGGATGCCAGGTGCTGATGCTGGCCCTGCACTGATGCCTCCAATATCAGAGCTAATGGTGGGTGGGTGTGACCAGAAATCGGCTCCACTATCGGTGATAATGTTGGGGGGGAATCAGCTCAGCGAAACGGTCTTTTCCCTAGATAGCAACACTTTATTCTCACCTGCAATACCGAGAAGAGACGAGCCTTTCTCTCCAGGTCCCTTTGAGCGTTGAGGGCCCTTGAGCTCAGGAAGGATAACGACAAGATGTTCCCATTTTTGCAGACATTTCTCCCCCGCTAACACCCAATAAAATAAAACAAGAATCCTACCTTTCTCTCAAAGGAAAAAGAACCTTGAAGGCATTCAGGCCCAGCTCTCCCATGAGAACTCAATCATGCACTACTTTCCTAGCTTTATTTTTGTTTTTCAACCATTTCCCCACCAAAAAACCGCAAATCCCTTTGAGACGACCCATCTTTCAAGGTATCTTTTTTCCCTCCCTCAGTCCCATTGATATCACCTGCCCTTACCGCTGAAGAGCGCTTGTTTGCCTGTTTAAAGAAAGAAAAGAAAAGAAAGTGGGGGGGATAAAGGATGCACACATAGGATGCAGCATCATTAACAATTCTTTAATACATACAAGCAAATCTGGCAACTTTAAATCATGTTTCTTTCTTTGAAACACGCTACAGACTGTCTTTCCCACTTTCTACTTAGCAAATCTTCATAGAGTTTTTAATACTCTTTCTCCTTTTGCCATGATCAAAGGAATCGCTCTCCGTTTGCTTGTTCCTCTGATAAGTGATAAAAGATGTCAGTGAGACTAATGAGAACTCCCTCCAGCTCCCTTCATAAAGCCCCTGTAGAAAAGGAAAATCACAATGCATCATCAAACCTTTTAGGGAAGGGAGGGGGGGAGAGGGAAATGCTAGGTACAAAGGCAATGGGAAGCAGAGTATTTTGGGTGGGGGCTTTTGCAAAGGGGGGGAGGATAACAGTGAAAAGAAACTAAAACTCTGACCAAGAAGCTCAATTTAGATTTAAAAAAAAAGTGGGGAGGGGGGAACCAATAGGATCCTTGGCTAGACTGTTCATAGGCCAGTTAGTTGTTGTCTTAAAACAAAATGCACCTATGTTGCTTTTTTATTTTATAAAAGCAGTAAGATAAGGTCAAAGGCTTTGACTGTGTCAACCACAGCAAACCATGGCATGTTCTTAAAGAAATGGGAGTGCCTCATCTGTCTCCTGAGAAATCTCTATGTGGGACAAGAAGCTGCAGTCAGAACTGGACATGGAACAATTGATTGATTCAAAATTGGGAAAGGAGTATGACAAGGGTGTATATTGCCTCCCTGCTTATTTAACTTATATGCAGAAATCATCATGCGAGAGGCTGGACTGGATGAATCCCAAACCGGAATTAAGATTGCCGGAAGAAATATCAACAACCTCAGATATGTAGATGACACAACTTTGATGGCAGAAAGTGAGGAGGAATTAAAGAACCTCTTAATGAGGGTGAAAGAGGAGAGCGCAAAATATGGTCTGAAGCTCAACATCAAAAAAACTAAGATCATGGCCACTGGTCCCATCACCTCCTGGCAAATAGAAGGGGAAGAAATGGAGACAGTGAGGGATTTTACTTTCTTGGGCTCCATGATCACTGCAGATGGTGACAGCAGTCACGAAATTAAAAGACGCCTGCTCCTTGGGAGAAAAGTGATGACAAACCTAGACAGCATCTTAAAAAACAGAGACATTACCTTGCCAACAAAGGTCCGTATAGTTAAAGCTATGGTTTTCTCAGTAGTGATGTATGGAAGTGAGAGCTGGTCCATAAAGAAGGCTGATCGCCAAAGAACTGATGCTTTTGAATTATGGTGCTGGAGGAGACTCTTGAGAGTCCCATGGACTGCAAGAAGATCAAACCTATCCAGGGAAATCAGCCCTGAGTGCTCACTGGAAGGACAGATCCTGAAGCTGAGGCTCCAATACTTTGACCACCTCATGAGAAGAAAAGACTTCCTGGAAAAGATCCTGATGTTGGGAAGATTGAAGGCACAAGGAGAAGGGGATGACAGGGGATGAGATGGTTGGACAGTGTGCCTGAAGCTACTAACATGAGTTTGACCAAACTGCAGGAAGACAGGAGTGCCTGGCGTGCTCTGGTCAATGGGGTCACGAAGAGTTAGACACAACTAAACGACTAAACAACAACAAAGATAAGGTGGTTTTCAGCACTAGCCCTACCCAGGGTAGAGCCAATGAAGTTAATTAGTAACTTAGGTGCATTAATTTCAATGGGTCTACTCTGAGTAGGACTTAGTTCAAAACTGTTCAAAGCTTGCTAATGAATCAGGGTGATGATGTCACTGGCTTATGCCAGTACAGTGGTACCTCGGGTTACAGATGCTTCAGGTTACAGATGCTTCAGGTTACAGACAGTTCAGGTTACAGACTCCGCTAGCCCAGAAATAGTACCTCGGGTTAAGAACCTTGCTTCAGGATGAGAACAGAAATTGCACAGTGGTGGTGGGAGGTCCTATTAGCTAAAGTGGTGCTTCAGGTTAAGAACAGTTTCAGGTTAAGAATGGACCTCCAGAACGAATTAAGTTCTTAATCCGAGGTACCACTGTACAAAAGAAAAAGCCCTCAGGTAACCAAACGTGGCATCTGAAAAGAGAGTAAATGCTAGATCATGAATGGGGAAGTTGTGGTCTTCCAGATTCTTGGGTTTTAAAATATATATAGTTGTTTGGTTTATAGCTTGGAAGATGAATCTACCCACTCCCTCCACCACCCATTCCGTCTCATTCACACACCACTAGCATTGCTTTAAAAGAGTAAATAAAATGCACAAAGGTCCCATTAGTAAAGAAAAAAGATTCTTTGCTTACAGTTTCTTTATTTACAAGGATGGCTTTAGTTTCTAAAGCCTACATGGCGAGAGGTGGTTTCATGGCTGCCTCGTGCAGGAAGGAGGGAGCAGGCAAAGGGACAAGATGAAGGGGCGGAGCTTGAGAGATTAATAGTGTAATTTCTCCTGGTTATCTATGTCTCAACACTTCCCTCTACTGACCGGAGGCACGCAAGGTTGCTTATAGCCAACACAGGTATCATTGAACTATCACACCCATCATGCCTGAAAATTGGATGGGTTAGCCAACGCTGCTGCGAGCTGGAGTCCAACAATGTCTGGATGGTCAGAGGTTCCCAACCATTGCTTTAGATTCTGCTTGGCTGTATCCATGAATTGCCATATCCAACCTAGACCTGGCCCATGCCCTTAAAGGTACACTTAGAACTGAGTTGAACTTAAGTCAAGTACAACCCTATAATTTAAGCAGAAAAACTTGGGGAACTGTGGGAAACTCCCAGCAGCCTCAGCCATCATGGCCAATTGTCAGGAATGAAGGGAGATCAACAATATCTGGAATTCACCACACTTGCTACCCCTGTTCTAGACCCTTTCAAGCTCCTTGCTGGCTTTACTTGGCACAGGCCCACCTAGGCAACCAATATCACCACCACGACCACCATTTTAGCTAGGAAAACAAAAGCAGAAATGGCCCCAGGTCTCTAGTTCTTTTTTTTGTAGAATATTTCCTTGACCTCAGATGACATCTGAGCAACACAAAGAATCAATGTAATGGCTGAACCAGACATTAAACTGCTAAGCTAAACACCAGACAGGGCTGGTGAAAGTGGAAGCAGCAGCCTATTCCTTCAGCAGAGGTCTGCAATGCAAATATACGGCAGGGGAAACATAGTTCACCACAACACAGTTAAACTACAGAGTCTGCTCCAACAAAATGATGTGATGGGCACCAATGCAGTCGGTTTAAACCAAGGCCAGCCCAGGATGTTTTGCAGTTTGAGGCCCCCATGGGGCTCACAGAGCTCCTTTAATGTCCTAGGAGAGAAAGCAGACTGGAGCTATGCACTGTTCTGCCCAAGGTGTCTTCTATTGGTAAGTATGGATTGGCAGTTAACTAGAGGCTGTTACCAGGCCTGGGGAATCTCAGGGTCTCCAGAGGTGGGGAATCAGAATGTAGCCCTCCAATCCTCCTTATCTAGGGACAAAGGTGAGAGTTGTTTCCTGGTTCTGCTGGATCTCTCAACGGCCTTTGATACAATCGACCATAACATCCTTCTGGACCGTCTAGAGGGGCTGGGAGCTGGGGGCACTGTTATACAGTGGTTTCGCTCCTTCCTCCTGGGCTGTGTTCAGAAAGTGGTGGTGGGGGGATGAGTGTTCAGACCCCTGGGCCCTCACTTGTGGGGTGCCTCGGGGTGCCGTCCTCTCCCCCATGCTTTTTAACATCTATATGAAGCCGCTGGGAGAGATCATCAGGGGGTTTGGACTGGGTGTCCATCAATATGCAGATGATACCCAGCTCTACCTCTCTTTCAAATCAGAACCAGTGAAGGCGGTGAAGGTCCTGTGTGAGTGCCTGGAGGCGGTTGGAGGATGGATGGAGGCTAATGGATTGAAGTTGAATCCTGACAAGACAGAAGTACTGTTTTTGGGGGACAGGGGGCGGGCTGGTGTGGAGGACTCCCTGGTCCTGAATAGGGTAACTGTGCCCCTGAAGGACCAGGTGCGCAGCCTGGGAGTCATTTCGGACTCACAGCTGTCCATGGAGGCGCAGGTCAATTCTGTACCCAGGGCAGCTGTCTACCAACTCCACCTGGTACGCAGGCTGAGACCCTACCTGCCTGCGGACTGTCTCGCCAGAGTGGTGCATGCTCTAGTTATCTCCCGCTTGGACTACTGCAATGCGCTCTACGTGGGGCTACCTTTGAAGGTGACTCGGAAACTACAACTAATCCAGAATGCACATAACATCGGTCTTGAAAGACCTACCGAGCACAATTCAAAGTGCTGGTGTTGACCTTTAAAGCCCTAAACGGCCTCGGCCCAGTATACCTGAAGGAGCGTCTCCACCCCCATCGTTCTGCCCGGACGCTGAGGTCCAGCGCCGAGGGCCTTCTGGCGGTTCCCTCATTGCAAGAAGCAAAGCTACAGGGAACCAGGCAGAGGGCCTTCTCGGTAGTGGCGCCTGCCCTGTGGAACGCCCTCCCATCAGATGTCAAAGCGATAAATAACTACCTGACATTCAGAAGACATCTTAAGGCAGCCCTGTTCAGGGAAGTTTTTAATCTGTGATATTTTACTGTATTTTTTGTTTCTATGGAAGCCACCCAGAGTAGCTGGGGAAACCCAGCCAGATGGGTGGGGTACAAATAATTTATTATTATTATTATTATTATTATTATTATTATTATTATTATATTATCTGGTCCATGGGACTCTCTCCAGGTCACCCCTTCCTCAGTCGCACCTTCTCTCTCCAGGACAAACCCCTCGCCGACCTTACTTCTTTGAATGTTTTGCCTGGCTGGAACATGTCCCTGACCTCTGATGATTTCTTTTCCTCACAGGGATGGAGGATAGAGAGGGGTGTGAGAGTATATATGGAAACTAGCCTGCTGTATAAAGGTAAAATTGTCATCCTTTGCCCACCCCACTTTTGCCACTGGCCCAACCCGCCACTCACATGTGGCCCCCAGAAAGCTTCCCAGAAGGGAGTGTGGCCCTCAGGCTGGAAAAGGTTCCCCACTCCTAATCTACATATACTTACCTCCAAGCCACAAACAGCTTTGCAAGCTGATTTCTGCTGATCAATACTGTGGCGCAGGGTGCAAGAGCAGGCCACACCCTGGTCAGTTGGCAGCTCTGGGTTGCCTGCATGCTTCTTGTCTCCTCCTTGTCCCTGACCCCACCTGAGGTCCTTCCTTCATTCTGGGAATTTTTCAGTGGCTGGACCAAATTACCCAGGTATAGAGGGGCATGGCGGGAGGGCAGGGGTAGAGCTCTGCAGTATGAATAGGGTGGGAAAGCTGGCAAATCCAACAATGTCCTTTTAAAGGATGTATTAAACTCAAATTCTTTGGAAAAATTAATACGCCACATACGGTGCGGTGAGAAACTTGAAGCAATTTGGAGCAAGGAGGGCCATTAGAGGCTTTAAGCTCATTATACAAAGCAAAGCATCTTTGGGGGGATTTTTATAAGGAAACCTATTATACTCACAGAGGAGAGCAAATTATTAAGGATTGGGAACAGATGTGGGGGAGGAGAGGCTCCCAACTGGGGGCACGTTTAATGCTTCCATTTTTGCAGTTGGTTTGGAAGAACAGAGCATGCCAAAAAAGTTCAACAACAAATGAAGATCAGGGCAACCAAAATTATAATGGAGATAGAGTGATTCCCTTACAAAGGACTTTTAAGTTTAGCAAGAAAAAGAAAGGAAGAGGTGACATGATAGAAGGATATTTTAAAAATGCATGGCGTAGAGAAAGTTGGTGGAGAAAAGTTTTTCTCCCTCTTTCGTAACACTAGAAATTGTGGACATCCAGTGAAGATGAATGTTGGAAGATTCAGGAGAGATAAAAGAAATAACTTCTTCACCCAACACATACTCAAACTATGGAACTTGTTCCCACAGGAAACAGCCATGGCCACCAAATAGGATGACTCTAAAAGTGGATTGGACAAATTCATGAAGAAGACGGCTATGAATGGCTACTAGCCAGGATGGCTACGCTGTGCCTCCAAAGCTGAAGGCAGCAATGCTTCTGAATACCAGTTGCTGGAAACCACAGAAGGGGAGAGGGCTCTTGTGCTTGGGTCTTGCTTGTGGGTTTCCCACAGACATCTGGTAGGCCACTGTGAGAACAGGATGCTGGACTAGAGGTGCCATTGGCCTGATCCTGAAAGCTCATCTTATGTTCTTATTGCTATGTTCAGAAAGTTGCAACTCTTCAGTCATACTCTGCCCATGCTCAGAAGCCCTGCTATTTGTATTCCTCTATCTGGCACATTCCAGAGCTGAGTCCCAGTCCTGAAACAAGATCCTAGTTGTTCTAAATGCTCAAATCCAGCTAAAACCCTTTCTATTCTCACTCCCCCCCCCCCCAACCTCTCATTTCTCAAGTGAGAATGATGACATTTCTGTTTCTTTCTCTACATCTACCCCCTTTTTTTCTTCCCTGATTCTTCTTCCTCTTCTCTTTAAAAGGGAAGAGCTGGCCTCTTCCTGCCTCCTCTCTTCCCCCATTCCCCTTCTCATTTCTATATGATTTGACTCTTATATATTTTATAGTACCCGAGGCAGTCACTTTGCAGGCCTCCTGCTGAGTAAATCGCCCTTCACAGAGAAAGATCTTCCTGTCAATGACAGACGAGAGGTGCCAGCAGCGGCTGAGGAGGCTTTAAAAACCCACGAGTTGGCAAATCAGCAGGTATCTGTGTGCTGTTCTGGGTCCGCCCCTAGAATTAGTTCCTATCTTGTATCAAAGGAGCTTTCCTTCTTTTTTTTTTAAAAAAGTAAAAGTACAAAAAGGAATGGTGGGGCCTAGAGGCTGTGTTTCAGGTTAAAAGACAAGAGCGTGGTATTTGCCTTCCTTTAAGAATTCACTTTTTTATTATTAAAAAAAGAAAATAAAAAAATACTAACACCAGCAGTTTGCTCTTTTACTTGTTTTGTTTTTCTTGTTCACTTAAAAAAAAAAATCCTGAGAGATTGCCGAGGCAACAAGTTTGCTGAAGCTCCACTCATGCTAGGCCATGTCCGCATGAAACATCTAAAACGGTATCACACTGTTTTAAACGGCCATGGCTTCCCCCAAAGATGCAAAATGCAACCCTCCAGACTTCTCTGATTGGCCCTTGGGATGCTGCCCAGGCCACACCCTCTCCTGAAACCACACTTCAAATTCTTTGGTCCGTTATCGAATTATGATAATGCCTCTTGCTTGCCTGGAGAGCAGATTTGTGTACTATGGCAAGCATGGAAACATCTGGCTGAATGTAGCTTTCCATACAAAGGTAAGAGTTGCTTTTTTGCTCCACCTACTTTGGCCACTGGCTCCACCCACCAGTGTAATGTGGCCCCCAGAAGGGAATGTATGGCCCTCAGGTCCTAAAATATTCCACACACCCTGCCTCTGTGCAGTAGAAAGAAGATTGTCACTGTTTGCTTATAGAAGGTGTATGTATGGTGTTCAACACAGTAATACTGAGCCACATGATACTTCCTTTCAGTCAACCCACAAACACCTGGGATTGGGCATTTCAGATGTGACGGTTTGAGGATTGCAGCAACTCTAGCAAGAAGTGAGGCTGTGGGGTTGGCGAGGCAGGAGGCTGAAGAGGCAATGCTATTAACCATTTGGACAGTGTATGGATCTGGTTGCCTCAGTTCAAAAAGGATATGGCAGAGCTGGAAAAGTGTAGATTCGGTCTGCAGGAGGCTCTCACCTGCAGAGCACAGTGTTCAGCTGGGAATATAAGGAGTGAGATTATATTTTAGGTCTCCTGGTCCTGAGATGTATAGGACTTTGTACACTAAAACCAGCACCCTGAACTTAGCCAGGCAGCTACGGTAATTTGGCAGTAGTCCAGCCTGGAGGTTACCAGTGCATGCACAGCAAAGGCCAGGCTATCGTGGTCCAGAAATGGCTGTAGCTGTCTTGCCAGCCAAAGCTGGTAAAAGAAGCTCCTATGTGCTGCTGTCGTTACTATAAACAAGAGTTATCCAAAATGGCTACTCTGCTAGGTTTCTATCCCTTGCTCAGTGCTCCCTAGCAATCCTTCCTTCCACAACCACCTATAGAAAGTTTTGGTTCCTACTATGACTCACTGTCACTTCAGACAGGATCAAGCTACTAATCTAAAGCGAGTCCTGCAGTTCACAGCCCTAGGGTGGATGTAAAAGATCAAACAAAAGGAAACACAACCACACACACCCTTTGCAGAGGCTGTGAAGAAAACTTTGCTCTTCTCTGGCTGGACTGCATTACAGTTATTCAGCACATTTTGGCAAGGGAGGAAATCAGTGTAAAAGGATGTGATTTTACAGGCAACTTAGGTTGATCAGTTTAGAGACAGGGTGGATTCTTTTGCCTGGGCGATCATGCTGTCTCCAGCACCCGTCTGCAAACTCCAAGAAACCGTTTCAGCCAGAGAATGTGAAATTTCATACAACTGCAGCTGTATGCCAGTTCTTTAAACAATCATCAAGCATTACAGCCAAAAGGGCCTCTGAAGTTCTAAATCAGCCGGGGGAGAAAATATTACGGAGGGATGTGGGATTAATATCAGCTAACTTGTTAAAATTAGTCACGGACATAATTAAGAGCATGCTCGAGAGTGTCCATGGGAAAGCAAGGGTTTTCGAGAAATATTTCTAGAGGTAAAATTATACATTGATCCCCAGTGATAATGGGATAATGCTGTGAGTTTGCTGGCAGTGATATTGGGCTTTTGAACCTGGCAAAACTAACAGACCAGAAGCTAACGGGGAAAGCTAATCAGTTCCAGGCAATGCTGGAGTGTTTTTCCCCTCTTTCGTTCTAGGGCAGGTGGGGAACATTCAAAAACAATTTCAAATAGCAATTCAAAAGGCTTGAAGGTCCAGTAGGAAATTTTGCTGCTGTAGACTGACTACAGTGTACCTTAGCTAATACAATCAGCTGAACCCATATGTTCACCCTGTAGATTGCAAAGTTGGGGGACATTCTGGCAAATTTAGGAGCAAAATGTGACATTAGGTTACTGGAACTAGTGATCAAGCCCTTGGTTGCTGGTGGGAGCCATTTCTTAGACCCACAAGGCATCCAGAGTGATGGGAAGAAGCAATAAATGGCATATCGTCCAATGTTACAAAATTACCTTATTCAGTGGATTTTTGTGAGTACCTGTACCAAGGAAATTGTAGCCAACTGAATGTACAATTTTAAATGCAATGGACAAAACAAAAAACTGAGCCCCAAAATGTTCTCAAACGTTACTTGTCCATCTGTAAAGTGCAACTGATGCTATCTGACAACAGGAATGTAAGAAGACAGCACTTTCCGTTCTGCTCTGTATTCACCACAATCGATGCTGTTTACGTTCCACTGCAATTCAGCTTCTGCCAAATACTGCAGTATTAGTTTCACTGTCCGCTATCTTTCATAAGTTACGTAACTTACATGCATTTTAATGTGAAGGAAATGTCAAAGTGATGTAGAAAACTGTCATTAATTACTTATTGTTTGAGGACTTAAGAACAACAGCTATACTAGTCGTCCCAATCGAAGATCCCCGGTTCAATCCCTGGCATCACCAGGTAGGGCTCGCAATGTCTCCTGTCTAAAACCCTGGAGAGCCATTGCTAGTTAGCACTGACAATACCAATCTAGATGCACTAGTGGTCTGACTCAATATGAGGCAGCTTCCCGAAGTTATTGGCCAAGAAGAGCTATCACTAGGTTTTACAAACAGGTGCGTGAATCAAGGAAATGCCAGCATTCAACTATTTTAAAAGCAGTCCCTACACAGCATCATTAAGGGGCTCACAGCTTCAATTCCTTGCTTGATCTGAACAGGAGGCAAGCTTCCATTAGCCCCACTCACCTCCCACAAAATTCCTCGGAGAGTTATATCCAGGCACCTAATAGCAATTTTTGTGGGACTGTTTGGAATTATGGAATCAGCACATGGGGGAAAGGTGTCAATTGCCGCCTCCTTCCTTACTCCTGGTCTGATCTGATCTCCCACAAACTGATGCTTTTGGATGAGAAAGGAAAACATCAAGAGATCTGATCACAAAATCTCCTATATCTTCTCTGTTCCATCCCTCCTTTCTATGACAAGGCTAGAGTTTTGTTTGCGGGAGTACAGCTTTCTTCCTCCCTCTCTCCTTTCTTTTGCAGGAGACATGATTGCAAATGCATTGATGTTCCACTTCACACATTGGGAGGTTGAGCCCTAACTCCAATTAAGTGCTGTTTGAAAGCCTTATTTCAGCTGTCACATAAGAAAACTATGTTGGTTTTAAGAAGGGGGAAAAATAACTGTCAAAAAAAATTTCAGGGGGGAAAAATGCCCACCTGAGTGACAGCTGTATCCACAAGTAGAATGTCACACCATGTCAAAGCTGTCAAGAACTCAGAAAGGCTTGGGGAATAGGCTGCTGCCTGAATTTGCAAGAGGGAGGCTTCATTGAAAAACAGGGCTGAATTAAGTGCACCATCGTGCAGGGCCTCAGCATAATCAGAGCCTCTGCTGAAGTCTGCTTCTCTGGCAATCCCTCTGAACGGGGAAGGTATTTAAAGTAGACCTGCAATTAGAAATTCCAGTGCTTAGAATGAACTAGCTGGGTTTCACAAAGTTTCCTGAATTACTCCAATACCTGAAAGACCAGCCTCCTTCGCTACACTCTTGGGTGCTACTATCACAGAAGAAGCCCTGGAATTCCACTGCAAACCTGCAAGGTGCTTGAAAAGATGGTGGCGGTCCAACTTCAGGCATGCTTGGAGGAAGCTGATCACTTGGATCCATTGCCAAAACCTCCAACATCTCCGTATGTTTGCTTTTATGGGCCTGCCACAAAGATTTAGGCGGGTCCGTTTCAGTGAGAGTCACAGTCTTGGGTGTCAGTGATGTAAGGTGTGGAAAACTCCAGAAAATTTTCCACTGCCTTCCTTTTCCATGGAAGTTTTCCCATGTTGTAAGTTTATTCCTAACAGGGGACAGGTGCTGATTCCCGATAAATATTAGGCAAGATTAGCAACTTAGGAAAAAAAGCAAGCTTTGCTTACCACATACAAGTAAAATAAACAGGCTAAACTCTTGAGGGTGGGGATGGAGAAACTGTAGCCTTCCAGATTATTTATTTATTTATTCAATTTAGCTCCCCCTCTTCCTCCCAAAGAAGTTCAGGGTGACAAACACATCAATATATATGAAAACAGCTGAAAAAATTATACAAGCAGTGGTTTCAGTGGCCTGGAACAGTGTCTTTCAGCCATCAAATGCCTGGATGAAAAGGAATGCTGTTACATTCCTCCCAAAAGTTAATAATGAGGGAGACAGACACACCTCACTAGGGAGGGCATTCCACAGACATGGGCCAACACCAACTGGGCAGCCCCCAGGGTTGGCATCACCAGCATGGCCAACAATGGATGTTGTTGGATTCCAACTCGCATAATCTCTGAGCAGTGGCCATTGTGGCTGGTGAGAGTCCAACAAAAGCTGGAAAACCATGTGCTCCCCATCCCTGCTCCAACCACACTACACTGCCTTTCTTTGACCAAATTTATTGTGCAATCAATTAAAAAAAAAACAAAACAGAAGTCCCTTGAAATGAGTTGACAACAACTTGCTCAAAAACGCCCTGAGCACTTTACTTCCACCTGATCAGAAGCTGACCTATTTCTCTAGTGCTTCTGTCCGTCTGTCTTCTAAAGAACTAACAACAAATGCTCTGCTCAGAACAAAAAAAAGTCACTGATCTTCATACTGAAATGTCTTTTGGCCCTTGCTATATGTTTTGCAATGGACATAAATCCAGTCTTGTCTTCCAGCTTGCTCACTTTTAAAAGGAGGGGGGGAGGATTGGACTTTCAGAGAGGTCAGTTTTCACATCAACAAGCCTGCAAGATCTAGATGTGTATCTGAAACCACACTTCCTCCAAAACAATCCTCTTCTGTTTTAATAATGACGCTGTCCTTACATCCCAGGGCTTGCTTCCAGGTCATAATAAACATACAACATGGTTTATAGCTCCCCTCCCCACCCTCTCTCTCTTTAAAAAAAAAGAACAATAATTTAAGGGGGATCTTTTTCAACAGTTTATGTCCCAGTGAGCTCCCTGGAATCCAAGCTTCTCTCTGCAAAGGCCATTATTCTCAAATTACAAGCAGCCCTTGGATATATCCCGCTCCCCCCCCCCCCCGCACATTGTGCTACAATCCCTACACTGGTTAGAAAACTAGGATTACAACAGAACAAAACAGGGAGGGGGGCAGGACACGCGTCTTCAGTCACGGAAGAATCAACATGAAGCACTTCAGATGTGCAACTGGACCTCCAGTGTTTGGGCGGGGGGCACTGTTAGAAGCAGAGTTTGTGGAAGAATTCCAGCATTTCTTCCATGACCCAAAACAAGGGTGGCCAAGATAAAGCCCCAGGGATCAGATGTGGCCCTCTGGGCATTTTTACCTGGCCCTCAGAACTCTCCAATGCGCAGCTGAACTCTGCTAATGCCTGTGAATGTAAGGAGAGCCCTGCTAGATCAGGCCAATGTCCCATGTAGTCCATTATCCTGTTCTCCCAGTTGCCTCAATGGGAAGCCTGCAAGCAGCATACCCTCCAACATTTGTACAACGAAAATAGGGACATCCAAAGGAAAAGTGGGACATTCCAGGATCAAATCAGAAACCAGGATGCCTTCTCTAAATCATGGATGTCCCTGAAAAATAGGGACACTTGGGGGGGCTTGAAGCAGGACCTGAGCACAAGAGCACTCTCCCTTCCTGTGGTTTCCAGCTGCTGATATAAATATTGCTTGCCTCTATCTTGTTTGCCTGGACAAAGAATAGAGAGAGGTGTGCAAGTGTGTATAGAAACTAGACTACACAAAAGTAAAAATAAATAAATTATATGTGTTGTTCATTTTGTTCTGATTTCTGCAGTCCTGGCAGACCAGAGGTAGAGGTGCCAGCAAGTCCCCATAGCCCCACAGATGTGCCAACAGTGCCTAGTTCCAAGTTTTGCCTATGTGCCATGCACACAGGGGTAAGCTACCATCTTTGAAGGGCTGGCATGGAATCCTTTCTGACATGCCACTTGGAAATGGAGTATTCCCCACCTTGAAACATAGACTGGTTGCAGCCCTACCCATCCCTGTTCTCCACTTAATAAAAAAGGCATTTGCTGCCCTGTTCTTCGAAAGGAGACTCTCTTTCTTCCCCCACCCCTTGCAAAACTCCAAATGCTTTTATTTGTACATCAGAGAGAAGGGGCCCACAGAAAACAGATTGATTAACATTTGGAGGCATTTTGCTTTCTGCAGAATCAAAGCCCAAAGATTCCAAAGGGAAGGACGGAAAACGTCCCAAATGTTAATCAGTCTATTTGCAGCTTCTCCTCAGATGTTTGAAATAAAGAGCGAGTTTGGGGAGGAGGAGGAGGAGAAAGAAAAAATAAAAAAATGCTACAATTGCATTTTGCTTGGCCAGCTGCCAAGAGATACCTCCTTCAGGAGATGGTCGCTTGCTGCACCTTAACTGTCTCATCCTTTTGTGCAGCACCCCAAACTGTGCACGTGATTCTTACATGTTTCACTGGCTCCCTTTTTTTTTTTTAAAGAAACAAAGAAAGAAAAGGAGGAAAGGGAAGGAGGAGAACAATGAGCCAGATGGCTGCAGGCACAAACTTGCAAGCAGCAGAAGCATACAGAAAGATGCAGGAGGCTTCATTTCATTCGGCAATGCCCTAAAATTGTCACAACGTATTCCAAGCACCTGCCACATCCTGATTTATTTTGGATTTTGGTACATCTGTTGCAGCGGCAGTTTAACAGTCAATTCCTGTTCACAGGGAATTCTGGGCATCATAGCTTTGTGAGGGAAATAGGGGTCTCCTAACAACTCTCAGCACCCTTAAGAAACTAGGGTTCCCAGAATTCTTTGGGGGAAGCCATGCCTGTTTAAAGTAATATCAGAGCACTTTAAAGGTATGATGTGAATGTGGCCTAAATGTGGTCCATTTCTCCAGCAATCTGTTATCACTGTGGCCAACTAGACGCTGGTGTGGAACATGCAAGCAGGACCTGAGAGGTCTCCCCCAATGGTTCATTTTTGTCCAATCATCCAGGATTTAAAAACACAGTTGAGTTTTCTAGAAAGGTTAATTTTGATTCAAAGATTTGTCTGTCAGAATTGAAATGGATTCAGATTTGGAAGAGCAGCCCTTGCCCCCCTATGGGAAAGCTGCTCCATTCTTTGTTTTATTTTTGTTTATAGTCCCTCTGTGTATTTCATCTTCTCCTGCTGGAACCACTGCTCTGATGCATGCTAGGCATTAGCAACTGTCACACTAAATTAGGAAAGAAAAAAGGAGAAGGAGAAAATGCCCCATGGCCTTTAATGGAGAAAGTCCTATACGGGTGCCCAAGTAACATCCCTGGGGAAATCATGTATCTTATTAAGAACCACCCAATTTCACAAAAAGAACCGTACATTTATTTATTTAAAAGGGGAGGAATTCCGTTTTCGAGAGGCTTAATTCTCCTTATGTGAAAAGAATCCAAATGACCTCAAACTCTGAAAGATCTAATGGCCTCCAAAGATTCAGCCACTCCAAAAAGCATTCTCAAACAGATGAAATTTCTTTAATGATATTTTGCTTCCTGAGCTAGCATGGTTAGCTACAACATGTTTGTCAAACAAGAGTACAGTATATACATTCATATTACCACTTCCTCAACATCCAGTGCACTTCCCACTGCTAGTTTTTCAAGCTGCATTCACACAATGTTAGACACAATCTATACCTTCCAACATGACGTACTCCTGTGCAAGTCACATTATTTGTGCAAAATTCCAGCCCCGTAAAAAGTGCTTTTTGGGTACACCTGAAATCATGCAAGATCGCAGTGGCCATTTCAGCTGCTGTCCTCTTGTGAGAAAAAATGGGATGTCCCGTTTTTTTCCTGGGGCAGTTGACAAATATGCACAATCCATACCTATCAGGTTGTTTCTTGACCAACACTGCTGTTTGATGCATTTCCCCACCCCCACCCATCAAACCAACTTCAATTCGACTTGAAAACATAATCTGCATTCACTTCATATTTAAGAATATTGTGTACATTTGAGTTGGCTGAGCATGCGCAGATGACCGCTCCATGAATAGTAGTTCCCAGGTATGTGTGTTCTGGGTTGAATAAACCCCAAAATGTCTCTCAGCTTAACCTACCTCACAGAGTTGTTGTGAGGATAAAATGCAGATGGGGGAAAGTGTGTATGCCACTTTGATCTCCTTGGAGGAAAGGTGGTATATAAATACAATAATCAATCAATCAATCAAGCTGAAAGTTTGGCGATTCAGGAAGGTCAAAAGGAAGTATTTCCTCATGCAGTGTACGGCCAACTACGGAATTTATTATCATATGATGTAGTAATGGCTGCCTATGTGGCCAACTTTAAAAGGGGAACTGGACAAAGGTACAGAGAATAAGACTCTCAGTGGTTACTAGACATGACGACTATATGGCCTCCTGTATGAGAGACAGTATGTCTCCTGACTACCAGCTCATGGTGATCACAAGTGAACGCTTGAACTCATGCCCTCCTGGTGAGCTTCTCATAGGCATCTGATGTGGGATGTCAGGATCCAAAATGCGTATGTAAAGGGCTAATTGCAAGAGCTGTAGAACTCTATGACATCACACACTCTGCGGCAGTTATGGCAGTTGGTACAGTTATGGCGGTTTATTGAACAGTCTCAATCGTTAGAGCAGCAGGTACGCTGTGCTGCTTTCTGCTTCAGAGTTAATGAGTTAGTCTGTAACAGTTTAATCTAGGTAAGATGTTTAAGTATCGCTTACGTGCATTGCGTATATTTAATCTGCAACTGCAAGCACACTAAGTAAAAGATATATGTTATGTAAACTTTTAAAGAGAGTGTCTTGCATAGTTTTTATAGGAGTGGAAAAGAGAACTAATTAAAGGGGCAAACAACCGAGGGCTGTCTAGCAAATGGGAACCAGTGCCTAATTCCCACATCTGAGTGGCCAGTGTGATAACATAACGCTGGACAAGATAGCTCTTAGGTTTGATCCAGCAGGGCTCTTCTTATACTCTCTTGGAGTGCTCCAGCTATCCTATTCCCAGTTTATACCTCCTTCCCCATACCTTGTAGCATTGCTCACCATCACCCCCACAGCCAACTGAGGTCCTGCTATTTAATTTAAAAAACCAACAACATGATTACTAATCATACTACTAAGATAATCTGCAGTTATTCCAGGAGTGGGGAATCTCAGGCCCAAGGAGCAGCGCCCCCCCCCCTCGCGTCTCTATTTACCCTTATGACACCTGGGCCACACCCAGGGCTATTTTTCTAGAAAAAGAGGTGCCGGAACTCACCATGAACGCCCCCTTGTGTTCTCTTATAATGACAATGGCGCCCACCTGAGAGGCTCTGGAACTGGGTTAAGGTGAGTTCCGGCCAAAAAAAAGCCCTGGCCACACCCCTTTCCTTCAGGCCACACCTCTCACCAGCCCAACTTCCATGAGTGTTTTGGCATGGCTGGACTGTGACCTTGGAACTCTGATAATGCCTCTCAGTTGCCTGGATGGGGAAGAGAGGGGTGTGTGTGTGTGTGTAGAAACGGACCTACTGTACGAAGCTGAAATTGCCTTCCATTGCTCCACCCGCTACTGGAACATTCCCCAGAAGAGAGCCCAGGCCCTTGTCAGTCCTCACACCCCTGAAAACACGCACACACCGCAATTCCATTCCTAGAGGAGACCTTGGAGAAGGTGCTGGAAATGTCTTGAAGTACAATTCTGGTTTCTAAAAAGGCTGTTAGGTTTTGAATGTGTGCCCCCCCCCCCCCGCACCAGCCAAAGTCCTTCCCTGTCAAAGTAAGCGAGGTGAGAAAATCCAGTTATTTGTTCAAGCCGGAAGTATTAAGTAAATGTATTTTCCAACACTGTCAAAGTTGCCCATGAACTGCACACCTGCGAGGGACATCTTTGCAGGCTCTTCCCTCTCTCAAAAGCTCTTCCTCGCCAGCAGCCCTGAACCACAGACTCAGATGTTGTTAAAAAGCTTACAGTATCAGCAGGGCCACGGCAGCCTCCATTAGAAACATGATACTAAGATGCTGATTAATACCAGGAGGGGGCTTTAATCAGCCAAAGCCATATGCTATTTAACTTAAGATGAAAGTGCAAATGATAATCATTATTTCAGAAAGGATGTATTTAAAAGGAGAGCAGAACAGCAAGTGGCATCTTTTTATCATTAGAGTTCTTCATGCAGGCGCTCACTCTTTTTTTTTAAAGCTTTATAAGCTTTTATGAACATCTGGACCATTTTCTTCATTATATGGGCTTCCAATGGCATTATGTTTGATGTTGGGTGTGTGTGTGTTTTTCTTTTAGCAGAGCTATGCTAAATTTCTAAATAAACAATTAATTCCTATTAATTATAGTTTTCAAACTGGCAAAATTATCCTTCATTAACTTAATCACTTCTATTTTATCTGCAAATTGTATTCACTCTTTCATAATCCCCTACATCTAAAGACTCCCCCCCCCCCCCACTTCTACATGCCAGGCTTCTTCTGATGCCATGCATGCTGTTTGTAGCAAAGGGGTTTATTTTTTTTTAAAGCAGCCATTTCTCATTCTCTTGCAGAACATTAGATGTGAACCACAGCCTCCCACCCGCTGTTTCACAGCCTCCCACCCCCAGTTTCAAAAGGCAGCCTAATGCAATCTCGGTTGTTTTTAACCAAGCAGTGCTCAAAGGAATGCTCCCTCTGCCCCCAGCTCAATGGTGAAATTGGATCTACAAAGAGTCAGGACTTGATTGTCACTGATGAAACTTCAGTGTTATCATGAGGTTTGTCTGGGGTGAGGAGAAATGCCAGCCAGCATGAATAGGGAAGGCAAGTTGAAAGTAATTCATAAGCTCACATTCTATGGGATTCTAAATCATTATAAATGCAGGGGTGAGATTAATAAACTCTCACTTTCAAAATAACCGTTGCTTAGTGAGTTAGGGGCATCCTCGAAGAAGGTCCAGAAATGTGTTGTTAAATTTCTTATGCATATGATTATTATAATTTTATTTTGATAATTTATATGCCACTTAATTACAGTTGCCTCCAAGCAGTGTACTGGAGACTCAGCTAAAAATAAGTTAAAACTCTAAACTCAGAATTCAATTAAAATGCATGCTGGAGCAAAATAGACTTCAGTAAGTACCAGAGGTCCTGTCTGACCTCAACTGAAAGGGAGTTTTCATAAAATTGGGCCCACAATGCTGAATGAATGTGGATATGAGCCATGCATCCAAGCCGTGGGGGACAACTAACAGTGATTCGGTCTAAGACCTGAGTGATCAGGGAGCAGGTCATGGGGTATTCTGAGGTATCCTGTATCCACGTTGCTAAGGGCCTTGTAGATCAAGGGTCAGCAAGGTTTATCTTGCCTGGGCCGGCTCGATCCTGCGGAGATCCCTCCACGGACCAGATTGTGGGCGCACATGAGCACGCGTGCCAGCGAATTCTGCGCAGATGCGATTTCCAGCACCGCAGAAGTGAGTCCCTGCACTGCGCTGCGCCGGTTTAGCACAGCACGCTTGTGGGTAACTCGGTTCGGGAGCGGCTTTTGGGCCAGTCAAATGACCTCCGTGGGCTGCTTCCGGCCCATGGGCCTTAGGTTGCTGACCCCTGTTGTAGATTAGCACAAGAACCTTGAACCCGACCCAGTAGTGTATAGAGCCAGTGCGAGCTTTTGAGCATCAGAGTTATGTTCTGGCAATAGTTCCAGCAACAGTTTAGCTGCAGCGTTCTGCATCAGCTAGAGAAGGATGCATTGCAACAGCTGAGTTTTAAGATTATGTGGTTTAGTGCCGGGAACAGAAGGAAAATGGTCATCCACCAGTGTTAACATCTACCACTGGCTGGTTGCTGGGATTCTTGGATCCTGCTCTCCACAAACCAAAGTACTTTTTATACTCCAAAGGAGGAGTGGGGACCCTATGGCTCTTTGGATGCTGTTGGACTACAACTCCTGTCATTCCTGACCATTGGCCATGTTGGCTGGGGCTGATAGGAGTTGGAGTCCAGCTATATCTGGAGGGCCACAGGCTCCCCATCTCTGTTCCAAAGCATACAGTTCACTCTCAGAATAGGAGAAATTTGTTGTCATAGTCCCAATCCCCAGAGTTCCCTGAGAAGAGGGACTGCTTGTTAAACCACTCAGTTGATTGTAGCTCTGTGAGGGGAGTAAGGTTCTCCTAAAAACTCCCACCACCCTTTACAAATTACAGTTCCCATAATTCTTTGAAGGAAGATGTGGCTGTTTAATGTGGTATAGCAGTGCTTTAAAAGTATGGGTGCGGTTGTGGCGCCTGAGCAGGGGTGCCAACTCCCAAGGGCTGAGCCCTTCCCCCGCCCATATTCTTTGGGAGGGGGCTAGGGCCCCCCAGTGTTCAAAGGAGGTTGAGGGCAGCTTCAGTGGCCAGCTCATTCTCTTCCTCCTCCTGCCATGAAGATGAAGGAGCAGGGAAGCAGCCCCCTGCCAGAAGCGGGAGGAGCTGCCAGCCATTGAAGCCATGCTGCTGCTACATTTAGCTCCACCCCTGGCTCCTCCCAACATCCTGACATCCTGTGTGTGATGTCATCCCTTTTCCCTCAGAAGTTGGCACCTCTGCCCCTATAAGGTAGACCTAGGTAGCTGCCTCAAACAGCTGATTTTGGGTGTCTTGAATTTGTTTTTTTTAAAACAACAACAACAACAACAGGGTATACATTCAAAAATAAATAAATGGTAACTGTAATAGTCAAGATGTTGTGACATTGTGCAGAAGCCTGCAAAACACCCTTTTGCAAAGCACATTCCTGAAGCATTGGCCAAAAAGTGACAGATTCCTACACGGGCCACTCCCCCTGCTGCCCCACACCATTCTCTGTTGAGAATGTCTGGTGTTCCCCTTGGGAACCCTAGACCCGGTGCTCATTACGGTTGGCCCTAAACCACTGCTCCATCAGGAGCAGTGGCAAATTAATCCATTAATTATCTTAACCATTCAAATGAGGTCCATTTGCTAATAACCTTTTAGCCGAAAATGGTATCTTCATCTGACGGAGCTTAGACATCGGAGGAGAAACCACAGTAAATGCCTTTACTTGGACAGTTAAACTCTTCCAGAGCAAGCTCTGGAAGTGTAAAAGTTTCCTGCTTTCAAAATCTCCAAAGAAGGCTGGTTTTTCTCCCCCTCCGCCTCCTTTTTTTTTTTTTTTTGGCTTCTCTGTTACATTTTGATGTTGCTTCCTGCGAATATCCTTGTCAGACGATACTAACTCTCCACCTACTCTCCCTGTCAGGAGCATTCACTGAGCTGACATTCCAAAGACTCCCTTTTTGAAAGCTGATCTTATTCAATGGTTATATTTTCCAGCAAATATTTGGAAACCTATTAGACAAGTAAAGAATCTACGGCTGCCCCCTTTCCTCCCCACCCTCTTATTATTTTTTTAAAGCAACAATGTGAAGGATGATCAAAAAATTAAAGTAACTAATTAGGCTGGCAAATGGATTTCAGAGGAATGAACTGAAGCGAGCTTGACATGCACGGAAGACATTCTCCTACTGTAGACAGAAAAAAGGGGGTGGGGGGAATCAGCTAAGAAAACTAAGGAAAAAGTATTGGTTTGAAATACCAAGAAGAAGAAGGTTTTGGCTCTGCATAAATCCCAGATCAAAGAGTTTGGGAAGGGATGTTAATTTCAAACAAGGTATTTGCTATTTGGGCTCTCAGAGAAGGGTCCATAAGTAGAGATCCCAAGTGCAAATTGTTGGAATCCCCAATCAAAAGGACCATGTCCCTCTTGGGTTAAAAAATAAAATAAATTTGGTTTTATAGTTTATAGCAGAGTTAAAAAACAACAACTACTAGGAAGCTAGAGTTATCCAGTCCCACTATTATCCATTCTCATTTACACATTATGAGCACTGCATAAAAGGAGTATATAAAACACACTGAGGTCCCATTGGTAAAGTGGCGGGGGGGGGCGGGTCTTAGCTTATAGTTTCTTCATATTTATAAGGATGGCTTCAGATTCTAAGCCTACATGGCTGGAGCAAGTTTCATGGCTGCCTCATGGAGGAAGGAGGGAGGGAGGGAGGGAGGGAGGGAGGGAGGGAGAGAACGCAAGAGTTAGGGGCAGAACTTAGGGTTTTTGTGGGAAACCACAAAGTGTACTTTCCCTGACTTATCTGTAAGTCTCAACCCTGTGCTCTGCTGACTAGAGGCATGAAAGGTGGCTTATATGAACTGTAGCAAGTTGGCAGGTGATGGAGAAAGACTCTTTTCTGCATGAGAACCCGAAGATGGCTTATTTCTCTCTGGCTACCTTCCCCAGAACCTAAATGAAAGCAAGTAGCTGTCATCTTATTTTTCCAGGATTTGTATTACTTTGGCGTGTTTCCCTGCACCCCCAATTCTGGGGTCAGAAGAGAGATAATATAAAAGATGGGCTCTTTAAAGACATAAATGGCTTTCTGGACAGAATGGAGGCATCCTCTACAGTTTTATTTTTATCAATTCACAGAACAGGTCTCACATCTAAGTATGAAAAGCAAAGAAGAAATGAAACCGATGTTCCTTTGCATTGGACTGAACGTCTTTCTTCCGTGACTCAGCATCTGAAGTTTCCAAGAAGAGATTCTTGAAAGTGCAGCCTTTTCTTCTCTAGTATCATCTCCTTGCCAGGCGAGCAATCCATAAAGCTGTTACACACCTTCATCTTAGCTCTTAACCACCTCACAGTCCTTTGAACTCAGAAGGACTTGATTTAGGTTAAACATCAGGAAGAATTTCCTAACCATCAAAATAATTGGGCAATTGAACAAATTTGCCACGGGAAGATGCACAGTCCCCCATTATTCTGAAGTTATTAAACAGAGGTGAAACCTCAGTCGGTGATGATTTGCGAAGAGAATGGACAAAGCTGCAAAAATAATAGCCCCCAAAAGCTTCAGGTTTGAATCTCTATTAGGCTCATTGTGGATAGCAATTTACTGTTCCACAAAGGGTTGATCTCTCAGGGCTTGCTCCCCTTGGACTGCAATGTGATACTTTGCCATGTCTTTAGTAGCAGAAGTGGGTGGTCAGCATGCATGCCAGGGTTCCCAGGCTGGGAGCATCCCAGCCCCTGAGATTTCAGGCCCCAAACCTGAGATGTAGGGCGGGCCTTGGTGATCTCATGGGAGTGGAATGTGGGGACAGAGATTAATTAGGAGAGGGGAGCGGAGGAGGGCAGATTCCACAGAGTGTCTATGCTTTAATTTGCAGCCAGCTCCAGCTGAGCTGAGTCCTGCAAGCTGCATGCACAGTCTTTGTAATGTCCCCCCCCCCCCCAATAATTATTAAAGGTACTCTTTTCCACCTGGAGGTACAAGCCCTCCACCTGCCACTTGGAGGGGGCCAAGGAAACCTGGAGACTTCAGGTCAGACCTAGAGGTCTGGCAACTGTAGTGGATGGTCTTGTCACCATGGGAGGAAGAATGAGCAGAACTATAGGAAACAAAGCGTCCTTCAGGTTGAACTGAATTTTGCACTCAACAATCACAGTGGGACCCTGGATGTGCCTTTTCAGTAATTAATGAAACAATAAGAGAAAACATTACAGACATGTTTGGATACTTTGGAATGCTATTTAAATCAAGATGGCGGACTGAACCTTCATTTTCAATTTATCTAGCTATCTAATATACAATTGTTTTTATATTAAAAAAACCTAATAAAATAAAATATTATTTTAATTACTGATCTCAAAATTGGACTGATTTTTTAGATTCCCAAGAATTGTGATATGAGGCTACTAGTTTACTGTATTTGCTGGCAGACCAATAACATTTATTCTCTGGGCTGCTAACAAAAAAGTTTTAAAAAAATAAAAGAACAGCCAGCAAAATTAAACATGCAATGCAATACAAGATAAAAATAAAAGTGGCATTAAACATTGTTCTCTAAGACAGCTATACAACACAGGGATGAACTTGGGCCATTCACAGCCTCTCAGTCTAACCTACCTCGCATGACTGTTGTGAAAATAGAGCAGAAAATCAAGCTATGCTGCCTTGAACTAATTAGAGGAAAGGATATAATGTATGCCATATCGTAAAAAAATGTATTTGGTGTCAGAGACAGACCATCCTGCTGCCATGGTGGGGCAAAGTTAGATTCAATGGGACTTTGGCCTGATCCAGTAAGGCTCTTCTTATCTTCTAACTCCACTGTCACAGAGGCAGTATACTTCTGAACACTGGTTGCTGGGAATCTCAAGTGGGGAAAGTTGCTATGATCCTGTCTGAGGGTTTCTGACAGGCATCTATCTAGTTGGCTACTGCAAGAACAGGATGCTGTACTAATGGGCCATTGCCCTGATCCAGCAGGATACTATTATGTTCTTACAATGTTTGGTGCCAGTGACCTGTCTCAATATAAGGCAGTTTTCTATGTTCCTAACAGAAATCAACGGGAAAATGTGTTTAGAATTGTTTCTTAAAAACAATATGGAATAGGAAATAATGATGAATTGCATAGCACTCCTTGCTTAGTTTTGTACTTGCTTCCATAAAAAAAAAACTTTTTTTTAATCTCTTAAACTTGGACTAAGTAGAGTTTTAAGGTTTGCAGAGCTGTTCTCCAGCTGAGTCCTTTCCTTTTAGATATGCACACCTCCTCGTTGGACATTCATTATCAACCCTCGTGTTCGTCTTTTATCTACAAGTCCTCTTCAGTGTTCAGCATAAACTACATGGACACCTTGCAGATTGACATTTCTTCATTCATGCTTTACCTTAAACAGCATGCAAAGACATCAAAGAAATGGAGCTGGCTTTGATGTTACAAAATGAAAAACGCCTCATGATTTGCCAAGACCAGGGGAACTTCTAGTTTGCGCTCTCTCTCTTTTTCTCTCTCTCTCCTCCACCTTAAAGGTGGGGGGGAGATCCAACTTCCCTACAGACATGTGAAAAATCTTTTCCTATTGTTCGACCAATTTACCCAAATGTTGCTTCCCAGCTGAAACACAAACCAGGGTGGACAACCCTTTTTTCAGTTAAGGGTCTCATTCCTTCATAAGTAATCTATCAAGGGCCAGGGATAAAAGTGTCCTGGATTAGCTAATCCAGAGTAAAGAAGGGCCTGTTCCAACTTTCACCATGGTTACCTCAGGAGCAGAACCACCACCAGATAGGAGGATAAAATGAGAGTTGCCTAAAGCAAACCACGGAGGGTGGAATTTGAAGGCTCCTGCTTCGGGAGTTGCCTCTTTGAAAACAGGACAGTTTCAGAAGTCCCTGCTTGGGAATTTCAAGCAAAGTTGTAGGGGTTTCATTAGGTATAGTTTCTAGAAGGGTCACCTTTCATGTCGTAAAACTAGCCAAGAAACTTATGGTGGCATAAGCTTTCATGGACCAGGGTGCAGTTCATCAGACGCATGGAGAGAGAGAGAGAGAGAGAGAGAGAGAGAGAGAGGGGATCTTTCACCAAACTTAGGCTTGTGATTTCCTTGCCAAAACGGAGAGTAAATTTGCTGTGTGTTGAACAAGTTCTGTCAGATGTGTTCATCATCATTATTATTATTTCTTGGAAAGTGCTTAAACGCTAATTTTGCTTGGGCTGTCTCTTTTTAATTAAAAACCAGAGGACGTCACAGGAAAGGACCAAAAGCAGAGAGAAGAAAGGGCTTGAAATGTAACTCTTGCTATTACTTCCCAGAAGCACGTCTGATGAAAGGCAAATGTCATGAGGAGAAACGCCTTGTGCAAATGAGCTGCTCCTTTGCCGAACAACCATGAGGCAGGGTGAGGCCACTTACCTCAGCTTGGGATGGGAAGAATTTAGATTCAGTTTGCAATTAAAGGAAAATCTACCTAATTGGCACTTTCTGAAACAATATGCAAATTGAAACACAGCCATCCTTTGAAATTTATATTTCTCCAAATTTTGCAATGCACTTCTCCAGCACAGTGGTGAGTACAAAAATGCATTTATTAAAGTATGCATATAAATGCATGTACAGTGGTACCTCGGGTTACAGACACTTCAGGTTACAGACGCTTCAGGTTACACACTCCACTAACTCAGAAATAGTACCTCAGGTTAAGAACTTTCCTACAGAATGAGAACAGAAATCGCGTGGCGGCGGCGTGGCAGCAACCGTTAGCTAAAGTGGTGCTTCAGGTTAAGAACAGTTTCAGGTTAAGAACGGACCTCCAGAATGAATTAAGTTCTTAACCCAAGGTACCACTGTATTACTGAAAATAACATACAAAACCCCACTGTGTTAAAGGAAGTTGCTTTGCAAAAATGTATATATTAGGCAGAATTGCAGGCAAAAAAGTATATATTAGAATTTTTCATTAAAATGTGGGTGGATTTTCATTTGGACTTTTAAAAAAAATCATGATGTAGAAAATGTGGGAGGTTGCAGTCAGATACAAGTAGCAAGCATAGGGCTAGTTGGTGCATGAAGGGAAAAGGACCACAGAGATGTATTGTAGATACTCAGCTAGGTCACACACCCTGTGCTCTGAAGAGGAAATGAAGCATTTCTGCTTCCTCTCTGTGCATCATGTAAGCCACAAGAAGGACATGTCTGTGCTTGCTCCCAAGCATAGGCCATATGTTTGAAGCTACTTTGCTGTATTTTCTACCCAAGATTATTTTGCCTTGCTGTTGCATGGAACAATGCATGACTGAGACCTTGAATCTGTAAGTAAAATATTTTAAAATTACTTAACTGTTTGTGGTTTGCTTATTGCAAGAGGAGTAGAAAGAGGTCAGCTGTTGTGTGCAGCTGAACAGAATAAAAACAACCTGTATTCCTAACACTATACTGTTGCTTAACTTATTTGGGTTTAAAACCTGATACTGGGGCTCTGTGTGTGCTACGTTTTGAATTTATGCACACAGCTGATTCTTTTGTTGTCCCCCACACATGTGGGTCCACGGGAATTCATATATTTAATTTTCCTTCCACGGAAGTGTGGAGAACTTAAGTGAAGACTGGGAAAATGAGAATGCAAAAAACTTAACAAGATGGACCAATGGACTGACTCAGTATAAGCAACTTCCTGTGTTCCTTCTCTGGGATGGTATATAATCCTGCACACAAACTGGGCACAAAAAAACCTTAGAACTCCACTTGCAGGCCTGGGAGAAGGAAAAGAGGTACCTGACTAGGAATCGAATCCCCTGAGAGGATCACAAGGTTTTTTTATATAAAAAAACAGCCACAGCTAATTTCTCAACCCCTTCCAATATGTTCAGATTTGTCGCAAGCAATGTGTGGAAGCATGTGGTTGCTGATAAAACCGCCTGTTAATGCTCTTACTGCTACATGGGCTAGAAAAGTGATCATCTATATCCATGGTGATTTAGCCCAGTGTCACCTTTGCCTCTGAAGGTGATGTAAGGTTTGCAACTGATTAATGCGGCTATCGACTCCACTTTGCTGCCTACCTGTCCTGCAAGGGTGCGTCTTATGAGTTGCTAATTAAGTGCACCTGCTGCTCTGTGGAAGATTTTAGGTTTGGGCTGGACCCCTAACATAACCGGCTCCAGATCTGAGAGGGCCTTTGGTAACGTGCAAGCTTCCCTAATGGCAATAGCAGGCAGCAGGGCTCCAGCAGAAATACACACAACTATATTGAGTGAAAGCATAACAAAGACAATCATAGAAATATCAAAATTTTCAAAAGTAGGTTGTCCATAACTTGGCTATTGAAAAACAAGGGGTCCGCTAATTAGGAACCACTGCTGTAGTGTGTTATAAGGGTGTTTAGTGTTGCTAGGATAACCCTATCCCCTTCACAGAACTACAATTCCCATAGTTCCCTGGGAAGAGGAGATTGATGCTAAACCACTTTAATTTACTTTAATTGTCAGACACTAAATTTGCCAGTATATGGTTGAATCCTTCCCAAAGAAGAGTGACAGTTTGGAAGGAATCTTGGGTACGTGCATGTAAAAATAGATTTGGAAGGCTTTATTTAAATGGGGATCTGTGTACCAACTAGGCTGATAACCACTTAGCTTTAAAAGTCACGTACCCTTGGACCACTTTCTGGGCATCATCTGCAAAACTCATTCAGAGACAATTACTTGAGCTAAATCTATCTGCCCATGGGGAAAAGATGTGCCAAAGCATTTTTACTCACAAGCATCCATAGGAATCATTCCCAAAAGCCATCCCAGGAATGTAAAAAACACAATACTAGAAACAGTTGGAGACCAAAAGTTCAGATAAACATCTGTCAGGGACAATTTCTGTCTAGGGAATCCTGTCCAACCACATTGAGTGGGTTAGGAAAGAGCAAGGCGGTCCAGGCCTTTGATATCGCTTCCAGCTCCATGATTCTATCAACAGTAGTGGAAACTACTAAAGGGTGAAGATGGAAATTGTGTTTAAAAGAGAGAGGAGGGGTGTTCCATTGGGGCTTCGGCCACGGTTTGGGCCCTGGTTCCGCACAGCTCTGCACTTTGAATGACAGCTGTGTAGGCCAATAAAATTGAGTGCTGATTTAAGCTTGTCCCTCCCCATTACCACCTTCTTCTGTCAGGCTGTACATCAAAGCACACACACTTTTATTTTTAAAACATCACAACATGTTACATACCACCCTGGGCTCCTTTGTAGGAAGGAGTGGGGCAGGGATGGCCCATCCATGAGGCGCAGGCAGTTGCCACAGGTGGCAGGCTGGGGACAGCTGGAAGGGGTGGCAGATCCTGGCACCGCTCACCCCTGTGCTTGTCACCCACTGCCCCCACTTCCTCTACCTCCTCTGTCCCCGCCCCCACTCCTCTCCAGCCTCTCTTTTCTCCCCCTGCTGTTTTCAGCACACTGGGGCTTCCTCAGGCCATGTCCAGTTGCTTCAGGCTGCTGAGAAGGGGGCAGAAGTGAAGGAGATGGAGGAGGAGGCTGGATAATGCAATTTTCTGGTTTGCCTCAAACAGCAAACTGTCCTGCGCCAGCCTTGGTGCAGGGTATAAATCTAACAAACACATTAAATAAATCTACATTTACCCGTTTAGCCATTCATTCATGCATTACTAATTAACAAATGAAGAGCGTTTGTGTGCAAAACTGCTTTGGTGATTGGAGGCAGCGTGGGTTGGGTGGTTTCTTGGTGACATTACAGATACCAGCCTATCAGTGCTGCAACCTGCTGCAAACGTGCATCTCTGCTGTTGTTTTCCAGAACTTACACCTGGAAGGTGAATGCAATGGCAGCCTTTCCTATACAGTACTGAAAACACTACCACTGTGCCAACCAGTTCTTTTCTCTTAGACCCGTGACGTCCTTATGTGCAGCTTCTTCGACTCCTTCCGCACCCCTCCACTCCCACTTCTTAGAATAAAACACTGCTTGAAAGGCAAAGCCTTGGGTGTCCTCTTTCCCTCCACTGGAAATCACAATCATTTTAACAAGATTGGGGTTTTGGCAGGTATTTCAAGTGTCGTGGAAATTGCTCTCTCTCTCTCTCTCCCTCTCTCTCTCTCTCTCTCTTCATATGGATTTTTGAAAAGGATGACAGTGGTTGGAAGACTATTGTTCAAGTTCAGATATCTTTGACAGGGTTGGCAGGTCCCCCCTCCCCATAGTGCCTTTTTTTTCAATTTCAGGAAAATGTGCACGGATGACTCAGACTTTTGAGTGTCTTGGAGCCTCTTGGTGTTCATATCTTCTTGTCACTGTTGCCCTCCACATTCAGCTCCTCCATACAGTTTCTGCTCTTGTTTTGCCTGCTCTGTGCTTTCGTGTACTACAAGTGAAGCAAACTGCTGGTTCTATTCAGTTTTCCCAGCATGGGAAAATTACTAACTCAGAGTACCTATAGAGATTAAAAATACTTGTTTGTCCACTTGAATGTAGTATGCCGACTCTGTTTCCCTCTGGAGCCCACAAGCATGAAGGACAGGCCGTGGCTCAGTGGTAGTGCATCTGCTCTGCAAGAGTTAAGCAACCGCCCCCTCCCTACTTCATAGATTTTCCACTTTAAAAACCACTTCACCAATACAACTTTACATTGTCAAAGACGGCACTGGGATTCAGTCACAAATGTTTGTAAGCAAGAGCCTTCAAATGCCTGGCCATCACCACAACTTGTGTTTCATGGCAAAACACGTCACTTGCTGTGCACACTGTAATTTGTAACTTTCATGTTGAAAGCACAATGACATATCAGCCTGCTCCACTTCTAAACTGGTAATTCTCCTTCCCCCCCCTGCTTTTTTCCCAAATTGCTTTTTTGGTATGGCCAGATGAAGGAAAAGTTTAGCACAGGCGGAATTGGTAAATTCTCTCCTGGACTAAGTTAGGAATTAAGGAGGAAAGTGGGGTAGAGAAGAAAAACTGCAACCCTCCCTCCTTTCACCCCCCCAGACTGGCAGGACTTACTGTTAGAATATTAGTCAAATATTCACTGGCAAGACTCAACTGGGTCTATCCATCAATCCTCAGTCATACTGCCACCATGCTTAAATGCACACGTAATTCTGTCTTTCCTTGACAGGAACAGCACAGCCGTCAAATTCATTTCCCAGAAAGAAGAGGGCAAGAAGTACTGACAGAGCGCAAGTTATAATAGAGAAGGCTGGCATACTAGTTCTCAAATTGTTCAGGCATGCAACCAGAGCAGAGGAGCAGGGCCGTTTCTCACACCCTTCTGAGAAATGGTCCATCACCTGCGAGGAAGTGCAGTATAAAAAGCAGGCTTCTGTGAACACAGTTGGCAAATGCCCTTTGGGAAAAAAATCATAACTGGAAGCAGCAATAAACATTTTGCTGCCTGAGGGGAAGTGCAATATGGTGCCTCCCCCTCCACTCCATGTACAAAAGCCAACTGGGTTGGCCTCTGAATCTTAGGCAATCTTAGGGGGCACAGGTCAGCCATGTGGCACACAAAACTCTGTCTACTTCCCATCCTGCACTATCTGCCTTTTGGTAGGGCCAGCAAATGTCACAATGGTTTGCGCAAGTCATGGAGAAAGTGGATAGAGAAAAGTTTTTCTCCCTCTCTCATAACACTAGAACTTGTGAGCATTCAGTGAAGCTGAATGTTGGAAGATTCAGGACAGGTAAAAGAAAGAAAGAAAGAAAGAAAGAAAGAAAGAAAGAAAGAAAGAAAGGAGTACGTCTTCATGCAGTGCATAGTGATGGTCACCAACTTAGATGGCTTTAAAAGAAGATTGGACAGATTCATGGAGGAGTGGGCTATCGATGGCTACTAGCCAAAATGGCTAAGCTCTGCTGCTATTCTATGCCCTTTTAAAATGTGGGGGTTTTTTTTGGGGGGGGTTGTTGTTTTTGTTTTGATTATGTATTTTGTGGTTTTATATTTTGATTTTATTCTGTGAACTGCCCTGAGACTTCCAGGTACAGGGTGGTATATAGATTCCATAAATAAAATAAAATAAAATAAAATAATAATAATAATAATAATAATAGTTGGAGGCAGTAATGCTTCTGAATTGCTGGAAACCATAGGAGGGGTGTGTGTTCTTGTGCTAAAATCCTGCTTGTGGGTTTCCCACAGGTGTTTGGCTGGTCACTGTGAAAACAGGACGCTGGACCAGATCATGGGCCATTGGCCTAATCTAGCAGGATTTTCTTAGGTTCTTATGCCTGTGCATGCCTTCCCCATTCACTTCAGTGGAGAGGCTTGCAGTATGTGCAGCTATGGACTTAAATGCAAGAAAGTTTCTTAGAGAAGCTTTTGTGGATGGGGGAGCTCTATGTGTGGTTTGGCTGTCTCCCATCCTCCTCAGCCAACCTCCAAATTGAGGGATAGAAGTGCCTTGCATTATTTACATTATAAAAGTTCTATATCAAACTTTTTGATACATGGTGAAAGCCTTTCAAATACTATTTGAAATGTGTTGATTCTATGGAGGGAGGGAGGAATTCTCTTTGAAACCTGGACAGTGTCCCTTCTGAATTGGAGGAGTATAAAGCCATCCAAGCTTGTGCCATGAGTTATAAACACTGCTGGATGGAGTGCTGTAATTGATTTTTGTTCTGTGTTTGTAAAGCTGGCCAGACTTAGGTTGCAAAGATCAAAGCAGTTGGCTCACAAAGGCCCGCTTCTTCCCCTCCTCCCAGCTCCTTCATCTCCCCACTCAACTGCAATGAGTCTAGCAATACATCTGCTTCCCAGTTGCTGTCCAGCTTCCAGTGGACTCTGGCTTCCCAGATGCAATTCCACTTTTTGTTTTTCTTATTTTTCAAAGGAGGATCAGAAGGAGGTGGTGGGGTCTGTCCCCAGCCACCCCTGCTGCAATTCGCCCGAGGATATAGAACATCTGGGGCACCATCCAGCAAAAGCTAATTGCAATTTAAGTCCTCTTGGAATGAGTGGGACTTAAGTAGTCACAAAGCCGATGCCTTGTGCACACCTGGAACAGATGAGTCATGTAGCAGTGGAATGGCCTGTATCAGTTTGAAAAGCAAAGGTGTTGGTGCAAAATACTAGATGGAAGGATAGGTGGATGGATCGCACTGTAATGGCAATTTCAGAATTGCAGGGTTCTTTCATGATAGTTACAGCCACACATCCTTCTAAGATTATACAACTTTCTAAGATTATACCATAAATTTATAATCCTACAATAATAATAATTAGGGATGCATCGCAACAATCAATGCCAATCTACTATTTTCTGTGCACGTACATGGGCAAATGGTTGGGAGCAGTCCAATATATTCTTTTGGGGTGACTTAAATTGTGTTTACCAGGAAGATCCATTGTATGCAACAGAACTTGCACACCATTTTCTTGACCCTGAAGTTCCTTGTGTTTGCAGTGTTGCTAAATGCTTAGCTTTGGAGCATACAGAATAACTCCTCAGGGTTCTTCCCATGTACCCTTGACAGAGTGACCCTAGGAGCCAAACCCCAGTGACTGACTCATCTCCTTTCACTCTGCTTGGCTCCAATCAGTGCAGAGAAGACTTCTCAGTGGCTAAAAAGCTCTCTGTTCATGCTGACTGGGCAGCTCTGGGGCACTGGAGACAGGGACCCTACTGCAGAAATAGTAACAGGTCTTCCACCACCCTGGACCACTACACCTCTGTCTTAGCATTTCATAGTTCACCATAGGTCTTGAGACCAAGACCAGGTTTTGCTTTTCTGCCCTCTGAAAGTCTCCTTAAATTTGTGCCTATATATAAAAATTAGCCTATGCAAATGTGTCTCACGGGTCTGATATATACAGGACAAAGTCCACACAGGAAGTCCTTATCTTGGCAAAGTTCTTCATACACTTACATGTGCTTACCATGCACAATGGCCCAGTCACATGCAGCCCCACCACTTCAGCTGTGGACCCACCTGGGCCATCAGTCACTGGCATGCCAACATTAACATGTGAACTGGCACGTGAAGAAAGCAGACGCATGGAAGGGCTTTCACACCAGGCCTTCTTCAGCACCACTCAGGTGGCATTGACAGGTGGCAGTTGCCAATGTGTGGCATCCCAAGGTGTGCTACATGCCTCTGGCAGCCCCTCAGATAAACTACTCCGCTCATTATTTTGATCAAAGCAATGTCTGTGGAACTGAGGAAATCAAATAAACAGAAGGGCCTGCTATTTCCAGTCTGCATGAGCTGCCATTTGGGAATCTAATTAGCCGGCATGATTCTCCGCTTCTCTCTCTCTCTCTTTAGCCTGATGACATCGTCATTTCAGCAAGAAGAACGCTTTAGTGCTCTGCTTCGTACATTGGTTTCACATCCCATCTCCACGATCCAGCCGAGATGAAAAGGGCCTGTCATCAGTTACTGGTGTGGATAGATGCACATAGAGGCTGTGTACATACAATACATTGAAGGCACAATGGAACTATAGTTTACCCCTCACAGTACTGCAATTTCCAGCACCCTTAATCTACAGTTCCTAGGATAATTTGGGGGAAGCCATGTGCTGTAAATGTATGGCACCTATGCAGCCACAGACATGATGTGTAAATTGCCTTGAGGCCTGTCAGGCAAAAAGGCGGGGTATAAATAAATGAATTACTACTACTAGTATATAATGCTTTCCCAGTGGAGCACCCTGATTCATCTTGGGTGCATTCAGATATGGGAATTATTGCACGATATCACAGAAAGTTAATGCATTGTTGCGGAGTTGTCAATGGCTAACAAGAGAAAATGTCTGTGAATGAAGTAAGAGGTGATGTTCTCTGAGTGGGGAAAAAGCACCTCCTTATTTCTGTTCTTAACACATTTGTCTCCCTCTGCTTGCTTCATCCTTGATTCTCGGACATCACCAGCTTGCTTCACACCATCTATGAAGTAGCTGATGCTTCAGTAAACCACTCTCCCAGCTCCAGTAAAACCTTGCAGGTGAAGCTCACCATAGCTCAAGATGGGAGTCAGAAGAAGAAAAGTATCCTACTGAACCATGCTGGTAGGAGTTGATTCTGAATTTCCAATGACAGATTTGTCAACTCTATGAAACTGACTTAGTTTCATAGTCTATCAATCCACCTAACCCAGTTTTTCCATAACGGCAAGGACTCATTCACAGCCTTTCTGGATTCAAGGCAGATTCTCTTCCACTGAGTTATGGTACCTTCCTTCCCACTAGAAAACAAATCATTGGAAGCCTGCAGGGCTTCATTCAGATGTGGGGTTTGTTGTGTTACATTTTCCTGGTTATAATCCCAGCACTTCTGTCTCAACTTCTAAAGTTCCTTTTTCACTGCATCACCTGTTGCATTATGGAACTAGCATTTGATGGATATATCAATATGTCATGCTAAATTTTAAATTACGGGATTTTTCTCATACATTATGATGCAACACTCCCACAATCTTCTAGGTTTTTCTGGGGGGAAATAAGGTGGAAATGATCGCTAAACTTTCAAAAAGATCCCATAAAATGTTGACATTGTCAGGAAAGGAAATGTTGGTGAGATGGAATAAAGCCCTACCTAAATACAGTCCTTGACATTCTCCCCTTTCCATAGCGACCAGATGCTTAGCACCTGGAAAAAGTCCTGAGTTTGCTCCTGGACAGTTCCATTTGGAAAGCATCTAAGGTAGCAGGCCTGTGAAAGTCACACAGAGATCTCACCTAGTCACTGCTAGTCAGAACTAACAAGAAAACCCTAGGGAAGACTATCCAAAGCAGTCAAAGTCCCAACCAAGGGACCAGAAGTCATGCCGCGTGGCTCTCAGATGCTTAACCATTGCCCCTGAAGTCCGGTCTTTCTGCCCCACTGCCAGTAATGAACAATTGCAATTTTTGCTGTCCTTGAACATGGGATTTCATTGCCAGATGTAATGGCTATTAGCTTTGGATAATGGGGCCTGCAACAAAACGTTTTTAGTGTGGGTTGTGTTCTCTGTTCACAATTCCAGGCACTCCATTTCCACTCCTCACAACAGTCAGCATTCCATCACCACTGAGCAAGTTCAGCTCTCACTGAACTGTGTCAGGGAGTTGCCTCTTTTAGGATTTTTATACTTCCGCAAACCTGCAAATAGCTCCCTCTTGCGTGGGTGGTGCTGTTTTGGTGGCACCTTGCCCCCAAAGATTGAGAATAGAGGGAATGGTTTGTTTGGGAGAGGTACAGCCACTTCTCTTTAAAACAAAAAACACCAATGAGCCACTCAGACCTGAGGTTTCGTAGCATCTTGTGCCAGTGAGTTCCATAGGTTAATTGTTCCTGTTCAGCATCCAGATAGAGCGGACAGGTGATAATAGCAATGGCAATATGCTGTGATCCTGCGGCTTGTTATGGAGATGAAATTGGCAGCTGACTGAAGCAGATAAGATCGTTCCATACTCCGTGCTGCTTTCCACTTGTGGTTTCTTAACATTCCCCTGACATGACAGACTTTGATAGCATTAACAGCTAGGCTATGTCTCTTAATTTATGCTACATTATTATTGCTTCGCTGATATTGGAAGACAAATGTTCAACTTACAGAAGCTTCTCTCTTTCAAACCAAAGACCATGCCCACAAAGGGTGGGGGTGGATAGAGAGAGAGAGAGGGAAACAGCCTCCAATATATTTTCCGTCAATGCCCTTTAAAAAAATATTAAAAAATCAATTTTTGTCGAGTTTTTACACTGCACATAAAAGACTGTGGCATCAATTAGCCTTAATTCTTTCCTCTCTCTCTCTCTTTTTCTTTTTTTGGAAAACCTCTTTGTAGGAAAATCTCATATTTCAGCAATTTGCATTATCCACACAATCTCCTTTGAAGTTCTAAGTTATGGTAAGAAAAGGATCCACTTATCAGCACATAAAAAATGTTCAAAGCTTATAAACTCCCTGAAACAGATGTACATTATCATTGGATTTGCCTTTCTCTCTCTGCTGTTGCATGGCTAATAGAGTTTCATATGCCCTCTCACATCCTCCCTTTTAGCATCTTTTCTCTACAGAAGCCTGCACCCCACTGAGCCAATCCACACTTCAAAAGATTTCTGTCTATCTATTAGAAACAAAGCACAAAGTGAGAACATATGGCCCCTTTTAAATTCCCCACATTTAAGTCAATATCGTTTCTTTTCTCCTTTGGCAAAGAAACATAATAAGGTTTATCTCCCCCCCTCCCCTGCCCCCCAACCTCCTTGTCATATCCCCCTCCCCCTCCCCAAAATCTGCAAGCTCCCTTAAATTGCTTCTGCCAATGTTGCAGCTACATTTCACATCAGAATTGGGTGTGCGTATGTGCATGAAGACGTAGATATACACCTTAATTCTGGCTGTGTACTCCTTGACAGCTTACAATGCAGCTAGGCCATTATTTTCCTGAATTTAGATTGAAGCTGGCCGTATTTCATAAGAAATGTCAGGAAAGGTGTGGATTGTGACCAAATGTCCGGAGTGCACCGCTTCTGAAACCAGCAGCGGAGGTGCACTGGATGCAGAATAAACAAGAATGTGTACAAAGCTTCTATTGGTGGGAGGGAGGAATCCTTCACTCTGTTATGTTTTTGAAAATGGCTTTTGTTGCTGTTGATCCAGCAGATGCATTTAGTTGATGTTGGTGGGGGACTGGGAAGCACCCCAAAATGCGATTTTAAAAGGATAGCAGATGTGCTTGCACAAAATAAAACATTTTCAAATGGCACAATCAGGTGATACTTAACACTATATTAGAATGAGCTGCATATGCAGCCAACTGCATATTTATTTGATGCGACAGTTCCAGGTGCAGGTTGAAACTTGCAAGCAATTAACTTTTAACTTTTTATGGTTTTTATTGTACTTTTTTTGTTTTATTGCTGTAAGCTTCTTTGAACCCAGATTTTAGATTTCAAAATATAATTGCAGTCTTTTGTTTAAAAGCAGGTTTTGAAGGCACAGAAGAGATCTGAGGAATAGACTTTACCGCTGGTGTTTACATAAGCGGAATGAGGCATTAGAACCCTGGACCAGTTGGTAGGCTGCAGCTGGGGATTCTGTTTTTGAATGGTACTCCCCATTATTATTATTATTATTATTATTATTATTATTATTATTATCCCTGTGCTTATTTCCCACCCTTCCTTCTGTAGGAATCTCAGGGCAGCTAACATATGTAAGATAAAATTATCATAAAAACAATAATTAAAAATCACACCAATATATATAAGGATCAAAATATAATGCAGTGTTTTCACAGATATTTTAAAAATGTAATTCTCGGTCTAGAGCAGTTCAGTCGGGATTCTGCTGTATGTGCAGATTAGCCCTCATGCTGGATGTTTTTAGACTGATGGTTTCCCAAGGAAAAAAAAAGACGGAAGCAGGAGCCCATATAGATGGCCCAAAATGGGGACGTTCCACTGGTTGGTTGTCTGTATCCTCCTTGCAGGAGGCAGGGAGGCAGGGAGGGAGCAGGTGTTTGGTGAAACGTGTGGTAGAATGACCAATAATATCTAATCCATACATTAAATACTCCAGGGTTTCATCAGGGCCTTCTAACAACTCTGCAACATTTCTACCAACCGTCAAGGTTGTATCCAGGGAAAAGACAGGACCACTCTAAGGAATGAAACCCAGCAGCAAACCCAGCCTCACCCCCGCCAAGTTATTTTTCAACCCAGGAGTGTTTCCAGCCAACTTGACAGTCAATTTCGATCACTGGCCAGAATTTCCTTGCCAACAGTCACCATTGCATTGTAGATACTGCACACAGTCATTTGAAGAAACTAATTAACATTCACTCTAATTTGGAAACTATTGCTTCAGGGTCTGAGACAAAGAAACAAGGAAAAACACAGCCAAATGCTCGTCGTGCCCTCAGGGCAGCAATACAGAAACTGAATTAGTAATGGAGGTGGTGTTTTCATGGAGACAAAAACACTTTTTAGAAAACAGAGATCTAAAATGTTAAGTTCGGCCCAGGGGCCTGAAATTGGGGAGTGGGGGGGGGGCTCCTCCCTTGGTTGCTCTTGATAAACATGGCCTGTCTTAGCATATTTCTAACCATCATGCCAGAAGGCGGAACTTAGGTCAATCAAAAGTTTGTCCCCATCTGGGGAAATCTGTTATCAAATCAAGATTCCATCTACTCAGGAGGCAGGTTGCTTCTCGAGGTGTTCATGACTAGGCCTTAGGCTTTTTTGAAAACTGAAATCAGGGTTTGCATTGCTCCCACCATTTTATGGGCTGACAAGTCCAAGCCTGGTTTAAAGGTAAACAGCAGCAAAACACTATGATTATCACTTTGAACAGTCACACAAAGCCCCCACAAAGAAAGTTGGGAAGTGTAGCTTGCTAAGGGTGCTGAAAGTTGCTTAGGAAACCCTATTCCCCTCACAGATTTCCCTGAGAAGAGGAACTGATGGTTAAACCACCCTGGGAACTTTAGTTCTCTGAAGGGAATAAGGATCCTCTAACAACTCTCAGCAACTTTAAGAAACTACATTCCACATGATTATTTAGGGAAAGTCTGTTTAGTGGTTATGTTACTGCTTTAAATGTATAGCATGGATGGTTCCCATGAAAGGAAAGCACATGTTACCTATTAGCACCTGGCTAAGTGGGCAAAGTATACCCCACCGTAGTGAGATGCAGTCTATTTCTAATTAAAGTAAAGCAACTTTCTAAATTTGCACCTGTATATCTAAAGTAGCACTTGTAAATTTTATACAGACCTGAACAGCCTTTTGTCTCTACCCCCACCCCCCACCCCCCAATGAATCTTGGATTTTTGGGCAACCCCTACATTCCCAACAAATCTCCAATAATAATGCAACAACCACAATATAAGAAGAGTTTGCCGCAGCATTAGTGAAGGTCCTCAACCATGTGACCAAAACAATTCTTCTACTTTTTTTTTTAAAAAAAGTATAGAATACAAATGAATGAAAATGAAATGAGAACTGGAGGAATGATGACGCTGAACTTAACAAAATAAAGGGGAGAAAACGTCTGAACTAGTAAAATTTTTAATTAACAGGGGTTTCTCTTGGCACAGTTTTGCTATTAAATAAATAAAGCATTTAGTCAAAACCATCTATATTAACTATACAAAATACTGAAAAGCAAACTTTTTTTTCCTTTTTCCTTTTTTACAAAAATGTTATGGAGGCTTAAGAGTTCTGTGAATAAAAAATAACCCAAAACATAAACTGTGCTACATGACATGTTCAGTTATTCACAATTAATGCACATTAATACAAATGCAAGACAGTATTTAAATACTGTATGTTTCTACATAACTGATATAAGTTTGTTTTTGTTTGTTTGTTTAAAAAGCACATTGATGCCATGTTACTAAAGTTCATTTGCATTTCACAAAATCTCAGCATGATATAGTTTGCATTTTGGAAAGTGAACAAAACATCTCAACCAGCCAACCCCCACATAAGACACCCTGTTTAATTTCCTTCAGTATTCACCTTAAATTTTTTGAAAGATTAGCTCTACAGAGATCAAGAACAAAACACCCATTGATTGGAAAAAAGGTGAACCTTCTCCCCCTCCTTCTGTTCCTGGGAGCCATTTTGCTGCCATCTTTTCTGACAGAAAAACTTACAGTGCCATTGGAAGCTTGCAGGTTCAATGTCCTGAGTGAGTTGATCCAAAAGAAGGAAAGCTTTAGTTCCCAGCTGGGTGGTAAAACCTGTGTCTGAACCAGTGGTGTCATGAGGATTGGTATTTGGGGGGTGAAGCAATTGCCCAGCAGAGGAAAAGTGACAATTTGTAGGTGTTTTTGCCTCCATTGTTAGATGCAGCAATGCTTCTGAATACCAGTTGCTGGAAATCACTGGAGGGGTCCCACCTGTGAGTTTCCCACAGGCCACTGTGAGAACAGGGTGCTGGACTAGATAAGCCAATGGCCTGACCCAGCAGGCTCTGGTTTGTTATGTTTTAGTTTAGCAGAAAGGTGACTAACAGCGTAAATTGAGGTTTTAAAATATTAATAATAATTTATTGGTTTATATTCTGCCCTTCCTCTTGAAGGAACCCACGGTGGCAAACACAGCAGTGATAAAGCATTAAAAGCATTATAAATAGTTAAGGAACATTAGCAACCAGTGATCTTGGGGCAGTCAGGAACAGTGTCTGCTATCAAATGCCTGGGTAAAAAGGAATGTTTTTAGATTTCTCCTGAAAGTCAGCAATGAGGGAGACAGATGCATGTCACTCAGGAGGGCATTCCACTGAAAAGGCCCTATCATGTAACCAGGAAGCCCACAGTGGTGACACCAATAACTCTATGTAACCCACGGGTAATAGGCTATTGAATATTATTTGCTTGGCGCTTGTAGCAATGGGGATATTACTAGGATGGTTGTGTGTCCTCCTTTATAGAGAGCAGTTCTCTGTTTGAAACTGTCATGTATTTGAAGAGATTTCTGGTCAAAGTCCTGGGTAAAGCTAAATCACTGAGTACAGGGGCCTTGAAGCTGCTCATCAACACTTGGACTGCAGTCTGAGCAGGCACTAGGTATGGGTGAATCTGCCCATTTCAGTTTCTCATTTTTCAGTTCTTAAGTCCATTTCTCCATATTTCCATACCGGATTTTTTTTTAAGTCCTCATGGCCTTAAAATGAATTTCCCCTAACATACACATTATTGTATGCAGGTTTCCCTAATGTGCACAATTGTGCAAAACAATTTCCCCCAATATAATGCATTTTTGTATGTAATTCTTATTAACAAACATACACACACTTTATCCAAGCATGTGCATTTTTGTACACATTATGTGGGTGGAAAACTGCAAAGCAAAATCAGAGGAGTGTGCATTTCGAAGGATGTCTGCATTTCACTTTGCCTTTAAATGTGAACCAAAACAAATCTCTACCTCTATCCCTAGAGAGAATACAGATCACCTGGCCAGTCTTTCTACCATTTCATTCCTATTTGAATTTTTCAATATTTGCATCTGGACATGTGACATAAGCACATTTTGTGCAAATTTGCACCCTCGTGTCATAAATAAGCAAGTCAACAGGGAGGAGGAAGAGGATCCTGACGAGGGGTGTAGCCAGGACTGGGACATACTGGGGCAAGCTGGGAATGGGGAAGGAGAAGATTGGTGTAGGAAGTACTCACAGGGTAATGGAGGATGATGAAGGGATGGGGGTCAGTGCACAGCAACCAGAGCAGCAGGACTCATCAACAGAGCCAGAGTGACCCTTCTCTCCATGATCATGGTGGGCTTTGAAGTGTAGGGAGCAGAGGCTGAGGCAGGCAAGGGCCAACAGCCCAGCTCCTTAGCTGGCCAGGTGAGGCTAACTAGTTTTAGATTTGTGATTCCTCAGCTGGAGTAGGCTTGGAACAGGTGAGGGTCACATGGCTCATCAAGCCCAGATGCTGCAATCAGCAGGCAAAGTGAAAAAGGGCAGAACTGAGGTTCCTGCTCAACTACCCATGTTGATGGACCTTGACTTGGATGCGCCAGGATCTCTGTGGGACACTGGGCATGTGGACTAAAACAGGACTGGGGATTTGACATACTGACTTGCCGGCCAAGGGTTCAGGACACCTTGTGATCTTTTTGTAATGTGTTTTTTCTTTCTAGATGGTGCATAGCTGCCCTGCTTGTGGACTTATAAAAGGCAATTAGGGGAGGTGGGTGTCACAATAGGAAGTGGAATGTAGGACTAGACTGGCCTTTGGTCTGATTCAGCAGGGCTCTTCTGGCAACTTTATGGTTCCAGCATAGCCTTCTTTTCCCCAGCATGCTACCTGCCAAGGTTCAAGGGATTTTTATTTTATTTTATGGAAGAGCTTTCAGGCATTTGAACCCCCAACTGGCAATCTAAAACAATGCACCTCAAAAGCAAGCTCACTACCACCACAATGAGAACTAGGCAACTGTCCTGTGTGTTGGCTACTTTTGGTCAAGAGCAAATTTAACCATTCACATCACACCACCGCCATTTTGCACCTACACAAAACCAGCCTTGAGAGGCATTCTCCTTGCACAACCTTGAGTTGATTTCTATCCTTTACCCCTAACCACATACATATAATCCCCTATAAAATGATTTAAAAGGTGCTTATCCAGGGGGAAAAAACATCTTAAAGGTTAGATTAACACCACCCCAAAACACACTGCCAATGCTTGGACTAACCCAACAAAATCTTGTAGCCAACACATCCATGACTCTCTCCTGAACAAAACGGATTGCTTAAAGGTAAAGGTAAAGGTACCCGTGACCATTAGGTCCTGTAGCTGACGACTCTGGGGTTGCACACTCATCTTGCTCTATAGGCCAAGGGAGCTGGTGTTTGTCCTCAGACAGCTTCCAGGCCATGTGGCCAGCATGACTAAGCCGCTTCTGGCAAACCACGAAATGCCGTTTACCTTCCCGCCAGAGTGGTACCTATTTATCTACTTGCACTTTGACGTGCTTTTGAACTGCTAGGTGGACAGGAGCTGGGACCGAACAACGGGAGCTCACCCTGTTGCGGGGATTCGACCCGCCAACCTTCTGATCGGCAAGCCCTAGGCTCTGTGGTTTAAGACCACAGCGCCACCATGTCCCCTTAAAGACTCCTAAAACCATTGCTAATGCAATTTCTTTACTTCCTTCTGAGTCAAAGAGAGATATGTTATTCTGCATTGTTGGAGTTGCCTGATTGTATGTGGAAAACATACAACAGATAGGAAGAAAACAGGAAAAGAAATGACAAACACCACTTTCTTAAGAACCTAAAGACATGGCATCTTTTCTCCAATGGAATGTGTTACACTCGTGGGGTTGCATGCAGTATAACAAAAATCACTTGAATACATCAGACTTTGTTTAACACTATCATATAAATAAGCTTATTCCTTCTACTAGGCATGTGATATGCCTTTTTTTCTTTTTTGTAGTCCATAATTATATATACATTGGAGGAAAGGAAGGGTTTGATAACACAAGCAGCAAAATAGACTAGAACAACTCAGTGGTTAAGTAAAGACTGTTCTAACCAACTTTCCCCTCCCCAGTTTTCTATACAAAAAAAAAAATCAGCATATAAATAATCTTTTTTTTTTTTTAACTTTAGAAATGGGCTAGCTGTCACGCAGATTAACACACTTTAAAAGATCTCGCCAGACATAACTGGACCAAATGTTGACAGAAGGAAAATAACACTCATGTAAAACATGGCTGGTTTTGTTTTAAAAGGAAGAGGAAAGCATTGCTTAGATTTTCTTTTTGAGACAAGAGTTGTAGAACTAATGAACAAGTGTTAATTCTGATCACTAGCCACAACCAAGTCGGACTCTTCAATGTATTTGTTGTCACTGTACACATCACGCTTCCTTCTTCAAACAGAACATCCCATTTTGAACTGATCAAAATTTGAGCTGGGGCTCCCCAGTATTTTTTAAAATGGAAGAACATCTCACAATATTGTAAACAACAACAATCACAAATACTGAAAGAAGATAAAAGTAAATGCTTAAAAAAAAAAAATCCCACACTGGTTTGTGTGTGTGTGTGTGTGTGTGTGGTCAGAGACTTCCTTTTAACTTGCAATGCAACAAAGGGGTCCTGGCTTACTAGCTTGTTGACTGGTAAAGGGGCCAAGGACTGTGGCCAGAGGGGAAGTGCAGCCCTAGAACAACCCCTCCCCAAGATCTTCCTTTTGGTAGCTTCTGCAAAAGGCACACACTAAACTGTGCACCCCCTTCTTCAATATTCTTTGCTCTCTTGTAAACACCAAATTGCCACCTGATTAGAGCAGGAAGCCTAAAACGGTCTCCTCCCTTTGCTGCTCTGCCTGACAACTTATTTTTAATGGGATGGCCAAGTGCTGAAGGGCCAGCAGCATTGCCTTCACCTCCTTATCTACTCCAGTGAGAGTCAAGGCCACAGGCAAAGGAGCTTCCTTAACTGCAATGGGAACAGCAACAGAAGCCTTGGCAGAGTCCCTCCTTTTGAAATGCACCACTTGCTCCCTGTGTGTTTTGGTTCCCGCATGGGAGGCAAGGAGGGTTTCCTGTTGCTGCTCACAGGGAGGAGCTCTTCATCTGTGTGGGGGCAATGGATGCTATGCAGAAAAGACGAGAGAGCTGTCTGTTAACAGAGCCAGATGGGAAGGTCTAGTCTGATCCTAGTTCCTGTACCGCAGCCTCCTCCAAATATTCTGGACTACAACTCCCATCAGCCCCAGCCAACATGGCTAATGGTCAGGTGTGATGGGAGCTGTAGTTCAATAACAGTAGGTGAGAACTAGGTTGGGGAAGGCTGCTGTAGAAGAAGAGAGATGAAGGCTTAAGAATGCTAGTGGGTTAATGAGAAGGGGTAGAGGGTGGTGAGCCAAGGGCCACCAGACAGACAGCAAGTCCAGTTGTCTTCATAATGCCTCCCTCTACATGTAGCCTGCTTGCCTCTGAGTGAGGAAACCAGAGCCCCTCTGGTAGCTGGATTTTTATCCAATGAAGCTAAATGTTGGAAGATTCAGGACACAGTTTTTAGTGATGGCCGCCAACTTTGATGGCTTTCAAAGAGGATCAGAAAAATTCGTGGAGGATAAGGTTCTCCAAGGCTACTAGCCACAATGTATATTTTCTGCCTCCACTGTAAGAGATGATATGCCTCAGAGTGCTGTTGGGCTTTGGTCTTGCTTGCTGGCTTCCCACAGCAATCTAGGTGGCCACCGTGAGAACAAGTTGCTGGACTAGACAGGGCACTAGTCTGATCCAGCAAGCTCTTCTGTTCTTAGGATTTTATAGAATCATACAATTGTAGAGTTGGAAGATACCCTGAGGACAATCTATTCCAACCCCCTGCAATGCAAGAATATGCAGCTGTCCCATACAGGGATCGAACTTGCAACATTTTCATTCTCAGCACCATGGTCTAACCAATTTGGCCCAGTGTTTTCTAGCTGCTGGTCCCGAGGGGGAGGGGCAGGGAATCAAGCTTAACAACTCTCTGGCCATGCTTGCTCCAGGTTTACCTTTGACAGACAGTCATGACTTTTTACATCATGACTTAACCTGCTTTATGGGGTGGAGGTCATCTGATAGGAATGTGGAGGGGGAGAAGACAGAGGATTTTTATTTGTTTTTAAAGAAATAGGCAGAAGTAGTAGATGCTGCAGAACCAAAAATCAAGAAGCAGCTGGGAGATTGGGGTGGGGTGAAGGAACACACATACTTGTATGTTCAAAGAGCATGTCCAAAGAGTCGCTGCTTTAAGATTAAAATGTTTATATATTTTTTAAAAAAACCAAACAACCCACAGATTTGTATAAAACACAAAAAAAAATGTACCTGAGAGTGTGTATATTCATATATATTCATATTTATATATATTTATATTTATATTTATATATATTTGCCAACGTTTAAAAGGTGAGAAAAGCAATATTCTGTCCACAACTCTCTCTCTAAAAGAACAATGTGGGAAATGAAGGAGCAGGAGAACCAAGCAAAAGAAGAAGAAATCTACAACCTGCAAAATTAAATAAGAGAGTGTGTGTGTGTGCGCGCACACACACACGGAGGTGGTGGTGTAGGAAAACTATAAGCTGAAAAGTGAAGGTTAGCAATACACCAGCTAAGTAACAATATTGCTGTCTTATATGCCTTTGTTGTCAAGATGGCGCCCAAAGCAAATTTAGAGGAAGGCATCTGATATGCAGAGTGGTGTGTGTGTGTGAGATTGGCTGAAGCCAGCAACAAGCCAACTTGTGATGTCATCACAGGGTGACACCCAAGAAGGGAAAATCCAATTCACTGAGGGTTACAGAAGCAGCCTTTGCAACAGTGAGAAAGAGAGGAATGCTACAACGAGTGCAAACCTCTTGCTATTGTTCAGAGTGGTGACTGTGAACAGGGGTAAATGGGTGCAGTCTACCTACGCCTCCTTGCCTCTGAGGCCTATTTCACTCTTCTGGTGCCAGGACCCCACAGATACTCTGAAGAGCCCCTATCCAGACTGCAATGGTGGGTGGCTTTCCAACACACAACAGCCGATAAGGAAGAGAAAATATATGTTTAAATAGTACCCAATATATAAAGCAGACCGTAAAGGTGTCTGTTTAAAAAGAAAATAGTAAAAAAAGGGGGTGGGGAAATAAGTTGAAAAACGTAGCTCTGTTGACAAATATAGTTAGTTATTTCCACATAATTAATATTAAGATATAGCTTGCAAGGAGGTGAGGAGTAAAACATATACAGGCTACATGAATGCAATCAAATAAAAACAACCCCCCCAGCCCCACCCCGACATAGCACTATACAATCATTAAGAAGTTCTGAATTATACGAGAGGTAGCAGCTGTTTATATTCCCGGAGTCCAGAACCTTCGAACATTGCTCCCCTGATGATGGGCTTGTGTGCAATGAGGCAACGAATGGGACAAGCTGGGTGTCATAGCCTTATTGTTTTGCAGCATCTCTTCCAGTTACCGTGGAGGAAGGGATCCTTGCCAGAAGTGCATTGACAACCTGCATTCAAGCACTGCTCGTGATGATAGCCATGGCTGTTTGCTCTTGTGCACGGGTGTTCTTGTACAAGCCAAACTTTAAATCCACAAATGAATAAAGTAAGCTACACAGTCCCACATAATATAAATAGTGTTAGGTTATTATTATTATTATTAATCTTAGTGTTTTCATATAACTCCTAAGATGGGTGCTAGCAGAATATTAATGGAGTAGCAACAAGGTTAATAAGAAGAACACTTTTCTTCCAGAGTGTGGCAGCTAAAAAGGCCTCCTTCATATCGGGATGGTTCACTAACGGACGGCAACAGGGGGTCCATTTCATGTCTGGTAGAAGTGGTGATAGTGGTGGTGGTGCTCGTGATGGTGGTGGTGCTCATGTCTCTGAATCATCTGCCCCACTTGGCCTTCGTACAAGATGACAGCGGGCAGGTCTCTCACATGCTCTTTTTCGAAAACCGTCCCAGGGGGCTGGAAGGTTTTGCAGACTTGGTGAGTCTCTTTGGCCCTCTGCTTGTGTTTCTTGTAAGCTGGTTGAGGCTGCATGGGGAGATAAGGGAGGTTCGGGCCCAGCCGCGTGGTGGGGGAAGCCATCGGCACGGAGGCCCCTTGGGCAGGCTTACTCCTTACGGCCCTCCCCGCGTTGGCGGAAGAGGCATTTCTGCCCTGAGCTTTGGGAGACTTGGCAAAATGCCTGCTCGCATCTTGGCTCCGCAGCCTCTGCTGTATCTCTGCAAGCTTTGCGTAGGAGGCTTCCATCAAACTGACGTGGCCGGGGTCCGCTGCTGGCGATCTGCGCTGGTGGGCGTGGAAGATTTCTGGCTCGTGGGAACGGGACCTTGTTTGGTTTGCGACTCGGATGGGAGGGTCGTGTTTTTGAGCCGCTGGTGGCGATCCTGAGAAACAAGAAGTAGAGCACCTGGTCATGTTAAGGCTCCAAGTACTGACACGACAACAAAAGCAGGAAGCAGCTGAAGTAAAATAAACCAATGTACCAAACAGAGGATGAGCTAAATAATAATAATAATAATAATAATAATAATAATAATAATAATAATAATTGTTTGTTTAAAAGCAGCTCCCTAGCAGCTGTATTAATGATCATTTTTACACTTGGTCAATAGAGTTGGAAATTTTAGTTTAGTTCTCACTGGGTTCCAGTTACTGTACTTGAGCACCTACAAGTCTAAAGATCCAATTTTAACAACAATAAAATGGACGGTCGGAATAGATGACATCTAAATTCTTCTTCTTATTATTATTATGGCATTTATATCCCACTTTTGCCCTGACAGGGACTAAAGGTGGCTTACAGCTAAAACACAAACAGCTAAAAAAAGAAGAAAAAAATGGAAAAATCCAATAACAAACAAACAAACAAACAAACAAACAAACAAATAGATAGTGTGTGTGTGTGTGTGAGAGAGAGAGAGAGAGAGAGAGAGAGAGAATGAATGAGATATTAAACATATAGATCATTACAATAGCTTCTCTAGCGAGCAGCTAAATTATAGAAAATGCATAATATACCTGGCCCAAATTTTGATGTATAGTTTTCTATTCCTGCAAGATCCAAATAGTGGTTTCTCCTTTCAATGTTTTCATCAACACAATGACGATAGCATCCATTCTGTTCAGTTTTGGCTTCACCATGGTGGTACCTGCGAGAAAGAAGGGAAATTGCAATGCACATATTATTATATCCAGATCAGTGAGCACACACTGAAATGATAAGCTTTGTTTTCAAGTTACAGACGGTCAGTGCTTCTGGGAACGATGCTCCTGCAAAATTCACCCTTGCTGGAATTCCTTGCAATGCCATATTCAATAGTAGCACACACGTAATGTTGCTGGGGTCCCAGCAGCCACAGGAAGCTGGGAACAGACCTTGGAGGGTGGGCTCCCAGCTGTAGCAGACAGAACTAGGCAGACCAATGCTTCAACACAATTTTAAGTATTTTACTGTTTTTAACAAGTTTGCTTTTATTACTTTGTATTTTACAATGGTGTTTTAAAATGTTGTAAGATCCCTTCAATCCCAGCTTGGGAAAAAGGCAGGATATAAATACTTAAAACAATAATAGTTGGCCATGGGGTACCCCTCGCAATCCTAATGTATTTGGCAAAGGGAAGACTGCAGGTAAAAACTCCAGGAGATAAAGAACACACTTCTGATTGGAGGGGGAAATAGTTTTAATAAAGCCGGATCAACTGTTGGCTGAATAAGTCCATCTCTCTTTCCTGTTCAAGCACTACCATTTCATATATATATAGCAGAGCTATTTCCTGAGAATGAATTTCTGAAATACCAGTCATTTATGAGCCAAACAAGGAAAGGAAAAATGGGAAGAATCTTAGCTTTAACAACGATGAGGCCAAGAATGTGGCACAATAAAATGCACCATGTCCCAACAGAACGACGTCTACATATGTAAACAATTTATTTAAAAGAACAAAAACAGAGAAGTCATTTTTTTAAAAAAAAAGACACAAAGCCTGACCCTTTCATGGAGATTTGTGTAACTGCTAAAATGCAACAGAACAGCCTCAGATATGCAGATGACACAACTTTGATGGCAGAAAGTGAGGAGGAATTAAAGAACCTCTTAATGAGGGTGAAAGAGAAGAGCGCAAAATATGGTCTGAAGCTCAACATCAAAAAAACGAAGATCATGGCCACTGGTCCCATCAACTCCTGGCAAATAGAAGCGGAAGAAATGGAGGCAGTGAGAGGTTTTACTTTCTTGGGTTCCATGATCACTGCAGATGGTGACAGCAGTCACAAAATTAAAAGACGCCTGCTTCTTGGGAGAAAAGTGATGACAAACCTAGACAGCATCTTAAAAAGCGGAGACATTACCTTGCCAACAAAGGTCCGTATCGTTAAAGCTATGGTTTTCCCAGTAGTGATGTATCGAAGTGAGAGCTGTACCATAAAGAAGGCTGATCGCCAAAGAATTGATGCTTTTGAATTATGGTGTTGGGTGTGACTCTTGAGAGTCCCATTGACTGCAAGAAGATCAAACCTATCCATTCTGAAGGAAATCAGCCCTGAGTGCTCACTGGAAGGACAGATTCTGAAGCTGAGGCTCCAATACTTTGGCCACCTCATGAGAAGAGAAGACTCCCTGGAAGAGACCATGATGTTGGGAAAGATTGAGGGCACAAAGAGAAGAGGACAAGATGGTTGGACAGTGTTCTCAAAGCTACTAACATGAGTTTGACCAAACTGCAGGAGGCAGTGGAAGACAGGAGTGCCTGGCGTGCTCTCGTCCATGCGGTCACAAAAAGTCTGACATGACTAACGGACTAAACAACAACAACAAAATGCAACAGGGATGATTTTCTTTGCACATACCCCTCTCAATAGCAAATTGGTAGCCACTGAATTTATTACTGTACAGTGGTTCCTCGGGTTACAAATGCTTTGGGTTACGTGTTTTCAGGGTTACTTCCGGGTTTCGCCACTCACACATGCACAGAAGCACCAAATCGCATCACGCGTGTGTGTCAACATAACACTGCGGGTTACGGATGTACCTCCATCATGGATTACATCCGCAACCCGAGGTTCCACTGTATTTTTACAGCCAGGACGTGGAAGAGGCATTTGTAGGATGTTTTTGGGTGTAAGAATAAGAACCTGGCTACCTTGAGTACTATACTCTTTGACTTGTATAGGGGGCATCATTTGCTGATCCACTCTGGCAGGAAACATAGTGGACCAATCCTGATCAAGAGATCTCCCAATTCCTGGCTAGGAGCATCATGCCATGTTTCTCTAAAAATGCTATCTGATTGTTGTCTTGATTATTTTCATCCAAGGTTGAACTATGCTATGATTCGGGACCAACATTAGCCATTGGCATCTTCAGGCAACTGCTGGGGAATCAGAGGCCTGGCAGGGTCCAATTGTGAGGGAGGTCCACCCTTAGTAAGCGGCTACAAGGCACCATGTTAAACTTACTACATTGCTGTGGAGCAACTTCATCTTGGGGGCCACTGTAGGAGATATAAAATGGTGGCCACCCAGCAGCAGTTGAAAGATCACTGCTGCTACCAGATAAGCTCATAGAGTGGATGTGGGGTGCAGGAATGGGCCCATAGAGGATAATATGTCAAGGGCTCCCCTTCAAGCCTGGGGCAAGCTTTAGATCCCTATCCATGACACAGCATTGGCTCCTGATACCAGTCACATTCCAATTATTGCATTTATAGCCCACCTTTTTCTCCAAGTTACTCAAGGTAGTAAACATGGTTCTCCCTCTCCTCATTTAATCCTCACAACAACCCTGGGTGGTAAGTTAGGCTGAAAAGCAGTTATTGGCCCAAGGTCACCCAAACTAGAACCCTGATTTCCCAGGTACTAGTGTGACACACTCTAACCACTACAGCACCCTGGTTCAAAGAGCCGTAGCAGAAATAGAGAGAGGGTCTCAGCAGTTGCCCATAACTGTGCAAAGTCACCAAAGCCCATTTCTGAGAATATCTGCAGACGCTATTTTTGTTCTATAATAGTGCATGTAAAAAAACAAAGAAGCAGGCAAAGAAGATGTAGGATTGTTTTAATCTGTTCTACAATGGTTTTTTAGATGGCAAGCGGGCATTCAACTCGGCACTTTCACTGTGCTGCATTTTAAATGTGTTGCTACCTGCACAGTGCCCCGAGGACAAGGTGGGATAGACATCAAAAATACATGAATAAAACTGATGAAAAGGCATGATATTGGGGCAAATCTTAGCCAAATGCTTCTCTTTGCTAATCTTTGCCAACAACATGACAAGATGTTTTTCAGGGAAACAAGGTCTCTTCCCAGACTGGCATCCAAAACAATATTGTGCATTCCTTCAGGGAGATACAACTTCAAATAAATCCTGTTTTATCTAATCTTTTCAAGGCTGCAAGTATACCTGCAGCTGTGCATGAAAGAGACCACTGTCTCTCTGCTTTGCTGGAAACTGATGCACCCTGAGTCACACCAGAAAAATAACACACACACACACACACACACAGACACACACACACTTTTTTATTATTCTCTGAAGGGCATTTCTCAAAATTCTTTTTAAAGCACAGATCATCATTTTCCTTAAATGGTTCACAAGAAATCCTGCTTCCGATCTTCATACTGTACATTGTTGTTGCCTGCCAGCAGAAACTCATGCTGCTATAAATCTGTTAGCCTTTCAGGTTCCAAAGGGGTCTTTGTCAGTTTTGCTGCAAAAGATCAACTATGGATACCCCCTTTATGGTGAAATGCAGTTGCCAGGAGGTGAGAGGGCTCTGGTTTGGATTGGGACCTTAGCAGTGGGGGTGGGAAGGAGGTTAACCCTTTCCTCCAGACGGTTTTCCCAGTTGAAACTGCCCCGATGCATACAATTATGAGTCCTGTATGTAGCATGCAGGTAAGTTACATGTGTTTACTTGGCAAATATCTTAAGATGGGCAATATCTACAAGAGAGCAGCGCAAGCAAAGAAAGATTGATGGTGGCTTTAAAGAGTGGTTGAAACATAGGTATTTCCTTATCAATAAGCTTTTCATGAGTGAAGTGAGGATTTGGCAGCAACTGGCAAGGCAGCCTCTGAAGCAAGGTCTGGAGAAAGCTGGACACCTCATTACTGAAATGGAGCATGCTGTTAAGCCTATAATGCTTGGAAGTCTGTAACTGCAAGGGTGCAGTCAATCAGATGGGACCTTCTCACCAGATTATCTCCTGGCTGGGTGATGAACGAATCAGGTGGCAAGACTCCGTTTGATAGGCTTCACCTATGTGGTCCCAAGATTCTATGCATCATTATGGCAACATAGGAGCAAGCTGACACAGCAGCATTTGATGTAAGCCCAACTTCTTTAGCAAAGAATTTTCTTTAGCAAAGAATTATATACGGCTTAATGCACAAAAAGTTCTAAATGGTTTCAAAAAGAAATAAAAAAAATAAAACATGCATATGAAGATCAAAACAACAAGGAGACATAGCTTTTAGATAAAACCAGCAGAGCTTTAAAAATCAAATATGCATAATAAAATGACAGGCCTGAGTAGGCTTGCCTAAAAAACAACTTTTAAATCCTAAGCCTCTCAGGGCTGACCTTAAAGATCCCTAATCATGAGACAAATGAAGAATTGCTCCAGCTCACCTGAGGGAGCCCCTCTGCTTCTTCTCACAACTCCTCAGTTCTTCATTGGCCTTGCTTTCCGTTCGGTGCCTCGAGCTCTGAAGATCTACACACAAAACCATGTTCATTTTCCTATTGTTATAATTTTAACCATTTCCCCCCATTGTTTTCAGAATGAACATACAACAAACATCTTCCCTTGCCAAGAGTGCCATATCTTGCCATTTCCCTCTTATTATTGACCTTCTTACACGGCTTAACAAGTGGGGGCTATCTACCATTTAAATGAACTGGGCAGGGGAACAACATCTCCTCTATGACCACACATGGAGGGAGTGAAAGATCCAGCATTCACAGAAGCATTCTCTAGTTTTGTGTTATGTGGAGGGGGAGAAATGTTTGGGGGTAAAAGGACTAAAGTGATTTAAAGGAGATTGGGGATCAGGATCCCAAAAAGATTCTCTATTTAAAAGGATCAGGCAGTAGGTGGTATGAAAAGCGGCCCATCAGAGATGGCAAAACTGGTTTAGATGGACAGACAACCAACCTGGTAAGTCAGTTTTATATGCTTCTGCGTAATGAGTTGACAAATCCATCACTGGAAATTCAGAATCAAACTCTTACCAGCATGGTTCAGTAGGATACTTTTCTTCTTCTGACTCCCATCTGGAGCTACGGTGAGCTTCACCCGCAAGGTTTTACTGGAGCTGGGAGAGTGGTTTACTGAAGCATCAACTACTTCATAGATGGTATGAAGCAAGCTGGTGATGTCCTGGAATCAAAGATGAAACAAGCAGAGGGAGACAAATGCGTTAAGAACAGAAATAAAGAATGAGGTGCTTTTTCCCCGCTCAGAGAAAATCGCCTCTTACTTCATTCACAGGAATTTTCTCTTGTTACTATTGACAATTCCACAACAATGCGTTTACATTCTGTGACATCACAGCAGCTCAATCAATGACAGAGTGTCTAGGAAAGAAGACGACGGCCAGTTTTGTGATTTACGGACGTAAGATGTTTGTTTCAAATGCTGTTATTGAGCAATTTGGGGGTTTCTTTTTGTTACAGTTAGCAAAAGTTATGTCCAAACTGTTTTAACTTACACGATGGCTCTTCAATTAATGAACTGTATTAATGACACAAATATCAGCTTGCCTCCTCATTGACACCAACCATACCCATTCACTTATCAGTACTCTGTGTCTCTTCTGTGTCCCTGGACTAATTCCAGGTACTTGGAGCAAATGAGATATTGATGCCCTGTGCAAGTATTGGAGGGCCTGCCAGTTGAGAGCTTGCTTCAGTGCAAAGTTAGACTTTCACATGCTGACCCTGAAGCAACATCCATGCCAATTAAAAACCAAAAACCCATCTGGTTGTATCAGAGGAAGAAGTGAGACTGAGATTCTATTGGCTTACTAAGGTAAAGGTAAAGGTACCCCTGCCCGTATGGGCTAGTCTTGCCAGACTCTAGGGTTGTGCGCTCATCTCACTCTAAAGGCCGAGAGCCAGCGCTGTCCGCAGACACTTCCGGGTCACGTGGCTGGCGTGACAAGCTGCATCTGGCGAGCCAGCACAGCACACGGAACGCCGTTTACCTTCCCGCGGGTAAGCGGTCCCTATTTATCTACTTGCACCCGGGGGTGCTTTCGAACTGCTAGGTTGGCAGGCGCTGGGACCGAACGACGGGAGCGCACCCCGCCACGGGGATTCGAACCGCCGACCATGCGATTGGCAAGTCCTAGGCGCTGAGGTTTTACCCACAGCGCCACCCGCTTCCCTATTGGCTTGCTAGGTAACAATAATTTCTTGTTTCCTCCCTCTCTGAACTCTCTCCATGGTCAGCCATTCCATCTGGCTCAATCTGAGGAAGGGGAAAGGCAGCAGGGTCCACTCTATTGGCTCAGCTTTGCCCATCTACCTCCATTCACAGCCTTACCTCTGAGTGCAGTAGAAGTGGCAACGTAAGACAGGAGGGAACTACCACCCAGCTAATCCTCTCCTCCCCAAACCATGCAGTGGTTACAGTTCTTGAACTTCTATATTTTTCAATCACTCCCCTTCCCTTCTTAGTTTTGTCATGTCTGTTAAACCCCAAGCAAATATTTTAAAACCATCATGTACATAAAAGAGCGCTGGCAAGAAGGCAACATACAGATGCAGGAAGTAAATAAATAATCACATGAGCTCAGTGAAATGGAAAAGGTATGTTACAACAAGATATCCTCTAAACTTTTGCAGGAATGATCCTGCCAACGACATTCAACAAGGATCTAGTTGCCACTCAGAGATTCATCCCTTGATGAGGTGCCTGTATCAATCCATTGCAACCACCTTTTATTGGAGGTATTGTTACAGAAGGGAATTCCATGAGTACTAAATGTTACATCTGAATGAGCTCCCCAAAATGTGTGTGTTTATTTTCCCAAGAGAATCTGACAAGTTTTAGGAAAGAATGGTAAAATTATAGCTGTCCAGTGCTTTGCCTGTAGTAGTTTTAGGTACTTTTTTTTTTGCATGACATGCCAGAAGGCATTGAACCACCAGAGCAAATGGCTTTAAAGGAGATAAGACCTTGAGCCTTCGAGCCCAGAAAGGCAGGTTAATTAAAAGCCAAAAAGGTTCAGTCTCTACTGTGAGTTATAACTGAAGTTAACAGAATGACTCCATATATACACTGATTCTAACTTAATATATAGTATGCCAGTGTCCATCTATCCCACAGAACTCTTCCTTCAGTCTCAGCTCTGAACACACTGGGTGAGTTATGTCTCTGGTCACAAGCAAGTACACACACACAAGCAAGCAATATCATTAAAAATCTTCTGACAGCTTAGATCCATCCTTTTGACAACATATCCAAAATGCCAGCTAGCTGTTTGGTAGGAGACAGATGGCCATCTGAGCATTCTCACCTATCAGAAACTCCATTAACAAACCCAGCACCTCTAGAAACAAGGCTCCACAGATAAGAGGCAAACCCACTACACTGCTTACAATGAATTTTGTTGAGGAACAGTGACAGCACACATGGGCAACACGCCTCTCTTTGAAACCCCAATCTGTTTTCTAACACATCAGGTCAAAAAGTTCAGCACTTCACACATGACTAAGCTGAGAAGGTTTGGATGGTTGCAAATTACTTTGCTGCTCTTCAGCCATAGGTAGTCTTCACTGCCGGAAGGTGCAACTCAATCAACAGTTGTCCTGCATTCTGATTGTGTCATTGAGTTCTTGCCTAGTCTTCTGTACCTCCAAGACAAACATACACTCATCATGTAATCTGCTACGAAACTGAAGTTCTCTGTAGAATGGGGATACCTCAGTGGTACGGCAACTGCCTTGCATGCAGAAGGTCTCAGGGTCAATCTTAAGTAGCTCCTGGTAGGGTAGGCAATTCCCCCTGCCTGCAATGCCACTCCAAGTCAGTGTGGGCAATATTGGACTACATCGACCAACAGTCTGACCTGTTTTCAAACCACTGGCCCTGCTGGCTGGGACTGATGGGAACCGAGAGTCCAACAACTGGATAACTGGTTCCACATCCCTGAGCAACCCATTAGTAAACTGAAAGACCACTGAAAAAGGAGAAAAACTGCTCACTAGGCTGAAGATCTACATCAAGGATGGGTGGCTTATGGCCCTTCAGGTGTTGTTGGACTACAACTCCCATCATTCCTAACCATCAGCCATGCTGACTGGAGCTGATAGGCATTGGAGCCCAGCAACTGAAGGGCCACAGGTTCCCCATCCTTGACAAAGACTGAATGTGTGAATTTGGCTTTCACTGGACAAATTATTATAAAGCCATGGGTGGTGGGGTGGAATAGCATTGCACTACTGCCCTGTTAAGAACCTAAGAAGTGCCTGTTGGTTCAGGCCAGTGGCCCACTTAGTCCAGCATTCTGTTCTCACAGGGGCCACCCAGATGCCTGTGGGAAGCCTGCAAGCAGGACCCCAGTACAAGAGTCCCCTCCCTTCCAGGTTCCAGCAGTTGTTATTCAGAAGCATCCCTGCCTTCAACTGTGGTGGCATAGTATATCCATCATGCCTGGTGGCCACTGAGAGATAGCCCTATCCTCCATGAACTTGTCCAATCCTTTTCCAAAGCCATCCAATGTCTTCACCATAATCATATTAAAAACCAACATGCTGAACTACAAAACCAGGATTCCACCTAAAGTTGATGTCTCGGTCGCAAAATTTGGGTTTATGCATGTGAGGTGTTTTCTTTCAACACATACGTCCTGTAGAAACACATGAAATACTCACACTGGTGGTAGATGGGGTAGACTATGATCTGCTGTTCCACCCCCACCCCCCGTAATGCATAAGGAGGTACATTTGTTAGGAGTGGCTCATTGTAAAGATGCTATGTGCAGTTCTCTGACCATAATTAGATTCACAAATGCTTCAGCCTAGTTTCAAGGTGAGAACGCATTAACTGCTGTGCATTTTTCACCTCATTATATTTTATGGAGAAAACCGCTCTCTGACCTAACTGCACAATGTTTACAAGGATTCCCCTAATCTTGCAACACATATAATAATTACGTTACACTCATGTAATTTTCACACCAAGGTCAGATGTAGCTTAGAAATCCTGCCAACCTTGCTTAGCCAAAAAAGCTACTCAAGACCATTAGGTCTACAATCTTATTCTTATTTACCTGGATGGAAGTCCTAATGAACTCAGTGAGGCTTACTTCCAAGTAATGGAATGTCCTCCCATCAGATGTCAAGGAGATTAAGAAGACATCTGTAGGCAGCCCTATATCAGGAAGTTTTTAACGTTTGTCGTTTTATTATGCTTTTATATTCTGCTGGAAGCAGCCTAGAGTGGCTGGGGAAACCTAGCCAGATGGGTAGGGTATAAATAATAAAATTATGATGATTATTAAACAGTTTTAAGATTGGGCTGAGAGTAAATGTATTTTTCGTACAAATTCTATGTACTCAGAAGCATGCCTTATTGACTTCAATGGGACACACTCCCAAGTAAGTGCATATAGGATAGGCAATCGTTCTGTGGCAGTGTAGCAGTACCTCCAGCGAATAACTTTTAAAATCCATAGAAATAGCACCCTGAAATGCATTATTTTAAGAGAAATCATGTACATATCAGGAGAAATGTACAAATGTGTGTGAAGTTTTGTGCGGATCTTCTTCAATAAAAGAAGCTAAAACTGAAAAAAGGAGAAATGTGTGTGTGTGTGTGTTTGTTTATTGTATTGTATTCATTGCATGTATATCCCGTCCTTTTCTTCAAGGAGCTCAAGTTGGTGCACATGGTTCTCCCTCTCATTTAATCCCCACCACTCTGTGAGGTTGGTTACGCTGAGAGGCAGGTAATGCCCCAAAGTCACACGGTGAACCCTGGTCTCTCGGGTCCTAGTCTGATACTCCAACCACCACACATTGGGTCTCACACACAAAAATGAGAGAAACCAAGATTGACAGGCTCTTCCATCCCTAACAGAATCTGGTCTAAAAGACCCAGTGTGGAATGGTGGTTAGCATAAAAACGTTAGGCTCAAATCAATAACAAATCCACCTTTGGCAAATGTTGGAATCAGGCGTAAGGTAGATCAGGAAGAAAGCAGTGAGGGGATGTGAAATAGGAAAAGATGGAAGGGGGGGGGAGGGAGAGAGAGAGAGAGAGAGAGAGAGAGAGAGAGAGAGACCTGGTAAGTTGAAGCCTCAAGGCTGGCAAACTCTGTATGCTCTATTCCAAGTCTGAAGTCCAATTATTAACAACCATATGAAGCTAATTACAAGGCAGCTGTCAAGCTCCCTAAAAGCCTCTCGTGATATATAACGAGTTCATTTCTGCATGGCACAAGGAATGCTGGGAAGTAATATTAGCCAAGTTTTGCAGTTATATCCACATTACAGTGTGGAAAGTTATCTCCCTCTCACGCCAAAAAGACCATAAATGGCATTTTTCCCTTCTTCTCAGTCTTCTCACCCTGGACATTAATGACACTGTTTCAAGTACAGCGGCTGGATGCTAATTTTATAATTTGCCATCACATTAATTATGCTCCCGAGTACACGCCACAATCATTTCAAAAGAAGCCTGTTGAAGATCTGAACTTGGAAGTGAAAAAGAAAAAATGAAAAGGGGGGGGGGGAACGACCCAAAACACCACAAAAGAGGTATCTCAAGAAAACCATCAAAGCAGCATTACGTTTAGAAGGATCTTAAACAGAGGACTGCCGATCTCCAAAGAGTTTCCTTCTAAGATGGAGATTTGAGTACTTTTCATGGAGAATTTGTTATTACAAAAGCAAGCGCTTGAGTTAAAAGCGGGGGAGGGGGGAGCGCACACACTTTTCCTTTAGGATTTTTTGGTCATTTGAGAGTACAGATGACATTTTGCCCTATGCATAACTTGTACTCTGTCTTACGTTCCAGTCAGTGATTTGGATACACAAAGAGCCTCCCCCCCCCCCCCCACAAGGCTCTAAAGAAAGAATGGCAATCAACAGTCCAGAATGCCTAACAGTAGAGAGGGTCACAACTCAACTCATTAAAAGAACACATGGGAGTGGGGGGAACGCAAGGCCAATTGGGCTAGCCCCATTTCAGCGTGGGCAGCTACCACACCCACCAGGTGTAGCTGCTATGCCCATGAAGCAATCTGTCCCCTCCTTCTCCAGTTTGCTTGGCAGAAGTCTCTTTCTGTTTGTTTTTACTAGGCTGCCAAGAGGTTAGAAACCTTTGTTCCGTGGTCAACATGGAAACACAGGCTACATTATATTTTACTATCATCATCATCATCATCATCATCATTACAGGCTAGTAAATGTTGTTGACTGCTGGGAGGAGCACAGAAAGAAGAAATGCCGTGGTACACCCACAGCAGCACAACCGGATGCCTTCATCTGCCCCAGCTGGAACGAAACACGACTTTCCTGAATCGGTCTCTACAGCCAAAGCAGGCGCTGCAACACTCCAATGGTTTGACATCGCCCCCAAAGGCACACTCTTCCATGGTCTCCCGAGACAGACGGATGCCAATCAAATTTTGTCGGGTTATGTATCAGGCTGATGCACAGGTATATACTGATAAGCAAAGTGGGGAGAAGGCATGACGGAATTAAGAGCTGTGGCAATGTGAGCATGCCTGACACTTGAATGCAAAATTCTGGAAAAAATATTTCCACCGTCACGCTATGTAATTTGGAACACCAAAATCCAAGGAGAAGCAGAGTTTTCTAACACAGTTCTACAGTCTGTGCCAGGGGTGGGAAATGAAGGACAGAGGTGTGTGTGCGCAGAAACTAGTCTTATACACAAAAGTAAAATCTACTTTCATTGCTTTGCCCACTTTTGGCCCTACCCAAAACTAGTAGGTGGCTCCTGGAAAGTTGCCCAGATGGGGATGAAAAGGGTTCCACAGCCCTGATCTGTGCATAAGTTTCCTGAGAGGCTTGCATGCCCCAAGACACCCTACGCTGTCTTCATCTGATTTATGGAAAGGCACCAGCTATATTTTGCTGCTTTGCAATTAAATCTGATGGTGGGCAGCCTGAGATTTGACAGAGATGGCAGCCTGGACCTCTGCTCCATACCTATAAATATGGTTGACCGACGTCGTTAATCTCCCTGGAAATAATTTCAAAAGGGGCCCTTGCTATTTCAATAGCTCAGCTATAAAGGCAGGAGGGGAGCCAAAAGGAGCATATGTTTGCAAGGGTTTGTTTTGACACTCCGTTTAAAGTATCATTTGTTTGAGATTTTTATCCCTTCAAAAACAAGCCCCTTTAAAACGCCTTTGTTTTTAAATGGCTAATCCCCGGCATCAAAACGACGACATGCTTAACAAAACAAAATAGCGCAGGGTATTCCAAAAGCAGGAGATTTCAAAGCTGCTTCACGTGCAGGCGTGGCTGCGAAATCAAGCGACGACTGAACATATACAAATGGCCTGGCAGAGATCACGTAAAGCCACAGAGCCCTTGAAAGCATAACACTTTCCTCATGGTCCCAGCGCACGCATTCAGCAACCAGACATGGATTTACAGCAGTGAGTGAAGGAAGCCTGCTGCTAAGGGCCCCAACTGTACTACACATTTAAGGTACTTTTATACCACCTTAAACAGTCAACTAGAATTAAATTAAAAAATAAAATAGCAGTAAGCCAGCCCAAATAAGCAAAGGAGAATAGGAGAAGGGCAGACTAAAAATGAACTGGGCCGTAGGCCAGCTGGAAGTAGTGTTGAAATATGTAGGAGCCAAGTGGAACTCACAGGGCATGGAGCTCCGTAACCTGGGGGCTACCAGAGAGAAGGCCCTTTCTCAGACTGATCCTGGTGCCCTTCAAGGGCAGCCCCACACAGAGTGTGCAGCAGCAATCAAGTCTAGAAGTAGACAATGCATGTATAACTGGGGCCAGATCCATTTCTTCAACTCGTCATTTTGTTCTTCTACAGTTCTGGCTTTTCCGTTCCTACTTTGTCCGGGTTTCCTCATCCACAAGTTTTATTGGGCAGTCTCCCCGTACTTCACACACATACCCTGACAAGGAAAGCCTTTCCTGATCTCAAGTGGTATAAAGTTTCATTTATACCCTGCTTTCTCTCTCACACACCCCAATCCCCTGAGAACATACCACAACATCACACTAGCTCAGCCAGTTAGTACCAGAGGCATCCTTGCCCCAGAGCAGTATGGTACAAACCGCTCCCTTTGTTAGCAAGCCCCACAGATGTATCAGGAAGCTAAACTTCGCTCACCTCACGCGTGACTCTGCCATTGTTGTCGAAGTCATAAAGCGTGAAGGTCCACTCTTGCCTGTTGTCTTCCTCAACGGACACATCACATTGCAATTCCTAAGGAACATGCAAAGAGTAGCTGATTACCTAAAGCAAAAGTCCTATTTGCAGAGGAGGCTAACTTCCTCTTTAAAATATATTTTAAAAATAAATTCAGACAACAGTTGGGTTTTTTCTTTTCTTTTTTTTTTAAAAAAAAATTCTCCCACATGAACACCCAACAACCTGGCCCCTCTAGACAGCTCCCTGTAAGAATAATAGAAACAGTCCAACCATAGCAATAAAAACAGGAGAACAAGGAGATGTTGGTGGAGAAAGGAAGTTCCTAAGTGCCATGCAAGTGTATGACTGCTGATTGGCTACCACACAAACACACTTATGGTAGCTAGCCAACCAGCAGCCATGCAAGCACATGAGTGTCAGCGAGGGTGGCGAGCCCATCAGCAATCTTGTCTTTGGGTGACACAGGTTGAGGTTCCCTTGCTTCTACCATCACCACCTGGGATCTGGTAAGGAAGACCATTCCTCTCATTGACTGCGCAGAAGCAGTGGCTAGCAGTTCTTTCCAGAGAACCATTTCATCAGTCAATTCAAAGTTCAGAAATTGGCAACAGCATTAAAAACTCAAAGCAGTACACAAAATGTCCCTTGCACACAACCTGTGGAGAAGGCCTTCTGAATAACTGCTCAGTTTATAGAAGCCTGAAAGAGTTGAATCCAGCAGGCCTTTTGAAGGAGGGTGTTCCACAGAGGTGCCACCAGTGAAAAGGCCCTTCACCTTGAAGTTGGTGCCCGCCAGATCTTGTTGGTCTACAAATACCACCAGCCCCACATCTGGCAAGTCTGGTGGTCAGGGCTGCTGGGAACTGCAGCCCCACATTATTCAGAGGGCACCAAGTTGGGGAAGGCTGAGCTAAACAGTTGAAACTTGCACTGAGCCAAAAGCTGAAGGACCTGAACTTTCAGCTTGAATTTTCTGTGGGGCAAAAGGGGCGCCTGAAACTGGATGGGAGGCTTAAGGGGGATGGATTTCCCCCAAAATGACTCTCCCCTCTACCCATCTTATGTTTCCACCTGTGGACTGAGCAGGCACCCCTGAATTGAAAAACAGACCTTCCATTTCCACCACCTGCAACTAGGGTGGCATTCGGCTCAGTACTTGTTGAAACATGTACTTTTTAAAATTCTGGTAAGTGGCACACAGGTGAATGGGGGTGGAGGAAAGCCCCAATGGGTCAGTTTTGATCCCCTCCCCCCAGTTGGTTAGCAACCTTAATGGTAACAATATTGAGACCCCATTTCCCGTATATTCTGCTGAGCAGGAGGGGAAAGGCATTCAATAGCGCTCCTTGTCTATTTCCCTTGGGCTAAGACTCTCAGAGAATTTGAAACATTTTTTTGGTTTCATTGAGCAAGAAGACGAAACTATGTGAAAGCTACTTACTAAAATGCCTGAAAATATAATGCGAGATCCTCCAATTTAAAAGAGAGAGAGGGAACAGTGAGAAGAAAAACCTCTCCTTAATTCAAGGAGGAAAAGTGAGACACTCTCAGCATGAGGCAGGATAAAGTTGAAACAGAAGTGACCATTAATAGAAAATAGACCCGTGGCATAAACCCATTTCAGAAAAACCCCTTTCGCAACACAGATTTTTCAATGTAGTATTAATTCCGGCTCTCCCTTATAACTCATTAAAGCATTACATCTGTTGAAGTAGAACCCAATTTGGAATTAATAAAGGGGGGTGAAAAATTCTTGCCAGCCACAGCTACTTTACGCAATCGTTTGAGAGCTGGCTTATGGTGAAAAGGTTAAAAGACAATTAGAGCACACAGCAAGGTGGTTACATACTAAAGGTCCAATCCAGAGCCTCTAAAACCAAGGTTGTTATTCAAATATAGTCTCTGCAAACTGTCAATAGGAAACAATGAAAATTTTCTGCAGCAGCTAATTAGATTTTTACGTGCCAACGACTGCAGCTGGGTTTGGGGTGGGGTGGGGGACATACAGCAAATATTTTTAAAGAGTGCTTTTAAACCCAACAAATGCTTTCTATCAGAACGATGCTCCTTAAAAATTAGTTCTGTTCCTGTAATCAACAAGAATCAGGGGTACCAACTTTTTTTCTCCTCAACAGACAAACTAGCTTAAACAAATTAGATGTGTATTCATGGAGGATGTGGCTCTGCGTCCATAACTGATGCCCAGGAAAGCAGCAGCAAGAGCAAGTGATGAGAAACTCCCCTATGAGGAAAGTTTGCAGCATTTGAGACTTTTTAGTTTAGAGAGAAAGCGGATAAGAAGGAACACAATGTAAATTTATAAAATTGTGCATTGCAAAAAGGAGAAAAGGCTCCTCCCCTATAATTCTGGAACGTGTGGACATCCAAGGAAACTGAATGTTGGAAGGTTCAGGTCAGACAAAATAAAGTGCTCCTTCATTCAGTGCCCAATTAAACTATGGAACTCCATCCCACAGGAGGCAGTCCATGTCCATGAACCTGGATTGCTTTAAAAGAGGACCAAGCAATTCATGGAGGATAGGTAAAAAGGTAAAGGACCCCTGGACGGTTAAGTCCAATCAAAGGAGACTATGGGGTTGCGGCGCTCATCTTGCTTCAGGCCAAGGGAGCCGGTGTTTGTCTGCAGACAGCTTTCCGGGTCATGTGGCCAGCATGACTACACCACTTCTGGCGCGACGGGACAGTGTGATGAGTGCCACGGAAGTGCCGTTTATCTTTCCACCACAGCAGTACCTATTTATCTACTCACACTGGTATGCTTTCAAAAGGTTAGGTTGGCAGAAGCTGAGACAGAGCAACAGGATCTCACCCCATTGCATGGATTCGAACTGCCAACCATCCAATCGGCAAGCCCAAGAGGCTCAGTGGTTTTGACCACAGCGCCACCCATTCCCTTATCATGGAAGATAAAGCTATTGATGGCTACCAGCCACAATGGCTATGTTCTGCCTCCAGAGACAGTAATGCTTCTGAATACCGTCTGACAGAAACCACAGGAAGAGGGAGTGCCCTTGTGTTTGGATCCAACTTGCCACTTTCACAGAGGCCTCTGGTTGGCCACTGTGAGAACAGGATGCTAGACTTAGGTAGGCCACTGACCTGATCCTTCAGGTTCTTCTTATGTTCTCAATGGCTCAGCATCCACTGCCAAATTGGGTTTACCTCAGAGATTGCCCTCAAGAACCTAAAGGCTGACTGATAGTGACTTGCCAAAGTCCACTTTGCCAGGTTAGATTTAAAACAGGGTCGTCGCAGTTCACAGGCTGCGGTGGCAGGGTGGGGAGGGGGAGATTGAGCAAATTAGTCTGCTTGGCTTACAGCCCCCCTCCCCAAATTTCTGTAAGATGCTCGCCTTCCTTCTTTCAAGGCTCCCGCGATCAGAGTCAGCAAGAGTTGCAACACAAGCCATGGGGGCAATTAAAAGAAAAGTCGTTGCACGCAAGTAAAATAAACAGCTCCAAATAGCTCTGGCATGATGGGAGCTCAGAAATACCTGCTTGATCTGCTGACTTGAAACCAATTCCCTACAGCAGTTAACGGTAAAGCCCCCCGTCCCCCGCTGAGTTCAAAGGCAGTCTTCTCTTAGCTGTAACAAGCCCCGGCTGAAAGCTGCCAATGTACCCCCCCCCCCCCCGCCTGCAAATTTGACAGTGGAAACTGAGTTTCGTATTACACAAACATTCCCAGGAACCTTTAAAAGCCAAGGCACATCCACCACCTCAGATTTAGACCTCTCCCTTCTCGACAGTCACATTTCAGATTCTTTTGTACCCGGTCATGAAACGAAAAAACGTTTACCATCCTCTTAGCCCCTTAGCTTACACGATTCGGAAGCTTTGATTTGGAATACAAGTGGATACGTGCCTGTGAATATCTCAGTGCCTGGGTCTCTGCCACGTAAGAACAGCTCTCTCTGTCCTGCACTGCCTAAAACTCACAAGCTTTCCTTTGTGCGTGTGTAAGGACATGCCACTCCGCACTAACAGCTGAAACAGGCAACTTATTTCCTTTGTTAAATAACAGGGGTTTGTGCCGATCGCTTGGCTTTGCAGGGTGCCTGTGGCTAAAGCAGAGTTCCAGATAGCAAAATTGTTGGTTCTGGACAACCTTCTGGCATTACCTCGTTCATATGGGAGTATAAGGCACCACAGAATTCAAATCAGGGACTCTGGCTGCAATGTCCAAGAACTTTACTCCCTACACCTCTTGGAAGATAAAGGTGTTGGCCCTGAACTTTCCTGCTCTACAGCACCACCAAGGTGCTGCAACTTGTCCACCCGGCCAGACCAGGAGATCTGGGGAGCCAATAGGAGCCTGCCTGCCTGAAATTGTGTAACTGTTGTTTCTGGCTTGGTCAGAATTGGAGAAAATTGTCAGAAAGAGCTGCTGTTTTGGAATCAGGGCATCTCCTTGAGCTGGACTATGTATCTGACCCTCTGAACTGATGGTCTTCCACATTGGCCTGGGTCTTCCACATTGGTACTCAAAAAGTTCAAGATGGCCATTAAAAATAAATGAATAATTATATATATACCTGAGCTGAAACTACTCAATTTTTCCAGGGACATATTTAGCCATGCCAATCATCATCATCATCATCATCATCATCATCATCATCTCCTACTTGTCTCTCTCCTACTTTTACATTATCCTCACTTGTGCTTAGCGATGTCATCACACAGCCATAACTGATTGGCCACACAATATGACATCATCCTACTCACTGCGCAATTCTTGATTAGTTAGTGAAAGCAGCAGCTGGGGATTAGGGGGTTGGTAGAAATCACACTGAAGAAGCAGTAACCAGGCCCAGAGGCAACAAGGGTGCCAAATAGGATGGGTTGTTTTCCCCAGAAGTCAAGCATTTGTTCCATCTAAAAAACTTCCTTAGAAGAATTTGTGTCCTACTGAAATTTGCTAGCTGCTCCCTAAAAATAATAATCAAAAACTGGAGACTAGCCAGAGCACCTATAAATTATGATCGTAAGAATGAATTTCTTGACATGCTCAATTCACCACCAACCTGGAGATAACACACGTGCTGTTTCAACAACATTGAGGTGCATGGTTCTCTATTTTTTATTTTAATTTAAAGAAATCTGTATACTGTCTCTATGGAGACGGGCAGCCTTTTAGTCTGGATGACGGCATATCTGGGTGCTCCTGTTTATTAAATCCCTTTCTTCATGAGCAAAGCTTGCCAATGGCGAACAATGTCTGGCAGTTTTATGTTGCTTGTAAGTCTACAAGGAAATAGGCCATCAGACTCATTCCTGGCAAGACCTTTTCCTCCTCACTGCCTGTCTTAATCAGATGGATTTCCAGTGCAGCTAGGTCAAGGTTGGATCATCCTGGGGGCCCAGAGATGAAAGACTTTTTGCAAGTTTTTTTCCCCACTAGGAAGTGTATAACAAAAGAGAGAGAGGGAGAAAAGATAGTAGACTACAAAGGAAAACAAAATTAAAAAGAAAAAAGAAAAGAGCCCACATACAGCACAGAAATGCAATCAGGCCTGTAGAGGAACAGCAAAATAGCACATGAAAGGAAGGAAGCAAGCATTAAGTGTTTGGGATAAATGGTTCACAATATGTGGGGTTGTCCTGGCACACATTCTGATCCCTGGGGGTAGATGTCAACATTCCTCATCTCTCAGCACATCCTCAAGCTCTTGGGCTGCTCCAAAGCTTCCTTAGCCATCATGGCTTATCCAACTGACCTTCCAATTGTAACAGATTTTCCTTCCTGCACCCCACTCGAGGGCCAGCGGCAATGGGCAGTATGGTTGGGCACATGCCTAAGGTGCACACCCCAACAAGGGGCTCGCTCGCCATCCTCTCCCTGGACCTCCTCCTCCTCTGCTTGCTCACTTGCCTCTCACCCTGGCCCAGAATAGTGGTGTGGTGGAAGAGAAACAGGAGGAGATGTCACTGACTGCTTGCTCTTTGGCTCTCAAGACTGGCTAGGGAGCAGGAGGTAGAAATAAGGACGACGAAGAAGAACGAACAGATGGAGCAGCTGGGGATAATGGTAGTATGGAAATAACATTTGCTGAGGGAGTGGTGGGGAGGTTCCATGAAGGGTTCTTGTCAAAAATCCCTCTGAAACCTGGAGCCAACACTGCCCCATTGCCACCATGAGTTTAAAGCTCCACCCTTATATGTAGTATATGCAGATATATATTTATTGCATTTATATCCTACCTATTTTCTCCAAGGAGCACAAGGTGGTGTGCACAGGTCTCCCCCTCCTCTTTTAATCCCTACAACAACCATGTGAGGTAGGCTAGGCTGAGAATATTTCAATAATTAACAACAACAACAAATTATCTGCCTCACAGGGTTGTTGATAAAGACAAAATGTTCTTTGGATACTCCAAACATAATTAATGGCCCACAACAGGGGTCGGCAAGGTTTACCTCGCTTGGGCTGGTTCAGTCCAGTGGAGATCCCTTCGCAGGCCTTAGCACACACACACACACACACACACACGATTTCCAGCGTCGGCATCTGCGTAACCGCATATGTGATTTCTGGCACTGCGGAAGCGAGTTCCCGCACTGCTCTGTGCCAGTTTAGCGCAGTGCGTGGGGACTCGCCGAGTGGGTGGCTCGTGGGCCAGTTAAATGACCCCCGTGGGCTGCTTGTACCCATGGGCCTTAGGTTGCTGACCCCTGGCCTACAACTATACATGTCTACTCTGAAGTAAATGCCACTAAGTTCAATGCTGCTTATTCCCAGGTATGTGCACAGTGGATCATAGTCTCAGGAAGTATAATTTGATTAAACATGGAGCAGACCAGGTCTTGGACACTTGGAAGCAGGGCTAGGGGTAAACAAAACTTCAGTAAAACAGCTCATATTTCTTATCCCGTCTAAGGATATGTCACTATTTGACGGAATAGCCATATCTTAAGGAGCAATCTACAAGCATTAGGAAACAGAGACTGAAACCCATTATCTTACAGTGTGAGAAACTATTTTCAGGTGCCTTCAGCCACCTTCTGAGAACTCATTGTTAGCCTACTTAGCTGAAGTAGGAGAGTTGCATTACTCTCATGCATATAAGCAACACTGAACGCTACTGATGTTATTTATCTCATCTTCCAATGTACAGGCTGCCTTTTCCAAGCAAAGGTGGCAGTGATGGGGCTTTTGCTCCAAAACTGATGGCCAGGAAAGCAGCAGAGTGAACAAGATATGATAGAAACTCCCCTATGAGGAAAGGCTGCAGTATTGGGGACTTTTTAGTTTGGAGGAAAAGTGATAAGAAATTTATAAAAATATGCATGGCATGGAGAGAGCGGGTAGAGAAAAATATTTCTCCTTCGCTCGTAACACTGGGACTCATGGACTTCCAATGAAGCTGCGTGTTGGAAGGTTCGTGACAGACAAAAGAAAGCACTTTTTCATGCAGTGCTCAAACTATGGAACCTGCTCCCACAGGAGGCAGTGACGACCATCAACTTGTATGGCTTTAAAAGAGGACTAGACAAATTCATGGAGGATAAAGGTATCAATGGCTAATAGCCATGAAGGCTATGCTCTGCCTCCACAGTTGGGGGCAGTAATGTTTCAGAATACCAGCTGGGGAAAATCACAGGATGGGAGAGAGCTATTGTGCTTGGATCCTGCTCACCCATTTCCCACAGGCATCTGGTTACCCCTGTAAGAACAGGATGCTGGAGTAGATGAGCCACTGACCTGGTCCAGCTGGCTAATAATAAATAATAATAATGCCCACCTGGCTGGGTTGCCCCAGTGAGTCCTCTCTCATGTTCTTAACTGAAGAGAGGAGCAACGTGAGTGTGGTACTTTTTAATTCTGTTTATGGCGAGCATGCTACAATTTCACTTGTTTGTTAAATTTGGAAGTCACTTTTCCATGAAATGGTGCTCAGAGTGGCCAGCAATAACACATACTGAAGCTTGCCGATGCAGTCGGAGTTGATGGTTGAGGAGTACAATTAGAGCTGGAGGGGCTTTCCCAGTGTTGTATCTAGCCAAGTTCTTCTCAGTGTGAGCCCACTGAAACTGATGGACCTAATTCAGTCGTGTCCAGTAACCTCAGTGGGTAAACTGTGAGTAGAACCAACAGTGGATACAGTGTTACGTTATGCAAGCCCGTTGGGAGTCTCCCTCCCAACAATGCATGCCACTGAAATGGTCCGGTGCCACATACCGTGGGTGGGGCTTCCATCTTGACTTCTTAGTCCAGGCTATACTGGCACCAAGACATCACTGAAACAGCTTTATCTTCATCCTCAACTGCAAGGCCACCAATTGTGGTCCTGCACCATCACTTTCATCCTCCTCCCAGGTCCTGACCTTGCTTTACCTTCCAGAACCTTGGGCCTCCATATGCTATTGCCACCATCACCTTCCTTTGCTGATTGCCATCACGATTGATCAAGACATAGAGGGAGAGGCTTTAGTCATGGACATTATTTATCTCAGGGCATCGCAGTGATAAGTGTACCTAGGGAGAGAAAGAATAATGTCCTTACCTCAAATTTTAGCTGCTTCTTGACATTGGTACGTGTATCAGTTTCCTTCTCCACTTTCTTTTCATCGCCACTGCAAACTCCATCTGTCTTCTCTGGAGGCAAAGCCACTGGGGGAGGCGGGAAAAGAGAGAAATTCAGAAGGCTGCCTTTAGTCACTTGTCACATCAAGACACCTCATTATTCTGCGATTTCAACTCAAAACTTGGTTCTCAACTAATTTTGTACACAAATATGTGGAGTAATAGTTTTATGTGAAGTTCTACTGAAAGGTTGAGTCTACAGAGTCATTGGTTTAATGTCTGAAAATTTGATTTGAATGCTAACAAAATACACCACCAGTACAGCATCATCTTCGATTAAAATGCCCTCTGGGCAATGAAGCAGGAACCAAAGAACTTACATACCCAACAAAAAAAGAAAATGAAAATACAGCAGATTAATTAAGGAGAAATGAAGTCTCAAGAACTGAGATATCCCTTCCTTATGTAAACCGATTTGAGGTTTGTGTTTTTTTAAAAAACAAGTTGTATATACATTTTAAGAAAGAGAGAGAGAGAGAGAGAGAGAGAGAAAGGAAGGAAGGAAGGAAGGAAGGAAGGAAGGAAGGAAGGAAGGAAGAACTGTGCAGCATCTTGTTTAGCATCAACATTTCTGGTCTTCTAGATCAGAACAACATTCTGACAGGACAATATTCGTGCTCCCTTTCTTTTTCATGTTACATCAGCACTGATATTATACTAAGCATAGTGCAAACCACAGATCGTATACCTGATTCTAACTATGGTCGCACACTGTAGTTTTAATGTAAATTGTTGTTAGTTTTAAATCTGAACCATTATGTAACACTGTGCCATGGCTAGGTCTGAAAACGTAAGGTGGAATTTGCATTTTTCACTTTTTTTCCAAATTTGCTATAAAGTATTAACTTTTATGACATTGCAAAATATTAATTCACTCGGACAACAGTATTTGTTAAGCCTATAATGGATTTTTTAAAAAACAACAACAACCAGACTGATGCCAAAATTTTGCTCTTCTGCCAATCTTAAAAGAAGATTCTTCATTCAGGCACAGAGAACAAACCCGATGGAGAATAAATACTCCCAGTTTCTCAAACATCACAGTTTAATCTTTCGGCATATTTGGAAAGATTAAATTAAACACTGAAGTAACATTTCCTAGCAGGTGAAAACTGTCCCAGGATGAATTAGATCCTTAAAATCAGGGTGGGGAGCAGATATGGAGGGAGGATGGAGAAGGGAAAACATGTCATATAAATGACTTGGAAATATTTTTTAAAAAATACTGAATGCAGGCAAAGGTTTTCTGCTCATTTTACCTGAGATCGGGTTGCTAGGGGACTGTTGCCTTTAAAAATCTCCTTTGTATTTCAACATACTGAGCACTCCAATTTCAATTGGAGAGTCGCTCTCTCTCTATCTTGTTTTAAACAAAATCACATAAATATCAGTGGATAACTTTATTTATTTATTATTTTATTTTATTTCCTGCCCTTCAGCCTAAGGTCTCAGGGTGGGCTACAACATTAAAGCACACAATATTAAGAACAACTTGAACAACTTACAAACACAAAAATATGTTGGGTTTTAAAAATATACACCTTAAGAGTCAAAAGCCAGAAAAAGGGCTGGTGTCCATGTGCCTCACTGGTCCCAGCCTGCCCGTGCAGAAATAGGACACGAAAGAGTCCTTAACAAAAGGGCACATTGGATCAGCGAGCAGAGACTTGACCTGACTGCTGTGCAAATTAATGTACAGTGGTACCTCCGGTTATGAACTTAATTCATTCCGGAGGTCCGTTCTTAACCTGAAACCGTTCTTAACCTGAGGTACCACTTTAGCTAATGGGGCCTCCCGCTGCCACCGCTGGGGGATTTCTGTTCTCATCCTGAGGTAAAATTCTTAACCCAAGGCACTATTTCTGGGTTAGCGGAGTCTGTAACCCGAGGTGTTTGTAACCCGAGGTACCACTGTACTTGGGATTGGGGGGAGCAGCATGGCAAGCCCCCTCGGTCCTGTTCCAAAGATAGCTGGAGGAACCGGAAGCCACAAAACTACCTGGGCTTTGCTGATTACATGAATTGCTGCTCTGAGCTTGTGGCACTCTTTGTCTAGAAGGGAATACAATAAGCATGGACAGCTGTTGGATTCATAGTTGTTTGCTAGGGTCAGGGTGCGATATTGCCACAATCTATTTCCCCAATGTATACAATTGGGCAGTTCCTCATTCAGGCACCAGTTAGGTGTAGTCGGAGGCATTGTACTGGAAATTGTAGCTATGAGAGTTCATGTTTTATTACTGGAGTTTACCTTTGAAATGTGCACTTCCCCTAATTTTGTAACGCTGCTCTTCAGACACATAATGCGTACAAAAATTCATATATTAGTGAAAATTGTGTGTGTGTGTGTGTGCATGTGTGCACATATGTTAGTGAAAATTACATTCCAAAATGTATTAGAAATGGGGAAATTGCTTTGCAAAACTGTACCTATTAGGGAAAATGGCATACAAAAATGTGTACGTCAGATTAAATTCACTGATGAATTTTCATGAGGACATCACAAAATATCACAAACCGTTGTGGACATGTGGAGAACTGAACTTAAGAATGGAAAAATGTGAAACTGAGACAAGCCGAATTGGACAGAAACCTCGATCACTAAACGGAACAAAAATGTACTGAAAGTAGCTATTAAATAAAATGTAGATGCTTGTCTGGGTGAGTTAAAACCATAAACTGAGAAACACCGTTGAGCTACATGCCAGAGTTCAGCTACACACAATGAGAACTTCCACCAAGAATCTTGCCAACAATATTAAATCTGTCCAGACTAGACTGCTATCTTAAATAAGAGGAAAGCATTAAAAGGCTCCTGTTTCCAGTGTCTGAGACGTTGGAAAAAGATCCATGGACAGTATCATTACTTGAAAAATATCCATTGACTTCCTCTTCAGATGCCAACTCCCCACCCCACCCCAAGAGGCACACTGTTGGTCATAAGTCCTTGGCCTTGCAGTTACGGAAAGCCATAGTTTGCTCCTTATGGGAATAACGGCAGACATAATCCAAAGATCCTATTTTCAACGGTCATCTACTTTGTGACATTGGAGGCTGGTGCTACATAGCCACAAACTCAAGGCCAGGTCCCAACTTGAAGAGAGCATTGAGATGGTCTCCCTTAAAGTTGCAAGGGGAGGCACAAGCTACTTTAAAGTGAGGAAGCATGGAAGAGTAGTTAGTAGGCTTTTCCAGCTTTATTTGTATATGTCTTGAGCCCTGCAGAGACATCAAGAGGTCTAGAGTCCAATGATCTCAGGGACAACACGAGAACATAAGAGCTTCCTGGATCAGGCCAATGGAGCCATCTCTACCTTGTGTGGCAGTGAGCTCAACAGTTTAACTATGCACATGAATAAATCCTTTCTTTTATCTGTCTTAAATCTTCTAACATACAGCTTCACTGGATGTCCACGAGTTCTAGTGCTATGAGAAAGGGCAAGAAACATTTCTCTATCCACTTTCTCCATGCCATGTTTTGTTCTATCATGTATAAACCTCTGACTTCTATCTTACTTGTCTTTCCTCTAAACTAAAAAGTCCCAAACACTTTCTTTATAGGAGAGCAACCTTTCTTAATAGGAGAGGGTCCTAGTGGGTTAGGACTCCACTGTCCCCGGGAAGCCTCAAGAGTTGCCAGAGGAAATATGCCAGGCATAGAGCTGAGTTGCAGGGAGAGACCAAGCAGGATGTCAGGGAAGGGGCCTGTTCTTGTGTCACCTGATGCTTCTGACCAGCCCTCTCCCATGCAGGCACCACCTCCGCCTCCTGTCAGTGATCTTGCACCTGCAGAGGAGGCGTTAGTTGACAAGTCTAGCTCTGAGCCAGTGCTGCCTCGTCCTGCATTTCCTAGGACATGAAAATGTCAGTTCTGGCATGGACATACAGTCCAAGCCCAGCCTACCCAATGGAGTGTTGAGTCTCCAACAGCAGCAGTGAGCTTTATGTAAAATCATCCTTGTCATCTCCTGGGGGCTTCAAGAAGTCTCTCAAGGTGACTTAATGCAGATTAATTACCATGTAGAATGTTTTAAAAGATGCCTGTGTGTTGGAGCTAAGGAATCTAACATGGAACCAGCAGGCTCTGAAGGGCCCACAGACACCTCAAGACCCCAAGGCGCATAAACCTGTGCAACTAGCCTTGGATTGTGAAGCTGACCTTTAATTACACCATGGCCAGCTTGAAAGGGAAGTGCTCAAACAAAGAATTTGGTACCCGCTTGCTTAAGTCATCTGAGCTTACGAGGAACTCCACTGGCATGCACCTCTCCTCCACCAGTCACTGCTTAGGATGTCTACTGGGGCCCCTTGAAGTTATCAAGCCTATGCAAGCAAAGACAGCAGAGGGAAACGTTTTTGCAGTACAAGGGCTTCATTTCCTTCTGGGCAATGTGCCGAAAGACTTATGACAGTGGTGGGCGTAATCAGAGGCAAAAGTGAGTGGAGCAAAACATGCAAATTTTACCTTTGTACCATAGGCTCTCTCCTACACAACCATCATCTTACAAGCAAGAGGCATTATCAGGGTTTAAAAGCATTTTCAAGCCAGGCAAAAACACTTAGGGTACAAAGAAAGGGCCAGTGGGATGTATGCCCTGAGGAGAGTTCCAGGGGCCATATAGATATGCATGGAGGGAACCATTCAGCCCCCAGGCCTGAGGTTTCCCACCTCTACAGGTAAGAGGAAACTCCTGAGTTGAGCGTCCTCTCCCCCCTCCCACTGCCCCCCAAATAGTGCCAAACAGGGCCCTTTCTTCTCATTTTTATTCAAAACTATTAGTGCGTCTCTGAAAAACATTGCATTTGTTTCTTCACAGTGTCCCTTTTCTCCGACTTTTTGCTATTAATTGGGAAATATGTGCCTTGAACGCCACACTACAATGTTCCTTTTCTATTTGAAACTGGAAATACAACAAAGCGAGGAAACTATTACATTTCAAACGTTGTGAAATACTATTCCTGCATTAAAGAAAGCTAATTGGCACAAGTATACTTACAGATGTCTTTTTGCCGAGGACAGTTAATTAATAACATCTATTTGTGAGAAAGAACAAGAGAGAACAAAAAGCATATGTGTAAGGGTGCTGAATCCATTACTGTCAATCTGCAGTCTGTGTTCAGGCTGTTGCTGAGTTTAACCAATAAAGGCAGGCAATAATACCACCGGCTCTTTAAGAATTCCATGCCAACGGGGATTTCTGACAAAATGCTTGGAAGTGGGTGCAGGGAGAGAATGATAGTTGGTTTGAATATTGCGGCCTTGTCACTTCTGAACCTCAATCTGAATATTCGGCAATCTGAAAATTCCAAAAACCCACCGTGCTTTCTACCCATGCACCATGAACTACATGTTCATGAAGAAATAGTATGCGTTCTTGTAAGATTTTAAACTCTTTACATCACACTTTCTGCATTCTCATGATACTTTAATTCCTTTTGTGCCCTGGCCCCCAGTTGTGGATACTCACACTCTCAGCTCAATTATTGCCAAAGGCTTTAGTTCAGACTTCACTGTACAGACCAAACACAGATCAGGTTACAAGGTATGCAAGTCAGTGGTTCTATCAGAGCACTGAGGAACATGGCTAAGCAGATAAGATGTTATTCCCAACACTTGACATGCCCCCAAGCTCTCCTTTTGAAGAGCAAGGCAGGCGTCCACATGCTGGTCAACTCACTGTCCAATATTGCCATGGGCGCCTCCCTAGAGGTGTGAAGCAATCTGAAGATGGGAGGAAGAGTAGGAGTCACGTCAGGTGGCTCCTCCTCTACTCTTGAGATATCCAAAGGGAAGGACTTCCCCCTGAAAGTTTACTTGGCCCCTCCCCAGCATCCAAAGCAGCAACTCTCAAAACACGGGAACTCTTCAAGATCCATTTCCATAACCTCATCCCATTTCTCCTACCCATCATACCAGCCTTACCAAGACATTTTCTCAGGGCTCATGACACTTTGCACCAAACCACTGCCATTCTCTCAAACAAAATATGCATGCGCATGAACCACCTTTTTTGCTTTTTGCATTCTCAAGACCACAAACACAATGATGCCCTGTAACTAGATCAAACAGGGTGCACACTTAATCCACCATGAGATGCTCCACACTGAAATAACTGCTGATTAATGCATTTAGCAATGAAATAATAATAATAATAATAATAATAATAATAATAATAATTCTATGCTGCCCTTCAGCCGAGGATCACAAGGCAGTTTATAATATAAAAACACAAAAATACACAACATAGTAACAAACAAAAACAATTCCACCCCCACAGTTTAAAAGGCCATGGATTGTTTAATTAGCCAAAGGCCTGGGAGAAAAGGAATAATAAATACTCCGCTCTACAAAGTCCTGAAAAGCTTATCCATACATGCCTTGAAAATCATTTCCTGCTATATCATAGCTTTTAAGATCAACCATGAAAAAGCCTTTTGCCGATACTATCCAGGTGGCGATTTTGAACAGAAAAAATGAGATATAAAGGCTTTCTTGGTGGCTGTCCAGCAAACTTGGAAGTCTTTTATCCTGGAGACACATCAAAGTCGAAACAGACATGTTTTCCAGAAGAACAGTCAGATTTTTCTTGAATGGCCTGGATTTTGGAATTAAGCAACAGTGGGGTGATTCTATCATCTTTTATATAATCAAGCTAAAAAAGAAAGAAAGAAGCATTTTATGGGTTCAAGAGTTATTATTCTCTCCAAACTTTAGAGATTTGCGGTAAGGGTGGTGGGGAGAGAGAGAGAAAAAGAAAGACTAATTTAGATAAACAAAGAATGTTGTCAGGTAGCATTACACAGACTCATTTGTGGTTTACCAGCAGGGTCTTGATTTTGTGCCATCGGAAAGAAAACGTTCAGTTGGAGAATTGGCACAATCACTAATTAAGCATTTGAAGAGCCAGGAATGAAAAGAATTCAAATCAAAATTTTCAGGGCAAGATAGAAAGCAAAAGAGAACCTCAATTAGCTTCAGCAGACCAAGGATTTGACATGGCCAGTGCCAACCATGGTTTCTTGCTTTGATCCTTGTTAAATTCCAAAGCATTCCACACTTAAGCCATGGTTTGGCTTGCTGACATAAACTCTGCCCTAGATCACTTGTATAAGGAGAAACCAGCGCTGAGATACTAGCAAGATCTAATTGTCAAGGCAACTTCCAGACCATGTTTTGCTCACTATCTTAGCTTTGATTAATCCATGTATATAGTTTGCAAATCCACTTCAAAACACTGTGCCACATCCTGGTTCACAGAACCATGATACAGGTCAGGGATGGGAAACCTGAAGCCCTCCAGATGTTGGACTTCAACTCCCATCAATTCCAGCCAGCCTGGTGAATGTTTAGGGATTATGGGAGTCCAGTAACTTCTGTTTTTGCAGTAATTTTTTTTTACAAGTTTCCCATCCCTGATATAGGTTTTTAAATAAAATACAGACAGCGACTGATTCTCATGAGGGTTATGTTCCAGACCCCCGTGCGTGTTGGCTGGGCCCCCCGTAACGCTGCCTTGCTCCCAACCCATGCTGCCCATGTTTTCTGATGTTTTGGAGTTACTCTTGGGTTCGGTGCAATATGTGTGTGCACAGTCACACACATACAGCACCTACAGCAGCTGCTGCGTGTACTCAAATATAGGTTAAGGAAAGAACCATGGTTAGGTATTATGTCGGCACAAAACAGAATGCAGGATTATAGTTTCTTCGGCAACCTCTGGGCTAGCTGGACAAATAAGGCAGACAAATTCCATGTGAGCTGTACAGCCCTGATCATAAGAAACAACTAGTTTTCAGAGTCCAAATTAAATGAGTCCTGTAACCAGGCAATTATCTTCAAATTCAAATTTCACTTTCAAGTTTTAATTCTAAGACATGAATGAAAAAGTATCATCACCCCCTGCTAAGCACATGGTTGCACTGATTGAAACATATTCCCCCAAGATGCTTATCTTCTGCTAACCCCCCCCCCCCCAAACCAGGAAAAGGAGGTAGAAATCACCCAAGCCAAACAGAAATCAGCCTCCATTAGCAAAACCAAATGAGTGGGCCTGGTGTAGGTTAGAGACAAATGGTGAATGCTCTGTTCTGCCCAGGACTAAACATTACCTTGGCAAGCCCATTTTTCCCAAGGTGACACAAACACGGGGCATTTGTAAGAAGGAATCAATGGATGGAGACTATGCACTTATAGCTCGCGGTTTAAAGGCGGGCTACCTGCTCCACCAACACTATTTCCACTGCAAGTTTGGCAGATGGAACTTTTTGCCCTCAAGGGCACAATCTGGGCTGCAATACCAGCCCTCCTGAGCATTCTACCAGCTGAACCCCAAGAGCCAATCTCTGTCCACCAGGCCTTAGCCTCAGAGCTCACCCCTCACTCTGAGCCACCTGTACTGTGTAACAGGACTCTGACTAAGTTCCTCAAATAGATCTTGACCCCAACCAGGTTTTGACTACACACCTGCCCCCTCTGGCCTCTTCTGGAATAGAACTTAGTCCCACCCCCTGCCCCTGCAGTGGACCACAAACAGGTAGGCCCACAAGGGTGCAAACGGCCCTTCAGATAACCGTTACGTGCAGGAGTAGGCTTATGGCACCCAGCAGATGTTGTTAGATTCCAACTCCCAACAGCCCCAGCCAGCATAACCAACGGTCAGGGATGGTGGGGGTTAAACAACATCTGGAGTGTAACAGGTTGGGTACCACAGGTTTAGAGCATGGGTGGGCAAACTAAGACCCGGGACCATATCCGGCCCAATCGCCTTCTAAATCCAGCCCACGGACAGTCCAGGAATCAGCATGTTTTTACATGAGTAGAATGTGTCCTTTTCTTTAAAATGCATCTCTGGGTTTTTTGTGGGCCCTGCCTGGTGTTTTTACATGAGTAGAATGAGTGCTTTTATTTAAAATGCATATCTGGGTTATTTGTGGGCCACAGGAATTCGTTCATTTTTTACCCCAAAATATAGTCCGGCCCCCCACAAGGTCTGAGGGCCAGTGGACCGGCCCCCTGCTGAAAAAGTCTGGTGACCCCTGGTTTAGAGAATCAAAGAACAAAGCCAGCATCTTGAATTGGGAAAATAAATGAATAACAGCTGGCCAATGTAGCCAGTGTGGAATAGGTGTGATATAATCTGAACATCTGGTACTCACAAGCATTCTGCAGCTGCTGCTTTGTGTACCCAGAGGAGGAGTTGGCTGCTCCGGCACCAGGAGCGGTGCATGTGCTGTGCACCCGGGGGTGGGGCAAGTGTCCAATGGGGGTGGGGCAGCGAGAACGGGGGCACCACCACCCGCAGCAAGCATCCCAGGGGGACACTGCCTGTGGTGAGTGTCCCAAGGTGGTGGCGCAGTGATGTCACCCCCATCAGGGATGACACCCGGGGCGGACTGCACCCCCAGCACCCCCTTCCTCCGCCAGTGTGTGTGCCAACTGTGGTTTAGACCACTGAGTGTCTAAAACCCAGTGGGACACACAACTCCATCTTAACCGCAATACTAGGCACTTCCGGTTGGCAAGGGCTACAAAATTTTGCCGAGTAGGTGTCAACTGATACCAACCTGCTTAGCGTTCTCATGGCAGTGCCATGGGGAGTGAGCCCAAAATGTATTTGCATTTACAATAACTTTGGAAAACAGATTCCAGTGGCTTGATCTCTGTTTGCAGTGGCTGTTTGTTGGTAAGGGACATCTCATTTGTTGCGCTCTCTCTCTCTCTCTCTCGCTCTCTCTCTCTCTCTCTCACACACACACACAGAGAGAGAGAGAGAGAGAGAGAGAGAGAGAGAGACAGAGAGACAGAGAGAGAGAGATACACTTTCTCCTTTCTTTTTTTAAAAATATTTTTTTGACAGACGCTGCCAAAACATATGGCAGTTCTAAACTGCTATTAGTTAGCAATTATATCACTTCAGTACAAGCTCAGGCACCAAACTTCAATTCCTCACACTAAATTGTTTGATGAATTTATACCAGACAGTCCTTTCTCTTCCCAATTAGTGGCCTGGCTGGTATGTTTCATCAACAGCAACTGCCAGATTAAATGCCTTACTTGACCATCTTCACCCAACCTACTTTGATGTTCACTTTTTTCAAGCTTCAGAATACCTTTTGGATGAAGATCAGACAGCATTAAACAGAATTACTAATTAATTAAGCAAAGTTAAATTTTAAACACTGTTTGTTGTGTTAGCCAAAAGCCTCAACAGAACAGCCCTTTCCCATCTCTGCAGAGATCAAAGAAGAATGATTTCTTTCTCTACACCCCCCCCCCCCCGCCTCCCTCTCCATGCATACACACACCCCTTCTCTCAAAAATTAGCAAGTTTGGGCTAGAATGAACTAATGATGAAATATTATACTGCTAAGTATCAAAAGGGTGGTGGTGGTTGTTTTAAAAGGCAAGGTTCCAAATTAAGGCTAGGTATGCCCACAGATTCTCACCTGTTCTTACGGCCAGTTGCAACACCATAAACTTCCAATTTTGCACTGATACAGATTCTTCAGTGCAAATATTTAGGGCCAACCATACCAGCTTAACTGCACTGAGGTGTTTAAGTTATAATTATTACTGGCCTCAGGGAATTCAGTGACAAGGAATGTAAATATGGCTATTTCTTCTTCTTGTCAGAAACAAAGAGAAGTACAGTGGTGCCTCGCAAGACGAAAAGAATCCGTTCCGCGAGTCTTTTCGTCTTGCGGTTTTTTCGTCTTGCGAAGCAAGCCCATTAGCGGATTAGCGCTATTAGCGCTATTGGCAGTTTAAGGGCTATTAACGCCTATTAAAGGCTTAAGGGATTAGCGGTTTTGCTGCTAAAATGCTTTTAGCAGCTTAGCGCTTCAGAAAAAGGGGTTTTGGAGCGGAAAAAACCTCAAAAAAATTCGTCAATTTTCGTCTTGCGAAGCAAGCCCATAGGGAAATTCGTCTTGCGAAGCGCCTCTGCAAACGGAAAACCCTGTTCTTGCGGGGCACCACTGTATATAAAACTATTTTTTTTCAATCATATAGGGACAGTATAGGGACAGTGCTTCCCCCCTTCCCCTAGGAGTCTGTACCAAGCTCCTCCAATTTGAGACTTTACAACAGGGGTTAGCAACAAGGGTCAGCAGGGGGCTGCTCCACTGTCCCTCAGACCTTGTGAGGGGCCTATCTATCTATCTATCATCTATCTATCTAGGGGATGAACAAATTCCTATGCCCCACAAATAACCCAGAGATGCATTTTAAATAAAAGGACACATTCTACTCATGTAAAAACATGCTGATTCCCGGACCGTCCGCGGGCCCAATTGAGAAGGCGATTGGGCCAGATCCGGCCCCTGGGCCTTAGTTTGCCTACCCATGCTTTACAACATGCACACTGACTTAATCAATTAACTGACTGAGAGATGTGTAAGTCTGCAACATGTAAGCCTCAAAGCGGAGCAGTCTTCTTCAAAAAAGAAAATGTCTTTCAAACCCTAAAGACTAGCAGCCCCTCCAGACTGGAGTGTTTGTGTTCTTCAACATGTCACTGATGCAATGATAGTGCATTAGTGGGGCATTTATACTGGACCGTCCATGCATCATTCTGCTTTATTATTTCCTTTTTTCCTGATACGCTTTCTCGATGTTATTACATTATTGTTAACTGGGGGGGGGGCACTCTTTTGCAATGCAGTGCAACAAAGGCAGGACAAAAAGTTGTAGGATCTCATCAGGAAGTTTCGGAAGTGCATGGATAGAATGAACATTAAATGAAGCAGTATGACTACCCCAAAAGGTCTGCAGGCACGAACAGTGTTGAACATAGTTATTCACAAGCTTTTGTGGACTACAGAATCCCACCCCAACTATGTGTATTTACACTTCAGGATCACACTTACAAAGGCTTCATGCCGTAATAAGTCTGTTAATATTTAAGGTGCCACAGGACTCACTTTTACTGCAAGGAGACTTAACACAGCTACCCTGCTGGAAAATCTTCCTCCAGCTATGAATGATGGGTCTAGCAGAGGCCAAACTTGTGACTTACCGGGATGGCAAAAATAGGGAACTGTCACACATCCATCTGTGCTTGCCTTGCTGGGCCAAATTGTACAACTTCCTCTTTTACCTGGGCTTTTGACAACGGAGACACATGTATTTAAGGGTCCACCTTTTTCTTGTAGCTACAGTTTGTTCTGAACTGTTTTTAATGTGGGGTGTTTTTTTTAAGTTGCTGTAACCCGCTCTTGGCCCTTATGGTGAAAGGTGGGTAAGAACTGAAAACAATAGCAACAGCATAGGAATAACTGCCTTCTAGTAGAATCACTCCATCAAGCTCAGTATAGTCTATGATTACTGGCAGCAGCTCTCCAACCCTACCTGGAAAAAGTACTTGGAATCTTCTGAATGCAAGGAAGATGCTCTATGTCTAAACTACAGCCCTTCCAATGTGGTGCCCTCCAGATGCTGTTGAACCACATCTCCCACCACCATTGGCCATGCTGGCTGAGGTTGATGGGAGTTGGGAGCCCAACCACATGTGGAAGTTGCCATGATGGTTATCCCTGCTCCAGGTTTTTTTGGATTTCAACTCACGTGCAAACATAAGAGCTTGCTGGATCAGGCCAGTGGGTCATCTAGTCCAGCATCCTGTTCTCATCATAGCCAACTTTCTGCGTGCGGAGCAGATGTTCTGCTTCACCCACTGAAATTCCTTAATAGCCCTACTCTGGCTAATAGCCCTACTCTGAACCAAGGGGGCAGAAGGCAGGGGAGGCAAGGCAAATTCTAGATAGACCCACCCAGAATAATACATACCAAATTGCTCTCGTTTCCAAGGTTGCTTATTTTGGTTGGCAACTGCAATTTACAGATGCAGCAACACAGCACTCCTCTTGCACAACCCAAATTTTACATATTTATGTTTCCACAGTCTCTCTCTCTCTCTTTTGCCTTTTCATTTCGTCTTTTTTTTTTTTTTTTTTGGTGTGGTCCCTTTAGGGTTTTGTTTTATTTTACTTTTAAAGTCTTAAGGAAAAGCCTACGCAACACTATTTAAATGAAGGCTGTGCGCGTAGGTAATGCCATTAATAATGCAGGCTTTGATTTCCGACCAGTCTCTTGTCTAACTTAGATGTTCAAGGAGAAAACTGGGTTTCTGCCACATTGGCAATGATAACAAGAGTTCTGAAGCTTACCAGGACGATAGAATAAGCATATCAACCTTTTCATCAAAATTGCTTCCCATGGGGAAAGCTGTCACTATGACCCTCACACAGCTCATCGCAAAGACAGAACGCTGCAGAGACCGATCTTGAACGTTCTTTGGCGTGCTATGAACCAAGCATGCAACTGATGCTCCTGCTGTCATGGGCAGGTTTAGGAACATTTTTTAATCCATTGTATAAAACCAAGGGACTCACAGGGCTGCTGGCAGACACCAGCATTCTTGGGCAGCTACCAAGGGCACAAAATCCCAGCAGAGCTCAGTGCTGTCACCTGCCCTCCAGCTTACCTACCCATCTCCTGGATTTGGGTATACCAAGTGGAAGGGCAGGGGGGCATCAGGAAGCTGATGTTTTTACCCTACCAGAAAGCCGCATGGTGACCCTGAGTTGGAGCACTGTCAAAGTGTACCCCCATTGCTACCTGTAGCTAGCTACCTGTACCTGCCTTTGGGTACCCACTGCATGAGGGAGGCTGGTGACTCCCAGAACTGAAGAGGTTGATCTGTTAGGGTAAGTGGGGCAGTATCCAGCCTGCCTTCTTTTTCACCGCCAGTCCAGAGGGTGGTACTGCCCATCAACTTCCTTGTCCTTACAGAACTCAGCAAGGAGGGAGATGTGACAAAACTAGAATAAGTTGGCTCTGCTTGTCGTTGGCTCTGCCTCCACATAGCGCTGTAATTGCATGGTGTGAATGTGGCCTATGACACCACTTTAAACAGTCATGGGTTTCCCCCAGAGCTGTAGTTTCCTAAGGATTCTGAGAGTTGTTAGGAGGCCCCCTAGCCCCCTCACAGAGCTACAGTTCCCTGGGAAGGAGGACTGATTGTAACAAATAAAATAAATAATACACCTAACTGGTCTGGAGCAGAATCTGATGAGAATTTAATTGGGGATAGTTTAATTAAAGATAAACTGATATAAAGTATCCTGCAAACTAACTGAGGAATTTCTCAGGATGCAAAATTGGCAGGCTTGATTTAAAATTCTAAATTTACATCTTTGCACTTAAGTTAGTATGTGCACGTTCATGTCTCTGGGCCTATGACCCAAGTCTTCCAAGTCTCTAGAGGTGCCATTTATGTGGAACTACTTTGGCTAGATTGTATCCTTCACCTTAGGGCCAGAGCCCATTCCTCCAGCACCCCAAGCTGTCTAGACAAAAGGCACCTTTGCTATCGAATGACTGAAACATCAAAAGCATACCGGGGCAAGAATAGAATGTGCCCATGCCTCTTGCTTGTCTGGATGAGGGACAGAGAGGTGTGTGAGAGTATATGTAGAAACTACTGTACAAAGGTAAAATTTACATTAGCAGCCCCACCCATCCTTGCTTCTGGCCCCACCCACCATTGGTACGTGGCCCCTAGAACATTTGCTGGAATGGAATGTGGCCCTTGGTTTTAAAAAAGGTTCCCAACACTTATAATGGAAATCCATGAAAGTCCTCCATTAGCAATGCGCCTTCAACTTGTAGAAATTAAAAGCATCATTCAGTCTACATGCATATACGCATGTATAGACTGATAGATATGGATTAGGTATAGATACAAAACCTTTCTTAGTGGAATGATATGCACTGTGGGTACACTAAGACATTTTCATTGGCTATAGGACTAGCTGCATTCCAAGATCTGACTTACAGAACAAGAAAAACCTGAACACTTGCAGACCATTTTTCTTTTAAAAAAATGTTATTATTTTTTCCAAAGCAGGATGGGGTGGGAAGGAAAAGTTTCCACGTAAAATGAACAGCTGGTCTCCAGGTCATCTATATGGGAGAGCTGGTGCTCCAGGTTAATTTTCAGCAGCCTTCATGGTTTTTATTATTATTATTATTTGCTTTTAACTCACAGACTAATTGTGGTTCCATAAAATGAAATGAAAAAAAAAACCCACTGTGAAGGGGAGACTGACTCTCCTCCAAATAAATGACATTTTTCTCTTTTCCTTCCACAGGAGAGGGGAAAAAAGAGTTGACTGGTGCTCATGCTTTGAGGTCTGGATATGATTGAGATGAAACATCTGTTAAAGCGGGGGGAGAGAATGTGAAGAGAAGCAAAAACTTGCCTCCCCCCACTAAAAATACATCTTTCCCCCCTCCTCCTCAGCAAACTTAAAACATGTGATGAAATTCAACTTTTAAAATATAACCCCGAAGCTACTTGAAAACTATAAAAGTCGCCTCAGAATCTGAGGCAAGTCAGAAATTCCACTGTTCACGCTGGGCTTTTATGAAGAGCAGACTTTAGGAGAGGGTGGGGGGGAAGGCTGTAATCTGTCTAGGTAACAAAGGCCACTTGTTCTGCCTGTGGAGCAAAAACTTTGGGTTTCTGCGGCTATTCCAAGCAGAAGTCGAGCCGAAAGCACACAATAGGCCCCTGGCTGCTCTCGCACTTTCAATCTGGGACAGCAAGCTGACCAAGGCAAGGTCCTCCCCCCATTTTTCTCTCTCTCCCTTCGCTTCCTCCTGCAATTGCTTCTGCCTATGTCTGTGCTTGGGTGTTTGTTATAGATTTGCCAAGACAATGGGGTTGTTGTGTCTGAAAACATTCGTCCATCCATCTCCCCGCCCCCACCCCGCCCCAAGGGGCTTCCAGAATTTAACAAACTTTATGAAAAGATAGCTTGGAAATTCCATTTCCTCGGGTGATTCTCCCTAACTGGGATACTTGCTTTCGAGCCAGAAGAGAGAAGGGAGGGACTGTTAGTTCTACACACAACACCCGGGGGGGGGGGGCGGCTTGACTCAGACATACAGTGCCATTGCCCCTGAACTTTCAAAGAAAAAGCAGTGGGTAGTGGAGTCAATAACTGGACCTTTGTGAAGATAGGGCATTCGGAATCAAGGGGCTTCCTATTGTGTTCTATGGAGCTGAAAGGCTGTGGAATCAGAACCACGGTTTTTGGACATTTTTCGAGGAAACTCGAAGTTTCTCAGGAGGCTACAAGAGGTTCCACCATGAAAACATTAGCTATGCCTTCCCAGAAGGACAGCCTGTCTACTGCTGCTTGTCCTTCCATCACAATGCAGAACTACAGGCTTATTGGGTGCATTTCATATCGAAAGATTCAGCAACCCATTTTGGCTTCTCCCAGTTTCTCATTGTTCCTATTTCAAGTTCAGTCCCCCATATTTCCACATCAGTTTGAGATATACGTATATATATATATTTAAGAAACAATCCTCATCAGCATTTTAGTGCAGATTTCTCTCAATATATGCATCTTTCACAAAGCAATTTCCCCCTAAAATATAAAGCACATTTGTAAGTCATTATCACTAATTCATGCATTTCAATGTACACTTTACCATAGCATACGCATTACTGGGCATGTTACTTGGCTGGAGAACTGAACTGCAAAAGCTGGGAAAATGTGAAACTTTCAGAGGGTAGTTGTGCTTATGTTGTGTTGTTGTTTGGTTGTGTTGCTTCAGAAAGGACGAATTAGATAGGTTTGCTTTTAAATGTGAACCGAATCGAATTTCTCAGACATCCCTACATTCCAGCGTGCAGCCAGTTTATCCAGGGCAACATGATTAAGATCAACATCCCTGGCCAATATCCATTGTGAACTGTGAGTCTTCCTGGGGATAGCATTCCACAAAAAGGATGCCGCAGCAGAGATCGCCCTCTCCCCAGTCACCATCCACCTCGCTTACTTACTTACTTTCTTTCTGTTGTTATTATTCTTACTAATATTGTGTTCAGTCCTTGAGAACCTTCCATATTAAACAATGCAAGATGAAAAGCTTGTGAAGTTTTTTTTGGCAAAGCGAGAAGGATCAACCAAGCCAACGTCTGGAGTCCCTGAAGCATTCTACGCTACCACACAGCTCTCCATGTGAACTGGAGTTCAGTTTCACTTACTAAATGAGCAGCTAGGAACAGAGGAACCTGCCTTACACTGAGTCAGACCACGGGTGCATCTCAGCACTGTTGACACTGACTAGCAGCTGCTTTCCGTGCTTTCGGGCAGCTGTCTTTTCTCATCCCTACCTGGCAACACCAGGGATTGAACCCAGGAGCTCTGGCACGCAATGCATGTGCTCTACCTCTGAGCTATGGCCCCAACTGGCATACTTTCCATTCTTTCATTACTGCTCCCTCTTTTTCCCCTGTTCTCTTTCTTTGTGGGGGTTTGAGAGAAGGGGTGGGAGGGAGGATCTTTTGTGGGGATTCTGTGGTCCTCCCAACTCCCAGTCGTTTATCAGGGAGTATGGGTGGTAGGTGGCGCTGTGGTCTAAACCACTAAGCCTCTTGGGCTTGCCGATCAGAAGGTCGGTGGTTCGAATCCCTGCGAAGGCGTGAGCTGCTGTTGCTCAGTCCCAGTTCCTGCCAACCTAGCAGTTCGAAAGCATGCCCCAAAAAAGTGCAAGTACAGAAATAGGTACCTCTCAGGCGGGAAGGTAAACGGCGTTTCCGTACGCTGCTCTGGTTTTGCCAGAAGCAGCTTAGTCATGCTGGCCACATGACCCAGAAAAAACTGTCTGCGGACAAACGCTGGCTCCCTCGGCCTGTAAAGCGAGATGAGCACCGCAACCCCAGAGTCGTCTGCAACTGGACTTAACTGTCAGTGGTCCTTTACCTTTTTTTATGGGTGTTTTAGTCCAACAACACTGGTTGAAGCCCCCACTTCTGGCTTAAACTCTGTTGGGATAGCATGATGTTCCGGGAGAAAGGGCAGCAGGAGAGAGAAGGCATCCATAACCAAAACTGTAGCAACTTTGTTATAAACCATTTATAACAAAAATCACACTTTCTTGACCATGACTCAAAAATGGGTACCGCTTTCAACAGCGCAGGCTAGAATTTTGATTCACTTTGCACAATATCAGTTATAAACAAGACCCTTCTAAACGCCACAGGGTGCGCAGGGAGGAGGATCAAGTAATAATCATTACTGGGCAATTAAAAGGAGAAAGGGGATCTTTGTTCCTCAAGCAGAATGAATTAAACCACTGACATTCGCCTTGTTTCCAAAGAGGCTGGCTTCAAAACACTTCACTGTCTTGAGCCCTTGCTGTAGTCACTGTTCACCCGCTGTGGTTGACCTTGAGCAGAGTTTGTCTCTCTCTCTCTCTCTCTTTGCTCAACACATTCAGCAACAGGCAGCCTTCTTTACCAATTCAGACAGTTTGTCCAATTGCCCAACAACTGCCGACTCTGACTGGCAGTGGCTCTCCAGAGTCCCAAGCGGAGACAGGTCTTCTCCACCCACTCACCTCCTGATCCTTTCAAGTAAGGATGCCAGAGATTGACACAGGAACTTCCCAAATGCTGTGTGTGTGTGTGTGTGTGTGTGTGTGTGTGTGTGTAATACCTATATGCAGCTATATCATTCTATTTCAGAATAAAAACAATAAAAACCCACATAAAAATATTAAAATTGGAAACCATCAACTATCAATTATGGGATGGCCCTGCAGAGGCAATTCCCCTTCCCAAGGAACTCTGGGATTTGTTGCCCTTTGAGGGGAATAGGGAACCCCTTTCAACTCTCAGCACCTTTGACAAACTACAGTTCCTAGGATTATTTGGAGGAAGGCATGACTGTTTAAAGTGGCATGATAATGCTCCAAATGCATGATGCAGAAGTGGCCCGAGTCACTGTCAGATGGCGGTGAAACACTTTCAGTCTGACATTTTTTGAAGAAGGAGGAAAAAAATCCAGCAGGCCAAATCATTTTGAAGCAGCAGCTTGGGAGATTTAAATTACCAATCCTTGTCAAGGGAATGGTTCGAACTCTCTTATACACACAAGGGTATACCTTCCTTGCCACTCCCACCCCGTAGAGCGCATGGCAACACAAGACTTTCCTCTCATCTGCTGGTGACCAACCTGCTTCTTACAATTTCCTGGATCGTTACACAACCGCAGGAAGCCGTCTGCTAAGCCCTACCAGTCTCGTGTTTCTTTGGCGATTTTCATCCTGCCAGCCAAGCTAAACAGTTTCAACTTGGCACCCAGCTGTAGCTCCAACAGCAGCAGCAGCAGCCCACTCCTGGCCAAACCGTTGTTTCATGGTACCTTTCCCATTTGCCAGCTTATCAGTTTCCAGCTCAGGTGGCGCTTGGGTCCTTTTGGCACGTATAAAACATCACTTGGGTTTAGGGGAACCTCAGGCTCACATGCCCAACAAAGCAGTCTCTGCTTTTTCATCTGGCTCCCTGCAGTCCCCACCCCCCCAATCAATGGCCCCTGGAAATCTGGCTCGAACTCATCTGGCCTCAAGCCCAATCTCTGTGGGCTGCATCAGCCAAGTTTGGGGTTCCACAGGAGGCTGGCAGGTCCAGGATGAAGGGGGATTCCAGCCAGAGGCCAAGGCAACGTGTGAGAAAGAAAGGGAGGGAGGACATTCCACAGAACAACTTGCTTCCGTGAAGTTGCTCTGTGCAACTTCCAAAAGCAGATGCCAGCAGAGGAAAGGTGGCACATACAGCAAAGTGAGGATATGCATCAGAGGGCACATACGTACAATGCATTATGCATATGTACGGATCTGGCTGCAGGTGAGGGGATGTGGCCCTGTAGGAAGAAGGGAAAAGGTTTTCAGGGCTCCTGCCAGTAGGCTGGTGGTGAGAGCCCAGAAGAGGCGAGGCACAGCGATCTGACCAGCTGCTCAGTGAGACGATTTGCTGAAAAGCTGACTTGGATAGGATGGTTTTTATAAGCCCTGGAGAGCTGCTGCTAGTCTGTGTAGATCAGCCTTTCTCAACCTTGGGTCTCCATATGTTGTTGGACTACAACTCCCATCATCTCTGGCCACTGCTCCTGCTAGCTAGGGATGATGGGAGTTGTAGCCCAACAACATCTGGGGACCCAAGGTTGGGAACGGCTGGTGCAGACAGTACTGATCTAGATGGACCAATGGTTCAGTATAAGGCAGCTCCCTCTATCCTTATCTATTAATCGAGAGCCCTCCTTTCCCAGGCTTTTCCATTTCTCTCTCGCTTTGTCCCTCTCTCCTGCCTTCCTACTGCTCCCCTTCACAATTGTCCTCTGTCTCCCATTTCATCCCATTCCTCTCTGGCTACTTCCTCCTGGCTTTCTACTCCTGCATCTGGCCATCTCAGGCCATCTTCCTATTTCCCAGGAGATCCCACAGCCACCCATGGATGATGTCACTTCCAGGTGCCAGGAAGGGGTTCCATCTTGGTTCAAGTCTGGGGCTGTTCTCAGGCTACAGGCTGCAGAGACTGGGTCACTGTGCACAGGAGGATTTCAGCATGTAGAAGCTGCCACACCAGCTGAAATGTCCTTTGCATTTACAGCTTCCCATTCTGAGCAGCTGCCAAAAGAGATTTATTTACTTTTGAAGAAGAGCAAGATGGTCAACTGTATCCACCAGTGGCCAGTATTAATCTCTGGTTTTTATTTATTTTTATTTTTTGCTTAACTTTAGCATGCCCTGTGTGAAAAATTCATTTGTCCCAGATTTAGAGAGACTTGGGAAGCCAATAAATCAAAGGCAGGCAAAGGCTGAAATGGGCAGCATTGGTCAACGGTTTCTGCCTGCCTGCCTGCCTGCCGCTTGGTAAACAGAAGCGCTCCAGTTGTGTCCTAGCCTCTTGTCAAGCATCAACACTGAGTCAACAACCCGCTCTTGTGGCTTAAGGCTTTTGATGTTTACTTTGTTCTTTCCACAGTTCAAAAGAAAAGCACTAATGCACCAGTCCTCTTACCAAATACTATCTTAATCCAAGAATCCAGAGCCTTTTGCTGTTGACCAGTTAAGTCTGTTAAGAAGAAAAGGATTTGATCAAGCTTTACATAACAACCCAGAAGTCAAATCCAGCTTCTTTTTTGGACCGGATCAGACGGCTCTTTTTATCTTTGCTGCTCAGATGCCTTGTTAATAACAAAGGGGTGAAGGGAGGGGTGGTAATGACACTGACAATGTGGAAACAAAAGCAAGGGATTCAATTATTTCCCTGTTTATTGCTTTGCCTTTTGGTCCCAACTTCGGTGCAATCAATGCTATGAAGGTTCCCAAAGCTGGGAAGCTGCAAATTCAATCAACTGCTATTTGTTTTAGTATGAGTGTTGGGGCTTTGGCACAGATCAGTGACATCAGACCAACAAAAGGCTACACAGTACTATTCTACTAACATGTGTCACAGTGCTACCAGGAAACCATCACAGACCATTGGTTCGCAAGAGAAGGAAAGTGAAGAGAAGGAAAGTAATGGTCCTGGGGGGCTGTGACTAAAGCTCATCCTTGATACGGGACTAGGCACTAGCTGCAGAAAGCTGAAATCTGAGTCCCAGAAGGAATAGAACAGGCGTTGTTGAATAGAGCGCTGGGACAGATGCACAGGTAGGTCAATCCTCTTTTAAAGCCATCCAAGTTGTTGGCCATCACTACAACTTGTGGCAGCAAACTCCACAATTTAACTATGTGCTGTGTGAAGCACTTCCTTTTGTCTGTCCTGAATCTTCCAACATTCAGCTTCATTGAAAGCCCGTAAGTTCCAGCGTTATGAGAGAGTAGGGGGGAACTTTCCTCTTTTCCAGTTCCTCCACACCCCTGCACAGTTTTATACCCCTCCATCACCTCTTCTCCAAACAAAAAAGACCCAAATGTTGTAACCTCCCACCAGCCATAGCCACATAAGAAGAGCTTGCTGGATCAGGCCAATGACCCATCTAGTCCAGCATCTTGTTCTCCCAGCAGCCAACCAGTTGCCTATGGAAGCCTGCAAGCACAACCTAAGCACAAGAGCACCCTCTCCTTCTGTGGCTTCCATCAACTGGTATTCAGAAGCATTTCTGCCTCCAACAGTGCAGGTAGAGCTAGCCTTATCTTCCGTGAATTTGTCTAATTCTCTTCAAATGCCATCCAAGTTGGTAACCCTTACCTCTTGTGGGAGTGATGCTGGTAGATTATTCCTTGCTGGAATAACTGTGGGTGGGCTTGTGGAACATCAAAGCATTACTTCATAGAGGAACCAATTCAAACAGAAAGAACAAGGAAGCCACAAGAAAGGAACCATCTACTTGCCTTGCAACTGCAAGAGAATCCAGCGAGGGAAAACACTTCTCTGCATGAAAAGGCCACAGCTTTCAGCAATGTCCATCAGACTTCTTGTACATAAGCAATACATTGCCTAACAGAGAAGATTGCTGGCAACCTAGTTTGATGATTTCGGGTGTTGCATATTACGTTAGACTTAAGGGGGCTTTTTCACTGCGCCTTCTATAATGCCACTGCTCAAGGCCATACAGTGATTTAGATATTCAAGGCTGGTGTTTCATACCATAAAGGTGCATGGAACTTTGCACCGCAGTGTTGTTCCACATACCCCTTTTAACAGGCTTCTTTCTGCTTGTAATTGCCCCCTCTTATAGCAAACTCAGGTGCTGAGTGCTGACAGCTTTTTAGCCCAATTGGGCAGTTGATAAACAGGAGGGAGGTATCAGTACATTCGGGAGAAGCTTTAGGATGGCAGGAAGTGCAAAAAAATCCACAACACATTTTAAAAACCAAAGAAAAGAAAGAAAGAAAGAAAGAAAGAAAGAAAGAAAGAAAGAAAGAAAGAAAGAAAGAAAGAAATCCTGCCAAAAAGTGTGTCAAACCATCTGCATGCTCAACCACCACAAAAGGTACACTGGGATGTTTCTCTTTAGGGTGTAGTTTTTTGTTTTTGTTTTTTGTTTGTTTGTTTTACAAAATAGGGGGGGGGGAATAGCAAAATTCCTTGATAGGATAAAATGACTGCTGGAACCTTGACCTGGAACAATCCTTCTGAGGAAGATACTCAGCAACATTTTTGTTGTTGTTACAATTTGTTCTTACTGTTGACTATAGACACATCTGCACCATATATTTAAAGCACTATGATACCATTTTAACAGTCATGGCATCCCTCCAAAGGACCCTGGGAACTGCTAAGGGTGCTGAGAGTTGGTAGGGCACTCTTATTCCCTTCACAGAGCTCCACTTTCCAGAGTTCCCTGACAAAAGGGACTGGCTGTTAAATTAAGGTTACCAGATTTTTTTCAATGAATCCAGGGACACTTTTCAACTTGGATGGATACAAAATGGATTTTGTATGGGGACCGGTTTGTAAATCCGGGGACTGTCCCCGGGAAATGGGGACGTCTGGTAACCTTATGTTAAATCACTCTCAGGGCTGTTGCTCTGAGAGGCAAATTGAGGCCTCCTAACAACTCTCAATGCCCTTAATAGACTACAGCTCCCAGAATTCTTTGGGAGAAGCCACGACCATTAAAGTTTTATAATAGTGCGTTAGACTTATGGTTGCGGATGTGACCTACATCTTTGATCGGACATATACCAGTGGTTCTTACAAGAAGCAAAACTCCAGGCCTTAGGACTCTTGAAGGGACTCTCTGCAATTAAGGCCACACAAACCTTTCACTGGCTGACCAAGGAAACTTCAGGAGGATGTTTGGTTTACCCACCAGCCTATACAGATACATGCCTATACACACATCTCTTGAATATGCACAGAACAAGTCTCCTTTGCTTTTTCTTAAAATGTAATCATAGTAATTTATATATTTTAAAAAGGTACCTTCCAGGTGAAAGTGTTCATTTTCAATTGCCTCCCTGTAAACTTCACCAGCTGCATCCTGTAAAAAATGTAAATAAAACAACAAAGGGGAGCTATTAGCAGATGAACGAATATGCAAGACGGCTATTCTTTTAAGTTGCACAACAATTTTTCTAGATTACATTAATCTGGAAATACGTGCCAAAATTGCATCCGAGGAGATGGAGCACACATCCAGCTCAGTACAATTCTGGAAACTGCTCTGCAGTTCACCAACTGGTCCTGAGTCCAGTCAAAACTGCACCATATATTTAAAGCCCATGGCTTCCCGCCAGACAATCCTCGGAACTGTAGTTTGTTAAGGGTGCTGGGAATTGTAGTTCTGTGAGAAGTAAACTACAGTTCCTAGGATCCTTTTGGGGGTAGCGGGGTAGCAGGATGCTTCCAATATGCTTTAGATGTATGGAACAGATGTGACCCCAGATAATGCATGTTACCCATAAACACCAGATGTCAGCCATGTCATTCCAGGTCCTTGACTGACTTGCATAGATGTCATCATAAAGGCCTATACTAAACATGGCATCTTTTGCGCAACTGTTATTATTAATAACAATAATAATTTCATTTATGAATCACTTGCCATAAGGCACCCCAAAGCAATTTACAATAAAAACATACATAAAACAGCTCCATGTATAATAACAGTTTTTAAAAATGCATTTATAAAACCAAACACATGGTTTAAAACGACAACGCCACACACACAAGGTTGTGGAATTCCCTCCCCACAGTTAAGCATTCTAGCACATGAGTAGGCAAAATAAGCCCAATCGCCTTCTAAATTCGGCCCGCAGATGGTCCAGGAATCAGCGTGTTTTTACATGACTAGAATGTGTGTTTTTATTTAAAATGCATCTCTGGATTATTTGTGGGGCATAGGAATTTGTTCATCCCCCCCAAAAAAAAATATAGTTCAGCCCCCCATAAGGTCTGAGAGACAGTGGACCAGCCCCCTGCTGAAAAAGTTTGCTGACCCCTGATCTAGCACCTTCATTATACAGCTTTCATTGAATGCTAAAGACACTTTACCTTGGCCTTTGATACTTGAGACATAGGCTCCATCCAAGCCATCCATTTAAAGCAGTATCATACCACTTTAGACAGCCATGGCTTTCTCCAAAGAATCTTGGGAAGTGTAGTTTGTTAAGGCGGCTGGGAGTTGTTATGAGAGTCTCAATTCCTCTCGAGGAGCTACAGATCCCAGAATTCCCCGTGAAGAGGGATTTTTTAAACCACTCTGGAAATTGTAGCTCTGCAAGGGGAATAAGGGTCCCTCAACAACTCATGGCACCATTAACAAACTACAGCTACCAGGATCCTTTGGGAGAAGCTGTGACTGTTTAAGTTGGCATCACAGTGCTTTAAATGTATAGTATGAATGTGGCTACAGGATAGATATGGATTGTGGCTAATACTGAGGGTGCTGAGAGTTGTAAGCAGACCTCTACCCTACTCACAGAGCTGAAATTCCCAGAGTTCCCTGGGAAGATTTATTGTTAAATCACCCTTATCAAACTGCACTTCCCACGATTTGGGGAAAGCAATTAACTGTTTAAAGTGGTAAGATACAGCTTTAAATGCATAGTGCAGATGAGGTCTCATTACTTCACACTTCACAATTTCTAGGAACACACCCAACATGAAGAACCATGCTAATTAAAACCACTGTTTATAGCATACTATTATAAGACTCCATTTGAAATAGTAATAATAATGCAAACAGCTCATCTGCACTTCTCCATACAACTAATATGCCAATTTAAGCAATGTGTTTTTAACCATCACATGGTTTTTATGTACTTTTAAAAAAAAACAACAACCACAGAGCTCTTGCTTATCACGTTTTGCATTGCTTTAAGTTCATGTAGGTAGCAAGCTCATAATTATTGACAATTCAGACTTTTTGTATTTATTCATTTCCCCCCTCCCCCCCCATCCTCAGATGATTTTTTATAACCACAACTTCCAAGCAGTGGTTTGACTGACTTTGCAAGAGCAGCAATGCATGTATATTAGTGGCCCACTAACTGAATACCCTCCCCCCTAAAAAGACCGTGGCAGCCTTTGTAAATTTCAGTGACACAGCTAGACAGCTAGAAGTCATCAGCTGTCAATTAAATTTGCTCCTTCATGCCAGTCTGATTATGGCATGCATTATCTCTGATAGACAGACATTTATTTAATAGGGCTGTGCGGGCAGCCAGACAATATATGCTACTATTATGCTAAGAACCATAAGGAGGAAATGTTTATTTATTAATGGAGGAGGAAGCTGCATGGGCCCATATGCTGCCATTGATAAATTAACCCGGCACCCTCTTTATGAAGATGCACCAAGGCCCGGATCCAGAGGGAAACAAGTTGCACTAAGGTTCCATCAAAACTAATGGGGCTTAGGCTGCAGTGCTATTCGCCTGGGAATGATAAGCCCCTGTGAACTCACTGATTCTGAATAGACATGTATTAGGTTACACTGACAAACTTAAATTTCCCTGAATCAGGGCCCTTAGGCAACACTAGGAAGCTGCCACCCACAACACTATTCTGCAACATTCTGAAGTAAAAGGCAAGGTAATTTCTGCACGACCCACCTGTCCTCAGCCTTTTAAAAAGAAGACTATATTATGATTATTACCCTTGATTTATTAATTGTCATCTAAAGCACCATCTCAAGGTGATTTTTCACATAAGATAATCAAAAACAGGAATCAGGGCCCTCTCTCCACTGAGCTGGGAGGGCGGAAGAGACCAAGAGGATTGGGGCAGGCTTCCGGGTCGCCCCACCTGTTAAAAGCAAGCTAGCAGAAGAGGGGGAGCAGTACGAGGGCAAGAGACAGATGTTCTGCCTACACTGGACGCAGCCAGAAGCAAACAGTGCTGGCATTGATCAAAGAGCCCTAGTGGAATGGAGCCAGAGCTGAAATGCTCGTGGCAAGAGGCCTGGCCAAGGAATGGAAGGCAGGCCAGCGAGACTGGAGGGGAGTCCAAAACAACTGGGTACTACAGGTACCTGCCGGGGGGGGGGTAGGAATCACACCTGGAGAGTCACACAGAGAAGGTCAATATTTGGCTATTGCCCAAGTGAAGACTAGTAGAATTTGCAGATTTGCCAGACCAGGGGTGGGGTGGGGAAACAGATGAAGTGGAGACTGGGTGGGTAGAGCAACAGTAGAACTTGAGAGGATAACACAACTGCTTATCTAGGCTTCTCTTGGCAGCATTAAGTGACTGGCCACAATGTGCAGAACACGTTAGTTCTAATCTTGGTCAGACCCGGCAGGTGCGATCTATTCTCACATCATACTGTTGGTAGGCTGCAAGGATATATCCTGTTCCCTTCGCCCCTGTAAGGGGACAAGCCCTTTGCAACTGCTGTTTAGCCCTGGTTCCCCCCTCCCTTGCAACGAAACACAGGTGTGCAACCTCCATGGGGCAGGATAACATTGCTCCATAAATCTGTCAGCAGAGGGTGCTGGTTGAACAGATGGCTTTGCATTCCACAGGCAGCAATATCCGCCCTCCCTTTCTCCCACTCCTGGAGTTCCTGTCCCCAATCTGCAAGCCCAGGTATGTCAACACCCTCCTTTCCAGAGCAGCTCAGGATTTCAATGGGACAGGAAGCTGCACAGGGGGTGGGGTGGGGGGAGTAGAGAAGGAGGGAATATAACCCCCCTCCACGCACAAAAATCTCGACATCATCAGCTTGTTCGACCCATCCAGACCAAGAGTGATCCCAGCATGAAATAGGAACATCAATAACTTAAAAAGACATAGAGTATTTCCCCCCTCTCCTACCCCTCCCCTCCTACGTTCAGAAATATGCAAGGCAGCTGCCCTGAGCCGGTGGGAGAGAAAGCTGAGACGAAAAGGATGGAGAAGACAAAAGCTATACTGGCACATAAGCTTGAAAGGAGCTAAACAGCCACGCTTGAATTCCAGATTTCACTACTATGGTGTTTTGTTTTGTTTTTTTACAGACAAGACACTATTGAGGAAGGGCCAGAGTATCAGCTTTGCATGCAGAAAGTCCCAGGTTTAATCCCTGGCATCCCCAGGGTAGGGCTGGGAAAGACATCTGGTCTGAAGCTTTGGAGAGCCACTGGCCCACATGTCCTGCTGACATGTTCTCTGAATATCAGCTGGGGGGCAGGATCATACTTCTCACCACCTCCCACACTTGTGGCCTACCTCTTCCTTCTCCCCCACTGCCCACCCCCTGCCCCCTTCAGTGTGCTGGGGCTTCCCCAGACTGCCTCAGGTGGTGGTGGGGTGGCAGCAGGGGGTGAAGGAGGAGATGGGGGGCAGTGGAGGGGCAGCCTTTTCTGTTTTGCCCTGACTGCCTCCAAACACCTGCCACAAACATTTGAAGCCCTCTTTTATAACATCTAAAAGTGAAAGTTACAGCAATGGGTCTGGTCAATGTCTGATCAGGGTACCATGAGTTTCACAGAAGGCAAATGGCATAGAAACTACGTAAATAATTACATAGCAAGCTACCTTGTACCTAGCTAGTCTGCTTAGCTCAGTATTGTTTACACCAACTGCCAGCATCTCTGCAGCATTTCTGACAAGGTTTTCTCTCAACTCTAACTGGAGACCCCAGGGCATTCTGGGACATTTTTCATGCAAAGCAGATGCTCTACCCATTAGCTACAGCCCTTGGGTGGAATGAATCATTCCACCAGGAGATATTGAAAGGAGATCACAGGTTTTTTGACAAGTTGTGAACCCCCATTTTCTAGTTACAACAAGCGTGCATTACTGGGACAAATGTTACAGCAGAGTTGAGCCAGAGGCAACAATCTGAGACGAGACAGGGATGGTGTCAGAGAATTAGTGCCAGGAATCAAGACCAAAGGGCAAAGCAAGATGCAGGATCCGGGAGCAAGCTTACAAGTCTGGACCAAAGGACATGGAAGGGATGAGGAATCTAGTACCTTCCAGATGTTGCCAGGCTATAACTCCCAGCATCCTCAACAAAGTGGCCATGCCAACGTTCTCTGGAAAGCCACAGGTTCCTCAATGCCCAGGAAGACTTAAGTGAACCAGGAAGCTCTTTTATAATTCTTCCTGCCCTGAAAGATCCAATGGCCAGCCTGGACTGGTGGGCTCAGAAAACAGTTTGAAGGGCAATGCATCAACCTGAAATCCAGTGACTTACAATGAAGGGCAGCTGCACACAGATCCAAAGGCTATCACGTGGCTCCCTTGTCGGGCAAAGTGCCACCATGTGGCATTCCCAGGCAGGTGCTCCAGTGCCAAGGGTTGCTACTGATATTTCCCTACTCCCCATCTTTACACAAATAATTAAATCTGGATCACCTAAAGCTGGCCACCTTTCTGGGAAATTATGATGTGTCCCAGAGACACTACATAAGAACATAAGAAGAGCCTGCTGGATCAGGCCAATGGCACATCCAGTCCAGCATCCTGTTCTCACAATGGTCAACCAGACACTTCAATTTAAAGCCCGCAAGCAGGACCTGAGCAAACAAGCACTCTCCACTCCTGCAATTTCTAGCAAATGGTATTAAGAAGCATTACTGCCGCTGACCGTGGAGGCCGAACATACAGCAAGCATTGCGGCTCTAGTAGCCATTGATTTTGCCCAGTCCTCTTCTAAAGCCATCCAAATTGGCAGCCATCATTGCCTCCTGTGAAAGTGAGTTCCAGGGTTTAACTATGCCCTGAATGAGGAAGTACTTTCTTTTATCTGTCCTGGATCTTCCAGCATTCAGCTTCACTGTGTGGAAATTAAAATGGCAGCTGTCCAATGCCAGTCAGAGGAGAAAAGCCAATGGAAATGTCTGCCAAGATAGACCATGGCTACCAGGAGGAGATGGAGGAGGAGGTCAACAGTGAAATTCCAGCATGATGGCCCACTGGAGGGACACAGAGGGCTCCAGCAGACCTGAAGGCAGCCCTGGTCAAGATGTTCAGTTGGGTTAAAACTTCCATGTATGAATGCCTAAACAACATAGAGTGTTCTATAGAAGCTCTCTTGTTCAGCTGGCCCCCTTCAAAATTAAGGGACTCTTATTTCTGCTAGAGCATTCCTGGAGCAACTGCATTGTGTCAGGCTTCCTCTTAAAAGATTCTCTAAAGTTCTTTCAAGCCAGCAATTCAGCACGCGCGCGCGCACACACACACACAGAGAGAGAGAGAGAGCGCTTTTCAATACAAGGACTGGTCTGCTATCTGCATTTTCTTAAAAGGAACCACATTAAAACACAAAAAAAGTTTAGCCGATCCCAACTCCCCACCCTCAGACTTTGAAACCAAGACTTCCTACTAGAGAATTTAATATCTTTGCTCCTGCTCTCCACCCCGGTCCCCCCTCCACCACCAGCCCTGTTTTCTGCATCTCTGCTCTCTTAAAAGCTAACAGATGTTAATGCCATGAAGTTTCAAAGAAGAAGGGGAGGGGGGAAACCATGCCCACATAACTCATTACAACTAATATATTCCAAGAATTTATGTAGTTCAGGGAACATGTGAGGTACTGGGGTGGAGAGCGGGGAGAAAGGCCAAATGTTTGCACAGAATATAACCCCTGTAAGTAAATACATGCATATGCTTTACCCTTACCATCAGGATGGGGAACTAGTGGCCCTCCATATATTGTTGGAGTCTGGCTACTTTCACACCATTCATCAGGGCCAGCACCTGAGCAGTACCACAAAAGGCTTTCCCCCCCCCCCCCTCCGTCAGGGAAGAATGGGTGAGTAAAGTCTTATATCGGGAACAAGGGAGGGAGGAGACCAGCAATGCCTCCTATTCACCAAGAGGCTGCTGCAGAGCTGGCATTGTGTGGGGGCTGCCAAGGAGGCGGCAGATCCAGTCTCCAAGGAGAACACCACAGTTGCTGCCGCCACCATGGAAGCAGAAGAGGGTGAAGCTGGATTCACTGGAGGCTGGATCTGCTGCCCCTGTGGACCTTCCCACCTCACCTTGCCCACCCTGGGCCCGCCGTGCCATCCATGTAAAGCTCTGCACCACACACACACACACACACACACACACTATGCTACCACTCATATTCCAAGTTATTTAACCTGTAATTAAAACTATTGCACTCGGGTTCCATACTTGCGATCCGCTGACAAAGACTCAAATTGCATGAGAGTTGACAAAATCCTCACTGACTAACAGTGGTTAAAGACTGTTGAGAAGAAAGTAATCTGTGTTAAGATAGGTTAAGTACGTGCCTCGCACAACGTAGTTCTCAAAATCTCTCTCTTCACCCCCTCAGTAATTTAATTACGCCATTTAAAGGTTCACTTTTGTTCTGTTACTTAACTGGGAGTAAGCCACACTGAACACAATGGGACTCACTTCTGAGTAAATGCACAAAGGATTGCATATCAAAAGGTGCATTCAGACACAGAGAGCCGCTTTATATTGAGTCAGACCATTGGCCTATCTACCTCAGCACTGTGTACACTGGCTGGCAGTCACCCTCCAGCATTTCAGGCAAAAGAATTCTCCCAGCGCTACCTGGAGACGCCAGGGATTGAACCTGCAGCCTCCTGAATGCAAGGCTGATGCTGTGTCACTATGTCATGACACTTCTTACTGTTGGAGTTGATGGCCTGCAATACTCACTCTAACTCTATGAATTGTTCTCTCTCCTTGTAGAGAGTTTTGAGGCACTTGGAAGAAAGGTTCTTGCCACTTCTGAGCATCTCCCAGCCCTGGTCCAATCCACTTTTTTAAGACCTCTGCATGTGGCCAAAGAAGACAGGAAATGTCAGGGTGACTGCAGCCCCAAACAAAGGCCAACAACAGCTAAAACTCGTGGAGCTGCTGTCACTAGTAAAAAAAATAAAATAGAACTGAAGTAAGACTCGCAGAGAATGCTGGTGCTTTTAAAAAATGGACAGCAGCAGTCTGCTTTTCTGTTTGGTCCAAAACCAGTCCCAGAAATCACCAAGAGCTGCTGACAGGGCTTTAGGGGGTAGGGAGAAGAAAAATAAAGATTACATCAGTTTCCCAGTGGGGGGTATCAAACTGCATGGCCGGGCAGAACTTTCATCCTTTTCTTCCTGTTCAGACGCTGGCCAATCTGCCCTTGAAATCGGTGGGAGGCTTGCCTGTGCGAGGTCTGCAAGATCAAGACATCTCTGATCACAGAGTTTGAAACAGTAGGGTTCTGCATCTCGCACCACCTCGATCAGCAGCATCCTTCAGACTTGGCGCCTGTCCTATATTTGTACAGATATAAAAGACCCAAATAAAAGTGTTGGGGGAGGCAGGAAAGAGAGAAAACTAATTACAGGCCAAGCTCTGCCCCACTGATGCCTCTCCACAATCACAAAGCATCCATCTTAGCCATTAAGGCCATAGCAGGAAGAGTGGTGGTCAAAGGAACATGTGGGCAAAAGGCATCTAAAGGCTATTCCGTATAAACTGTCTATCAACGGATCTTAATATCTCACCAACTCGTAGCAGCTGAAGCAACCCTCTTTCTCTCTGCCCAATGCACAAATACTCCTGCTTAAAGTTGAGGAGGCGGAACAAGCTTCCTGGGTTGAAATTTGAGACATCAAAATGCATTCAGTGCTTTCTTTTTTCCTTATTTTTTACAAGAAATGTCACAGAAATTTTGAAGTATCTAATAAGAGACCAGGTCAACACCAACTGCCAAGTCTGTAAGTAAAGTTCATCTAAGCGGTAACAGGGCCACTTCTCCACTCTTGTTGATGACTGTTTCATCTGTCGTTTTGAGTGAAGAATGACATAGGAGCACCAAAAAGCAGGAATAATCTCATACTACACCACCACCACGAACCACTGCTTGGAAACTTATGGTCCGATTATGGAAATGTGGTGCGTTATTTGATACATTAGGTATGAGATGGGAAAATTTGCGGCCAATCAGATACTTAACTCTCATCAGCCCCAGTCAGCATGGTCAATGGTGTGGTAGATAATGGGAGTTGTGGTCCAGCAACATCAAAGAGGCTACAAAGTTCCACATTCTGGCTTTAGATCAATGTTCCCCAAAGTGTGGTGATAAGCACACCCCTTTCTGGATTTCCTTCCCTTTGATGAGTTTGCTCCTTGCCTAAGAGGGAAGCATTATCTTGACATAGGACGCTCCATATATTCCTGTGTATTTTTAATTTTGTTGTCAATATTTGTTTTAATATTGAATTTTAAAATGTGACATCAGGACATCTCATGTGACATCAGGACATCCATTTTTATAAAAGGTTGACATCAAGTACCATAAAGTTTCTGAATGTGGAATATAATCCTTTCAGAAACAGCATTTCGCTATTTAGTGCTTGAATTTTATTTTTATTTTTAATTAAGGATTCTCTTAAGTTTACAAAAGTACATGCATTCTCTCTTTTCTCAGGTTGCAAAGGCTTTTTTTAAAAATGCTTGTTCTTTGATTGGATAATTTATTGCTTGTTTTTTGAGTGGGGCTCACTTTGGAAGTAATCCTGTGACTGGAAACTGTCAACCAGTTGCAATCACAATTATAAACAGGGAAACTGTTATATGACGATATATATTCATTACATCAACCATCCAGCAAGTATCCATACCGAGTTCTCCTGTTCTTTTTGGTGAATTTGTGTGCATGTCTCAAAGGGCTTCAAGCTTTAGCTGGTTGAACAGATTAATCAACTAAAGCTACAGTTGATTAATTGGTGGATACCAGTTTTTATCAGTGAGGCAGTGAGTTGAGGACATGCTTGTCTCTCTATTTTGCTTTTCCGCCCCCCCCCCCGGTAATTAATTATACATAGAGGCCGTGCTACGAAAAAGCACCCATTCCTTCTACCAAAGAACAGCCACTTTTATTTATTCAGTTCCAAGCCAGGATAGATTTCTTTCAGTACCTCCTCAAAAAGCTCTAAAAATAAGGTCAGGCCACGTCCGTGCATATTTTATTCAAATTCAATTGATCGGTTAACAAACTGACTAAAAATCCTTTAATTATAAAGTGTCACTTTTGTTGAGGAACGTACATCAGAAACTCCACTCTCCTCAGAAGAGCTGAAGATGCAGTGTTGTTTCTCAGAACTGAGGATGAGAAGAATAAAAAAATGGACTTTCCTTCAGGCGATTTAAAATCTTTCAAGCACCACAACACATGGTCCTTGCTCTCATCTCTGTTTGCATCATTGACGCCTTTTCAGCATGTTGGGGGGGGGGGGGTTAGGAGGAACCAATGGGTCAGCTCAGGTAGTTTACCGCTTAATGATACAACCAAACATAAGGCTTGCTTTTCAAATTTGCTGGGTTTCGTATATAAGGAGCCACCCCCATACCTTTCGGACAGCAATGGCCTAAAGCAGGCATAGGTAACCTCAGCCCTCCATATGTTTTGGGACTACAATTCCCATCATCCCTGACCACTGGTCCTGTTAGCTAGGGATCATGGGAGTTGTAGTCCCAAAAAACATCTGTAGGGCTGAGGTTGCCTATGCCTGGCCTAAAGCATCTAGAGGTCCACCTAATTAGGGAAGGCTGGTTTATGCTGACAGACAATGGTGTTCCAGGGTTTCAGAGAGGGATATTCCTAAGCCTAGTTGGGAGATGCTGGGAATGGAACGTGGGACCCTCTGCATGTGAAGCAAATGCCCTGCCACTGAGCTACGGGCATTGCTACGTAGCCAGTGCTCTGGATGGCGGCAGCACAGCAAAAAGCCAAAAGATAATGAGGATGCTAAGCATGGAAAGAGGCTGGTGCACTGGAGGCAGGAGGACAAGAAGAGAAGCAACTGGAGGAGCCAAACAGGTATATCCAATGAGATTCTTCCAGTTAGGATAGCACAGAAGGAGACAATGGGAGGAAAGTTTTTGGGGCCGCAGTGCAAATTTCATGAAGTTTGAGAAACGCTGTTCCTACTCATCGCTTCCCTAAATGCGAGCGAGCGCCAACAACACTTCCCGACATCAAAGTGGCGACATTTAACTTCACTTGAAAAGTCTTCACGTTCCTGAACAAACACAACATTAAGAGCCCCGCCCTTAAAGGAAGATGAAAGGAGCCAATCTCCTCTTTAAATTATCAAGGAAGTCGGCGCCTTGACTCCCTTTTTCATTGGGAAGTTGGGGAAGGGGGGGGGGTAGGGCCTGACTTCAATCAGTTTGTATAAACCAGCTTTTGTTTTTCCTTTTACCCAAATGACTTCGCTCTTAAGGATTTATTGTAACTGGATTGCTTTGCTGCCCAGCAGGGAGCTGTAGCACTAAGCAAAGCTGAGCAACACAGTAGGGTTTTCCCCCCTCTTCTTCGTCTTCTTCTCCTGCCGCTGATTGAATTTCTACACTCTCAGCTCTTCGGAAATGTTTGCTCGAGTATGAGCTGTCAGAGGGAAATTGTGAGCAGTTGATTTTCTCTCAGCTAAAGCTAAGCAGGGGGTTCTATATGCAGCCAGCAATGTGGAGAATTGAGGAGGGGCTTGGAGGGGGGCAGGAGAAGGGGAGAGGATCAATCAAGTTGCTGAAAGGAGGTGGGAGGGAGGAGGACAGCCACAAAAAGTAAAACAAAATAAGTAGGGCGCAAAGTGGAAAGAAAGGAAAACTAATTTCCTTGGATATGAAACCTGGAAAGGATCAACCAGAATTGGAAGATGGGTGCAATCGATGCAAAGAAGAAGAAGAAGAAGAAGAAGAAGAAGAAGAAGAAGAATAGTAGTAGTTTGGATTTGATACCCCGCCTTTCACTCCCCTGAAGTGGCTAACATTCTCCTTTCCCTTCCTCCCCCACAACAAACACCCTGTGAGGTGAGTGAGGCTGAGAGATGTCAGAGAAGTATGACTAGCCCAAGGTCACCCAGCAGCTGCATGTGGAGGAGCAGGGATGCGAACCCAATTCACCAGATTACAAGTCCACCCCTCTTAACTACTACACCACACTGGCTCTCTTTTGCCAACCTGGCAACATCCATAAGGACTTAATATAAGGCAGCTATCGGAGTTAGACCAGTGGTCTATCTATCTCAGTATTGTCTATACCGACTGGCAACAGCTCTCCCGGGTTTTAAGCAGGGAACTCTACCAGCTCTACCTAGAGAGGCTAGGGATTGAACATGGTACCTTCTGCATGCAAGGTAGATGGCTCTACACCTGAGCTACAGCCCTTGCAGATCATGATGAGAAGCCAATGTGGTACCCTCCTGATGCTGTTGGACTAAAACGCCTACCATCCCTTTCCATTGTGCTGCGCTGGCCAAGGATGATGGGGGTTGGAGTCCAACAACTTCTGGAAGATGCTATGTTGATTACGCCTGCCAGGGGTAATCCATATGCAGTTCCCATAAAATGTAAAAAGAGCCTTTCTGGACCAGGCCAATGGCCCAGCTAGTCCAGGATGCTGTTCTCATAGTGGCCAACCAGATGTCCCTAGGAAGCTGGCTGGGGCCAATAGGAATTGTAGTCCAAAACTTCTGGAAGGCACCTGGTGTGTAAAGGCTGACTCCGAACAACTATGCAGTGCTGGCTTTTAAGGTGGGCTCTTGGGCACCTTTGGGTGGGGGATTCTGACCTGGAACAGGCTGAGAATTCTTAGGTTGCAAACATGGAAATGACAACCATGTTAGGGTGGCGGGACCTCTGCTAGTCCTGGAGCCTTAACAAATGTCCAACCTTCCCATCCTCTAGAGTGGCTATGTGTCCTATTTTACAAAGAACAGCCCTCTCTTTGAAGGCACTCACTCTTCAAAGGGCTGACAGGTCCTGCGTAAACTGTAGCAATGATTTCTAAATTTGCATTTATACATATAAATTAGCAAACGCAAGCTTTACGCAAATCTGTGTCCCAAAAATTCTGGAACCTGCCGTGAAACTACGGCTAACCTAAACTTGTGCCTCTCATTTTGCTACCCCACTTGTGGGGCTTCTCGTGGCAGCCGTCGTTTCACCCACCCAACCTGCAAAACGACACAACGTTATAATATAGCATTGTTAGAAAAGGGCTTATTGGGAGGGGTTTGCGTCTGACTCTACCCACATATGATTAAGTTCAGTGCCACCTGGTGACTAAACCATACAATGACACTACCAACCCAAAATTTTGTATTTTCCACTCATTCCCTATGAACAGCTGCTAAAAAGTCACAGCGTGCTCACAGCACCCAAAAACTGCAAGTAGGGTTGTTGAAGAGCATTAAGGAGTATACTAATCCAGAACAAATTATCTCCATAAATTATACTGAAGATACACCTTCAGACAGTGAGCTGGGAAACTCTGGCAAATATCTTGAATGCTTATTTCTGCAAGCTTTTCCCGTGTGTGGCAGAAAATGCATTATATTAGGCTTTCGCTGCTGATCCTGAGCATCCTTGGTTGATTTTTTGCACTGCTGTTATTATATTGTTATTTTAAACCGTGCAAGATGCCCTGGTGGTTTTTGCACCATGAGGATGGAAACGTTTTACTAAAAATAAAATTATACCTACACCTAACAATGGGGGGGGGGGGGAATGGAGATGTGGATTGAAAATCATTGCCCTGAATCAACCACCTATATAAGCTCAGTTGGTTAAAACAACGCATAGACCAGAACATCCCCTTCCTTTTCTATCTCTCCACTGGGATGAGCATCTGCACCTCTGATCAGTACAGAAGCCAGGGAAAAGCCCCTATGATGAAAGAGCCTGTTTTTGGCTCCCAAAGTCTTTACTGGAAGGACCACTTGAGTGATCAAAGGCACGAGGGCACTTCTGCCTGCTGTGTATTAGGCTAATGAACGTCATTAAGCGCTCAACAGATTGGACAAGCACTCACTTTGCCCTCCGTCTATGAGTCCAGAGAATGTCAAGTGTTTTCTCTCCTTGTTTCTGCTTTGGGGACCTGTACTTTGTCTCACGGCCAAAAGAGAGTGTTGGAAACTTTCCATTTTAGAGTGAGTGAGTGAGTGAGTGAGAAAGAAATTTAGGTGAACTGGAGTCATCAGTCTACAGTCAAAGAGACACAGACAACAAGATGTAGGTATGACTTCAAAGCAAATATGAATGAGGCATCCTTTAGAAGTAAGCACTATAATCTGGGACACTGTAGTGGTGTACGAAGAAGATTCCTTCTTTTGTCCCACTACTACTATAAAGTTACCAAACATTCCTTCCAAGGGTGAGCCAATGGGAAATCTTATTCTTTATATGGAGGAGACTTGTTTCTCTGCGGCTCCAGAAGATTGGCCTAGAACTAATGGGCGGAAATTGCAAGGAAGCAGATTTCAACCAAACTTTTAAGAGAAACCTTCCTAATGGTGGAAGCTGCTTCACTGCTTCATGGGGTGGCGGTCTCCCTCTTTCCACTCCCCTCTCTCTGCTGGAGGTATTTAAGCGTAAACCATCTGTCAAGATTTAAGCAAGGTTCCTGCATCATGGGCCCTTACTTGGTGCCCTTTGACCTGTCCTTCATCCACGTCTTCAGTTCAGCCATCCTCCTCCATTGAACTCAACATGGCGCCTGGCCTTCAGCTCAGGGGAGGAACACAACAGACTATGCCCAATGTAGAAGACAATATTTTACTCCAAGGGCCACATTTCCCTCTGGGTATCCTTTCAAGGGCTGCATGCTAGTGGTGGGTGGGGCCAGAGACAAGCATATTTTTTACATTTGTACAGCTGTTTTTTGCACACACGCACCTCTCTATCCTGCATGCAGGCAAGCGAGAGGTGGTCTTTCAGTTCAAATAAACAGTCCAGCCAGCTGAAAACATTTGTGGTGCAAAGCAGGGCCAGTGAGGAGTACGGCCTGAGCAAAGTCCAGAGAGCCAGACACAGATGACCAGAAGGTCTCATTTCGCCCTCAGCCTGAGGTTTCCCACCATCCCCTTCCCCAGTTTAGGGCCTACTCTCACCAACTTGAGTAGGCTTGTGGTAGGTTGGGCTCAAACAGAAAACAGATTATGAGGATTGAACTAATAATAATAATAATAATAGTGTGTGTGTGTGTGTGTGTGTGTGTGTTAAAAGGAACAAACAACCCACCTCATGCTGGCTTCTCTGGTTTTGCAGTTCACACAGTTCCAATCTGATTAAGTGGTTTACTGGTTTGAAATGCTTTCTGCGGTCATGTAACTGCAATACAAGCTTTTATTTAAAACATGGGGATTTGGCAAGTGAGGGATCTCCACAGAAGCCTATATTTTGGAGAGGGTTGAGCTTGTTTTTAAAAACGTCAGCATTGACCGGAAACTTTTGCCTCTCTGTAGAAAAACCTCTGTAGTAAAAGGCTTTAACTGCTGGTAGACTTTGCTTCAGAACAAGCCAGAGGTTGTCAGGAAAGGCCAGTTGTGATGGTAGGCACTGGAAACGGCAGCTGCTTGCCCAGTTCCCCCTCATGTTGTCTTGCATAGAGGCATACAATGCAGGGTCCACCAACTACAGCTTCCTTCATCCCTGATTTTTGGCCATGCTGGCTTGGGTTGATGGGAGTTGGAGGTCAACAACATTGGTGCCATGGTCCCAGACCTGGACCATGGAGTCCTTCAGCAGCCACAGCTCTAATAAGATGGATCTACTCTGTGGTCCTCTCCATGTGGGTCTGTGGGTAGCAGAGCCCACTTCCCTGAGAAGACAACTCTGACACCAGTTTCAGATGGTGAGTCCACAGGAGAGGACTGGGTGGGTGGGTGTGAGACTCTGTTTTCTTACTTGATCTCTCTGCAGATGTTGATACCATTGATCACAGTAGCCTTCTTGAACAGGCTCTATGGGATGGCCACTATTTTCCTGTCCTCATTGGCATTCAACATCTGCATGGAATATCAATTTGAGATGCTTTGTATATGTTGAGGAGAGATACCCACAGCTGAGAACCCAATAACTACAAAGGAGTCAATGGCTGCAGGAAAAGCTACTGTCCCTTTAACAGACCAGGAGGCAGCACTCAGGGGGTGAAGCACCCAGTCAAGGACTACCAAGCCCTGCTATAAACCTCAGCCAGAGGCTCCAGGCCCTCAATGAGACAACTTGGGTGTTTGACCTCACTCCACTATCCATGGTCCTGAACTTATTACACCTTGATCTCCTTTCTAGGTGCTGACTCCAGCCCTGCCATCCTAGGTAACCTGGCTTCACCTTGCTTGGGCTGTCACCCCTCCTGGGTGGTAGGAATCCCTATGGACCATGTCTCTCTGGAGAGCATTAGTTTGGTTGCCCCAGGACCACAGCAAAAAATGTTTGTTTATATTCCACCTTTTCTCAAGACCTCAAGGCAGCATACACACTTCTCCCCCCTCTCCATTTTATCTTCACAACAGCCCAGTGAGGTAGGTTAGACAGAAACAAAGAGACAGAGAGGCAGAGAAAGGCCTAAGATCACCCAGTGGGATTCATGGCAGAGTGGGGATTTGAATCCTGGTCTCCAAGGTCCTAACTCTAACCATTACACCACACTGATTCTCTCTGTTGCATGACATGGCATGACCTTTGAGTCCCCTTGTCCAAGCCTGTGGCAGCCAGTGACATAAGCCATGAGTGGAAAAATGTACTGTGCAATGATGTCATGCCACACAGCGAGTCTCAGTAGATGCCAGAACATATGAATTAACTATGTTTTCCTGGCCCTCCCTACCCAAGAAAGGCACATTTCTGATAGTTAACTCCTTATTGACAAGAAAAGCGCTTACAGCAGCTTCCACAGTGCTCTGGATAAACACACACACACACACACACACACACACACACCTACCTCTGCCCGAAGGTCTAGGAGCTATGAAGCAGTTGCAGCAACAGGGCGACCCCACTGTTGGCTCTTCTGATATAGGTTCACCCATAACCTGAGACTTCTCCTGCATAGTAGTTGCTGCTGCTCTTCCTGCTTGAATCCCCTCCTGGTTCTAGGAGATAGCAGGGCAGGGGAAAGTGGGGAGTCTATTGACCCATCTGTCGGCTGAACAGCCCCCCTCTTCTTCTGCTACACCTGGAGTACCTTCTTCTATCTCGGACTGCCCTGCCTCTTCCCTTTTCTCTGGCTCCTGCCCTGCAAACCCCATAAATCAGTGGTCCCCTCTCCTGGGTGACTCTCCTGAAACCCTGCCTCCAGCCCACACTCTTTGGAGTCCTGACACTATGGCCCCTCAAGTTCAAACATGGCCGTTTGGTGCTAAATTAAGTCTCCTCCTCTTGCCCCAGATGGATCTGTTTCAAACCTAAGAGGGAAGGAGAGGGAAGCAGTCCACTCCCCACCCCCGTCCCCCTGGAATGCTGCTCCTCCAGCGAGCTGTCAAAACTGACCTATGTGAAATTTAAGAAGAGAGCGGATGCAAATCAAAGAGGCAAAAAGTAAGAAAAGAGCTCCTGGCAGACTTGATGATATGTTGATAATGTTCTCGTACTGGAGTCAGGGTGACACCAGCCTGAAGATGATATATAGAACTAAGCCTACATACCACACGATTTACTGGCCTAACGACAGTTTTCATTGATCCGAGGCCAACAATTACTGCATCCGGTCCCGCTGCCTATTTCAGTATCTAGCTCTGGCGTGCAATCAAAACACTAACCCTGCTTCTCCACAGTTCCTGTGCCAACTCCACACTGCAGGCTTGAGCCAAGAGAGGATGATATGCAAATCTGGCAGGTGTTATGGGCATGCCAGTGCTGTTTGCAAGCCTAGACTCTTCCCCCCCCCCCCCCAAGCGAAACAGCAGAAGAGGTTGAGGGAGCTCCATTCAGCTGCAAAGAAGTTACTGCCCTGGCACAGCAGAAACACACACTATGCAGGTCCCTCAAGAACAGAAGTTGGCACAGGAGAAAAAACTCTCCCATTGTAAGACTTGGGCTTTGTCTTTAATATAAAACAAACACATCCTTTAAAGTCCCTCCAGACAGTTTAACATAAGAATGCAAGAGCCTGGCTGTGTCGGGCCAATGGTCCCTCTAGTCCAGCATCCTGTCCCCACAGTGGCCAACCGGATGCCTGTGGGAAACTCACAAGCAAGACCCAAGCACAACAGCACTCTCTCCCCCTTCCTGTGGTTTCCAGGAACTGGTATTTCAGAAGTATCCAAATGGTTTCCAACAGTACATGGTGGTAAATTTCCATATTGTGTTGGTAAAAACAAAATGGAATAAACTGGTTAGTCATTAAGGCACAATAAAAGTATCTGAGAGTAACTTACTAGCAAAACAAGAAAGAAAGTCCTTGCTCTTCGGCTTGTAATCTAAAAAGAACACAGCACAAAAGGAAAATGCACTGGAATGGAGGAGGAAACACACAAACTCAGGTTCAAGGTCTTAGCTGCAAATTCTTCTACTAACCAGCTGGGGAAGGGTAGGAAAGTTCAAGAAAGGGAGGTGCCAAAAAGTTGCTGATCTCTCAGCAGCGCTGACGAAGTGGCCCTGCATCCCTTCTCCCCTGCTGCAACCTGATGCAGTGACTGCTGCCAGGAGATGTCTGTGTTTGCTGTAACAAGACCGAAAGAAAAGGCTACTCCCCACCCACAGAAAGTTTGAACAGGCTTCCCTTGTTTGAGGCAAGGAGTCGAAGACCCAGCTGTAAATCAGGCACTGCCAGATTCAGAATATTAAAAGGGGGAAACAGGGTGAGAGGCCAAAGCCAGAAAGGGAAGATTCTAATTCATAGTTAAGGATGATTACATTTCCTATCAAATTCCACAGGGGTTAGATCAGTCAGTGATACCACGGCCTTAGACAATTAATTCTATAATTAACTATTAAAGCAGAAGAACAATTAACAGTGTTAAATAAACATGATGTCCCTGTGGCTATTCAGTTAGCTAATGCTTTTAAAAGGTTTGCAGTCCAATCTTATTCGCATTTACTCAGAAGCAAGTTCTACGGAGTACAGAGGGACTTACCCCCAGGTAAATAAGCATGCATTGAATAGGCAAATATTTTCAATTGGGGGGAGAGACTACCGCAATACTGTAATTGTAATTATTTTCTCCAAAGTGCAATTATGTACGCACTCAATACCATGCATTTTTGTACTCTCTCTTCAGAATTAAGGCAGATCCCAATCAAACAGCTAACATAAATGAAACAACAATGATTTTATAATAATCCATAACATTGAGAACCCTAGATCTGGTTCATGTAGCAGTGTGAACTCTCCACCGCCCATTTGGAAGCATCCTGGTGACTGCAGTGGCAGTTGTCAAAATCAACATGAATAGGTAACTGTAGTGAGTGCCTTCTTTCAACTCGCTGAGAGCCACTGCCTGCCACCTCTGCTCACTTACGCATTCTGTTATAGCGCCTGGGATCTACAAACATTAGAGAAATAAAGTTCCAGTGACTTCCTTATTCCTTTCTTCTACCAGAAGAAGCCAGCACTGCTGGAAGATAAGTGAGCAAGCAGCACTGGGTGACAGTATTGAAAGGAGGACTATATGCAAGGGCCTGTAGCTATTGGTCGCAGAAGCTGCTACAGTCTTCTGGAGGTTTCTGAGCTTATGGTAACTTATGCAAGGTGCGATATAGTAGCCCAAAAGGATCACAGAAGAAACACAAAGTGCATGCAACAACAACAAAGCCATCATCCCCTACGGCAGCCTCCAAAATTCCTGCTAAAACTAGTAAGCCCTGTTTCGCTCTTGAAACACCACTGCTGAAGAAAACCAACTGTAACTCAACAGGCAGGAGAAGAATCCAGCAACAGTTCTGGGTTCTATGTCCCTTGGCTCTTCTTCCTCTAGGGACCCTCCTTGCGTTTCCTTTGCACTTCTGCCATCCTTAGAGTGGTCTCTCTCACATGGGCAAACAAAAGAATATGTATCACCAAAATAATGAAAAATAAAAAAGAATACATATTTAAATAATAGTTGCATGTGCCAGTTTATGCGCATAGGTGCCTGCCAACATTTTATTGCTAACCGGCCCCCTCTGAGATGTTAACATGTTTGCAAGCATTCTGATTTCACATCAATGGATAGGGTGGGAATCTGAGATAGATTAGATTAAAACAGAAAAATAAGTATTGTACTTTGACGTTGCCGCTAAGAAAGACAGGAAAAAATATTGAGCAATTAATAGCTGACCCCCCTGCTGGCTTCGCTTGCCAGCTTCCCTCCTTAAAGCCTTACTCCTTGCCAAAGCCCCCCTCCCTTACTCATCAAACTTCCACAGTTCATCTGCACCACTCCTTCACTTAACTGACAGCAAGTCCAGCTCACTCAGCTGCTCCACACCACTCAAAAAAACAGCACAAAGCAAAGTATGCAACAGACCCAGGACAGCACCAGGACTGGCACTGTTGGGCATCTTCCAAGAGCACAGACCCTAGCAGGAGTCTGAATGACACCACCCCCCACTAACAAGAGTGCCCTGGACCTGCTCCATACAACAAAGGTTACCAGACGTCCCCATTTCCCGGGGACAGTCCCCAGATTTACAAATCATACAAAATCCATTGAAGTTGAAAAGTGTCCCCGAATTCATTGAAAAAAATCTGGTAACCTTACTATACACCCCTGGACAAGAGCCCCCATCACCACTGCAACCTGCTTCCCCCCTGCCTGTCACTACACCCTTGACAACAGTGCTGATGTAGGTGGAGCAGTAGATGCCACTATCTGCCACACCATTGGCTCTGTGTATGGCAAGCAAGCAGAAAGTGGCAATGATGACAAGGAGGAGCAGCCAGTGGGAAGGGAGAGGGCCCAATGAATTGCCTTCCCCAATTGTCCAAAGCCTAGAGCCAACACTGGGTGGATCCACTGGCCTCAAATTTATGAGGGGCTCCCCAGGTAGGATAGAACATGTAAACTAGTATTCTACATCCCTCATTCAAAAATATAGCACCACCAGTGGTTACAAACTTTTTTCCAGTAAGAATGTTTAAAATTAAGTAACAGCACTGAAAGAATTTTGAAGGGAGCAACAAGTTCATCAACAAACACAGAATTTCCAACTTCCAGTTTGCTGCTATCACAAAAGCTAGCTTATAACACTGCTGACTGCACTAGCAAACTAAGGACACTACATGAGAGAGGGCAGGGACTGCGAACAGAAAAGGGTTAAGCACTCCTTCCTACTTATTATTTCTCCCATACTAAGGGGTGTGGTAGGAGGGTGGCATTTGCAAGGGAGAGCCAGCAGGCAGGAAAGTATGCTTCACCCCCTTCCTGCCTTTTGGTGTGGGAGGGAAAGGATGGGAAAATCAGTAGGTAGGAAGGAGTGCTTAACCCTTCTCCACCGGCCTCTTTTCTTCTGGAACCCCTGCCCTCACACTCACTGCCACTCCCCCCGCCCAGCATCCCAAGCTAGCTAGCACAATCAATACAACACCTGGAGAACTGTAGTCATTATTTCTTCTCCCCTGTTGTTAATTCACCCAGACATTATCCAGGCCTTCTGCTTCTGTTCCTAGGCATTACTGCCTGCATTTGTCATCCGGCCCTTTCCAAAAGCAAAACTATTCATCTTACAGCGCCGCAGGAGCCGTCACAGTCTGTTATTGCAGAACCCGGACTCACAACAAACAGCATATTCCTTTGCATTAAATACAGGGGCAGCTACAATACTTTCAGAAATGCCTATTAAGAACAAATAAAGGCGAGGAACCGCGGCTGCAAAGCCTCATGTTTGTCAAGACAACATTAGAAAAAGAATCAGGAAGAGAAAAGAAACAGAGAAAGTGAAGGTGGCAAGAACACCCAAGGCTGGAATAAGGTGACGGCAAACTGTCCACAGACAACACAATAAGGCCTCTTTTCCAGGTGTCTGGTCTGATGGTGTGCAGGGAGTCAAGGATGGGCAGCCCACAAGCAGTTCCGACTGTGCCCGAGAACCAAGTTACTCAGACCAAGGATTCAGGCCAGTCAGGAACTTTATAGAGCCATGTAGAAACCTAGTGGCTCTCTTGCATTACCTGAGCATAGAGAGGATGGAGTAACTCCCTGGTGAGGAAAGGTTCAAGCATTTGGGAATGTTTAGTTAACAGAAAAGGCAAGTGAGAGGCAATGTGACAGGCAAGTGAGAGGCAAGTGGACAGAGAAAAGTTCTTCTCCGTCTCTTGTAATGCTAGAAAACTCATGAGCACTCAATGAAGCTGAATGCTGGGAGTTTCAGGCCAAATAAAATAAAGGACTTTTTCACACAGCACATAGTTAAACTGTGGGACTCGCTTCTACAGAAGGCAGTGACGGCCACCAACTTGGACAGCTTTTAAAGAACATTAGACAAATTCATGGAGGGAAAGGCAGTCAATGGCTACTAGCCATGATGGCAAGGCTCTGCCTTCACAGTTGGGAGGCAGCAATGCTTCTGAATACTGGTTGCTGGAAATCTCAGAAGAAAGTGCTATTATGTTCAATATTTATTTTTCCAATGGGCTTCTCACAGGCACCTGGTTGGCTGCTGTGAAAACAAGACACTGGAATACTGTAGATGGGCCATTGGTCTGTTCCAGCAAGGTCTTCTCATGTTCTTATTCTGGGTGGGTAGCTGCAGTTCTGCCCTCTGGCCACCTTCAGTGGTGGTGTCACAGAGCACAGCTGATCTCAAGGCAACAAGCAACCTCTTCTAGTGAAGTGTGAGTTGCCTCAGTCCATCTGCTTAACTGCTCAGTTCACAACCCCTTGAGTCTTACAGTTACGTTTCTGGCCACTCTTAGTTTTGAGTGCTGGCTTTAACTTTTTAACTCCTAACTGGTTTGAGACTACAGTAGCTATTAAGTATGGTGGCAAAGTAGAGACCCCAAGTTTATTTTGTGCTTTCATCCTTTGTTTTTATCTTGTGAACCGCCCTGAGATCTTCGGATGAAGGGCAGCATATACATTTAAACAACAACAACCTCTCAGTACCATAAACCACAGGGGAAGGTCCACCATCTTCAACAACCAGGTTCTTAGTACTCAGAAACATCTGGCCAGCTGCTTCTGGCAACAACGATGCTGGATTATAAGGACCTTGGGCCTACTTAAGCAAGATGGTAACTGTATTCCTAAAATAAAAGTTCTGGGCTGCCTGCCGCCAGCAATTTTAGATTTTGGACTTAATGGCCTTATGCAGCCCTCCTCTTTAGATGGTAACACGTATTACTTCACTTACCTCAAAATGTGGCAAGTTGACTGGTGCATTTGACGGCCCTCTTACTCATTCTGCTGAGTGAGGCCATGGACGTCTGCCCTTAAGTCTTGTCCTGATAGTGGCACTGAAGAGCAGACATATTGTGGGCTTGTCTGCAAGGAAATCCTCCACACACACACACACACACACACACACACAAATCAAGAGAAGCTAGGATTTCCCTTAATGAGAACAGCCCAGGGACAAAGCTTTAATACATTAACTAAAATTACATTCAACACATAATTAGCCGAAGCTCTGAACTTGCAAGAGGCAGCCCATCCACTTCTAATGCGCTAATTAGATAAGACAGCCTTTCAAGCTGAACGGAGTGCAGTTTATAAAGGGCCTTGGTGGAAGGGATGGGGCAAGGAGTCTGAGGCAGCAGCACTGATGTCGCCATTCGGATGTGTGGCAGCGTTGCACAACCAGCAGGTTTTCACGTTCGTCCCTTGTTATCTTTAACCTGGTTTTAAGCACGGAAACAGCACTTGCAAAAGCAAGAGGTGTGTCAGCTCATAACCAACTCAAGCCAAGTCAGACTTGATTCAGGTTCTCTATCTCAGGATTTTCCCAACAATGTTGACAAATAGTGCTGAGGTGGAAAACACTAAAAGTCCAAAATAACATGGGGTGGGGGAATCCAACAAGACAAAATACAGAATTTTATGCTACTAAAAACAGATTTAAATCCACTGATGTCTTCATTTCAGCAGTATAAATTAGAAAACAGGGAGACGGTTTCTGGTGTTGCAAGTGTAAAACTGGGAGTTAGGAATCCTTGTGGATAACATGCAAATTATTAAAAGATTGAGGGAAGGGACGTAAGCTAAGTGGCTGAGCCCTTGCTTTGGCTGTAGAAAGCCCCAGGTACAATCCCTGTCATCTCAGGGCTGGAAGATAATGCTGTCTGAAATCCTGGAAAGCTGCTGCCAGTCAGTGTAGACCATATTGAGCCAGATGGACCAATAGTCTGACTCAGTATCAGACAGTTTCCTAGGTGCCAGTAGATCCCAATCCACCTTCTGCCTGCACTCTTGAACACACTCCTAATGCACAGAAGATCAACATGAGAAAGTCTAACTTAAGTAGCATAAAACTACCTCCCACCAACAGGTTGAAAGTAATAGGAAGGATATATATATATATATATATATATATATATATATATATTCTCACACAGATGAAGTACATCAAAGTCCAGTATTTAGTTCTGCTTGTATGTGAAAAGCAGCAAGCTTTTCCCTGGAGGATACAGAGTTGTGATGTTTGCTCCTGAGCAGCACAACTTCCATTAAACCGAGAGAAAGAGTTCAAGCCCAGGATAAGTTTCTAACTGCTGATCCAATAAGAAGCTTAAAAAAAGAGAGAGGGAGAGAGACTCTTGATCTTTTTCTTCTTCTTCAAGTTTCAAGTTACATTTTCAATTTCAAATATCTGGGGGGGAAGGAAAGGAGGACTGGTGGAGTCACAGGAACTAGGAGGAGGGGAGAACAAACAAACTCTGGGGCCAGGGACTCTAAAGCCGCAAGAATTGATGCCTCTGGGATCCTTTCATCCTCTATCCCACCCCAACTCACATGGCTGCGGAAAAGATAAGACTGACACAAAAGCCTGGTAATTCTACCCAGTGCACGCAAAGGAGCAACACCAACGTGGGAAGCAATCTGCATAGCATCCTCCAACTGAGAATGTGAGCATCTGCCACATCCATGAGTTCATCACCACCACGTTGAGCCTCAAATGGGATGAGGAACCTGTAGCCCACCACACACAGTCGAGCTCCAACTCCTATCAACACCAATCCACAAAGCCATTGATCAGGGCTGATGGGGGCTGGAACCCATGCAGAGGACTACAGGTGGCCCATCCCTGGTCCATGGAAGAGCCCCTGCCTTAAAACAGGCATATAAAAGATGAGAGGATGGACGGAGGTCATAGCTCAGTGGCAGGACACAAGGCTTTGCACACCCGAAGGTCCCAGGTTCAATCTTCTGCATTTTCCAGTTAGACAAGAACAAGAACAAGGAATGTCTACCTCTCCAGCTACGAACATGAAACAAGCTGCAAACTGGAAAGGTGGAAGAATTAAGTTTCAAATGGAGACAGTTTTAAGAGCGCCATATTCAAGAATTGATCTGGGCACGAAGGAAGCAGCACTCGCCCAGCATAAGAGGAGGACCTGCAACTGTTACAAAAATCCATACAGAATTTATGGAAAGATCGGCTTCTAAAGCAAGCAAATTAATGAACTCCCCAAGTGGAGCTGAAAGGTACAACATGAGTCCTGAGGTTGAGCTGTTTAAAAAGTGATCTGCTAAATGGATTATCTTCTAGTGCAACAGCCAAGCTGCCTCCGCAAGGAACAATAGCTCCCTCTCAAACATAATGGCCGATGAAAGGGACAGATTTTCTGCTTTGTAAAGCAAGGGCCTAATCATAATATTAATTCTGCACACAAATTCAAGCATGCTATCTTGACAGCTAGATTAAGCAATTATAGCAACCTGGATGGCACCGGCTCAAATCCCACGTACTTTTGTGAACAAGGGTAAGGAAAGGTTTGAAAGAAGCAGCGCAGGGAAGAGCATGAATCCATAATTAAGACAGATTTGCTCTCTTAGGAGTAGACTTTTAAAGACGGCGAGAAGAAGCAAAGAGAAAGAAGGAAGAACTCTAGATCTCGAGAGGATTCCCACTCTGAACTTTTGGAGAGCTCTTCTCCTTTCATGCCTGGGGAAGTGGTTGGCTTCCAAGTCCAATTCAAGACTGCAACGCAGCACTTATTTCAGAACAAGCAATGAATGGACTTGACTTCCAAAACAGGTATAAATTCGGATACATGGGCCACTCTTAACTTCACGTTTTATCCACAAGCAGGGTGCCCGCACATCCTACTTTGCAGAGGCCGTCCTCTACTTGAAGGCACCTGCTACTTCAGGTGTGGGGAACCTTTAGCCCTCCAGACATTGCTGAATAATTCCCATCAACCCTGGCCACTGGGCGTGCTTGCTGAGGCTGATGGGAGTTGTAGTTCAACAACATCTGGAGGGCCAAAGGTTCCCCACACCTGCTGTAAAGGTTCCCTAAAGGGAAAAAGCTTGTAATCACCAATTACCCATGATGGGGCAATGACCAAACTTGGGCAGGTAACTAGACACTGGAAAGTGAACATTCTGCCTCATCCCTGTAATCTATTTTGGAACCAATCCAATCCTTCCCTACTTCGGAATCTCAGCCAATCAGACATGGATTAATCTCAACATTACCAGGGCCTGAATTAATGGTCTGGATTCTGCTGCATGGATACTCTCATCTTCCAGATGCACCTGAGTTGGAAGTGGCACACTTTAACATGAGCCCTCCCTGCTTTGGTAAGCTGAAGTTGGGAAACTAAGGTCACATTCACACCATACCTTTAAAGCAGCATGAGACCACTTTAAACAGTCTTGGCTTCCCCCAAAGAATTCTGGGAACTGCAGTTTGTTAAGGGTGCTAAGAAATGTTGAAAGCCATCTATTCCCAGAACTCCCGGTGAAGAGAGTTTTGATTGTTAAGCCACATGTACTCACAAGTTGTACTTCAAACTAGACCTACTGAAATTGATGGACCTAAGTTAGCCATACTTATTAGTTTCAGTGGGCCTACTCTGAGTATAACTTGCATTGATACAAACCATCTTGGCTGCGAGTCCTGGAAGACTTGTTTGCCTTGCAAAGCTTTTTCCACCTCAGCTGGGAGGGTGGGGCCTGGACTGACTCCAGCTTCAAAAGCTGAGGTTGCTGAAAAGAATATTGCACTGGGGTATTGCTTAGGGGTGTTAGTGGGGGTTTTTGTATCTTTATTTTAGATCTTGTGATTTACATGAAAATTGTTCTGTTTGGTTATGTATTTTTAAAATGTTTTTTATTGTTAATGACTACCTTTGTTATGTTGTGCTTATGTATTTATTATTTTTCTGTTATAAGCAGCTTTGAGCATGGTTTGAACTGTGGAAAGGAGACATACAAATAAAATTATATATGTATATAAGTATTATGTCCAGAGCCTGAATGGAAAGGGGGTTAGCTAGGTTTCACATGCAAGTTATTTACCTATTATATGCATTGCATTTGTATCCCGTATTTCCTTCCAGGAGCTCAAGGTGGCAGAAATGGTTCTCTCATCCCCTCTCCACTTCATCCTCACAACAACCCTGTGAGGTAGGTTAGGGTGAAAGACTGCGAGTGGCCCCAAATCTTCACGGCTCATGAGCTTCATGGCTATGTGGGGATTTGAACCCTGGTCTCCCAGGTCTCAGTCAAACACTCCAGGCACTACATCACACTGACAGGTTAGCAGACACCAGGCTATCTTATGTCCTTACTACACAAGGCAACCAAAGATTCCTACGGATCTGACAGGAGTAAAACTGATACTGCTGTAGGGTATACCCTCCTTAGGTACTCCAGGTGGTTCCCCAAACTACTGCTTAATCCTTCGCTGTATCAAATCAAAAGTAACACACAGCCGAGTGGCAGGAGGCTTTTGGTGTCAGCGTTTCTGAACGCTCCCAGGGGAGGTGGGAAGGAGAAATGCTAAATAAAAGATTTATTTATGGAAAGGCAGAGCATAAATTCAAGCATGTAAGAAAAGAAACATGAAATAGCATTCTAAACTAGCATTGTGACTTAGATACAGATGTTAGGGCAAAAGTATTTCAACAATTGCAAAAGTTTCTACAGTTAGTGATAACATTTATTGAAAACAATCGTCCTTTACTTTCCAACTCTAGGGAAAGAGATTCAGACACGCATGAAGTTTGAACCCAGGCAGAAGTTCATAGGTGCTGGTGCCCTGAGTGAAGACAGAGCAGTCAAGAGACCTCCTTATATAAAAAAAGAGAAAAGCGTTTTGATCCATTGTGATATCAGATACCATACAGGTCACGGCCAATTGCAAGCAATTATTTTTACCATTTTGCTTTTCACAATGGGCTCACCAATGCGGTGGTGAAAAGGGCCTGTAGAAAATAAGGCATCGAGATGAGAATCTGGGTTAGCACCAGAACATGGACAAAGAGATTTCGCAAGATGACAGAAGGAGTTTGCAACACAGCCATATTCAGGCATTGTGTTAATTCAGTGTTAAACTGAATAGGCATGTGGGGAGTGGGTCAGAGCAGCAAACAGCTCCACCCCCAACACCACACACTCCGAGTCATTGGTGGGAACAAATAATAATTCATTCCTAATAATAATAATAATAATAATAATAATAGTTTTGTCCCCATCTTCCTTGTTGAGACTACAAGGGCAACACTGATGCCAAAGAAGCCACCAACTAAACTGAGCATCCCTTGGACTAGATGCAAGTAAGAAGGCCTACAGGTAGTAGCTGGTTGAGGGCAGACCCACTTGCCCAAATGGACCAGCCTCCACTGATTGATACAGTGAAATTAGCTAGGCAGCATTGCTCAATAATCCAAAAATGCTACTCTCTCTCCAGTTCATGCAGGCCAACAAACTTACTGTCCTTGAACATCTCAGAAGCCCTTAAAATTCACTCACAAATTTTCTGCCGTGCGAAAGACTGCAATTTCAGCACCTTCCTTTTTTGGGAGAACGTTTTCTCTTGGGCACAAAGACTCTTCCCCTCTTCAAGAGAGAGGCTCAGATCTAGGAGAGAATAAAGGATTTGCAAGGGCTGGGATGTCATTTTCCCCCGTGATCATCTGCTTCTCTCAGTATTTTGTATTGGTCCTTTAAGTCTGATCATATGAATATCAAATACGTTCCAGCATATTTTCTCCACTTCTTGAAAGTTTGCTGCTGCATATAGGGACTGATCTAGCTTTGCCTTGCTTTCTTTTTTTTAAAAATAGTACCAGAAATATTTAATTAAGATGGAACTGCAACGAAAACCCTGGGTACCTGCGGTAGGCTTCAGAGTTTGGGACCTCCTTTGGTTTTTACTTAAACCCCAGGCTCTATCACTTGGAGCCCCATAGAGTAGCCACTCACAAACCACCCAAAAAACCTCCACGCAATTCATCACCAAGGCCCCATCTGCACTGAACACTTAAAGCACTATCGTACCACTTTAAACAGCCATGGCTTCCCTCAACGAATTCTGGGAGTTGCAGTTTGTTAAAGGTGTCAAGCAGTGTTAGGAGACTCCTATTCCCCTCACGGAGCTACAACCAGGGTTAAGTGGCCACCCGTAACCATAGTTTGCCATGTACAAGCTGGGCAAACTGTAGGAACGGCATACCATGGTCTGGTTTCAAATCAGAACTGGAAACCCAGTCCAGGCTATAGATTCATTGGTTTCAGTGGGTCTGCTCCAGGTATGGCTTAGTCAAGCACCACCCATGGTTTCTGAAACCCATAGTTTGCTGAAACCTCAGTTTGCCTGGTTCTGACAATGTAGAAAACTTCCGTTCTTGCAAGTTAGGAAGTGAAAGGAGGACTGGGGTGCCCAAAAGGAGGCAGGGCTGTGCAAATTCAAGGTGCAACCCTGACAATAACATCTGTAGGACACATTAGTTATTTATTTAAATAGGCATTTGTCGCTAGATGAATGCAAAAGCAAGCCTATGGGTGGTTTTCAACTAAATCTTTCAATGGCCAAGGAAATCTTGCACTATGTGCTGTTATAAATATATATATATATATTAAAGAAAAGAAAAAGGAAGAAGCCATCATCACAGCACTTCCCCCTCCCCCACAAAAACAGTGAAGGGGAATGCAAAGAAAGGCACGAACATGTTCCCTCATACCATACTAAAGGCAAGCACACAAAAATCCTACAGAGAAAGGATATTATTTTTTTCACAGAAATACATTTGCTACTGTATGATAGATAGATAGACAGATATAAACCCACAAACCCAAGCCTGAAGCATTTAATGGTTTATGCAACAAATACATGAGAAATGCCTACTTTAAAAATAAAACCCCCGGAAAGAGTTGTGAATCTTTTAGCTGCAGCACACCCTTGGAGGATTTTTATTTTGTATCTGCCCTGCATGAAGCTAAATGCAGTTTTTGAACATGTTTACTTTACTAGCAGCTAAAATCTAGGTTGTTTGGATGGGGGTGGGGAGGGGAGAGCTGGAAGCAGGAGGGCAGTGGAGAGTCTAATAAATCCTAGAATATACCTCTTGGCAAGAAAGCTACATATTGGTGTCATGAAGAAACAACTTTACTGCTCTCTGAAGAAATATTGGTTTCAGAAGTTAGAATTGTATTCAAGACACATGGTAGCTACATTAAATCAAGCTGTGAAAAGTACTGGGGATATGCTTTTAAATTTGCTTTAAAAAAAGAAATAAAGCTTGAAACAGATCTTGACATGTATAGAAGAAAAAGTGGGGGAGTTTCTGAGGCTTCCATAAATTCTGAGAAGAGGAAGTTTAAAACTTGGGTGTTCTTAAGTTACATTCCACATGGAAACCGCTTGCTTGAATAGTAAAGGCTTAAACATATTAAAATCTTTAGTACTCTACCAAAAGGCGGGGGGGGGGGGGTTGTTCTATTTTTGCCATGTCTGAAATATGCGTTACATATTTCTATGTAAGCTTAATGAGGACCAAAACTCTTATAGCCTATTTCTCGAACGGAGCAAGAGTTTTTGATCTGGGAGCCAGAAATTTCTCTCCCTCTCCCTGTTTGCACATACTCTCGGTTGCCATAATCCAGCGGTTTCTGCATTCATGCGAGGGCTCCAGTGCACATCAGGAACTTCTTACAAGGAGATGCTTTCCGATTTTCTCCATCTGGAGCGACGGGGGCAGCTGACGGGCCGTGTGTGCGTCAGAAGCCTTGTGGAGCTTCGGATCGCAGCCAGCTTCCTTAAGCACACTTTTAATCACTGACACATCAGCAAGAGTGGTGGCATTAATAGTGTGCTTTGGACCACTCGTATTGCTTTTAGCACATGTATATCTTAGGGCCAAACTGTGTAATGCAAGGACCTCGCTTCTCCCTTTGGTTAAAAGCACACCAGAAGGCGTGTTGATGGCACCAACCTGGGCCACTTTAAAATTCAACTTTTGCCAAAGGGGGTGGTCCCTGCCTGCTTGAAGGAGGCCGTGGTAAAACCACTCCACAAGAAACCTTCCCAGGATTCAGAATATCTAAGTAATTACTGGCCACACTTGCCAATCTTAGGCAAGGATCTTGAGCAGGTGGGGAGCAAGGCTTCCAAGGGTCGCTGGTCACAATAGCCATGTATAGTCTCCAAACTTAGAGGTAGTGTGGGGAAAGTGAAGCTGTTGTGCTCAGGTCCTGTTTCTGGGCTTCTCAAAGCATCTGTTTGGCCTCTGTAGTAACAGGATTCCGCCTGTGCAGGTGGTGCCCCCTACCTCCAGGCTTACTTGGAGGTAACCAATCTTGCCATTAGCACCAGGTAGTTGGGTCTGAGCCACCATTTTAATTTCTCACAATGCCCCTTGCACTGAGAAGCAGAAAGAGCACCACTAGTCTGCCATTTGCATTGCGCGTAGTGCTGGTTGCAAATCGACATCCATGTAAAACCACTAGGGTTGGCTATTCCCCCCCCCCCCATTTCTTCTGGACTTTTTGGGGAAAGTGGGCGTGTGATTTCTCATATATGACTTAGCAATCCCAAAGCTGGTTCAGCAAGCTTTCTTGACTTGCAGCAGAAATTCTTACTATTATGAGATGTACCACTGAAGCACAAGAACAAAAGAAGCTGCCTTATAGGGAGTCAGAATATTGGTCCTTCAAGGTCACTACACTGGCAATGGCCCTCCAGGGTTTCAGGCAGGGGACACTCTAGCCTTACCTGGAGATGCTCGGGATTGAACATGGGACCGTCTGCATACTGCATGCTCTACCACTGAGCCAGGGAGCAATTCCCCCATAGCCAAGGGAGTAATTCCGACAAACGAAAGCTACTTATTAACGGTTGTGCAATTGTGCTCCTGGGGTTCTGCTCTTCCCAGAAAATCTACCCTATTCTCTGGGAACAGGGGACTCTGTCTTTGTCAAATTGTTTAACTTTTCCTCAGGACATTCTGTTGCTGATCACGCTGAACACGGCATGACTCTGAACTTAAGGTATTTATAGCATGCGAAAACCTGGCTCACAATTCATTTTGCATAAATAATGTTTTAAAACTTTACATAAAAAGTGACATACACATACACAGACCAGGGGGAATAAGTGTGTATAACACTGAAAAGCAGACGCCTTGGCGGAAGAATTTGTCAGCGTTGCAAAGGAACGCGTTCGTCAAGATGACTTGCTGTACAAAGTGCACTTAAAATGGTTTCCACGCGGCAAAGCCTTTGATTGCAGTTTCTATTATTATTATTATTATTATTATTATTATTATTATTATTATTAACCACTTACATGCCAAAATAGTTTCTAAGCTGCTTACAGCTATTAAAAATGCACACAATTAAAGTACACAATAAAAAATCCATTGGGGCACTACAGCATCCTTCAGTGAAATACACTATAAAGTAACTAAAATTGGTCACTTCAATGTTACTGGCTTCTGGGGGAGGGGGCAAGCATTTGCAAATAACACAGAAATGAAAACTAAATTTGTGCTATATTCAGCTATATTTCCAGAAGTGGCTTTTATGTCATTTAAAAGCTCAAATATAATGCGGAAATTAACAGTTAGGAAAACTGGATGAACTGCTGTGTGATTGAAGCCATTGTGTTAACCACAATGCAGAATACACCTGCAATAACACCTGCACCCTGTCCTCTCAGTGACTCACGGAAAGCCTGCAAGAAGAAACTGAGCATGTGCAGACAATTGTGCAGAGGTTAAGTGTCATGTCTACTGCTCCTCCTACTTCTGCTTCTGGCCCATTTCTCATAAGAAAATGCATCCCTCAGGCGGGAAAATTTTTTCCTACCCTTGCAGTCAAACCAGAGGCAGAAGTCAAGCAAACATGGCTCTGTTGCACTCCTCTCTCTCTCTCTCTCTCTCTCTCTCTCTCTCTCACACACACACACACACACACACAAACACACCAGAGTCCAAACAAATTAAAGGCATTGTGAATATTTTTTTAAAAAGCAACCAAACACTTTTTCTTGCAGTTGTTCAACTCTGAACGTGAAGTTTATCTGTTATCAGCCATCTGAAAAGATTCCCTAGAGAGCTTTGACATCCAAAGCATGTTGGAGAAAAACTTTCAAATATAAAATTGCCTCAGCTCCACAAAAGCCACAAGCAAACAGAAAATGTTGTGTTGCTGTTATAGCACCTAATGCCACCCCCCAAAAAAACAACTGAATTATCTCAAAATAAACCTAGGAGGCGACTGCAACTTCATAAGGTGGGAAGAGGGAGGAAAGGACTAAAATATCTGAATTCTATTCCAGGTCTCAAAAAAGAAAAAGAGTGATGAGTGAAATTGGCCAACCCTTCATTGTGAAAAGTGCATTGCACAAGCTCTCTGCTGGAAAAAGAATGAAAAGGAAACTCCAGCAAACAAAACGAGAGAATGCCAGACATACTGGATGCCAAAGAAAAAGACAAGTTTTATCTCTTAATTATTAAAAATGCACGCTGCCAAATGCACCAACTGTAATGATAACAAAAGTCAGATCCAACTTTAGCAGGAGGAGGGGATGAGGATATTTAGCAGAAAGCCCTAGTCTTCAGGCTCACTTTATAAAACTTGGGTGCAATTCAAAAGAGAGAACTAATTCTATACTTATCAGGGGGAACAAGACTAAAACCACCTTTTACATAACCGCGACGAAAACAACAACAGCAATATGGATACACACACCTGATAAATATCTCAAAAGTCCCTGTGCCAAAACAACATGAAAAGGATATTACATCTCAAGTAACAAGGGAGCAATAATAATTTGCTCTTATTGGGGAAAATTTTCACTAATAAGCAATAACACAAAACATTTGGGCAGCTGTGCTGCAAACCCTTTGTGAAAAAGAGATGGGGGGGTCACTCTCTCAGGGGCAAAACAACTGCTTGTTCCATACAACTAAAGGAACGTTTGGCCAAAACTGTCAAAAATAAAGGGTCTGGGCAGGACAAAGGCCCCATCCCTTCTATGTCATCTCTAATTTCCGCACTTTAAAAGTCCTCTTGGAAATGGAAGCCAAATAGCATTTGACAATGCAAGACTCAAAATTTCCTGGCTTGAGGATGCACATACTTAAAACTTTTAAGAACCAACAGAGACACACGCTCTCTTTCTTTCTCTCCCTCCACTAAACTGTGTGCCATTAGTCAAAGGAAACTAATTTCTGCTCTGTGCTTCCACCCTAAGCCGTAGCTTATCATAGGAACACAGGAAGCTGCATTACACTGAATCAGACCATTGAGCCATCTGATTCAGTATTGTCTACACTGACTGGCAGCAGCTCTCTGGGGTTTCAGGCAAGAATCTCTACCTGGAGATGCCAGGGACTGAACCTGGGAAATTTCTGCATGCAAGTCAAATGTTCTGCCTGTGAGCAACAGCCCCTCCACAAATGATGAGGCAGATGTGTGTGTATTTTATAGCTGTTTGCAAAACGGCAATGCCATCCTTCTACCACACCTGGGCTATTTTCCTTCCCGGGGGGGGGGGGGGGGACGACGACCCCCAGAGCTGATTCTTTCTCAGCTCTGCCTGGAGGTGCTCTGCAACATTTCCCCTCCTGGAAATAATTTTTTTGAAAAATCATGCCCACAGTCTCTTTGCATCAGGGGTGGGAAGCCTGTGGCTCTCCAGTGGCTGTTGGACTGCAACTCCCATCATCCCAGACTGTTGGCCATACTGGGTGGGGCTGATGGGAGCAAGAGTCCAGCAGCTTCTTGAAGTCCAATGGTTCACCACCCCTGGTCAACACCGGGCTTGGATTAACAGCAAGCTGCATACGGCAGGCTCATAGCTCAAGATGCTCATGTTAAAGAGGGAAGGCATCCAAATCTGGCAAAATATACAGAGCTGGGCCTGGGGGTGGGGGAGAATTTCCTGGCAGGGTGAAGCAAAGAGATCTGTCTTAATCTTCATGGGGAGGGGGAAAACTTGGGAGGGGGAGGAGAAGCAGATGACACGCAAAGACCAACAGCTACGATTATTGTAGCCAGATTGGCTGAGCCCTTTGAAAACCACACAGCGCTTGGAATAAACCCATCCCTATAATCCAATATTCATCAGAGAAGTTGTCTTTATTAATGCATTTTAAAGTGCCTAAAGATGCTATTAACTCCTTTACAGACAGAAGGAAATTGTCTTAATTCTCTTAAGCTTTAAATAATACAGAGGATGCAAAAAGGAGAGAAGGGAGGAATAGGCTTTCAAAGTTGAAGAGGAAAGCAGATAGCAAGGGAGAGCGCCGGCATGATGGTGCAATGGTTAGGGAGACGGACAAGGAACTGGGAGAGGCCAGGGTTCAAATGCCCACCCAAGCCATGCAGCTCACTGGGTGACCTTGAGCTGGTCACTGTCTCTTAGCCTAACCTACCTCACAGAGTTGTTGTAACGAAAAAGTGGAAGGGGGCCATGCACATCACCTTGGAGGAACGGGGGCACACGTATGTATAATAAAAAATTTTGTGCTGCTTTTTTCAGAAAGATGGACTCAAAGTGGCTTCCCAAAACAACTATTAAAAACAACAAATGTTCACCAATACGTCTACAAGAGCAGATCCAACTCAGCCCCACCCCACTAAAAAGATAAGGTCCGAATATCTGACTGAATAAAAATGGTGCTGCCCAATGCCTAAAAACAGGCAGTGACAGCACTAGAGAAAAGCTTCTCTGTGGAGAGCTTTTCGGAAATGGGGAGCCACCACTGAAAAGGCTCATTCTCGGGTCACCAGTCTCTGTGCCTCCCTCAGAAGGGGGTACATGGGGAAGAACCTCACATGATAAACAAAGGTCTGGTTTGGTTCAGATAGGGAGAGACAGTCATTGACATACCAGATCCTTATAAGGCTTTATAATGCCACATGTAAAAATAAATAATCATAAATAGAGGTACAAAATCCAGACAGGCTGACAACACAGCCGATCAGCCAACACAACAACTCCTCTTCATTGCTCACTTCAACTAATTATCAACTGCTGCAGCAGCGCCCTTTTCTGAGCAGGAAATGAAAAGGGGGCAGCAGACCCAAGAGTTTGCCCATGTCCATCACAGGCTTTCCTGATAGCCACTTCCGCCTCTCAGGCTCACTCACCAGGGTGACATTTTGCGTGCCTTGGAGAAGGCCAGAGTTAAGATGCTCATTAAGCTGAAAACCTCTCCTTCACTTCTGAAGCTTTGGACAATGCAAAGAGGCCCCTGCCCACACAGGAGGCATTAAATTCGCTCTCATTAGAGAAAGACTTTCCATCACAAAGCCCATCTTGACAAAAGGCTAACATTCCCAACTCCCCCCAAAAGCCTCCACTTGAATTCTTTTGTAAACATTTTGACATGCATTTCACTTAAGGCACACACAGAGATATGCCTGCCACTCCCAAGAATAGACTTCTGAAGAAGGTCATTTGGCGGATTTATTTATTTATTTTAAAAGGGTGCCCTTTAAAGCTTATCCACTCCACAAAAATAGGTGGCTCTTCCACTGGCACATCTCAGCTGTCTGGCTACTGCAGAGGAAATCCTCAAAGGGCCACAGCTTGGGTTCAGGCCTCAGCGTCTCCACAAAGGGTTGGCAAATCCCAGAGAGCTGCTGCCATTCAGCACACACAGTGGCCCATCTAGTCCAGTCCAGAATCCTGCTCCCACAGTGGCCTGTGGGAAACCAGAGAGCAGGATCTGAGCACTAGATCACTTTCTCCTGTGGTTTCCAGGAACTGGCATTCAGAAGCATCACTGCCTTCAGCCGTGGAGACAGAGCATAGCTTTTATCATTGCTAGTAGCCACCAATAGCCCTTTCCCACCATGAATTTGTCTAACCTCCTTTTAGAGCCATCCAAGTTGGTGGCCATTCCTGCTTCCTGTCGGAGTGAGTTCTATAGTTTAACTATAACAAACAACAACAATGTCAAACAGTAAAAGCTTATCGAAACAGATGTCTATGAAAAAATTATATAGATTAACTCTTTGACATCTGGCAGGAGGACATTCCACGGGGGCGGGGGGGGGGTGACTACCAAAAAGGCCTTCTGTTTGGTTCCCTGAAGTTCCACTTCTCGCAGTGAGGAACAGCCAGAAGGCCCTCTGAGCTCCAGCTCAGTGTCCGGGTTGAACGATGGGGTAGAGATGTTCCTTCAGGTATACAAGGTATACTATGGACTGTATGAAGTACTCTCTTAGGTCTGCCCTGAATCTTCCAGCATTCAGCTTACGGGATGTCCATGGGTTCTGGTGTTACGAGAGGGGGAAATGAACTTTTCTCTATCCACTTTTTCCATGCCATGCACAATGTTATAACGGTCTGTCATGTTGCCTCTTAGTCGCCTTTTCTCTAGAATAAGACGTCCCAAATGCTATTTTTCTTCATAGGGGCTGCTGCTCCATCCCCATGCTCATGTTGGTTACCCTTTTCTGAACCTTTTCCAATACCACAGTACTGTATCCTTTTTGAGGTGAGGGGACGTGGGTGGCGCTGTGGGTTAAACCACAGAGCCTAGGACTTGCGAATCAGAAGGTCGGTGGTTCGAATCCCTGCAGCGGGGTGAGCTCCCGTTGCTCGGTCCCAGCTCCTGCCCACCTAGCAGTTCGAAAGCACGTCAAAGTGCAAGTAGATAAATAGGTACCGCTCCAGTGGGAAGGTAAACAGCGTTTCAGTGTGCTGCTCTGGTTTCGCCAGAAGCGGCTTAGTCCTGCTGGCCACATGACCCAGAAGCTGTACGCCAGCTCCCTCGGCCAATAAAGCGAGATGAGCACTGCAACCCCAGAGTCGGTCACGACTGGACCTAATGGTCAGGGGTCCCTTTACCTTTACCTTGACCAGAACTGTACATGGTAGTTCTGAGCACGTACGCAGAAGAGAAAAGTGATGGTGACTGCCTAACGTCAACAGGCTGTGAGGTCCAAAATGCAGGCGCCTCTACACTAGTGTAATGACCCCTTAGAAAACACAGAATGGACATTGCCAGGAACTTGTAGAAGCGAAAGTTCTACAGATCAAAGTGATCGAACCCTGATTTCTCATCAGAAAAGCAAAGTACCAGACCAATACTTCAGTGGAAGGGGACCAAAATTCTGAGATGGCATCCAGAAAATAAGAATGCAGAAACATGTGTGCATGCCCAAACACACACACAATATTAGAAATATATAAAAAGGCAAAGTTCATTATAACAGAAATATAAAAAGCCAGAATTCATTATAATATAAAATATGGTAGCAAGAAGCGGGGGGGGGGGGATCTCTGAAGCAGAGGGGGGAAATCCTGTCTTTCCCTGCTCCCCACATTCTCAATTCACTCTGAAACTCCTTCACAAATTCTCTTTAAACTTTCAACAACAAAAATGCACCACTTCGCTGACACCATGAAAAAAAGAAAATCCCTACAAAGGAGCTCCTTCTTGAAAAAGTCTTGGGAGTGGGGGGGATTCAAGAGGAGGAAATGAAGACTAATGATGGAATATTTCCTGCTACTTAATCATAGCACTATTAAGCATGATGGAATAATGTCCACTCAGTCTCACTAATTGACTTCACTTTCACAGGCCTATATGGCTTCTTCATCGACTTGTCTCAATACTGTGGCAACTTTCAAATTTCTTAAAGTGGTTTTCAAGTGTTACACAGACATTATGTGTGAGAATTCTTTGTCAGTAAATTTGGTTTCCCCACAGTTCAGTGTATTCCATTTCCCTAACTGTTAATTTCCACATTATAATTGAGCCTTCATGTGACATAAAAGCCGTTTCTGGGAAACTAATGGAATATAGCACACGTTTAACATGCATTTCTTTGTTATTTGATTCCAGAGGAAATCTGTTTGCAGTCCCCTTAACCTGGAAAATCATGGGACAAAATACCAGCATACAGTTCTTTCCTGCTGTTTCCATGGGGGAATCATGGGGGAACAGAAGCACATAGGGTATAGTGATGTTCCAATGATGTTTTCATATGTATTTTTAATTATTTAATATACCATCCTTCATCCGTCACAGCATAAAAACAAAAAGTACATGATAAAAACAAGAACAAAACAAACCTATAACCCCACCCCCACTTCCACGAACACATTTAAAAGGACACAGAATGTTGATCAGCCAAAGACCAAGTTGAAGAGGAATGTTTTTGTCTGGTGCCTAAAGATGTATAATGGAGGTGCCAGGCAAGCCCCCCTGGGAAGAGCATACCACAAATGGGGAGCCACCACAGAAAGGGCCGTGTTGCCACCTGACAGATCTCATGTGGAGGAGGCACACGAAAAAGGCCCTCAGATGATTGTTGCAAGGTCTGGGTCAGTTCATATGGGGAGAGGCAAACCTTGAGGTACTGCAGTCCTAAGCCGTTTAAGGCTTTATAGGTCAAAACCAGCACTTTGAACTGGGCTTGGAAACTAATTGGCAGCCAGTGCAGTTGGGCCCGTATCAGTGAAATTCTGGCTGTGAAATTCTGCACCAGCTGATATTTCCAAACTGTCTTCAGAGGCAGCCCCACATATACCACCTGGAGGTTTTTAGAGCATAGACGACAGGAATTAGGCTGTCCCTGTCCAGCTAGGGGGTACAGCTGGGCCACCAGCCAAAGCTGATGGTAGGCACTCTGTGCCACTGAGGCTCCCTGAGCCTCAAGTGACAACGAAGTACAGTATCCCCAAGCTATGTACAAGACCACTCTTCCCATCACCCCTGTGGTTTCCAGCAAGTGAAGCAACTGTAGCCAACCAAGTTCTAATCAGTATAGATCTACTGAAATTGGGGGGCCCATGTTTGTCATGTCCACCAATTTCAGTTGGACTAGTCTTGGGTGGGACTAATAACGGAGGCAACGCCGCCATACACAGACACAGATGCAATTGTTTTAGGGTGATCCAGGAAAGAGAGTAGGGAACAACAAAACTGCTTTCTCATTTTACTACCTGCCAGTAGGTTTGAATCTGGAACACCATCCATTTGGAGATTAAATTCTGACGAAAGGATCTAAATCAAAACGTTAACATGGCTAAAGCAGGAATATCCCAATTTCCTCCTGTGATACCTGGCATAGAACTCTCCTGCTTGATCTCCAGCTTCAGAAAAGAACTCTTAATATGGTGGCAAGTGAAAAGGCTCTTCTGTGCTTCTCTCCCCCAGCCCCCGGCCTTCCTCTCCTCATTTATTTTATTTGCAAATTGCTCTTCCTTTTAATGTATATATATATATTTTTTTTAGGGAAAGTTTCAGAACAAAATTAAAGTGGTATATAAACCATGTCCCTGTGATATACTGTTTGTGTTTACAAATTCATCTGACTGGGGTGGGGTGGGGTGGCGATGGTCAAGGCTGATTGAACAAAAAACACCACACACACACCCCGCACCCAAAAATCGCACACGATTCAACACACTGAGAGAGCTGAGGAGAAGAAAAAAATCCCCAACAACTGCGGACTCAGTCTGGGAGGCTCGGAGCCAGCCTGAAAAGCCCTTTGAAGTTTAAAAAAACATCCTCTGGTCAGAGCACATTTGTGAAGCCGTGGGACGGACGCTTTAAACAACATTCGCTCCGAGATCACCTGTGGCGTGCCAGTGCGCTGGCGCCTGTGGAACTGCAACAACATAACCCCTTAGGCTCTTCCCCCCCAACCCCACCAAAAAAAGAAAGAAAAAGAAATCACTGCCTCCATATGCAACACAAGAGAGAACCTTACCCCGGACAAATTACATTCTTTAGCTCCCTAGGAAAAGAAAATATCCACGCAGAAGTCTGCAAAGTCTGTGCAAATGCTGTGTAGACCCAAGAGTCGTGACGCATGGAGAAAGAAGGATCTCTTCAAGGAAGCAAATGGTCAGAGCATATTGCATCAAGATTTCATAGCATTTAATAGCATTTACTGGTCTGCAGAGGAGTTAAAATTGTTGGCTGGCACGATTACAATGCACGACATTGAGAGATTTAAGCAAGGTGAACCTTGGAAGGTAAAACTTGGGGTGCTTCCAGACAAGCTATTTGGTTGTTATCCTGCAATTTCTGGTGCACTTTTCTGACCACAAAGAGCTTGGTAATTAAAAAGCAATGGAAAACCACACTGGAAAGTGAAGGATAAGAGCCACTAAACTGGTCATGTCATATAACTTCCGCACAAACCTATCAAGCGGAATATGCAATAAACCACCACTCTGGAAACTCTGCTAGGTGGTCAAGTATATATATATATATATATATATATATATATATATATATATATACATACACATGCAGTGCAAGCAACAAACAGTGCCTCCACCCAAAAAAAAGTCCATGGAATGTCAAGGTATTACTATTCACATATAAAGCCCTTAAGAACTTGAGAGCAGCTTTTTTGTGAGATCACCTTACCTCATATATTCCCACTTGACCACGTCAATTTGTGGACCTGCAGTGTTGCAGGTGCCACAAAATTTTTGTCAGAAATGGATCTTTTAGTGTGGTGGCTCCCTAACTTTGGGACTCCCTGCCTACTAACACCAGGCAGGTTACTTCACTGTACTATTTTTGGTGCACCTGCTAAAAGCATTTTTTAAGGCAAGCCTATCTAGATTATGTAGAATGCTAGCATGTGTTTTAATCTGTTTTTAGCATACCATTGGTTTTATTTTTTAAAAAAAACATTTCAAACAACTTTTTTTATTGATAGTTTTATAGTTTTATTCTTGTTGCAAACCACTTTGAGGGTTTGTTTGTTTGTTTGCTTGCTTGCTTACAATCAAGCAGTATATGAATTTTATGAAATAAATAAATCTCTGCTCGAGAAAGCAGCAAATAGAAGGCCGCTGCCGCCGCTGCCTGAGGGAGAACCCATCAAGTCCGAGCAAGATGGCGACGCTCTCCATCTTGCAGCCTCGCAGGCTGCCGCTGCCGGATGATTCAGCTTCCACAACTGCACCCAGAATTCTCAGCTTGAAGCAGAGGGGACCAAGAAGGGCCTGCCTCTTCCCACAGCCTGCAAGACTGGTACCACCATTGCTGGGGTAGTGTTTAAGGATGGAATAGTACTTGGAGCAGATACAAGAACCACTGGTTGTTGCTGACAAGAACTGTTCAAAAATACACCATATATCTCCAAACATTTAATGTTTGCGGTGCTGGAACGGCTGCAGACACAGAAATGACAACTCAGTTGATCTAACATGGAACTCCACTCGCTCTCAACTGGACAGCTTTCAAGGGTGGTCACAGCCAACTGGATGCTCAAGCAGATGCTCTTCAGGTATCAAGGTTACATTGGTGCAGCCCTGGTTCTGGGTGGGGTAGATGTCACTGGGGCCCATCTTTACAGCATCTATCCCCATGGATCTACTGACAAATTGCCTTATGTCACAATGGGTTCGGGTTCACTGGCAGCTATGGCAGTTTTTGAAGACAAAATCAAGACTGACATGGAGGAGGAAGAAGCCAGCTTGTGAGAGATGCCATAGAAGCTGGCATATACAATGATCTGGGCTCTGGCAGTAACATTGATCTTTGCGTCCTCAGTAAGAACAAGCTGAACTTTCTCCGTCCTTATGATATGCCCAACAAAAAAGGAAAAAGGCAAAGGTGATACAGCTGTGAGAAGGGAACTAAAGGTGTGCTCTATACGAAAGTTACACCCTTGGATCTTGAAGTGGCAGATGAGACCGTGCAAGCAATGGATACATCTTGACTTACTGGAAACTTCTGGGCAGTGGAAGAGGATTGAGAATTTTCATATCTGAATTCTGTATCTGTATGCTGGCTTTAATGTTCTGTATGCAGATTTAATAAAAACCAATACGAATTGGGGGGGGGGGGGGAGAAAGAAAGCAGCAAATAAAACCACAGAACTTGCTGTCATTGAGATGGTTGGTTGGAGGTGTCTTCCTTGGGTCCTGCAGCATGCAGAGGGGGATGCAAGTGCAGAAATGTCTATTCTAGCCCTGCGACCTATAGCATGGGAGCCACACAGAGATCTCAGGTTTGGAGTACATGGCAGGGTAAGGAGGGGGAGAAACCCTGAAGATGCACTTGCTGACACTGAAGCCCCTCACATGGGCATCCTTTGGGGATGGGCCTTTGCTAGGTAGCAGAGCACCTGCTTTCCGTGCAGAAGGTTCCAGGTACAATCCATGCCCTCTCCATGCAGGGCTGGGAGAGACCCCTGCCTGAAACCCTGAAGTGCTGCTGCCAGTCCCGTGTCGACAATACTGAGCCAGGTGGAACAGTAAGCACAACTCAGGCTAAGGCAGCTTCCTATGTTCAGATGCAGGCTGGGGAGAAGTTGAAAGGAAAGTTCTTACCCAGCCAGCAGAGGTTATGTTCGCTTTCTTATGTAAAGCAACTGGCCCAGAGCCAGCACAGCGTGGGGTCCTAGATCCAATTTCATAACACGTAAAAACAGCAAACAGGAGGCAGTGCTGCACTTGGGTGATTGGCAGACAGCCACACCCTTTTGTCAGATACAGCCAGCATTCTAATCATCAAGTCACTCACATCTGTGCTTTGCTTCTTTTATATAATCGGCCAGCAGCCGCTACTGTACAGCTCCCCCCATAATTAAAAGGGGAAAACGCTGCAGTGTCATAAGGCAAGGAGAAGGGAACAAGAGGTGGTGATGGTGGTGGCAGGGCAGGACTGGAGATTAGTCGTTGAGGAGCTGCCCTGCCCTGCCCTCAATGTGTCCTGGGCCACTGCTTTCATTCTTCCTCGCCCTCCACCACCAGGGGGTGACTGGTAAGCTGTTGTCACACTGTAGTGCCACCTATCTGTGGCTAAGCAAACTCCAGCATGATGGCATCCTTAGGAAAATAAAAAATAGGGCACAACATTAAAAAATAAAAAGCTGCTCCAGTTGGGGGTGGACATCCAAAGCAAGCAGTTGCTGCTTTATTAGGATTAAATGAAAGTCACAAAATAGTGACCAGGTTATTTTAGTTCTGCAAAACTCTTCCTCAGATGATTATGAAGATAATAGGTGGTATTCAATGTTGGTTCAACTTAGAATAGACCCACTGAAGGTAATGGATACAACTAACTTAGGTTTATTAATTTGAATGGCTCTGCTCTGAGCGGGACTTGGCCAAATACAACCCAATTATTATAATATTTATCATGATTTCTTTATAACCAGTCTACCATAACACCATAAAAACGCATCAAAATCCTTCTAGATCATGGGTAGGCAAACTAAGGCCCAGAGGCTGGATTTGGCCCAATCGCCTTCTAAATCAGGCCAGCAGATGGTCCAAGAATCAGCATGTTTTTACATGACTAGAATGTGTGTTTTTATTTAAAATGCATCTCTGGGTTATTTGTGGGGCAAAGGAATTCATTCATCCCCCCCCCCCAATATAGTTCGGCCCCACACAAGGTCTGAGGGACAGTCGATCCGCCCCCTGCTGAAAAAGTTTGCTGACCCCTGTTCTAGATCAATTCCTCAAATATCCTGTTGCTGTCCATATTATGGGGTTTACTTTGCACAAAAGGCAGCACAGCAAGCGAGCTGTTAAATTTCCACTTCTCTTATTAACCTTCATGCAAATGCACTATTAATTTTAACCTTTGAGACTATACACAAAAATGCATAAATCCATTCCTTGTTGGTAGGCACAAAGAATAACCTCCATTTGGCTTCTAGAGTTACATTTGCTGCCATTTCATTATGGGCACATACATATTGCATGATCAACTGCAACTCCCATCATGCTTACCATGCTGGCTGGGGCTAATGGAAGTTGGGGTCCAACAATATATGAAGGGACACCAGTTCTCCGGTTTTGCTGCATTTGTGTATCTCATGCTGGATACATTATGTAGTGCGCAAGACAAAGTGGGCTTTAACAACTGTTGGAGAGTTCATATGTTTAAACCTTATTAATTTGATAGGAGCATAGGAAGAATTCTTGCACCAAGTCAGACCATTTGTCTATCTAACTCAGTATTGTCCACACTGACTGGCAAAAGTTCTTCAGGGTTTCAGGCAGGGGAATTCCCAGTACTACATGGAACTGCCATGGATTCAACCTTGGGCCCTCTTTGGGCAAGGCAGAAGCTCTACCACTTAATCTGCCCTTTCCATTTTATCTGACGCCATTTCCCATGCAATCAGGTCTTATCAACTGTTACTATTACCCAGTATTTTTCCTTAACAATTCCAGATTCGAACCACCAAACACACAAGCAACCAGTTAAGACCTGTATAATGGCCGAGGCACCACTTGAGCACAAGCTGTTTGCCAAGTGTAGGAAGACCAAGCCCTGGCAAAGTTCCTGAACCACCCATAATTACTCAAGTTTTTTGTATATAATGTTGGGTGGCAGCATCCGAGCTTTCAGCAAGTTCAAAGGATGGATGACAATATAAATTTGCCCCGTGCTTGGCATTAGCCCCAGACTTTCTCCAGTATCAGATTTCAGAGAGATGAAAGAAACAAACCAAAACCAAGAAAGTCATTTAGTCAAGAGAACAAATCAAAAGGTCCCACAGAGTTCTTTTTTTAAAAAAAGCATAACAAAACAGGAATCAGGTCACCACGGATCCAGCTCCTTCCAATTCCAGACTGGGTCAACACATTCCACCTCCTTGACATTCCTCAGCATAGTCTTTACTAGGTTGGTGTTCTCCCCAAATATATCCATTGCTTTTTTGCAACCTGCTGCCACCTTCTAAACATGCAATGGCATATTTGTGGTGGTAGCTAAAATGAGTGTTAACAGCAATGGAAATACACAAGAATCTCAGCCATTTTCATCCACATGTTAGTGCAACGTACAGGTGTTTTTTTTTAATAAGAAAACATAAAATATAACAACATTACAATAACAAATCAATTGCATTTGCTCCGCCGAGCTCGTGACTTCCCTCCCTCCCTCCAACTGGTTTCCCATTTCCTAATGAATTGTATGCGCATTTCAGCTGCCAGTTTCTGTCCTTCAATACATATCAAGTCCTTTTATTATCCATGGTCAGATATTATTTTTACGTTATGTTGCAGGATTCATATCAATCCTGCTAGTCTCTTCACGTTTTTACAATGATCTTCCAAGTACTCAACAAATTTACTCCAATCTCTTTGGAATTTCTGGTCGCCTTGGTTCCGGATCCTCACAGTAAGGTTGGCCAACTCCGCATAGTCCATCATCTTCATCTGCCACTCCTCAATCGTTGGTAATTCTTGTAATTTCCACATTTGGGCTAACAAAGTTCTTGCTGCAGTGGTAGCATAGTCTTTGATCTACTTTTGCAATTTCTTCTCCCATCAACCCAAGCAAAAATGCTTCTGGTTTTTTGGGGAAGGTATATTTTAGCATCTTTTTAGTTCATTGTAGATCAATTCCCAAAATGTTTTTCCCTTATCACAAGTCCACCACATATGGTAAAAATCTCCGTCTTTTTCATTACACTTCCAACATAATTTATTTTTCATCCTATACATTTTGGCCAATTTCACTGGGGTCAAATACCACCTGTACATTATTTTCATACATTTTCTTTTAAGGCCATACATGCTGTAAATTTTAAATTCTGATTCCATAATTTTGACTAAGATTCATACTGAATATTATGCCCAGAAACCATAGCCCATTTTGTCATTACTTCTTTAACCTCTTCATCTTTAGTATACCATTCTAAGAGAACGTTATACATCTTTGACAACAATTTAAATTTACCTTCTAGCAATTTGGTTTGGAATCTAGATTTCTTACTTTCAAATCCAAAATTTATTTTGTCTACACTAAATATGTCATTTATTTGATAATATTGCAACCAGCCAGTAAACATTTCCCCTATTTGTTCATATGGTTTGAGTTTCCACTCTTTCTCTGTTTCCATCAACATCCCACCATAGGTGGCCCATTTCCCTTCCATATTTAATTTTTTAACAGTCAACGCTTCTATTGGAGATAGCCACCAAGGTGTTTTCCCTTCAAACAGATTTTTATATCTGTCCCATACTTCATAGATTGATTTTCTTATCATGTGGTTTAGAAATCCTTTATGCACTTTTACTTTATCATACCACAAATATGAATGCCACCCAAATCTGTTATCATAACCAATCCAATAGATCTGTATTCTCCAATATCATCCACGCAACGTACAGGTTTGATCTGAACAAAATATTTGATCTTAAAATATTCCCACCTCCCAAACAGGTATGGTTAATGCAATTCTGAATTATAAAAATAAATTGCTCCCTTTCTTGCCCTCTCTTTCTTACCCTTGGGGTGAGGGTGGGGGAAGAGAAATAAATGTAATAAAATGTCACATAGAGGTACAAATCAAAATTCTTGTGGCTGCACTGGATGGCACAGAGTTTTATACCAATCTGATGGTATAAACTTCATACACCAAAGCGGACTTGGATCAAGAAAATGTTTGCTTGCATGTTGTTGCAAACCAGCTGCTATACTATGAGGCAAGAAGGAACTTCCTCCTTGTTACCCAGTAGAGTAGAAGATGCCTTCCTTACAGCATGTGGCTCAGCCACAGTTCAGACCAAACCTCATCAGATGCAATTAAACTGTACTAGAAACCGTTATAATCTTATCAAATGCAGAAGGATGAAAACTAGAACCAATGCTTTAGGTAAAGATCCAGTAACAATGGTGGCAAGAATATTGACTCAAAATGCTCTCTTAAAGTATCAGTCATCATCCAAGACACTACAAAGCCTTATAGGAATACAAGCAGGTTGGTCAATGGATGTTCCATTCACCAGGGAACCATCACTGCTGCCAGCCATGCCCACAAAAGAGGTGCTATTCTTCAAACAGAATCTAGAGAAAATAGGGATGCACAGGAAGTTGGAAAAAGCAAAAGATTTGCAGACAAAATCCCGGGGACAAAAGTACTATGGGATCAGATAACTTTTTAAGAATTATGAACATCCTCCGCTGCCAAGCTGTTTGTAAGCTCGGGGGTCCGAAGCATTTTCAAAGCATCAAAAAGCTTTAGACGGAACATTCCGTTTGATGAGCCCAATACAGCTGTGCTTGGAAGGGATCACATGTGCAAACTACATCAAAGGAAGATGTGGTGACTCAACTTGATCATAGCACTAACATTGTCCATTTTGCCTCTTGCATCTTGCAGAAAGCCACGTTCAAAACCTACTACGGATAGAGCTGCATTAATGTGATTATCCTTTTTAGCCCCATAGACTGATAGATAATTCCCAAACTGCGTTCCAGAGCATACAAACACGTCACAAGAGAGCTGCTAGTATGCCAAGAAAAAGTCAATTATTATTATTAATTAGACAATTAATTACTTGTTACTAATAATAAATAAAAGGTCTCCAAGCAACTCACATTTAAAAAGGTAAACATAAATACACTATACCATTAACAATTCATGAAAAATATTAACATTCTCATAATAGTGCCAACAATTCTCTCTCTCTCTCTTACCCACACAAACACAAATTACCCATAACAGCCACAGGAAGTTTGGGCAGCACACCACCATCAGAACAAAATCAGCTGAGACCACCAAACATCTGGGGGAAAGTTCCAAGTCTTTACCTAGCTCCCAAAAAATATCAGCAAAGGCGTCAGGAGAGCCTCACTGAGAACAGTATCGTTACAGTTGAATTGCATCATATGTGTAGGTGTGTTGTGTGCAAAAATTGTGTACAGCCAATTTTCCTTGAAGTGGGGGAAATTCCATGGGGAGACTTCCCCTTTGTCTCCACAGCCTCCCCTTACTCCTCCCACATGCAAGTGACCAGCAGAAGGGAGGAAGGAGGAGGTGAAGGTGGAAGGGAGAATCAGAGAGAGAGATAGGCAGGGAAAAAAGTCTGGAATGGAGATGTTGCTGAGTGCATATGGTTGAAATCACACATGGTAAAGGCACGTACAATTTGATGCGGCTGTATAACATAAAAATCTCCTGTGAACTCAAATGTAGGTCTGCTGTATGTGTTTGAATCAGGCAACAGCGGATAGCATGGTGGGCTCCATCATTCGCCTGATCTCCTTCCTGCTGAATCACTGTTGTGTATTAGGGTAGAGAAGGCGAGGGGCAAGGCAGCAGTGAAGTTGGTGCAGTGCAAACACAGCAGCAGGAGCACCAGGGGTGTGCGCATGTCATGCAGATATTTGCATCACGCAAATTCGCCGCCACAACACTCCCAAATCTCCAACCCAATAAGCAGCAGTGACTCAGCCGGAGGGTAGAGAGGTGAGCATCACAGTGTGCTCTGTTATGTTAATCCTCTGTTTGCAGGGATTATAATTTAACAGAACACCTGTCCCACCTTGAACATACCTGGACTCCACATTCATCACCTGCAGCCTTCCTGCAGGTGCCCACTTAGAGAAAGGTTCAGAGGTGGAGGCAAGTGAAAGGGTCTTCTGCTGGTGGCCTCCCCAAAAGACATAAACATCCTTTTGGCACCAGGTTAAGACACTTCTTCTCCCAAACTTTTGAGGATTATGATTTTCCTTCCTCCCTCCCTCCCTCCCTCCCTCCCTCCCTCCCTCAGACTTGGGGGTGAGGGGAGATAATGTTTTATTCTTAAACTTGATGGGTGATTTTAATTGTGTACTTAAGTCACTTAGAGATGTTTTGTCTTGAGTGACTAATACATTGAATAACTATTAATAATAGATTAATCAGGTTCTGAAGCATAGCAAGAGACACGTGATGGAATTCTTTAACAAGCCACACATAGACCAAGATTTAAGAAAACTGAAAGCTGCAAAGAATAATTCCTGCATGGCTCAATTAAAAAAAAAAGAACCTTCACAGAATCTTATAAGTTGTCTTTATGAACCATTTAAAAAGTTTTGATTACCATACCCTGTTCTCATTTACCCTCAAAACAAAATTAAACCTTTCACTTGTGCATATGGAGTGCAGCTCCCCCCCCCCTTCATTTCCTTGAGAAAAAGATATCAGTATTATTTATTTTGCTGTAAGTACAGTGGTACCTCGGGTTACATACGCTTCAGGTTACAGACTCCGCTAACCCAGAAATAGTGCTTCAGGTTAAGAACTTTGCTTCAGGATGAGAACAGAAATCATGCTCCGGCAGCGGGAGGCCCCATTAGCTAAAGTGGTGCTTCAGGTTAAGAACAGTTTCAGGTTAAGAACAGACCTCAGGAATGAATTAAGTACTTAACGTGATGTACCACTGTACTTGTTTTGAAAAGCCTTTCACTATGCACCTGGTCCTATGTTAAAGCCTCAGGCAGGAGCACAACTTTCAGAAAACTACCAAAAGTGGACCACGTGATCTATTTTTCCTGCAAAATGTCTGAAGTTGACCATAAAGAAACAGGCAGGTTCCCAGTATAAACTTAGCAGGAGTACATCAAAGGCTTTGCTTTAGGATAAGGAGATTGATTTCTTCTGGGTCTTTTTGCACTTCATCCAGGATATTTTGGGTTTCTTGCAATAGACCTTAGTCAGCTAAAAAATACAGCTATTCTGGTTACTAGACTGAGATGCTCTTGCTCTTAAGTGAGAAAGGGAGCCTCTGCGTTGCAGCAAACAAGCAATGCTGAACAGTCAGACAGACCCCAAAACACAAGCGAGAACAGAACGATCAAGCTGCTAAGCTGCTGGCCTGGAAGAGCAACTGCATTAAACCCGATACAGCGTACTATAGCGTGCTCAACCGGATGCCTAACCGGACGGAAAGGATCCTAGGATTGAACAGTTTTGTCTGAGCAAGTAGGAAGGAATATTCGGAAAAACTGTGTCACCAGGGCAGTGTGCAGCAGCTGGCGTTTAAATCCCAATAAACGTTTCTGTTCTCAGCTCCCATTTCAGAGGAAGGCAAGTGCAATCCATTATATTTAGCAGAGGAATGACCAGAGAGGAGCAAAGCAATCTCCCCTCTGGTGGCCTGCACACACAGGCGCTCTTGCTGATAATAATTAATAATAATTAATAATAATAATAATACCACCACCACTACCATGCTAGGGCCCTATTCCCCCCCTTAATACTACCATAGGTTCTTGTCAGACACCTCATATCTGCAAGGATCAGGGCCTTTAGCTCATGCTCAGCCATGTAATTCACCTGCTCTGCCTTGCCTTGCTCAGATTCATGGCAGAAACAGAAACTTGAGTTTGACTTCTTCATCCAGCAACGAGGGCCAGGACAGAGGCGCTAGTCCTACTCCTATGTGCACGTCACATGGACTGAAGAGAGGGACTTATATATATACACACACACACACACACCATACATGTCCCCCCCGCAAAAGGTATGAAATGCATACAGTTATTTCTCTCTAACAGTTCCGTATTCACACTTCTCCACTGGACACTTAGGCGCAACCTTCCCGCACCTTTGCATAAGACGTGACTGTGCAGCCATCACTCTCCCCACCCTCCACAATTTCCAACAAATAGCCAATGCAAACTTCTATTCCCGGCGTAGTGAGTTCTCTCGGTGCTCTTTAAGTCTGCTGTTTCTCCTGCACAAGCAACGGGAAGAAGCCACATCCTTGGTTAACACCACCGTAGCCCACTGAAGGAGTTTGACACGCAAGTTACCTCCAAGGGCAGCGCGACACGCCCTCCTCCCTCCCCAAAGACCAAAAAGAGAGAGGCTTGCCTCTGTATCACACATCACACGGCAGATCAAAAGATCCAAATCTGCTCCCAAATCCCATTCCTCCTGCAAGACGGCACTTTGTACTGTCACTTCCCCACTGCGAACTTCCCCTTATTTCATACCTCACAGCATGCACAGCTGCACCCCAAGATCAAACATCCATGCATGATTTTCCTTCCACAGATCTTGAAAATCACAGAGTTAGACTTTAATGGGAACCTCAATATGCCTAATCCTCTAAAGCTGGCACAGTAATGCTCAGAAATACATTAAACTCTGCCATAATCACAAAAGCAAAAAAAAAAAAAAAAAAAGCATATATTTTTTCTCAGAAATGGTCCAGACGACATGTCAATCTATCTAGGATCTAACACAGTTACAGATGTCAAAGGGGTAGATCGAAAGCCAAAGTTGCTCAGCAGAAAATCCAGCAGCTTGCAGCAAAGTTTCGCTGCTCCTCAAGAATCGAGGCTCCCAGTTTTTTGTTTTTTTTTTGGGGGGGGGGACTCTTGCACACATTCACACACAGAAAGCTAAGTGTCACAGAAGATAACACCTCCAGCAGGTGAAGCCAATTACAATCCCAAAATGAGTTTGATGATCTCACTAATGACATTTGTTTTTGTTTTCTTAGAAAAGAAAAGTGACACACACTCTTTGCCCTGAACTTGCAATGCAGTCGTTTCCAACACATTATTAGCAACAGCAACAACAACAAAAAAGTCACTACTGACAACTTTAGTAGCAGCAGGCAACATGAAACTAACAGGGAAATTACGTTGTGCCTTGTAGACCCTAAGACTTTTGAAACACACCAACTTTGCTTTTTATTTTTTCTTGCAACCATGTGGGTTAGGAGCTTATTTCTGCTTTAAAACAAAGCCTATATAGCAGGGGTAGGCAACCTAAGACCCAGGGACCTTCTCAATCCGGCCCACAGACAGTCGGGGTGTTTTTACATGAGTAGAATGTGTGCTTTTATTTAAAATGCATCTCTGGGTTATTTGTGGGGCATAGGAATTTGTTCATTCCCCCCCCCCCAAAAAAAAAATAGTCCGGCCTACCACATGGTCTGAGGGATGGTGGCTGAAAAAGGTTGCTGACCCCTGCTATACAGCCTGCATTGCACACTGCGCCTGTAACCCTGTTGACCTTGTTCATCAGCATCACTATTCCCAGTTTTAAAATGGGGCCCATTTCACCGTGCTTCTTCCTGCACTTTACATGCTGAGGGAGAAATTAGAACAGGTGAACCATGTTGTGTGTGTCCATTAAAATCATGAGTGGTCTTTACATTAAAAGATTCTAGACTTTAAAAGGGAGAGGGCTTTAGAGCTAAGCTAAACCATCAGCCTCGACAGAGGAAGTTTCATTAATGGCTTAATTAAGAGATAATATGGTTAGGCTCTTCAGGGACTCCGCAAACAGATCCATGGAGCTCCACAAGGTTGCTTGCATCCATTTGTCACTGATTTTTCCTTTTCAGCACCTATATTGGGGTGGCTAAACTCACCCACAGCCAATCCAGGGAGGGGGGAGCCTTCATGCCAGCAGTGAGTGTGCCTCGACACACTGCTCACATCAGCTGATTCATGCTGAGACAGGGGTGGTCCTCCCTTCCCATTCAATGGACAACTGCTCTGATGACCCAGGAAAATTTATAAACCCATCAAGGCAATGGGCTACGTGAAGAATGGTACTAAGTGGTACTAAGCCACAATAGCTAGTATCCACGATAGCCTTATTCTCCATGAATTTGTCTAAATCACGTTTAAAGCTGTCAAAGTTGGCACCTATTGCAACGTATTGTGGTAACAAGTTAAGCAATGCACTGGGTAAAGAAGCACTTTCTTCTGCCTGCCCTGAATCTTCCAACATATAATGCTTCATTGGATGGTCCTGATTTCTAGTATTGCTTTACTACTTATTTATGAATGGCAAAATTATGAATTAATGTCATGAAATGAGCAGTGGGAGACATTTCTTGCCTTACCTCACAGCACTCAACTCAGGAAGGGGGAACAGGACAGCCAGAAGGGGAAGTATGTACTTCTTCACGTGTGATTGGTTCAAGGTATTATTTCACACAGGATATGGTGATGGAGAAAAAGGATTTGAATCAGTGGTTCTGAGTTTCTCTTGAAAATTATTGAGGGTCTTGATGGACCACATCATGATTTTTCTGCCTGTTGTAACTAGATCCTGTGTGGCTTTACTTGCATTTTTAAAGGGATGCCACAAACCACCTGAATGAAGCTCATGGACCACTGGAGGTCACAGTTTGGGCACCGCTGGACTAAGTCATGAAACAAGCATATAATATCAACAACAATTAGGTTTAAGTTTACTAAATTCATATGTTGCTTCCCACTAGTTACAACTTCAAAATTTATATGAGGAATAAATAATAGAGTAATAAATACAAGCATGTAAAATGTATGGTGTGACAGGATTTGAAATTAGCAGGGTGCCATGCGCATTTTGCACCTAAAGATTCTCCATTTGCGAGCATCTCAAAAAATCTGGGTGCCATTTTTTGCGCCTGGCTGACACTCCAGGATTACTGAAATGTATGTGCTTTAAAGCCCTGAAGTATACGTTAAGGATAGGCAATATGTTAAGGGGTTTTAACAATAAAAAGTAGAGTGTTTTGAAAACTGAAGTATGGTACCAATATTTTTATGGGAAACACCAAATTAAACATGTATTAACAATTTCTGCTAAAAATCTGATATTAACAATGTGTCACTTATGTGAATTGCATATTAGTTCATGCTTATCAAAATAATAAATAAAAAGTGTTGCCTACCCACCCCCCAGTGGCGACTAGGCATTCTGTTTTAGCACCCACAATCCAGGTCTCAGAAGCCATTTGGCTCTTAGCTTTTCTATCCCCGTTTCTAACACTGTGGTGCAAATGTGGTTTGTGATACCACTTCCAACAGTCATGGCTTCCCTCAAAGAATTCTGGGAGCTCTGGCTTGTTAAGGGTGCTGAGAGTTGTTAGGAGACCGCTATTTCCCTCACAGAACTACACTTCCCAGGGAACTCTGTGGGAAATGGGGGTCTCCTAACAACTCTCAGCACCCTTAACAAGCCAGAGCTCACAGGATTCTGTGGGGAAGCCATGACTGGCATCATAGTGCTTAAAATGTATGGTGTGAATGGGGCCACAGGATAGAGAAGGATTGTGCCCAATGGCGTACACACACAACTTTGAATATCCAACAGTGGGAGCACACTAGATGCGAAGCAAATGGTAATGTGTACATAGCCACAGAGCAAAAGAAAAAAAAACCCACCACCAAACCCCTCTTCAAAATGCTTCAACATCTGCAGTTTACTTTTCAACCAGGTTTTGAAGTTAGCATGCAGGCACCCTAACCCATGGCCTTTCAAGAATCTCTTTAAAGGCCAACAGCTGGACTGGCGGGAGGTGTGCCGAGCAAACGTTCTGTTTTGTTTTAAAAGATCATCACTGAATGATATTTTTCTTCTTCTGAAGAAAGCATCAGGCCTTACAAAGTTTCAATACTCTAGTGGCTTCTTCTAACTCCCCCCTCTGTTGCGAAGCCAGTTCAAAGAGAACCATAAAAAGTCATCCTAACATATTCTGGAATGGACAGAGCAAGGCTATAAAAATACCACTTATTTTGCTCCTCCTGGGTCTTATTACAGAATCGCACAAAAGCTTATAAAGAAAACCTTCCTTTAATGAACTCTTGGTGCAAAGGACATTTCCATATGTCCGCAAGAGCATGCAACACATTTTTTCTCATCCTCAGCATTTATTTCCTGGCGAGGCAAGGTTTCTAGATGAGGCTTTAAGCCATTTGAGGAAATGAAGGCATTTATTGCTACCTTTCATCTTAATTAGGGTGGCCACTTATGCATCATCCAAAAAATAAAAATAATGACACAGATTTGCATATGCTTATTTATATGTACAAATGCAGATGCAAATTCAGAAATACTTTATTGCAACAGATATAAAATGGGGAAGACTGCAATCAGGTGGCCTGCAAGTCTGCTTTGTCTGCATCCAGGTGCTAACTGCTGATGGACAGCATTGAGCCCTGCTCTCTCTTCTTAGGATTAGTTACTGGTACCTTTAAAAATCAGACTTGAACCAGACAGCCCTTCAAATACAGAACTCCATGGAAGAGAGAGTATTGTTCTCTAGAGTAGGACAGATGGCTACCCTAATGAAAACCAATGTAACATTTATATTTTTCTCCTCAAATGTGAGTCTTGGTGGACCACTTAATGATTTGTAGCAACTTTAATGTGCTGTGCAATTTTCAATTGTATTTTTAATGCTTCCTTCATTTCTTATACATTGCATTTTATTTCAGGTAGGTAGCCGTGTTGATCTGATGCAGTGGAAATAAAAACAAAATATCTGAAGAAGTGTGCCTGCACACAAAAGCTTATACCAGAACAAACTTAGTTGGTCTATAAGGTGCTACTGGACCATTTTTTAAAATTATTATTTTGATTGCATTTTATTGTATTGTAATTTGAAATTCCATAGATTTTTTTTTTTTTAAATTGAATTTATATACCACCCTATACCCAGGGCTGTAACTCCTGGTCACACCTGGAACCTTTCTGAATTTTCAGAAGAATTCTGGCCTTGCTTATAAGATTCTCTAGTCTTGCTCCAGGCAACTCTATCAAGAATCATAGAATCGTGGGGTTGGAAGAGGCTCCAGGAGTCATCTAGACCAACCTCCTGCAATGGAGGGACATCCCCTTCCTTCCTACGTGTTTTCAGACCTATGGTATTACCTGACCTGGAAGCATTAATGCACAGGCAAGGTTTGGAGGAGGAAACTATAAGTAACCCTCTAGAGATCTACTCCAGCGCTTCCACCAACTCTCCTTCCAATCCTGCTAGAACTCTCGTATCAGTTCCCAACATCCTTGGCTGCCTACAGCCCAGAAACAGAATTGCCAAAGACATTAGCTCTTAACACCCCCAGTATTATTACCATTGTTCACATCTTGTTTACAACCTGTTCTTACAAGCGCTCCCTCTCCTGCTCTCTAACCCTCAAGGAAGTTCAAGCATCATTTTGGCTTCTTTGCCAACATCCAAATTAGCCATGTACCATGTCAAGTCTGAACTATCTGGAAAATGCACACAGATAAACACAGATCATCTCATCTCAACCCAACCAGCCTTGCCAGATGGCTCCCCGAACTCAACTTTAGTAAATTTTGCAACACAAAAACATACACAAAAACATCTGAATTTATGCTTCCCCTCATATGTCAATTTAACCTCCAGCACAAAGCTTTTGAAATAGTGCAAGGATGCCTAACATTTTCCATATGGCAATGGCACAGTGGCTTTTAATTGTACCAAATGGTATCACTCTAGGATAATTACCTTGGAATCAAGCTTTCTGCTAGATTATTGGCCAATTCACTAATCTCATCACCACGGCACTCCTAATACTTTCGGAGACTCTTTGATGGTGAGCATCCACACGGCATCCTTCCCAAACCAGAGATATCAACATAGCCTGTGCGCTTTCTCTAATTAAATTATCTCTTTACGGCAGCCAAATTTCATTAGGCTGTTAGTCTCTCCGTCCTTTGATCATGCAAAAGTTTGGGGAAATTTGCAACCACACTTGGGTGTATATGCAACAAGGAGACATGATTCACTCTGTATAAATAGCAAAGAAAAACCTGACACATTGGCCTGTTCCACCGGTATTTCTCCATGTCTACTTTATTTTATTTAGAACATACAGACTAGAGCGGAGCCAAAGTTCTCGAGACAGTTTTTTATTTTGGAAAAAAGAGGGGTTGTTTTCCACCCTGGGTGGGATTACCATGTTGAGCAATGGCAGCAGCTTTGCTGTGTTCTTTCTTTAACTAATTGCTCCACCATGTTGTTGCAAAATGCATAGTTGCATAGGGTGAGGAGGGGAGAGAGATGGCAGCCCCTAGTGAACAGGGTTGCAAAACTTTCCCAACAATCCTTCTAGGATTATCCTGACATTGCATCTTTCAAACAGGGACCCTGCAGATGGGTATCATGAGGCTGCCAATTGCAGCTACATCACCGCTTGAAAGATCGCACCCCCAAAAAAAGAAACACTGCTGCTGCAACCAACAATTATTACAGTTAAGCACTCTCACCCCATGCTTTTATTTAAAGGATCTCTCCCATCCTGCCCCCTGAAAGCCAAAAATACTGTCCCAATTTGGTGGCTTGTGGGGAGAGAGGGTCATAAAAGAAGGAAAGCATTTTTGGCTCAATGCTAAATACAGATACACGACCGTACAGTACATTATTTTAAGTGCACAACACTTGCAGCAAGCAGAAATGTGCCTCACTACACTGTGAAATACACCAAGGCTCTTTTATTTACTGAGGAGTGTCTACCTTGCTTTCTCCCAGTGGTTTTCAAAGTTTCTGACTTCAGGGACTCCTTTCCACATTAACTAAACAGCCAAGGTAACCACCGGCATTCGCCACTAAACGACTGCATGTTGCAAAGGATTCTGGAGACATATCCTAGAGCACACTCTCTGCTCTCCTGGGTCTACAGGACCTCACTGCTAGTTAGTTTTATTACTTGTGTTCCACATTGCTATTAAAATAATACACATCCATTAAAAACAAAAACAAAAAGTCAGGGTGTGGTAAGCTTCCATAAAAGCAGCCAAGTTGAAACTAGATTTGATTTAAAAAAACAAAAAAGTGCCAACAGTCAAAACAGAAAGACAGGTAATGAGGTGGAACTCCACTGGAAAGGAGTTCCACATTTGCAGCCCCACCAATGAAAACATTCTACACCTTGCTTGCCGGGTTTCAATGTCTGGACAGAACAGACAGCACTGGCCTCCAAGGCTGACCTCAGACAGGAACTTATGGGAGCAGCAGTTTCTGAGAAGACCTGGATCCTAAACCAAATAGGTCAGGAGTCAGGGACCTCTGGCCCACAGGTCAAATGAAGTCCTCTCCCCAGAGCCCCCTGGGAAGGAGGAGTGATGGTTAAAGCACTCTGAGAATTATAGCTCTGTGTGTGGAATAGGAGAATGTATATAGTGAAGTTGGGGCCAGCAGCAATGTGCTTTGCTGAAGAGCATTGCCTACGATTTTATAAAGGATGCATGCTGATGAACCGTTGTCCTTTGGACACTTTAGCTGGCGCTTCTATCTTCTGCTTGTTGGGTGGGGGGGGATCCCATTCACATGTACAAAATGTAAGAGAGGAGCTAGTGCTTAGAGAGAAACTTGGCCAACTGGGAAACATGACTCTTGGTGGGTGGGGATCTTATCAGATGAAGCATGAAGTGATGCTGGTAACCCAGAATGGCCCACTTGCAGCAGATAACCTTGTAGGATGCTCAGGGCTTGCCAAAGATTTTGGAGGGTGGAGGGGCATGCTGCTATTATTAACTAAACGGAAGCCAGATTTTTTTGCCAATCTCCTGCAAATCACCCGAGATATACCAGTAGATCCTAGTCTACCTTCTGTCTCTTTGATAAAACAAAAGAGAAACAGTGGACCACTGATTTCTCTTGGACCACTTAGTGTTCACTAGTGGATACGATTCTTGCCAAAAAGATGCTGACCTAGGTGGGCCTTGGTTTGATCCATCAAGGCATCCCTTAACTTCAGCAAGATTATATCTACAGGATCAGTTAATTACAAAGCAACCATTTGTTATTTGCAAAGCAAAGATACATATTCAGCATCTCTTTCTATGCTGATCTCTTCAGCAGTTTGACTACTGGGTCCATCTCCTCCAGCACCTTCCCATTGACTAGCGGGGGCTCAATTTCTCCAGGGTTTCAGGCAGGGGTCTTTCCCCAGCCCCATCTGGAGATGCCAGGGATGGAACCTAGAATCTGTATTGGAAGCAACAGAGCTATAACCCTTTCCCATATTGAGGCCAGGATGTTTTCCTACGATATACTTGGCAAACTGAAAAAGGACATCAGTGCACAGGAGCATAGGAAGTTGCCTGAGATCAAGTCAGTCCATTGGTCCATCTACGGTCTACACTAATCAGCAGCAGTCCTTCAGGGTTTCTGGTGGGGTCTCTCCAAGCCTTATCTGGAGATGCTGCAAAGCAGATTGCTCTAGCACTGAGCTACGGCCCTTCCCTTGGAACCACCTGGAGAACATGCCACGCAAGTCTCACAATAGCCCAGCATGAACAAGGGTAACTACTACTGTGGTCCCCTCCTGATGCTTTGGGACCACAAGTCCAACCAACCCTCTCCAATCTGGCCAATGGTTTTCCACCAGGCAACATCTCTATCAGAGTTGCAGGCAGAGGTATTTCACATCAACTTCTATCTAAACTTTTTCCACAAAAACTAGAGATGCCGGTGATTGGATCGCCTGCCGAGCCATGTGCTTTGGCACTGTGCTACAGTTTCTTCCTGGGGAATCTAGGTGGAAAGGCTTCCCTGAAGGTTAAAAAAAAGTCTGAAAACCACTCCTAAACAGAAAGCATTTCCAACTTTGCTCTGCTTGGACCTATTCCCCAAATGTGGCAATTCAAATTGGGGTGGAAAGTTAAGGGAAAGCAGTGTTGCAAAAGCCATGACACTGTTCCAGCAAAACTCTGCAATTCCTACAGAAAGTTTCTGCAGCATTAGAAGAACTGAGAAACACACTATTCCACTTCCGCCCCCCATACCCTACTTCCCGAGACAGCATCTGACACAAGATACATGTCTATGGTGGAATGGTAGAGGAAATGTTTGCAATCTGTTCTTGGCTTCCACAATGGCCTAGGCCACATGTAATGCTAATCCATGGTTAATACAAACATAGGTTTATAAAACCAACAATAAACCATGGTTTTGTTCACAGCTCATAAACTTTGACTAAAATGCTGAGCCAGTTCAGAAAATCAAATTAAACAATGATTTACGTTACGCTTGAACCTGGCCTATATGTGGACTTAAGTACTGTATACGGCAGAGGATTGTATACGGCAGAGGATTGCAAAGGCCACCCAAAGACAGACACACACCATTTTCCATACAGCAGCCAAATTAAAATGGTGGAGGGGGAATGCACTTCCCCCAAAGACACCAATAGGACAGCAACACACAAGAAAGAAACCTAGGAACATTTGTTATGGCTTTGAAGAAAAAAGAAAATTGAATTAAGCAAATGTATTATTTAAAAGTTCTCCCTGGCACTGAGCCCAACACTCAGGGTAGGGGGGAGAAAGCATTTACAAATAATGTAGCTTTGCAAAAGAAGAAGAAGAAGTAGAAGTAAAAATAAACAGCTGAATAAAGAAAAGATAATCCATGCACAATGGCAGGAACTTCTCCTCAGTTTGCTTTAGATGCAGACTCGTTTGTAAAAATAGCAGACAAATATTGTTCTAAAAGTCTATGTGAACTTCAGCCCTAGAAAATGTTTACACATAGGAAATCAGAATGAGGGAGATGGGGGGAAGTAATTGACAGACACAAATGGCCATGGGTACCACCATATATAGGTACCAAAACATACGCTCTCCAATTTACTAAAAAATTACCAAACACAGCAAATACACTCCTCACACGCAAAAGAGGTTATCAGTATGTTGTGTTCCAGAGCCAAAGATTGCTACAATCAAGTTTCTCTAATAACTTTCTTAGAACATAATTTGTTAATAACCTTCTTAGAACTTTCTTAGAACATGGTGTTCAGAGCAAGGTGTTCAGAATTGGAAGCCGCACTCCAGACGTTAAGGACACCAAGCATAGGGGAGGTGTGACATCAATGTTAGTGGAGTACATTAGAAGAGCACCGGCTTTGCATGCAGAATGTCCCAAGTTTAATCCCTGGCATCTCCAGGTAGAGCTGAGTGTGTCCCGTCTGAAGCCCTGGAGAGTTGCTGCCACCCAAGGAAGACAACACTGAGCTAGATACACTGGTGCCCTGATCCTGTATAAAGGCAGCATCCTATGTTCTGCAAGTACGCAGAGGCAATGAAATTTATTCCTTCAAGGCTGACACTGCATTAGGACTGATCTGTTGGGAGTCACATGCCAGTGTTGGGTAGATTTGGAGTCAAAAGTGGTTAGGGCCTGATCCAACAGCAGTTGGACCACCCACTTCTCTCTCTTTCCCCCCTAGGGTCACAGGTTGCCCACACCTGGTGTAAAAGATCCCTAGCTCAACCAAGTCAAAAGATAGCTCAGGTGCTAAGGAGCAGGGGGAGACTGGATGTGGTCATGGGTAGCCATATCTAAACACAATAATGTGGTCACTCAGTATCATTTATTATTATTTAGGCAATTACAAGGGGGGGGGGGGAGGATCAAAACTTATTCCAACCAGGAAATATTTGAACCTACATACCTACAGAAGAAATTACAATGTTGTCATGAGAAGAACAGAACTTCGAAAGAATGTAAGAGGAACCTGCTGGATCAGGCCAAAGGACTGCCTAGTTCTCAGCATCCTGTTCTCACAGTGGCTGACCAGATGCCCCAATGGGAAGCCTACAAGCTGGATGTGAGCGCAACAGCACTTCTCTCCTGCTGCTTCCAGCAAGGATTGTTCAGAGGCACAATGCCTCTTACAGTGGAGGTGGAACATAGCCAGCACGGCTAGTGGCATTGATAGCTTTGCCCTCCATGAATTGGGCTAATGCTGTTTTGAAGCCATCCAAGCATAATTTTTTAAGGAGAGTAAGGGCAGGCTAGAACGTGTGTAGAGGAGGGAGACCAAGACGATCAAGGGTCTGGAAGCCAAGCTGTATGAAGAATGGTTGAGGGAATTTGGTATGTTTAGCCTGGTAAAGAGGAGATATGATAGCCATCTTCAAACATCTAAAGGTCTGTCCCATGGAGGACGAAGCAAGCTTATTTTCTATTATTCAAAGTGAGTGACCATCACTGCCTCCTTTGGGAGCGCGTTCCCTCATTTAACTATGTGCCAAACCTCCCTTCCCCAAACCAGGTGATTAAAGTACAATCCTTACTCCATTTATGGAGTCCTTCCACATGAACTCAGCCTTATTCTTTGCATGTTGTTTTAAAGCAAAAGACATTAAAATTACAACACAATGTGGTGTCTGTGCCTCTAGATGACAAGTCATTCCACTGCCAACAGCAGAAGCATCCTTGTTCTGGAGCCAAAGCTCTGCATAACTTTAACTGATGCCATTCTTGCTTTCTCTACTATTTAATAAATCATCCCTTTATTCTAATCTGGAGCAAAACTGCATGCAGATGCTTTAAAATGTCACCAAAGAACCACCAAGCCTCTCGATTCCATCATTTGCGTCAAATCTTCCACTCCAATAGAAGGTTATTCTTATGAAATTCCTGGGAAGCTAAGTGTCTAATTACTTAGACACCCTTAAGCATTTCCCTCCCTTTAACACTTCCCTGTCCCTATTAAATAAAACTCAAGGGGATAATATTTCTCCAAAGGCAATATGTTTTTGGCATCTTTTTTCATTCCATCTGCTTGAACTGTCTACCAAAAAAGCAATGAACAAAGTTCCATTTCCAGCAACTTTGAATGCAGACCAAAACCTACAACCAAGATCTTTGAGACACTTTGGAACTTTAGTGCAAACGCATACAGGAACTTGCTCAATTCAGCTGGAGCATTAGGAAGTAAACATAGATCTTAGTTACTTATTACAATTACTCAGTTAAATGGGTGAAATTAAGGCAGTGAATTATGAGGCTATGGACACTGGATTCCACATCCCACCACAGAAATGGCTTTTTACACCTGGGATTTTCTGAAACTAAGCATGTGCTCTAACACAAATACATGCACGGATCCCAAGGGCATCAAAAGGAGAGTTTAGAAAATAATATCCCTTCCCTTCTTATTTCATTAAACCACAAAATGGGTTGGATTCAGAACAAGAGCTAGTCTGGTGATAAACCCTATTCACACTTAGATAGAGCAGATTCCACTGCACTCAATGGGACTTCCTTCCAAGTTGAGATGAACAGTATTGCACTGGGAGCAGACTGTAGGCTGCAAAAGCTTTGGCCATAACAAAAACATGTTAGCCTTTAAAGTGCCACCCAACTCTTTGTTGCTTTGCAATAGAGGAACCCAACCCATACGCTCTGGAAGAGTACAGCTGAGCACATTCATCTTGTGAGGTAGCAAAAATGTATGGAGATTGGAAAGCACATTTGACTTTGAAATAAATATTTAAGTATTTCAAATTAACATCAGGATGCACATATGCAATTAGTCTATGGTTTTCCCTGGTGTTTAAAATACAACTGCTCTCCTACCAAGATACTTTGGATTTCCTTTCCATAAAGATGGTTAGTAGAGTTAGTAGAGTATATTAATTACACATACCTGAATTATTGTATTTTTAATATTGTGTTGGAAGCCACCCAGAGTGGCTGAGGAAACCCAGCCAGATTTGGGGGGGGGGGGGGATAAACAAACAAACAAGCAAACAAATAGTATGACTCAAATAGCTAGAGGTAGGGGAAATACATGCATACAACCTAAAAATGAGTTATTTGGCTAAGAATCAGACTCCTATGCTGGCTCAATTTTAAGTGACGGCTTTCCAAAATATACAGTGACTCCTAAAGCTATCAGAGCAGGAACATTCAATATAGAGCAGTTTCTCCCACCTCCAATTTATGCAAGCAATAATACTCACGCACTACTAAAAGACTGGACAGCAACTTTCCTTTCACCTAATAAGAGTCCTGATCAGGGGCTGCATATTTTGCTCAGAAGAAAGTAGCAAGTACATTAAACTTGGTCACATACACTTTGAAAATAGCCTCTCACCAGGTTACCTATGGCGAGTAAACACTACCTCCAGATGACATGGCACATAAAGTTTGCAAAAGATGGCTCTTTTTAATGCCAGCCACAACTGATGAATACAGGTTCACTAAAATGAATGTGGACTACAAACTTATCTGGACGTGTTTACAAGGCTGCTTTCACAAATGGTGGTTCAATTAAACACCCATCCCACCCACACCCACCACAAAGGAACTTGCTTGCTTCAACCAGAAACACAAGGTAAAATAATCTCATCCAATCAGCAGGGTGCAAACAAAGTGCTATCTTTTCTAATGACTCAGCAGTGTGCAAATGCCAACAGCTCCAGAGTGCAAACCAAACAAAGTATAAGGACAGACATTAAAGTGTAAGAAATAAATCATCATATAGATTTTCACTGAGTCTGTTCGGGACCAGGACCAATATATGTTATTACCAAAGACTTTTTACAGTATTGCCCAGATCATTCCAGCAATATGAAACAGACAAATGAAACCCTTCTCTTATTTTTTATTATCAGAGTACAATCTTAAGGCAGAACTAAGTTTTGACACAATGGGGGGAAAGCACCATTAGATCTGGGAAGCTTCAATCCACAGGTTTACCTTAGAGACCAATAAACACACAAACATGCACACACACAACTTTCTAAGACCTCCCCCTGCTAACTATGAAAGGCTCTTCCCCAGCTCTGTTTTGAAAGAGAAGAAAAAGCAAAATCCAGATGTTCAGGAAAAGCTTTTTTAAATAACAAAACAAAAACTCTTAAAGTACATTTGCGACCAGCAAGTACCAATCTGGCTGAGCAAGGAAGCAGGCTTACTTATGAGTAAGCCCGACTGCGTTCAGTGGGGTTCCTACCCATTTAAGTGTGCAGTCTGAAGCAACACAATCCCCTCATATCTAAGAGCACTCTCAAGGCAAAGCAGCGTGCAAAGCATATAAACAGCATTTTTTTAAAAAAGAAAAAGATAGATTGCAGATGTTTAAGCAACCAAAAGAACAAATTGGGACACTCAGCAAAGCCTTATGAGAAGGTATCCCATCCGGCTAAGAACTCTAGCGGGGTTGCGGGCACTGAAAAAGTTGGCTCTGGCAAGCAAAATGACAAAATGCCAGACAATAAATTAAGCCACCTCTCTATTCCTATCTCTCACACACACCAGGATTCTCCTCATCTGTTTTGGTTTCTGAGGACTTCTACAATGGACACTGGAGAGAGAGAGAGAGATTGTCCATCTGCCCATCCCATTCCTGAAGAGCCATGTTCTTTTCAACACTGGGAAGCAAGGCAGCCGCCTTTCCAGAGCCTGCTTCTGCCCTGCAAACTTGCAACTCCTTCAAAGGGTGGGCGCACGGAATCAACTCAGAAGGCTACTCCCAAAGGCGCAATAACTGAAAGTGGAGCGGGGGCGGAGGGGGAAGATAAGTTTTCATCCCAAAGAGCTCCAACTCAAAGAGAGCCTAGTCTGGAAGAGGTTTGAGCTAGTTTCTGCCTTGATGGTAAGGAGGGAGAGGAGGGAAGGCAAGCTGGGTGGAAGGAGGAATCGGGAACTCACCCTGGAACCAGACAGCCTGCAAAGAGCCCGGTGCTGGCAGCCTTGCTGAAGTCCTAGGCTGCTGCCTCCGCTGCTGCTTCCACTGCCAGAGTATTTCTGCTTCACCATCCAGTCCTCTAGCCCTTTCCGAGCCAGCGAGGCATTCACAGCAAAACTATCACCTGGGGAAGGAAAAGGAAAGCCTCAAGTCAGGCACAGTCACCACCCTGGAAGGGACCCATTCAAGCCCTCCATCACCACCCCACATACTTCTTTTCTTGCCCCCAAACTACCTGCCCCAACCGCAACAAAACGAGAGAGAAGGGGAAGGGGAGCAGGGAGCAAAAGACTCAGAGAACGGAACCACTTCTGAGAGCAGAGAACTTCTCTGAGCATCCACCCCAAAATCACCAAAGCACAAACTTTTTCTCCCATTCCTTTCTTTTTTTTTAACAGGGGCAAAAAGTTGGGGGGGGGGAGAAAGCAAAAAAGGATGGAAGTTCTTATGAACAGGAATAATAATAATTATAAAAACAACATACCTTCTGGGCTTTCTCGAGGTTTACAAACAGCAGCTAGGAAAATCCAGGGTTGGGGGGAGAGAGAGAGAAAATAAAAACGAGAAGATGGTTAGAGCAGAGTCTTGCATATACACAGATATCTAGTGAATTCTAACCAAGATCTAGGCTCCTCTCCCTCCCGGCGCCCTGTAAACCGTGCAAAAGAACTTACCATGTTTTGAGTGAAGTTTCCCCATCTCTCGGCATGGATCTGCAAACCCGAGGGCATCGGGAGTGGGCTTCAGGGCTGAGCTGGGGGCATCACTGCCTGCTTGTTGGCTCTCTTCAACAACAACAACAATCTCTCAATTCCAAGAGGGTCCCTTTCCCTTCTTCTTTTTAGAAATCCATGTGCTCCGACCGTCCCCTTTCCTTGATTAAAGCAACGATGGAAAAGAGAGATGGGCGGGGGGGGGGAATGCACAGAGGAGCAGATCTATAGATAGATAGATGCACACTTGCAGCAGCAGCAGCAGCAGCAGCAGCAGCAAAAGCAGCTCTGAACTCAGCGCCCTGGCTGCGTCTCTCTCCTCTCCTCTCCTCTCCCTCTCGACTCAAGTCTCGCTTGTAACAGAGGCGGTTACAAAAGACCTTACTTCACCCACCGGGGAACATGATTGACACCTCATTGAGATTAGACCACTTGCAGGCAGCCTCTGGATTCCGATTGGAGCGGGGCGGCACATGAAAGGGAAGAAGGATCCTTTTGGAGTCTCCAAAAAAATAAAAGGAGCGGCGGCGGCGGCGGCTCCTTTGGTGTGTTTCATTTCCAGCCAGGCGCAGGCAGCAGAGCTCAGAGCCATAGAGGGAGGCCCCATTCCAGAGATGTCTCTCTCTTTTTCTCTCTCTCTCCCTCCTCACTACTTTCTTTCTCTTTCTGTGCGTTTTTTGTGCGTTGCTTTGGGGTTTGACTAAGTCCCCCACCCCGCTTCCCCATGATCCATCAGCCCCCTGCAACTTTTTTGGGGAGGCCACTCAAAGAGCAATTCTGGGCGTGCCTACTCGGAAGTAAGTTCAACTCGGTTCAAAGGGCATTGCTCTCGAGTAAGTGGATGTAGGCTTGCAGACTTTAGTCTTTCTTCCCGCTTACTTGGGAGTAAGGATTGGTTTCTGAGTCGACGCGCACAGGGCAGGAGGGGGGTGTCAAGGAAGGGTGGATTTTATTTTATTTTTAAAGCTATTATTACTATTATTCCACCTTCCCTGCACGTCCCCCCCACCAATGCTGCTTACAATATATTTCAAGAACGCAAAATGCGCACAAATGCAGCTGAGGAAATGCGGAAACACGTGCACAATTATAGTTATTTAAATAAATAACTCATTTTGAGGAACTGTTACATAATAATACATTGGTCTATGTTTTTAAATTATTTTTCATAATGGTACTTACACAAAAATGAGGGTTGCTGGTAGTGTCTTGGAGGAGGCGTGCCACCTTTTTTTTAAAAAAAAGAAGATATTTTGCAAGTTTATTATTAAAGGTACATGTTAAGAAGCACAATCTAATATAAGGAGAAAACAATGGTCAAAAACAAAGCACTCAAGTGGGAAACCCTGGTTGTAGGGTATGTAGCTTATTACATTTTCCTACATTCGTAACAGGGCATTTTACACTGAAATGGACGTAAAATTCAGGATAATATGGCAATCTCACACTTGCTTGAGTGTATGCCCCACAGAACTAGGACTGCACTGTGTAACACATTGTAAACAACTGCAATTTAAAACCATTGCTGTAACTTGAGAAGACAACATTTTAAAATGATTCTAAAATCTGAGAAGTATAATTAACTATCACACACGAAAAACCTGTTGAAAGAGAAAGGCATGGTGAGTACAAAACCACACACTTACAGAGCATAAATTAAAGGTGTGTATATAGGCACACACACACAAACATACACATAGTACTTAAATATCTGCTGTGGAAGCCCTCTATCCCAAGGTATGTGGGAGACACTCAACTACAGATCCCCAGCTGCAAAGATCCTAGCTTAGTGCTAGAGCATCTCCTAGGTCAGCTAAGACTCCCATTTAAAACAGTCTAAAGCCTCTCCTGGCCTGATTCACGCATCTTACAGATTTGTTTGACATTTTCATTGTAATGCCATTGTTTCCCCCCCAGTACACAGCCTTTTAATGTTTTATACAAAAGTGTGGTTTATAAATGTTGTAAATAAATAAATAAATAAATAGCACCCAGCTAAACCATGGCTGTGTGTATGAATGTGCCTATGTGTGGGTCAGTACACATGGTAAAAATTGCATTTGCTTCATTCTTCATCCTTCTGTTTCTGTTCTACCTGGAGCTGAGCCATGCTTTGGCCAATGTTACATGTGAATCTGAGCTTGTGGTTTGTCTTCCCCAGACAATGGGAACCTTGGGGGCATCTTGTGGTTTGTCTAGGGCGAGACAAACCACAAACCCGGGTTTACATATAAGGCTAAGCCTTCAGAGTAGGTGTGAAGCAGGCATATTTTACTGTGCATTCACACATGGGCGTAGCCAGGATTTTTTTTGGGGGGGAGGACTTTGTTGGGGGGCATAACCAACGTGATTGGACAGTTAAGTATTTCTGTTGTTTTACTTGAACTAGGGAGGGTAGCTGTCCCCCTTGGTTATGCCTATGCATTCACACTTAGCCATAGTTAGCCATACTTAGCCATAGTTTGGCTTAGAATTCCTCACAAACTATTGTGTCAAAAATACTGTGCTAGCTGGACCTATAGTCTATAATGCACCTTCCTGTATTTCACAGGAAAAACCACTTTTGTTTTATTTTTCTGTTACAAAATGGTACACACATAAATAAACAAATTTGATATGACTGGCAGAAAATGGGTCACTGAGGGGTAAAATACTAAACCTATTTTACAGTACATAACAATGTAAACCACCTCAGAGTAAACCAGCTCAGAGAATTCTTCAGTAAATCAACTTGGAAAACACAAAATAATAGCAGTGAGCTAGGAAAGACCACTATTGTGCATTCTCAAGAAGTAGCTTATTCTTCATTTTAATTTGCCTCCATGTTTTCCAAGTTTGGCCATGAGCGCATATGTGACGTTTAGAAATCAAACCAAGCTCCAGTAAATAAATTTATTCTCTCCCTGGGCCTGGGCTTACAGTTGTTGATGGGGACTCGATATACTTAAGGATTAGCTCCAGAGTTAACAGTCCAATTTTCAGATCAATATTTTAACACAAAACTAGATGTTTTCAGAAGTGCTCCAGTGGAAGGTTGGTACTCAGTGAAGGCCCCTCCACTCCCAATTCCACCTGAAATGAAAATCAGGCTGAAATTGGGGGTTTGGTTCAAGTAGAAGCATTTCCTCAAATCAAGGGAAGACTTACAGGTATCCATCTACCTGACCAAGCTCTTAAGCTTAATGAGAAAACTAGGGAAGAAGGGAGTGGCAAGAGTCTTTTCATCTCTTGTGTAAACAAACAACCAGTTTATTAAGCAGTTTGCATGCACACAGTGGCAAATTACCACTTTGCAAAACGGCTACCTGTCTTCACCCAGACTCACCCTTTGAAGGAATGGAGCAATGCTTAATATGGCAACAGGTTAACAAACAAGAAGTTCAGGACTACATAGGAAGCTGTCTTCTACTGAGACAGCCCTTGGGTCCATTTTGGTCAATAATGTCAACACGGGGTGGGTGGGGGTTGTTAGGAGGCCCTGTGTGAAATTTCAGTGGTGGCTCCATTGGGAGCCGTTGCTGCTGTCTGCCACCTTAATCTAGTAAAGCCATGGTAGGGCAAGGGTAGTGGCACCGGAGGTAAGAGAGGATCCACCTGAAGGTGCTTTGGCAGTGGTGCCTTCAAACCATAAGCCAATCCTGGTTAATTCTTCAAAGATTTACTAAACTTTTCTATTGCAGTGGCTGGGGAGTGGAAGTGTAAATTCCCCAGAGGGGTTGGCTTGGCTCCCTCACTTTTAAGCATCAGATAAGATGCTAAAGCCTTTAACACAGCTGGCTTAGTTATCTCCCTCTGTTACACTGAACTTCATTTTATTCTGCTATTGGTTTTATCGTATGAAACCAATTTTAGTCATTTGGACTGTTTTGACTGTGATTTATGTACTCAGTGAACTTTTTAGTAAGCCCCCCTACCTCACAACCCTTTGAGCTTATAAATAAAAGCAGGATATATATATTTTTTTAAAAAGAAAGAAATAAATAAAAATGCAAATTGGCGACTCATTCCCAGAGCAGGTTGGAGGCTTCCCCTTCTGCCATTTCACAAGTTGCATAGGCCTAAGCCAAAGGAAAAGGGCCACAAAAATGATCAAGGGGTTGGAGAAACTCCCCTCTGAGGGACAGTTAAAATGTTTGAGGCTTTTCAGCTTAGAGAAAAGGCATGTAAGAGGAGACATGATAGAGGTGTATAAAATTATACATGATATGGAGAAAGTGGAAAGAGCAGTAGGTGAGGTGGCACAGTTTGGGCACTATTGTTCTTCCAGATTCCCAACACAACGGGTTGCTGGCGCTTATTGAGGGGGAGATATGAGGGACAGGACACAGGGAACTTGTGTGGAGCGGCGCAGTGGAGCCAATCCGATGTTGCCACCATGCCAAGCTCCCCGCACCGCATAACTCCCCCTCAGCCTTGGTAAGCACCAGCAGCCCACTATGTTGGGAAACCGGGAGTGTAATGGTGCACCATCTCACCAGCTACTACTGGGGTAGACATTTCTCACTCTCTTTCTCCCCCCCCCCCCAATACTGGAACTAGGAATTATTCCATGGAATGGAATGTTGGAAGACCCAGGACAGACCAAGAAAAGTACTTCTTCACATAGTGCATAGCTGAGTTTGCTCTCACAAGATGGAGTCGAGACATCTAGGTCCAGCAACTTGGCTGGCTTTAAAAGAGGATTAGACAAATTAATGGAGGATAAGGCTGTCAGTGGCCACCAGATACAACACTAGCTGCATTCCGCCTCTACATATGGAAGAGGAAGAAGAGGAGTTTGGATTTGATATCCTGCTTTATCACTACCCTAAGTCTCAAAGCAGCTAACAATCTCCTTTCCCTTCCTCCCCCACAACAAACACTGTGAGGTGAGTGGGGCTGAGAGACTTCAAAGAAGTGTGACTGGCCCAAGGTCACCCAGCAGCTGCATGTGGAGGAGCAGGGAAGCGAACCCAATTCACCAGATTACAAGTCCACCGCTCTTAACCACTACACCAAGCTGGCTAAGCACTATGCCTCTGAGTACCAGCTGCTAGGAATCACAACTAAGGATAGCACTGTTGCACTTGGGTCCTCATAGCGCCTTTGAGTTGGCCACTGTGAGAACAGGATGCTGGACTAGATAGGCCCTTGGCTTGATCTAGTAGGGCTCTTCTTGTGTATTTAGGAACTGGTTGTGTGAGGATAGGCTAGGTCAGAAACTGTGCCCTACAGCTACAGATACAATATGTCATACAGGAGAATTATCCATCTTTTCTTTTTTAAACAACAACCTTGTAGCTGGTAATTACTTCCCGTTTTATGAAAATTGTGTTTCCTTGCGGGGGGTGGGGGTGGGATTTGAGTAAGAGAGATAAAAGAGAAGCAAAATGCTTATGAGTTCAATTCTTTTTGAAAGGAAGGAGAGAAGAAAAGAAAAAAAAGAGGGAGGTTTCACTACCTTCCAAGCCATCAACTCACGCTATGCAAAAGAAATCTGGAAACAGGCCCAGCCTAAAACATTCCTGTCTGTTCATTTTCAAAAATTCTATGAAAGTTTCAAAGTGGTTGGATCTGGAGCTCACCTGGAGAAAGCAAAGAAAAGAGATTATGAAATAGCCAAATGCTTCGATTTTTATTTTATTTTAAAAATCCCTTCACAGCTTGTAGTCAGCCCTGAGCCAATAAATAAAACACAGATGACCCTAATGAACAATGATGTTTGATTTCCATAATATTTTAACAAGAGATAATGTGATCCTGTCCTCAGAGATTCCCCAGACATTTCGCATCACACAAATCCTCTTTCCCCCCCTGCCTCTTGGCAAAGGCTACAACTATTTCACACCCTGGGTTGCCAAGAAAGGGGGGTGATGGGAGTATGTGGATGTCAGCTGAAAACATTCGATCTGGTGGCAGGTGATCTCACGTTTGGTCCAGGGCCATGAATCCTCTCAGAACCCTGTAACATATTGGATGAATTGGGTCATATTTCTTCATAGCACACCTTCATGGAAGTAAGGTTTGTCTGGAGTAGGTGGGACTCTTTTCTGGCTGAGCTTCTACCCTTATCCCATGATTACTGCATTCCCACCTCTGTATTCAGAAATGTTCATAGAAAGTTGCCACATACCAGGTCAGAAAAGATGACTGACAGTGGCTCTCCATTGTTTCAGGTAAGGATCTCTCCCAGCCCTACCTGGAACTGCTGGGTATTGAATCTAGGACTTTGGCATGCAGAGCATGTACCCTACCACTGAAAAAAAAGAAAAGGAAATAGGAAAAGAAACAGCCAGTTGAGAGAGCCAGTGGGGTGCAGTGATCATAGTGTCAAACTAGGAGACTAGGACTCAAATTCCCACATAGCCATGACATTCACTGGATGACTTTGGGCAAATCACTTTCTCTCAGCCTAACCTAACTTGCAGGTTTGTTTTAAGGATAAGTTTGGGGTGGGGGGTGGGGGAGAGAGAACCATGTGCATTACTTTACTCCTTGGAGGAAAGATGGGGTATAAATCTATTTTCATTGCTACCTGCACCATGATGATGATCTCTTTATTTATTTCATAAAATTTCTATACCCTTTTGATTGTAAAAAAAGCCTCAAAGCAGTTGACAAAGATAATAAGACAATGGCATTTTCAATCAAAACAATTAAAACACTCAGAAAACTAAAAACCAGGAATAAACTAAGAACACGCCGGCATCCTAGAGTACTAGGTAGGCTTGTCTAAACAATAATGTTTTTCAAAAGTGCTAAAAAGAATACAAAGTGAAGGTGCCTGTCTGATATTGATAATGGGTGCCGCTACACCAGAAGATTGATTTCTTGCAGTTGTGGAATAATACAGCTCTGGAGCTGCGGCAGTGTGTTTTCCTGCTATTGTTTCCAATTGGAGGGAAATTGTTAGAACACAAAAGAGATAAAGAGATGGGATGTGCAAAAGTGCTGTTCTGTCCTTACATCCGCCTTGCCGGCATGGGCTCAGAAGGGCGTTGGATGGGGCATTTCAACTGCCTTTGGTTCTTTCCCCCTCCCTCCCCTGCTGGAGGGTCGCAGCCTAAGCGTATCAGTGAAAACAATTCCTCACATACAGTAAAATCCTGAGGCCTTAACTCTGTATTTGTTCAGGCATCTTCCGGCTTCAATGGAATTCGGACCAAAGGATGTCAAAAACCAAGCGGGCTCTGAGGATTGGAGGAGCTGGGTGGGGGGTGTCACAGTATAATTACAATGACGTTTCGTAACCACAGGGTCTTTCAAATACACAAAGTCTTTTGTTTCTCTCTCTTCTTCTTCTCCTCCTCTCCCCCGACCCCCCAATTTCAATGGAGCATGTTAAGAAGTGATGTGTAGTAAAATATCAGAGTAAAGCACACCATTCATAAAACTGTAATAATGATTAAAGGGGCCTCTCATGTAACCCTGTGACCGCAGTGGAATTTTTTCGAAGGGTTGAAATCTGTGACGCAGATGGAGGGGTGGCTGTTGTTTTTCCCCCCATTGCCCTTTCATTAGTGCAGAGCGCGCAAAAACTCTTGCAAAGGGGCTGACGCTGAAAGAAAGCCCTTTTGAACCCCTCGTGCAATATAAACCTGTTCCCATCTGATGATGGGAAATTAAATTTGTGCCAGAGTTAAAACAACGCAAAAAGATCGCACTCTTGAACTTTTACATGCTCATTAAAAGAGAGAGAGAGAGATTATTTGTAGTAGAAAACGTATGCGTGTAGATTTGGAGGGGGGAAATAAATGTATAAATAATGTTTGGAAGAAAGGAAATTGCTTTCTTGCTGCTCTGGAAAGAAAGGGGAGCTGAGAAAGAGGAAGGAAGCTGTACAAAACACACACACAGGCAGCATGAGTTTGCTATTGTCTGCACTGGGGATGACTGTTCTATGGTTTGATTGTTTGAAAAGCTGCCATCTGATTTTAAAAATTGGCATATCCAGCACCAGCTGGATGTCAAGGGCCCCAGTTGCTCTGAAGGGCCCCAGGTTAGCCAGCTCCAGCTATGTCAGCTTGCTGAGTCCCTGGCTGGCCGTTTAAACAGGGGGCAGCAGGACAAGGTGCCACTTTTGAATGAGAGCCAGGTTTGGCTCCCATCAGTGGTGACCACCCACCATTTAAATATACATAAAATGCAATGCCCCATTCTACAGATCTATGAAAATTTCCCATAGATCTATGGACTGATGCAGTTCAGTGTTCAGAATCAGTAGACCTTTTGAATACCAGGCTTTGCCATGGGTGGAATTATTTATGGCATTTGTATGCTGCCTCCCCATAACATAAAGTGTATAATAACTATGTGAAAAACACTTAGAATCATAGAATTGTAGAGTTGGAAAGGAACCCAAGGGTCATCTAGTCCAACCCCTTGCAGTGCAGGAATCTTTTGCCCCAGGTGGGGCTCAAACCCTGAGGTTAAGAGTCTCATGCTTTGCTATCTGAGGTATCCCACCTACAAAAAGTGAAACAGAAAACCAGTAAGATAGGAAGTAAAGACATAGAACTTGCTGCACCCTGAAAATGAATAAGAGATTTAAAAAACAAAGGCCCATGTCACCTAAGTCATTTAAAAGCTGAAAACGTAAGAAACTGTCTTAAATGGGTCCATTGGTCCGTGTAGCTCATTAATGTCTACAGTGATGGACAGTGGCTTTCTTGGGTTCCAGGCAGGAGTCTCTCTCAGATACTGAGGAACAGAACCTGGGATTTTCTCCATGCAAAGCAGATGCTCTATCACTGAGCTACAGACCTTCTGGGTAAATCTGTCACTGACCTGGCCTATCTTTAGAACATATTTCTAGATTAATGAAAGGACCATGCTTTATTCCAACAAGGCAGTTCTTACAATGGCCCAATCCCTCTCCACCATTTACTAAAATATACAAAATACAAAGACTCATAGACATAACATAAATATGTACTATTAAGATTTTCCAGCTGATTATACTCAAAAAGGAAAAACCAGGACACCCCAAAAGTTGTTACAAAAACACACACAAAAACCCCACAATTTTTTTGATTGACTTGCCTAAGATCCAGGACAAAGCACTTTCAGAAATTCCACCGGGATGTCAATTCCACTTTTGAAATCCCTGTAATGTCTGGGAAAATCTGGATGTATGGCAGCCCTATTTATACCTCAGATGCAGCTCCTTAGATCATATATATGGTATGCACTTTCCCCCATACAAGGCAAGATAGGAGATCCATTATTGTAGCATTAGTTAGGCATAACTGGCCAAATGTCAATTCCCTAAACACTGCTGCAGTGCTAGAAGACCAAACGTATGTCTATGGAATCCCATTCTAAGCTACATTGTGCTCCTGTGATGTTACACTGTGCTCTGCAGGGGTGAGACTGAACTTACAATGGAGCGAAGTCCATGCTTGCTTATTTATTACGTTTGCATTGTGTCTTTTTTCCATGGAGCTCAGGGTTCCCAGGTGGTCTCCCATCCAGATGCTGACCAGACCCCGACGTGCTTAGCTTCAGAAATGATGCTGCGTCATGTGCCTTCACACCATTCCTTGGGGCTATAGAAATAAAGTCAAAGAAAACACGGACCCTCTAAACTTCATAACGGAAATGAACTAGAATGAACACAAAACAAAGGTGATTCGGTGTCCTGGGTTTGCTTCTCATCCCCCAAAGAACAATGGAACAGAGATGGAGTTTCATTTTGCTTCAAGGGAGGGAACCCCAAGAAATATAATTTATCACTTTCACCTTCTAGTAATACAATGAGTAGGCACACATTGATTGGAATATGGGGAGGACATTATGTATTCTGCCTCCTGACCCAGCCAAAAGCGAGAAATGTGGTATTAATAATTAGTAGTGCTGTCTCCTGATTAAACAAATATTTGACATTCTGTTGGAAGCAATTGGAAGGATTTCAACAATTATATTACATTCCCAGAAACTGACAGTAAAATTGTGATGCTAGAGATCCTCCAAAAGGGTCTTACAGTACCCAGAATTATCTGAGGGAGGAAATAATAATAATAATATATTTTTTTATTTCTACCCCACCCTCCCCAGCCATGTGCTTTAAATGTATAATATGTACTTGAGCTTAGCATGTAGCTTGCTCCCAGCTCATTTGTTAATAGACTGAAGGATATGTCACATTCTCCCTATAAGTAGTGGCTTACTGAAGACTCATAGCAACAAGAATATGAAATAAATATAGGAGGAAAAGCAAAAAGTTCTTTTGACTAACTGGCCCTGTAGGTTCCTTTGTTGAAACCAGGTGACCATCTGTCATCAAATACATGGGGTCAAAGAGGTACGACTAAGGTGATGATATAACCACACTTTTATGTACGGCAGACAGATCAGGCAAAAACATTTCGCTGTAATCAAAGGGATCCGCATTTTATCCTAAAACAATCTCAGGCTCCGATGAGAGAGAGAGAGAGAGAGAGAGAGAGAGAGAGAGAGAGAGAGAGAGAAAGGTGCTGTCCTGAGACAGCTGCTCTTTTCACGTTACAGGAGGAAAGAGAGCAACCAGAGAACCAGAGAATTTTAATGAAGACTTAGTATAGTACTTGGATGCTTTGCAAGTGAACCTCTCCAGAAGCTCACAGAGCAAAAAGGGAAATGAGTTGTAAAAACTCACTTTGTCGTGATGCATTAGTGACCCATTCTCTGCAGAAAGTTAATTCTTGGTGTAATATGTTGTGATGGTGAAAATTTAGATATTCCTCAGGAAACGGAAACTGTGGCAACAGCCCTTTCCGGAAACGTTAAGTAGCTGAGCTGACAGTGATGGTGCACCTTCCGTTTTCTTCTTAAGTTATCTTTCTCATTCATTTTGCTTTTATTTCAATCCACATTAATGCAAGTGCAGCTCCTTTGCTTATTCTTGTTCCTGCTTCTCTGACATCCCCCCACACCCCGGCTGCTGCTATGTTTTCCTCTTTCCTGAAGTACAGTGGTACCTCGGGTTAAGTACTTAATTCATTCTGGAGTTCCGTTCTTAACCTGAAACTGTTCTTAACCTGAGGTACCACTTTAGCTAATGGGGCCTCCTGCTGCCACAGCACGATTTCTGTTCTCATCCTGAAGCAAAGTTCAGGATGAGGCAATATTTCTGGGTTTGCGGAGTCTGTAACCTGAAGCGTATGCAACCTGAAGTGTATGTAACCCGAGGTACCACTGTAATGGTATGAGTGATCCCACCCAATCAGGGACCACGTACTCAACACGACGATGCCCCAGTGCCACACTATATAGGCCACGTTCACACCATACATTTAAACCACGATGGCACCACTTTAAACACTCATGGTTTCCCCCCAAAGAATTCTGGGAGCTGTAGTTTGTTAACGGTGCCAAGAGTTGTTAGGACGGACACACACACACACACACACACACACCATGGGTACAGTTCCCAGAGTCAACCATCCCCTCTTCACAGAGAAGTCTGAGAATTGTAGCTCATTGTGGGGAACAAGGAGTCTCTAAACAACTCTTAGCACCCTTAACAAACTACAGCTTCCAGAACCACCCCCCCACACTACAAAACAACTCTAAGGCATCAGCCAACAGACCAGTCTTTCTTTAAGCTATATGGAACATCGGATAATCTCATTCATAGAAAAATTTAAAAAACACCACCCAGAAACACTAGGATTATTTATTTATTTAAAACAAAATGTTCCAATTCAAGTCTTGTTTTCTCCCTGCTTCCTGCAAGTATTTTTGCTGAAATGAGGTTTCCTCCCTTAACTTACTGTTATTTGCTGAGAAAGTAGAAAACTTAACTTTCACCAGCAATCATGCATGGTATATTACGATGAAAACAAAAGAAAAATTGGGAGTTGGGGAATGGGGGGGGGGGTTGGAACTAGCAGTTCCAGGACTTCAATAATCCTTTAGCATCTAAAGAAATGACAAGGGAGGAAGTTTTAATATAGATGAGGCTTTTTTATTTGCATTTCTTAACAATAAGGGTGGTTTATACTCCACCTGGCGTCTTTTCTCACATCACCTTTTATGAGCTTCTCTCCGAGACAAGTATCTTTGTACAAAGGGTTTCCTCTCCCTCCCTCTCCTCCTGTTCTAACTCTCTACCAGGCTTCAGTATACAAGCACAAAGGAAGCATTGAAAGAAACACAGTAGGACATCTCCTTTGATCTTATGTTCTAATAACTTGTGTATGTTTGTGTCCAAAAACAATGCTCAGAGGGTGTTTCTCTCCCCCCCCCCCTTCTCTAGTGAACTGTTTGCTTGTTGCCTCTGCCACCACTGAAAGGAAAGGGTTTTCATCACAGGGCAAGAGTTAAACATTTAATTTTAGCCAGGCAAAAGTGGGCTGTTGTTATTTTTAATACAAATGAAAGCGCGTGAACAAGAGACTGTAAATGCTAATAATTGCTTTAGTGTCTGCAGAAAAGCATCTTCAGACTGACAGCAGATGTGGGATCAGTTCACGTGTGTTCCCGTCTGCCACTTGATGGCTCCGGATCCAGTGGTGAGGAACTTCGGAAATCAGCCCTGGCAAATCCAAGCACTGCAGGTGCAGGGAACGGACTGGGGCTCAGTGGTTAGAGCACCTGATTTGCATGCCGAAGGTCCCAGGTTTAATCTCTGGCATTTCCAGGAAGGGCTGAGGAGAGACTGCTGCTAGCAAAGAGCAAAAAGCAAAAAAGTAGGACGGACAAGAAGCCAGCTGGCCTCTGCAGAGGTCTGTCACCTACTGCCCGGGAGGAAAAAACACACTATCAGGTAGGAATGGAGGGCCCAGGCTGAGAAAAGTGAGGTTGGCAAGGAGGACAAGGCAACCAAAATGATCCTGAGGATAAAGCGACTCAACTATGAAGATCGCAGCATTTCTTAGTTTAGAGAAAAGGCGAGAAAGTGGCAACATGACAGAAGTTTATAAAACTATGCATGGAATGGAAAGAGTGGATAGAGAAAGGTTTTTCTCCCTCTCTCGTAAAATAGAACTAATGGACATCCAATGAAGCTGAATGTTGGAAAATTCAGGATAACTAAAAGAAAGTACTTCATCACATAGCGCACAGCTGAACTGTGGACCTTGCACCCACAGGAGGCAGTGAGGGCCACCAACCTGGATGGCTTTAAAAGAGAATGGACAAATTCATGGGGACAAGACTCTCAATGGTTACAAGCCATGATGAAGGAAATACTAGTTGCTGGAACTGCAAGATGGGAAAGTATTCTTGTGCTCAGGTCCCGCTTGCAGGTTTCTCACAGGCGTCTGGTGGTCGGCCACTGTGAGAACAGGATGCTGGACTAGACAGGCCACTGCAATGTCATCATTCATCTATCCAAGTGTTGTGGATCCACTCTTGCTCTGTGACCCCTCCAGGAACTGCTTCCTCTTCTACATGGGGCCAGGGACGACGACTCCCACACAGGGTGGTACAGAGAGTGAAAAAGCTGCACAATACTGAAAAGTGAGCCAGCTTCTGGCACTGAATCCCCCTGCCATCACATCTGTCTCTGCCTACCACGGGCTGCGGCATGGTTGTCTATGCCTCATGATGGGTGGTAGTTCCTGTTTGTGGAATGCCCTCCCTGGTGACAAGCATCCACTTCCCTCATTGCCAATTTGCAGGATAAATTTAAAGGCATTCTTGTTTACTTAGGCATTTGATAGCTGGGAGAGGCTGGCTACTTGATGGTATGGTATTGCTTTGCAAATGTTTTTAGATGTTCTGTTTTTTATGTTTTAAATGTGTTTTTATTTCATTTTAAGATATATGTTTTGATGTTTGCTCCCCTGGGTTCCTTGGGGAGGAAGGGTGGGATACAAATTGATTAATGAATACACTCATGGGGGGGGGGGATTCCCCATTCCTGCCTCCAGGGATTTACCCAGCTAACCCTGAAGTCCAAAGTTGTTGTAGGACTCATCCACACTTCCTCCTGTCCTGCTGGTTTCCCCCGTGGAAAACCACTCTTTAGCACTTAGTTGGAGCAAACAGCAATTCAGGTTTTCTCCAGAGGGCTTCTCCAATTTAGCACTAAAAAGTGGGTTTTTCCTGAGAAAGGGGCAAGGGGGAAAGAAGAAGAAGAGAGAAGAGTCTGGATTTGATATCCCACTTTATCACTACCTGAAGGAGTCTCAAAGCGGCTAACATTCTCCTTTCCCTTCCTCCTCCACAACAAACACTCTGTGAGGTGAGTGAGGCTGAGAGACTTCAGAGAAGTGTGACTAGCCCAAGGTCACCCAGCAGCTGCATGTGGAGGAGCGGGGAATTTAACCCGGTTCACCAGATTACGAGTCCCCCGCTCTTAACCACTACACCACACTGGCTCACTCAGACTCATGTTGTCTAGGCGCAGAACAAGGGGAAATGTGGATGAGCTTGTAATCCATGCCTAACTTTTCGTGGAGGGGTAGAAACTTGGGTGGCATTCTTAGGTACACATTTTTGGAAGTGAGCTCTACTATTTATGTATGAGTAAACATGCACCAGATTTCACTGCACATCTCTGTAACACCTTAAAGGGGTAAATCAGGAATAGCCAATGTAGAGCCCTCCATATGTTGTAATCCAGCAACATTTGGAAGGCACCACATTGGCTACACTTGGTAACTTATATTATGCTTCTGTAGTTCATATTCTGCTTCATCAGATGCTGAAATGGACTGAAGAACAATAAGCACATCAGGTCAAGTACTTTAAATTTTAAAATGCAACACCCCAGTGGAGTCTTCTTCTTGAATACACCGTGTTTTATTATTATCAGATGTTCTTTTCACTCTCTCTCTTTTACCTGTGGCTCTCCACATATTGTAGGAGAACGCCAGCTCCCATCAGCCCCAGCCAGCATGGCCAATGGTCAGGGGTGATGGGAGTTGTAGTCCAGCAACATCTGGAAGATCACAGACTCCCCATCCCTGTTTCAGGCGATTAGAGAGAGATATGAGCCTTCCCCAACATAGTGCCCTATGTTGTTGGATGCCAGCTCCCATCAGCCCAGCCAGCAGGGCCAATGGTCTCACACGTATCCAAAACATCTGGAAAACTTTAAAATATCTAAGCATCTTGGTGAAACAATTTTTTTCCACTTGTTGTGGCAATTGTATTGTGCTACACTAGATGCTGCATCATTGTTGAGTTTATTTTTATTGTTTCTTTTTTATATATTGCATTTTATTGTACTGCAATTATATAGTTAATTCTCATATATTGTATTTTGTTGTATTTCAGTTTGTATTCCATACAACATATAAGTAATAAAATAAACACACAATTAAAAAATAGGAATTTTAAATATGATGGCTGCACCATCTCCCATCTTCAACCACAAACCTGCAAACACACTATACCTTCAAATCACATTCAATATACATTTCCCCTCCTGCAAAGAATTCTGGGCACTATAGTTTGTTTAGGGTTGCTAGGAATTGTAACTCTATGCCCAGGGCCCAGAATTCTTTGTGGGAAAGAATATGCTTCAAATGTGCTTTAAAGAACAACCTTATTTCCTCATGCTATACTTGCATGAGAATTAGCATTCTCATATGATGTTCTACACCATTTATTTTATTTAACAGGATTTATATACCGCTTAATCATCAAAACTTCTAAGGATAGACAAAGTTCCCTGAAACCAGCTGGCAACCCTGACTCGGCTGGTCTCTTCTTGCTTTGTAAGAGCAAAACTGCTTTGAAAGCATATTTTTTTTCATTACAACAGCACTTGCTGCAACCAGCCTCTCTTAGAGAAAAGAGGCTTATGTTGCCTTGACTTCTCCTCTGAATTCAGTGTAGATTTCAAGCCTAGGCTGAATATCTGACCTTCCAAAGGGGTGGGTGAATGAGCCTTACATTTAGAGTATACAAAATAGATGCCTTGTCTATTCTCCCTGTTTCTAAGAGAGATCTAATTTGGTTCAAGAACAAGTCTATGGGCTCTTTTCCAGAAAGAAATGGCATTTTCAAATATACATACACACAGAAAAAGCCACAAAGGAAGTCTTCAGATTCATACTTTTCAACCTTCTCAGCAGGAACAAACACACAAACACACACACACACATTCATACGCAAACCATATTAGAAAGCAGGAGATGATGCTGTCCTTTCAGAATAATGTAGCAAAGATGACCCAAGAGGCTCTCTGAGCTGAATAGCGAATTGAAACCCAGAACACAATATGCTTGTAATGCAATACCAATAAAGGAAAAGCATATATAATGTTTTATTTCTTTCATTTCGCAACACTGTATAGGAGGCGGAATTAATTCCCAGGCTCTCAAACCAGAAAATGAATACTATAAACAGTCAGCAGGCGTAAGAAGAAAAGCGGGGGTTCTTAAGAGTAATGCAGATGCCCTACCCCACATTTAGGGTGCTGCTTCCCTGCCCCCCCTTCCAGATCTGCAAGGGCTCAGGCTGTGTATCGAATCAGGGGACCTGCGCCTTACACCAAGACTTGTCTCAGTCACATTCAACACCAGCCACGCCGAATGCAAACACAATTAGAGCATTCAGGATAAGACAGTAGGAGATTCCCTTTGATGTCGGGATAAATTGAGAATCTGCATGGTTTTGTCTGAGATGACAACCGTCCCAGGTTTTCTAATGGGTATCTAATGGTAAAAGAGAATTTTATGATGCTCATTAATTACCAAACTGTCATGTGCTCCTGGCAGAAAGAAAGTAATCCTCTTCTCCCAGATTAGACAGCCACCACAAAGGACTTCAAAGAACTTGCACACCCCTCCCCTGAGAACTGCCTTGCGTAAACCTCACGGCTCTAATGAAAAGCAGGGGAACAGTTGACAAACTCTTCCTGTTACATGAGCAGCACATTTCAACTGGCAGCTGAGGGTATTATTCCTTAGCCAGTTAATGCGCGCACACACACACAGAGCGAGGGTAGAGAAAAAAAACTTTTGGTAGGCCTCCAAGACGTTCCAAAATGCACACTCAACCTTGCAAGCTGCCCCGTTTGCACCATGCTTCTCCTTTCAAAACCAGAAGATCGTTTGCATCAAGATTATTTCAAACAGTGGTGATGAAAAATAGGGTCTGCTGGTGATTTTGCTGGGGCCTGGATTGAGGTGTGGTTTTTTTGGTATCTAGAGACAGGATGGTATGAGGCCTAGTTCCCATTCCTGTATATTTTACGGGTTTTCTGGGGTGCCCATACTGCACTATATACTCAACTCAAATGATATCAACATCCTGTACTGCGTGAATATATATGCAGGTTTACGGATCCTAGTATGCAAATCTGTCATCTCACATGGCAGCTGTAGTCCGTGTGCAAATAGGGTATCCAAGTAGTAACATGGGCAACCAATGCCATACAGAATAAGGTGTTCAGAAGCTGAACAAAAAAGAGGGTGAGGGGCACCAAGGATCCTCCTTGCCTGAGGCATCTTGTGACGAATGAGGAAATGCAAGAGGTATGGAAGAGGACTATGATATTTTGGCTGAGCTCAGAGATGAGGAACTCAAGAACAGAGTGCACACTTTTGTATGAAAAGGATCAATGATTTACCTCCAGGTAGGCTGAAAAAGACCCCCATCTGAAACCCTAGAAAGTTGTTGCCTGTGAGTGTAGACAATACAGATGGGCCAAGGGTCTGAATCAGTGTAAAAAGAAGGCATCACAAAGGTTTCCACCTTCATCATCAAGCCATGAAGAAACATAGTTTGATTCCTTAACAACTTGGGGATAAGGTAGCAACATGTTAAATATAATGAACCTTCACAAAGATGAAAGCTAGGACCTTGTACAGTACTGTTCCGAGACCCCCAAAGCCAAATTGGGTTTGGAAAATATTTTGCACTGCTTTCAGAAGATGTTCAGAGCTGAACCATATTTGTATTTGTTATCATTGTTGATCATAGGTGTTTTTACTCCAAACAGATTTCCAGGGTGGTTTATGAATTAGCAATGGCAAGCTATACTGTGCTTTCAGGACGGTACCATTTCTCAGTCTAGATGGTGTATATCTGATTTTCTTCCCATGTCAAAGAATAAAAATTAAAATCCCTGCCTATGGCAAGGTAGCGTGTCAAAATAAATAAAAAAACTAACCTACCTAGAAGTGTTAGTTTTCTACACACAGGGAATTTTTGGCGTGGAAAAGTATTCCCCTGCTCTCCATGTGCCTGTGTAAATTATTTTGTCACATGTAGGCAGTAGGGATGTGCATCACATTTGGATGAATCCTGAATCTCAGAGCATCTCGGGGGCATTTTCGGCATGTCAGAGATGAAGTGGGATCTTTACAAGGTGGCAAAAGTCAAAGTGAGGACCCTTGTAATGCTGCATTAGCACCTCGGTGATTGAGACATCAACAAAATGTTGCAGACTAGCATCTGCTAGAGGTAAAAGGAGGAGTCCATCTTATGGTTTCATCCAGCAGGGTAATTCCAATCCATCCTCTGGCGAAACCCTAAAACTCCTCATGGACTCATGAGGTAATTAATTTTTTCTTTCAAACTATAGCTATTTAGAAGGACTAACTGCTCTTGTAAATGCCACCACATATACAAGCCTACACTTAGTTTTGTAAACCGCTTTGAGGTCCCCCCCCCCCCTTATCAAGCAAGTGTATATAAATAATATTAAATAAATAAGTTACCCCGGTGTGTGTATGGGGGGGGGTGCAGGGAAGAACCTGTTTTTGATTCCTCATTGGTGGGGGGGACTCCTGAGGGTATTAGTATTTATACATTTATTTGACTGTGGCCTTCTGAGGCTGTTGCCTTGGAAATGCTCCCCTGATTTTCCAGGCCTTGGTGAGAGAGAAAGAGGCAGCTCTCCAAAGAGAAACATTTCCACCCTGAAATTCCAGCACCACCAGTGGTTTACTCACATCCTTGTCTGTTCTGAGAAGTGTCAAATCTCTTCAAAGAAATGACCCTGTAACTTGATGCATTCCTCACCAGCCACCTCACTCCTTGAGTCCCTTAAGTCTCAGAGGGAACTGGCACAGGTAAACTGAAGGTCTGAGGGAATCATTTTGTGGCCGCTCAACAGAGAAGGAACACACTCGGTGTTCAGATAACCACAATCTGGCAGACCAAACATGGCGGTTGCACCAAATGCAGAGAGGGAGAAAGGGGGAGCGTGGCTCCCATTTGATGGGTATTATGGGAGCCCAGCCCTAAAGCCTCAGCACTCTGTCCTCTTCCCCCTTCGCCATAGGAATAAGAGGAGATCTACGAGAGAAGTTCCCTCAGGGGAACTTTTCCCTCAGAGAAATTCCTGCCATGTGGGAATTGCAGAACCCACCGAAACGTCTAGCTCCCAATGTTTGAAAAAGCCAGCACCTGGCGCTTTCCCTGCATGACCTGCTCTTTACTGCTGAACCAGAGCAAACAGCAATCCACAGAAGACCCAAATTGCTGTTTGTTCCAATACAGCTTTAAGGAGCGGGTTTTCCTGAGGAAAAGGTTGCGGGGGGGGGGGGACACCCAGACATGGTGCTTCAAGAGCATAGTTCTGTGCCTCGAAAATGCAGGGCAAAAGGTACATGTGGATGAGCCCTAACTCTTCCATCAGTGCAAGAATGTACACTTGTGCCCCCTCCCTGTCATGAGCCCTATGGAGGTTTGATAAGGCTACTCAGAGGGAGAGGGAGAATAGGATGAGAGTGCAGAATTGGATCCTAGGGAGGGGCCCAGCAGTCCAGGAAATGCTGCAAGTGGTGCAGAATGCTGCCGCCGGATTGTTATGTGAAGAAGCAAGATGGCATCATTTGTTATCAACCCTTAAAACACCACATTGGCTGCCTGTGAGCTACTGGGCTCAGTTCACAGTGTTGGTGCTAGGGTACAAAGCCCTGAACTGCTTGGGACCCAAGGACTTAAAGGATTGCCTCCCCAGTTCCTACCAGCTCATACATTAAATGGTGGAGAAAGCTCTCCAAAGTATATGACCCATGGGGCAGGGCCTTCTCGGTGGTGACACCTTAGTTGTGGAAATCCCTCCTTGTGGGGATCCATTTGTCTCCTAGCTAATGTCACTTAGGCAACAACGTAAAACATATTTATCTGCTCAGGCCTTTGATATGTAGCTGGAGCGAAAGTAAATGGTGCAAGTACTGCTTGCTGCCTGTTGCACTGGGTTTTTAAATTTACAGTTAGCCATCCTGGGCTCCTATGGGAAGGACAGGATGATAATTTAAAGTCAACATTTTATTGTGCTTTTGGATTGTGTGTGCAGCCTTGAGTTTCTTTGGAATCTGGAAATTATGTATTTATCTAGAGTTATCTATCTGCTTAAAAATATAAATAGCAGAGTTCCAAATGAATGCAGGTAAGAATGAACAGTAACACTATTAAGGAAAGAAAGCCTTGTGGGCAATTATTTCCCAATATCCCCACTCCACTTTGAACCACGTTTCTCTGTTTTTAATTGTGCTGTTTGTGTTTTTCACACACCCACACCCTGTCTGACTTCTTTCGCTCCTTAATGCTCTCAGGCATCAAGGCTGTTTGTACACAGAAAATAATCCTAATGTTAACATAAAATAGAAAGCAGGCTTGCTTCTTCTTCTTTTTTCAAACCACATAATAGCTGTTAAGAAGATCTATCTTTCTAATGATCCGCTCGAGGGTCAGAACAGCTAATCTCTTCTTAGGACTGTAAAGATAATATTAACACAGGGAGAAGTAGCTATGGGCAGCAGACAAAGCCGCACGGTAAATCAAAAGACCCTCGTGCTAAGTGATATTCTGCACACATCCCACACCACATGTCAGCTGGATCCCCCTCCAGGATCCAGAGGACTTCAGCCTTTTTACAATGGTGGAGGAAAGGCTGAAAATGCCTGCTGGAGGAGTCAGGTGTACAAGGAGTATTCCATATAGTTATTTAGGGGGGAAAGCAAGGTTTTCTTCCCTGGGGCCATTGCACTCTGCCCTTGGAGAAAATAAAACAAAATAAAAACAGCTAAAGCAATTTTTTATATATTAGTCATCTGGACATTCATCTGATTAAAAAAAAAAGTGATGTGAGTTGGCAAGGTGATCACTAATCTGCACAAGCACATCTATCTATCTATCATCTATCTATCTATCTATCTATCTATCTATCTATCTATCTATCATCTATCTATATCTATTTTAAAGAATCTGAAATTTCTATTTTGTTAGCCACTCTAATAAATAGTTTTAGTGACGAACTATATCCTACTAGGAACCAGCACAAATGTGTCTGAAGTGCTGTTTGATGCTTTTAATGTGATCTATCAATCAATCGATCAATCTAGGAACTCATTCTATTCTCTTGACTTTGATTTTTTAAAACTGATTTTTATATTGTATTTTTAAATTGCTGATAGCTGCCCTGGGAACTTATGGTAAATGGTGGGTCATCATCATCATTGAGTTTGAAGGAACCCCAGGATTCATCTGGTACAATCCCCTGCAATGCAACAATCACAGCTCAAGAAGAACTCATTGTAAAAACTTAAAATTAGCATATTTTTTGCTCCTAATTCCAATTAAAAAGGTTTTTGTTTTTTTAATGATTTACTGTAAACCTTACAGCCATTTCAGGAAGGAAGCATTATATTAGGAGGAGACCTAAATGAATGTCTAAATCCTCATCTAGATCGAAATAACTATACAAAAAGATATAAACACTCCAATGCTACTGTTTCACAACTTATTAATGACTTCAGTCTATATGACACCTGGCACCTTTGCCATCCTACCAGCAGGAAATATTCTTTTCATTCATACTTACTTGCATATCTAGATCATTTGGACTATCTTTTCGTTTCTAGTGATTTAAACAAGAAGTTTATACTATGAGTCTGGCAATAAGGCATCTGGGTTGCTAGGTCATTCCTTGAAGAAACAGAGATCCATGAATTTAATTCCTTGTATTCAATCATCTCAAGGTGTTTTGTTATAAGTACTCCTTCAATTAGCAAATAATTTATATAACTTTTCAAACAACTATATTCCTCTAATTCATCATCTGCAGAGGCCATCGACTCATATCTTAATCAGACTGCTCTTCTAATCTCAATGGAAGAACTTTTTGAACAGGGCTGCCTCTGAGGAAGAAGTGTGCAATGCTATCAACAGACTTTAAAAGGGTAACTCTCCAGGGCCGTGGGTTTTCTGTGGATTTTTATAAGGCCTTTTGTGATTGTTTACTACCCTAATTGACTTGACTACAAGCATCTCCCCCCCTTATGCACATTCTATTTGTGGGCAACCATGTATATGTGCGGCACCAGGAAATAATTCAATTCAAACCCGGAAATGGGAGAGAGCTGGAGAGTCCTTGTGACTTACGAGGACACCCTCCCCGGAGCCTAAAGGGCATGTCAGTGAGGGCAGACAAAGCCTCGAAGAGATCAGAGGCACAACAGGGATTTGCTTATGCTGCTCAGCCTTCCCATCCAACAGCGGGTGTGTGGGGTAGCGCAGCAGCAAGAGCTGCCTTCTTGTATGTCTTCCAGCCTCCTGGTGGCCCCAGAGCTTCAATTCTAGTTGTATATATTTTTGGATACAGTACTTTTTATATGGATTGAAGAGAGGGTGGCAGAGAGAGCGTTTAAAGGGTGTTTGGAGAGCGCTCCCTACTTCACATGATTTCACTTATGTGCACAGAATGTAACCCCTATGTAAGTGGGGAGTCGCCTCTATTTAACAATATTCTGGTTGGGGAAATCTTCAAGAACTGTGCTACTGCGAAAACCCAATACTGATTTGATGGAGGTTGGGTCATACTGCCCTATAGCTCTAATTAATGTAGATGCTAAATTACTTTCCTTGGTAATGGTTCAGAGACTTGCAGCCAATCACAAGCTGTGGAAGCCACGTCGGAGGTTTGGCTTCTAAAGAACATTCGCAAACTGGAACACTCACTTCCAGGTTTGCAGTGTTCGGGAACCAAAACGTTCGACTCACAAGGCGTTCGGCTTCCAAGCCAAGGCTGTACTTATATAGGCAATTATATAGCCCCCAGATCTGACAGAGTTTATCCCTAACAGAAACATAGCCAATGACAGCATGTAGAGTTCTTAATATAATCTATTGCCTATCATACTAATTCACCTATTATGTTACTTTCTTTGGTCGCTTTTAAAGCATTTGACGGTGTGGAATGGAGGTACCGCCAAAAACTTCTGACTAAGATGCATTTCAGTGATAAATTCCTCCATCTGATAAATCTAATTTAACCATCATCAACAAGAATAACAATTAAAGGAGAGTGCGTTATTAATAGAGGAACTAAACAGGGCTGCCTTCTATCACTCCTTTTTGCAGTGGCAATAGAGGTTCTAGCAATAAATTTGAGGTTTCAAAAGGTATTGAGGATATTATGGTTGAAGGAGCACCAACTTAATCTTTTTATATGTTTTTAATGCTTCAGAATGCAAGAGTTTAAATTCCTTTTCAAAAATAGCAGGCTTGAAAATAAATTACAATAAATTGGTTATATTGCCTATCATTGTCCCACATCAGGAGTGTGTTTGGCTGTATTCAGGCTTCAAGTTATCGTGTGGTGAGTTTACTTAGGTTTAATAGTTATTGCTGAAATTAATCAGCTGTCCATAGAAATTATGACCAGCTTTTCAAAAAATTAAGAAATGCTTTCTGGTCTGGTCCTGAGCAGGATGGCTGCTGCAAAGAAAGGTGGTGAAAAGAAGAAAGGACGATCAGCCATCAATGAGGTGGTTACTCGGGAATATACTATAAACATTCACAAATGGATCCATGGCGTGGGCTTCAAGAAGCGGGCTCCTCGTGCTCTCAAGGAGATCCGTAAATTTGCAATGAAGGAGATGGGGACTCCTGATGTACGCATTGACACCCGCTTGAACAAGGCTGTCTGGGCAAAAGGAGTAAGGAATGTTCCTTACCGTATCCGTGTGCGTTTATCCAGAAAACGCAATGAGGATGAGGATTCGCCTAATAAACTGTATACACTGGTCACATATGTGCCAGTTACCACTTTCAAAAGCCTACAGACTGTTAATGTGGATGAAAACTAATCTTTCATTACAATAAAAATGTTATGACATTAAAAAAAAGAAAGAAATGAATTTAGGTCATGGAAATTTTTTTAGTTGGGCAACATGATTTAAACTGTTTTCAATATTGTGCTGTTGTGTTTTAATGTTGTAACCTGCACTTGGACCTTAGGGTGAAGGGCACATAATACATTAAATGAATGAATGAATAAAGTATAGAATGCCCAAGCCTTTAACTTCTGAGACTTTGATCCAGATGCCCCATCATTAGATATTAAGTTGGTAGCTGCTAGGTATTTTCCATTGTAGCTCCCTGACTACAGGTCCTCACCCTGATTTGCCTGTCACCTTATCTGATATCTTTTTAGATGCCAGGTGAAAACTGCTTTATTTATTATATGCTTTGGTGGGGTTTAATGATGGGCTGCTGGTGGTTTAACACACCTAGGAGTAGATCTGATTGAACTTAAGGGAACATTTCTGAGTAGACAGTGGGCCATTTGCCAGTGTAGAGGTGGGGAACCTGTATCCACACCCATCCACACCCGATGATGCTGGACTCCAGCTCCCATCAGCCTCAGACAGGGTGGTTATTGAGCAGGAATGATGGGAGTTGCAGTCCAACAACAGGTTCTCCACCAGTCATCTAATGCTACCATTCTTAATATGTATCTATAATGCATTTTACAAAACAACTATCCTTTTTAAAATTATGCAAACTGCCTCAAACTTCAATTTGATGGAAAGGGCGAGGTGGCGGGGGGAGTAAAAATCTTTCCAGTAGCAAAACAAAAGCAAACGTGGTGCTCTGGACTACTGGCGACACTCCTGGAATGAATATGTCACAATCCAGAAACGTGCTACAAACCGTTTCTCCAGACACCGATCTCCATTTGGCTATGGAACCATGATAATTATGTAGGGTGGTTTTAGGCATGCAAGACCATGCGGTCTTGATATGCATGAAAGGAAACACATAATCTCCTCCCTCCCCCCAAAATAAACTACCCATGGACTTAATCATTGCTAAGGAAATGTCAGAATCATTCTTTAGATCCCTACTAAGTAATGTCCATGCTGACCTAAACTAGACCCGGGATGTAAGCCTTACCCAATGGCCAGGTTCCCAATCCTTTCTTCAGCCAGCAACCATGGAGTCTCTTCTACGTGTCATATTTCAAAAGGGAACAAAATGGAGTGGGAGAAAGGTAGAAATTCTAGAGTTCTCTGGCAAGGAGATCAGAAAAAGGAGAGAGTGGGGGGGGGGGAGAAATTACAGCTTGGCCTCCTTGCTGATATTATAGTGGAGCAGCTCAGAAATAGCTTCACAGGGAAGGTCGATTAAAAAAAAAAGAAAAAGGAAAGGAGCGGAGTAACTATAAAACCAGCCATAAAACAAGGTTGCAATTTTAACCTTCCTCTCGAAACCTCAAGATGAATATCATAGAGAAATAATTAGATATGCGGAAGAGGCACTTCAAATCAAAAGCCCTCCTTGCGCCTTTCGCAATTGTACAAGCAAGAAGGGTGGAAGGAGGGAGAGAAAAGAGCAAGAACATATCAAGCTTCAAGTTCTCCCTGTGTGAACTGATGGAGGGAGATAAAAAAAAAACACCCCTATATAAATAGCACTTGAGCCGTTTTCATGTCATTATCTCACTGCCTTCTCATTCCCTCCACTAAAGAAAAATAAATCACTCATGGCTGATGTGTAGAAACAATGGCAGGAAAAAAGGAAAATTAAGAGTGAGGTGCAGCTGTCAGAGGTGGGGGGGGGGAGAGGTTTGGGGTAGAGGGGGATCCCAACAACCTCAGCTCCAGTCCCAAACATCACACACCAGTATCATCTCAGAAAGCTAGATGTGTGTTTACGAAACGATTTCCTGGTCAAGGCCAACACTAATAAGCCTCAGGGTGGAGAGAGATGCGAGGAGCAGGCATGAGGTTCCTAGAAGTCTAGCTCTTGAAACATGGGGTGGGGGTGGGACAGTATTAGGGCCAATGCTTTTCACTTGGTGGAGGCATGGCTGAAAAGATGAGACAAAAGGATCAATTGCTCATCTGGTAAAGTATTAAATCAACCAGAAACTTGTGGGATGGGGTGGGAGGAGGAAGAGGAACCAAAACAGATGTAAAAAGTTAAAGATGGATAATGCACAAGGCGACCGTGGGCTTTTTTGAGATCAATGGCACAGGGGAACAAAAACATGGTGAACTAGAGTTTGCTCAGATGTTTAAATGAAGCTCAAAAAGGCAAGCTGAGCTGTGGGTGCAATAAAGAAAGCTCTGAACTTTAGATTACATTTAAATTACATGTGCCTTTAAAGCCAAATGCCTCTATAATGAGCTTATATTATGTGTATGCTAGAGTAATAAGGAAACCTCCCTTCTTTTTTGGATTTCAGATGCATTTGTAGTTTGGGATCACCCATGGTTATTTAACTTTAACATCCCAAGGTTTTTTGGAATTTTAAATTGTGCTTGAAATAGAGGGCAAATAGAAGGAGATGCTGTGTAATATTGCAGAATCTGTAAGAGGATGGTCCTGCACAGGTTTAAGATATTAGCATGAAGCATTTCCTTCTGGACAACCTTTCAGGGACCACATGCCAGTGGTGGGTGGGGCCAAAGGCGAATGTGGGAGGAGCAATGAATGTAAATTTCACCTTTGTACAGTAGGCTAGTAATTTCTAAACATGCTCCACTGAATTGTCCACCCAGGCAATCCAGAGTCCACGGATACCATCCAGTTAAGTAAAAAACACTTGGGGTGTGAAGCAGTCAGTAAAGGATGTGACCTGGGAGAATTCCAAGGGCCAGAGAGGAGGGTATGGAGGGCTGCATATCCCTCCAGTGGTTACTTCTGTGTTGGTTTGTGGTAGGAAGGCCTTGTCACACAAGGACCGCTTGGCAACCCAGATTTGGAGAAGTCTGCTCATCACACTCCTACATGTATGGAATCACTGGGATCCTTCATGAGCATCTTCCTGTAGTTTGAAAACCACCCAGCTTATACATGAGCCCAAAATGCTTTTTTCAACCAGAAAGAAAGAAAGAAAGAAAGAAAGAAAGAAAGAAAGAAAGAAAACATTCACCCAGAATGCCACAACCCTGATTCCATCGCAAACAAGCATTTAAACTATCAACACAATCAGAATGACAACACCTTGAGTAATCAGGATTCCATTAAGATGTTTCTTATACCTTGCCAGCCTAATCGTCAACTTAGCACAGCAAATCCAATGTATGTTTTCCAGATGATGTGGCTGATCCTTATTGGTCAAGTTCCATTCAAGAACAGACCTTTTTCTTCTCTCTGTTTGGCCGTCCCCTCTTTCCATTGCTTTCTTTCTTTCTTTGCTTCTCTCTCTCTCTCTCTGTCTTTTTTTGTTTTTGTTTTTTAAGCATCCAATCATCCTGTTCATTTGATTCCCATTACGCCTGATGATTGGATTTTGTGTAAAGTTTGCCTGGATACGATTTCCCCTTTGGCTGAGATTCAGAAGAGAACATGAATGTTTTGCATTATTATTTGAGCTTGGGCGGCGATATGAGTGCCAGACAAAACACAAACAGAGACAGAAGGACCTATTCGGAATTCGCTTTGCCTTGATTTCTATTCTGAGTGGCTACGGTGAACGTCATTTTATCACCAGTGTTGGTTCGGGTCACATTCCCCCATTCTACAAGCCACTTCTTTGTACAGGGCTAGCAGGAGGAGCCCCCCCTCCCAAGAGCATCAAAGGACCCAGCACCACCACCATTATCTTACATTGCATGGAGCTGCCTTTGCCAACCTGGTGCCCTCCAGATGTTTTGGGACTACAACTTCCATCAGCCCCAGCCCAGTACAACTGTGCCTCTTGCTTTCATGGATGAATGAAGAAGAGGGGTGTGTGAGTGTACAGAGAAACTAGCCTACTGTGCAAAGGGATAATTGACACCCATTGTCCCACCCACTTTTGCCTCTGCCCCACCCACCACTGGGATATATGTTCCTAGGAAGCTTGCTCAGAAGGGAACGCAGTCCTTGAGTGGAAAGTAGTTTAAGAGAATATGGGTCAAAATTAGTGCCTTAAACTGTGCCAAGAGAACAATGGGCCACACATCCATAATGTTGTTTAATGTGGATAGCAAACTTCCTGTAACTTCATTAATTCTCCATTGTCTGTATGATGTTTTCCTCCAAATCACAGCCTTCCCACACTTTCCCCCCTCTCTCAGTCAGGATTTTCTTATGCCAGAGATACTCCGGAAACGGGACAGTTTGAGAAAATCTGGATTGCAGGAGGGGAAAGTGTGAGAAGGCAGTGATTAGGAGGAAAACGTCATATGGGCAACGGAGAATAAATGGAGGTACAGGTAACAGGAAGCTTACCGTCCACATTAAAATGACAGTGTGGATGAGCCCAATGAAGGAAAGCCAGTGTAGATATTAGAAATCTACTGTAATGCATGCTCAGTGACCCAACCTAGTATAAGGAGAAAAGCCACTACAGCCTCAGTGGTGTGAGGGTTGGTCTTATAGTGGGTGTCAGTAGTGACATGTGATGGGGCTCTAATTTTCAGGTCCAGAACTAGGGCTGTGTAAAAACCATACATTTAAACAGGGCTGTCTTACCCATAGGTGCTAGGGGTGCGGGGCACCCGGGCGCCGGGCTCTCAGAGGCGCCAGGCCAAGAATCCGGGCCCGCGTGTTGTCTCCAGGGAAGAGCCTGCCCTTCGGTTGGAGGACCGCAGCGGGCTTTTCTGCCACGGGTGGCTCTGTGCTGCGAGTTCTGGGGCGATCGAGCCAGTGAGAAGCTGAGGTGACTGGCTGGCTCTGCCCTCCTGCGCGCCTGGGACTGGGCAACCTGGGGGTGGGGCCCTGGGCGGATCTTTGCACCCCGGCGCCACATATGCTTAAGACAGGCCTGCATTTAAAGCACATTGCTTCGCCCCAAATAATCCTGTAGACTGCGATTTGTTAAGGGTGCTGGGAACCATAGTTCTATGGAGGTAAACTACAGTTCCCATGGTTCTTTGGGGGAAGCCGTGCACTTTAAATGCATGGTGTTTACGCAGCCATAGGTGTGTGCGTGTGCGTACCCTTGCAGAGTCTGATCTACACATTTTGGACTGATTCTGGTGTGTTTGCTCAGGCAAAACTTCCATCAATCGCTATTGGAGGTTTGCCTGAGTCAGAAATATGTAAAGATGTTAAAGTTTGGCCTGCAGTCAACTCCAGTGAATAGCAAGCAGCCGGCAATGCCAAAAGCATGTTCTGGGAAGGAAATGGCTTGGCTTGGCGTTCATAGAGAAAAATTCTACACTGCAGATTAATCTCCGTACAAAAGGAATAATACAAAGTCCACACTGGCCTTTGAGCACTGGGTTTGGAGGTGAGCGCAAGAACGTTCTGCACACATCTCTCATCCTGTCTGGTTGTCTATTGCAACTCTGTGTTTGTGTAGGAAGTCCAGAATTATATGCTCAAAAATAAAGGGTGAAGATCAGATACAGGGATTCTTTTAAAACCTATGCAGCAGTACTGTTTCAGGAGTACAGTTCCCTCCTCCCATATTTTGGACCAAATATGACTGCTGTAGAGCCTTCAATCTTCCAGATGTTGTTGGATTCCGACGCCCAACTACCCCAGGAAGAGTGGTTAGTGGTCAGGGATGATGGGAATCGGAGCCCAGCAACATTTGGAGGGCCACAGGTTTTGTTGTTGTTAATTCATTTATATCCCACCCTTTTCTCTAAGGAATTCAAAGTTGTCCTCCTCCTTGTTTAATCCCCACAACAAACCTGTAAGGTAGGTTAGGCTGAGAGGCAATGACTGGCCCAAGTTCACTCAATGAGTTTCATGGTCAAGTGGGGATTTGAACCCTGGTCCAACACTCTAACCCAGCCTTTCTCAACTGTGGGTCCCTAGACTGTTGGACTACAAATCCCATCATTCCTAGCCAGCATGATCGGTGGTTAGTTATGGTGGGAGCTGTAGTCCAAGAATATCTGGGGATCCATGGTTGAGAAAGGCTGCCCTAAACACTCTGCTGAGGCATAAATAACTAACAATCTTGATTACCAATTCTAAACACAAGGCTCATGGATCCCAGGATCTCACCTGCTGGGAGTCTTTGGGGTCTTTGGAAGCTCATAGAATCACTAAACCGTAGAATTGTAGAGTTGGAAGGGATCACAAGGGTCATCTAATCTAACCCCCTGCAATGCAGGAATTTCAACCAGAGCATCTATGACAGCTGGCCAGCCATCTCCCACCACCTCTCGTGGGAGTCTGTTCCACGGTCAAATAGCTCTTACCGTCAGAAAGTTATTCCCGGTGTTTATTCAGAATCACTGCTGGAACTCCAGTGCTTTCCAAGGCTCAGGCCCTTCTCTCAAGGCAAACCCATGCCAGGGCGCTCTGGCCTTCACAAATAAAAGAAACCCCCCGCCCCGGGCTCCCACCAGCTTCTCCAGGATCAGTTGCGTTACAGCCCTGGACACATCTTGGCACCCGTTTCCGCCACTCCAGATTCAGGGATCTGAACCCAACTCCTGTTTGTTTGGCCGAGGGCAACAGAGACCACTGCCTGCCCTTTTGGAATGGTGCTCCCCTACCTCTTAGGAACAACTGACCCATGTTCAACTGCTGTTCACATGGAACCCTTCTCCACTTCGGCCTTGAAGAACTGGGTTGCAAGTGATGTTCCATTTTACAGATGAAAGTCAGCATCTCAAAGAGTGCCTGGAAACAGATCAAAGCATATTAAGAGCATCAAAAACTGCTTTATTAATTTGTAGCCTGCCTTTGGGTCTATGTTCTAAAATATTTTCCTTTAAAGGTTAGGTAAGCAGTGTAAATAAGTAAAATAGCACATGCCGGTGAAACCAACACACAAATCTAATTAAATTTCCTTAAAATAGGTACGTCAATGCACATTTTTGGACACTTTGAACCAAAATTGCCAAATTTTGATTATTACCTACAACTCAGTTCAGGAGCTGTGAAGTTGTTCAGTTTGTTCTAAAATGCAGGCAAAACAAGTCCTGCTTCTGCAGCCAGGTGGGTTCCAAAGAAAGGCACAGCTGACTTATCATACCGCTATAGGTCAGGGGTTGTGGGACATTTAAAAAATATGTACAGGTTCTCTCGTTATTACATGTGCCTCTTGAGAAAGATGAAGTGAATGATCATGGACAATAAGCACTGGAGGGATAATGGGTGTGGGGTGAACGCTTACTTCATTTGGGATGCTTTGCCAAATGAAAAACAGGTGTTATTTTCAGCTAGATCTCATTTTATGAACATTCCAAAGTCTTCGTTGACCACCTGGAAAATGATTTCCTCTTTAGTTTCTGATGCTTCAGAAATTTGTTTTCAGTACATTACTCTCCAACCTTCCTGCCGGCTGGGGAAAAAAAAATTCATCCCACCTGCTAATTTTTCCCATTGTTGCTCCTGCTAAACCTGGTCAGATAACTGTGTGGTTTTCCTTTCCTTTGCACTTGCAATATCCTTGATCAATACCATCCAGTTACCCTGCTGAGATCAGGCAACAGATCTGGTGACCAAGGTAACGCAGCCCACCAACCACATATGGTGACCCACCAGGGGCTCATTTAATTGTTTGTTTTTTGGCTATTATGGAATGCAAAGCCAGGGGCTTGTCAGAACACCTGGTATGCCCAGGCTACATTGAGTCTGATAGGCTACAGGATATGCTGGTTTGCTAAAAAATACTCATGTTTTACCAGGGGTGGGAGGGAGGTCTCAAGCTGGGGCCTCCAGAAGCCAGTAGTCAGAGCCTTACCTTCTTTGAGTCACCAGTACTCTGGGCTAGGGCTCCCTCTAGGATGCAGCACTGGTTTGAGTGCTGTCAGTTGACCCTGGGATCTGAAGGTGATCAGCTGACCTCTCCACCCAATGGAGACAGGCAAGGCCATATAAAACCTTCCTTCTACACTAGCCTGAGCAACTTCTTACAATGAATAGCAATCTGGATTTGTCAGTTGGGTATGTGGTCTATAGCCTTTCCTGCCTCAGGCCTCCTGTATGGCTGATTTGTCGCTGACCTTTGTTCATGGCTATGCCTCTGATTCACATGCCTTTGTCTTATGCTAGACTCCATGGCAGTCTGTCACAAGCTCTGCTCCAGCCTGCTCCAGCTTCCCACTGGAGATATTACAGGCTCTTACTGGAACGGTCAGCTTTTGTATATATGAAAAGAGTTCTTCTTCCTTGTTTTTGTGGACAATGCAATAAAAAGTGGGCAGTCAGTATTTTACCTAACTGCTCATTAACACAATTATTATTGGTGCTGTTGTTGTTGTTTAGACTTTTAAACCTTTTGTTACCTGAAGGTCTCCAAGCAATTTGCAACACATTTAAAATATAAATATGAATATATTGAAGCAGAACACAACAAACCCCATAAAAGCCACAGGAAGCTTTGGCAACACACAAGTAACAAAGTAACATCATCTTAGTCTGTCAAAAGCCTGGTGGGGGGAGCTTAAGTCTTTACCTAGTGCAGAAAATATGTCAATGAAGGTGCCTGGCAGACCTTGTTTGGTAGAGCATTCCACGGATGGGAAGCTACAACCCTTAGGACCTCTTGCCACAACATTTCTGGTTATAGGACCTGCGGACATACAGCAATATTATGAAGTTAAAGTTACATAAGTGATATATAAATCTATATGTATGAATGCTGTTCTATAATTTTTTTTAAAAAAAAGGTTTTGTGGATAGTTAACTGAAGGGCAAAGATTGACAGTTTGTTTCTAATGGAGGCCTGGGAGATAAAATGACTAGGTCTTCAGTTGGCACCCTGTCAAGGACCAGCTAGGCCAATTCAGTGACTTTGTACCTTTGAAGTTTTCCATTAGGTCAGTTGACATTAAAGACCAGCTTTTATACAAGACAGTAGAATAAAAAAGCTAGGACTGAGATAGGTTTTTAGCGGGCATTCCATTTGTACTCATTGGCCCTTGAATGGATGGGTTGACAGAGTGCAACATTTGATTGGTTACTGATTAAGAATCTGCACCAAGACAAGGACACAGAAGAACCCAGACTAGGGCTGAGAGGTCCTAGCAGCAGGAAGCAGCAGCTGTCCAAAGAGGAAGATCTTAGGCCACCAAAGCTGATATCACAGAAGTCTGAATTATTATTATATTTATTTACACCTCGCCTTCACCCCCCCCCCGACAGGGACTCAAGGCGGCTTACAGATAAAGTAAGAACATCTAAAAAAAGGTCTGCAAAGAGCAAAACTCCTGCAGCAGTACTCCAGAAGAGCTGAAGCCAGAGTGACAGCTGTTTAGTAGCTGCCCACAATGAGCAGTGAGTCCCTGACCAGAGTGAAGGCTTTGGGTTAAGTTCTCAACAAAACCTCTGTGTTTTAACTGGGGAAGATAACATATGGACAGTGGGCTATTGGTGTAGAAATAGGGAAGTGAACCATCTACAGTGCATGGCTTCCTCTAAAGAATCATGGGAATTGTAGCTCGGTGAGGGTCAGACTACAATTTCCAGGATTGGGAGGAGCCACCTGCTTTAAATGTATTGCATGGCTATGACAGGAGGGGAGGCAGAGTGCTCTTGTATTCGGGTTCTGCTTACTACGGGTTCCCATTGGTATCTGGTAGCCACTGTGAGGACAGGATGCTGGACTAGATTGGCCTGATCCAGCAGGGCTGTTCTTATCAGCGGCATATCTGAGCAGCATCCCATGGCTTGGCAGGATGGTGCAGATCCTGAAAACTTAAGCAAGTAGTGTGGATATTGTCTGTGTGTGTGTGTGTGTGTGTGTGTTTAGCAACAGCTCCTAGGACACCCCATTGACCATGTTGATTGAGGCGCATGTAGCGCTGTGTACCACCTGCCCTTGTCCTTCATGTGGAATTTGCTTTGATGTCATCTATAACTGTGTGAGCTGATCTACTGTACCGTTCGGCCTTTGGTGTCTAAGCTAATCATGGCTTTGAGGCTCCTGCAGTATCTAGATACACAGCAGGAAAGAGAGTTTCATAGTTAAACTCTGAATTCACTTATTTTCATTCTTTGATGTTATTTTAATCTAGTTTTGACGGGACTTTTCTTCTCTGTCACCCCACTGCCCTGTTCCCATTTGTACATTGAGGGTTTCTTCTTCCACCCCTCTCTTTTCTTCTTCTTTTGCATGAATAAAGCAGTTGTTATTAGCAGGACAGTCACAGGCTCCTAATGAGATTTGTTTCTGCTACAAGTATAACTGAGCAAGCAAATGCTGTGACAGGGTGCCTTGGCTTAATGTTGCTGGCTTCCCAGCAAATTTCTGTCCTTACGAGCTGTTAGACAACCTCAGGCCCATCTTACCATGGGCAAAAATCCCCAGAAAATTTGAGGGAAAGTCTTCAGGAGTTGGGTTATGGGTTTAGGTGGGTGATGATCTGATGTCATGGCTGGGCAATGAGTCTGAGGTGCTTCAGGTCAGCTAAAGTTTGAAACAGAATCCTAGACTAATGAAGTGACTTGTGGAAAACAAAGTCAACTTGCAAGCTGGATGAGGGAGATCTTAAGGTTTCAGGCACAGACATCAGTGGCAACTCTGCATTATCCCAAACAATCTGATCCGTCTGGGCCCTTGCTTTATGTGGTCTGCCCACATTAGAACAAAACAAATGTGCAAGCACATGCATACCTATCACTTTCTACATTTATCCCTTGTCTTGTTTTCAAATCAAGGTTTTTTAAATTTTATATTCTGTATTGAAAAATGAAAAGTACAAAAGTACAAGTGCACAGAGTAAGAGAAGTTGTAAAACAACAGGAAAATGCCTCGGCGATATGGGGAGTGGGAGGTGTCTTGGTGATGGCATTAGAGCTAGCCAATCAGTGCCACCTACAGCTGGGTTTTTCTGGAACTATTCCCACCCCCAGAGTTTGACCCTGGATAGCAAAGGGTATGTTGGTGCAGGATGATGGTGCAGGACTTCCAAAGAAGCCCTAGTGATCTGCAAACATTACAGCTGTCTTTAGCCTGATTTTATACAATTGGAATGTTAAAGGTTGTTGTTTTTGTGTGTGTGTGTGTCCCACACACAAACACACTGCTTTCCCCCTCCAGCTTAGCAAATGGATAACAGGAAACAGACAAAGCTCCTTAACTTTGCTTTAATCTTCTTCACTAGTGGAGGGTTTTTTTTAAAGAAATAAAAAACATACGAGGAGGGGAACAGCGGTAATTGTCTGAATGATCTCATTATTGTCAACAAGACTGAAACCTTGAAGTCTCTGTGCTGAAACACTGATACATTTAGACAAAAAAAAGGGAACGGTGCTTACATGTTGTTCAATAAATAAATAAGAGCTAGAGAGGAACTCTTGAGATGAATGGATGCCATGAGAGAGCTTCAGCTTGTCAGAATTATACAGTGACATTAATCACAGTTTTAACAGGGATGCTGCAGGCGGCTCACACAAAGTTCTCATTATATCTTAAAATAAAACAGAACAAAAAAGGAACAAAAAAACCCCTCCCTTCCTTCGAAGTCCCTTAAAGTAGTATTCTAACAAGGATAATTTTTGAATTAAAAAAAAACCCCACCTGAAAACAAAAACAATACACAATACAAATTGGGTTTCTTCATTACATAGGATGACAAAAAGCACCAGGAAGCTGTCAGACTGAGTGTTGGTACCAACGAAAGATGGTGGGAACAGAATAAACCTTATTCAGTGATGGAAATAAAGGCTGTATGCACACATTTCTAGAATCTATGGAGGCTGAGTACTTGTGTTTTCTATGTAGTCTGCACACAATGGAAATATAGTGCAAATTTGTTGCCCCTAAGAAGCACCTCTTGAGAAACTAGTTTCGTTCGGGGGGGGGGGGTTATTGCATATTGACTCTGTATTATCCCACAGTGTGCCCGTTTGAAAAAGGATAGAAGTGGGCCCAGCAATTGGCTGGTGCAGGGAGATCCATAGCTGCCCAATGAAGCTGTGGGTGGGATCACTACCTCCTCCTTCATTCACCTGGGGTATGTGCAGGGAAGAAAAAGGTGTGAATATTGTAAAGGAAAAGATTTTCAATTGTTTATCAAGTAAACAGACCCCTGTTTATGGATGGCAGGACCTAGGATCAATCTAAATTGAAACTGGCGTGTTGAGTAGGGCTGCCATATGTCTGAGAAATTTCCGAAAGGCCTGTTGAAACTTTCGGGGTGTCCTGGTTTTTACTTTTTGAAATATGACAACCCTAATGTTGAGGATAAAGGTAAAGGTAAAGGGACCCCTAAACATTAGGTGCAGTCGTGGCCGACTCTGGGGTTGCGCCACTCATCTCGCTTTATTGGCCGAGGGAGCCAGCGTGCAGCTTCCGGGCCATGTGGCCAGCATGACAAAGCCGCTTCTGGTGAACCAGAACAGCGCACGGAAATGCCATTTACCTTCCCGCCGGAGCAGTACCTATTTATCTACTTGCACTTTGATGTGCTTTCGAACTGCTAGGTTGGCAGGAGCAGGGACCGAGCAACGGGAGCTCACCCCGTCTAGGGGATTCAAACCACCAACCTTCTGATTGGCAAGTCCTAGGCTCTGTGATTTAACCCACAGCACCACCCGCGTCCCTTAATGTTGAGGATAAGTATCAACAATTCCAGATTGAGAAAAACTACATTTTCTACATCTAGAAATGGGTTAGTGTGCATGCAGCCAAATGGAGAGACAGAACCTTTAACAGAGAAGGCTGTCCAGATCATTTGTGACACTGTTCTTTAGGGTCACCATCTTCGCGTTAACAACAGTGAAGAATCCTGCAGAAAGCACCTTTAAGGCTAACAAATTTATTTATTTAACAGTGCAATACACCACTTGAGAATGTATTTTTTTAACTGGAGCTTCTTTTCAAGGAAGGGGATGTTTATTAAAGTCCCCCCAAAAGGAGACTGCAGCTATTAAGACCCACAGCTGCTGCTCATATCCCAGCGTCAAAGGAATTCCTGGGGGCTTCAGAGGTTTCTGCTGCAAAAACCTTTATATTCCTGTGAAACACAGGTGTGCTGTGACCATAGTTTTCTCACAGCAGGAAGAAAAAAACAGTCCAGGGAGAGATGAAGGGAGAAATCCATCTCATATCAGCTTCCTTTGGAGATTAAGAGCCAATTCACTTTTGGCTTTTTTGTTTCCTTTTGCAAAGGCAAAAAGGAAACGGCCTATTCTTCAACTAGCAGTGTTTTTTTACCACACTTCTTTGACGAACCAAGAAAAACCCATCCGCATACAATTTGCTTCCTCGCAGTAGTGATTAAGGGGGTTTTGTAACCCAACAAGGTTTCATCATGGATAACTGGTGTCAAAACCTGGATACACACAGCCAGCAAGAAGTTACAGGGTTAACGCCTGAGGTCAGCACCATCGGGCACTTGCCAAAGGTCATGTTTTAGGAAGGGACCCACTGCCCATCCCAGTGGGTTCTGCCCAGCTTTGGGGGTGCCCGGTGTGTGTGTGTGATGTCACATACATGATGTGCACATGTGATGTCACGTGGCAGGAGGAGGCTGCGAGGCCTGCTTTAGCCATGGGAAGGCCCAACGGGGCCCATCACAGCTGTGGGAAGGACCAGCAAGGCCCGTTTCAGGCTGTGGAATATTGAGGGAGCCTAGCTGGCCTCCTGCTTGAGGATTTAAGAAGAGCCCTCAGCTGCTCAGCTCCCCCAAATGGCACCCCTGGCTCATCCCCAGAGCCTCCTGGTGCTCCTCATCCTCACAATTCTTGCCAGAAACAGCTTTTTTGGGTGGGGCAGAGTTGCTCTGCCAGCTTCCCAGCAGATGGGTCACTGAAGGACACAAGCGTAGTGGATCCATCTTACCTAGTGAGCCGCTTCTGGCCTTTGCCCTTGCCCCCTCTAACCCAGCGAGCAGTGAAATGGGACTTCTTTCCATGTAGACGAGTATAGGATTGTGCTGAAGAATTCTGGGAGCAGTAGTTTAAGGGTGTGGAGAGCGGTTAGGAAACCCCTATTCCTCTCACAGAACTACGATTTTGAAGAAGAGTTGATTGATAAACCACTCCTGGAATTGTAGCTCTGTGAGGGGGTCAGGGGTCTCCGAACAGCTCCTGGCACCCTTAACAAACTACAGCTCCCATAATTCTCTGGGGAAAGCCATGACTGTTTAAAGTGGAATAACAGTGCTTTAAATGTGTGGTGTGAATATGCCCTTAGTGTTGCTTTACTTCCTCTTCTCCATTTCTTAAAAGCCTTACAACCCTTACCACAGATGTTTCAGAGATGGCTTCTCTGACTTCCACTCAAACGGTGGGTTGAACTATAGATCTGAAAGCTTATATTTGCCAAGAGGAGGTGGGGGGAAACCCTGACAGCTGTTTTGTGTTATGCATCTACTCGCTCTGGTATTTCAATTGGCTGTTACTATCAGGGACACTGTTCCACCACCACACACAAAAAAAGGAAGGGTTGCAGATTCTCTTCACATCTTGGGTTGAATAATGGGATGAAAACCCTAATTCTGAAACTACATTAAGAGGGCATAAAGCAGAGAAGAAAGAACAAAGCAGCTACTAGATCTAAAGAAATTTTCATTAAAATGATCTGCATGTGGTGTGAGATTCCCCATACTTGCAAGAAACACAAGGCCAACAAAACTGAGTAGACCCACTGAAATTCATGGCGTTAAACCCATTGAGTTCAATGGATTGTAGCGAATATTAGTTTTATTTAGCGTTTACCCGCTGAAATTCATGGGCATGACTCACTTGAGTACTTTAATTTCAGTGGGTTTATTCTAAGTAGAACTGCACTGAACATAACTCAGTGGGTCTCCCTAGTATGACTAATGATGGGTATTGTCACCTATATGGTTTAGCTCAGGGTGGCAAACACCAGATGTTGAATTACAAATCCCAACAATTTCAGCCAGCGTGGCGAGTGTGCAGGGCTGGTGGGAGCTGTACTTGGCTTAGCTAATTCATGCTGCTGGCAGCGTATGGAACAAAACACAGGCTTCAGGCAAATGTGGTGGTCTTGTAAGTATGTAATAAACTTCAGGAAACTTATCATAAGAACTATCAAAGAGACTGGAGAGGAAATGATGTCTCTAAAACCTGAAATTTTGTTCTTGCTCTGTTTGGACAATCTATGAAAACAGAATACAAATGCCTAAGTAAACAATACGTAGATTGCAACTCATAATTTAGTTGCTAAACACTTTATGGGGATGGCCATAGCTCTGTGGTAGAGCATCTGCTTTGCATGCAAAAGAACCCAGGTTTCAATCACTGGCATCCGCAGGTTGTGCTGAGAGAGACATCTGGTCTGAAGTGCTGGAGAGCCTCTGCCAGTCAGTGTAGGCAATGCTGAACCAGGTGGACCAATGGTCTCACTGAGTACAAGGCAGTTTCCTGTATTCCTGGGGGTGGGGCGAAAATCTAGCAATGCTTGACGATTGATTCCATAACAGTTGGCAAACGTCAGTGATGGGGAAATGGAGCAATCATACTCATGGAAGTTTGGAGACCTTTTGTCTTATGTTGGAACAGAATTATGTTATATCAAGGAGTCCACCAAGAGATAATAAATATTGTATAAGAGATTTTCAGGTTGTAACCTCTTTCTGGTGAAATGTTACCTATATGTATTTATTTGGTTATTTTTTAAGTAAACATTTTGCAATGCCAAATCGGGAAGGGGTGTGTGTTTAGGAAGGGGCTGGAGCTCTCAATCTCTCCTCCCTTGCACACCAAATTTGGTGGGCATTTTGCTATCTAAAACCTACATGCCAACTGCTGTTTCTTTGTCATGATCTAGTGTGACCAGAAATAGGACTGAAAGCAACAGGAACTGCTGTGGTGTTGTAGTTAATTTCATCTCTGCAAGACAGATGCTGTTGTTTGTTTGTTTTGAAAATTTGTTTAGAAATTTTCCAGCAAGAGCTCTCAGAGCAGCTAAAACAATAAAATGCACCGATAACACAATAGAAATAGCAATCAAATAAAAATATAATATAAACAGGAGCAGTGCAGGGGGACACACATTGTACAAGCCTAATTAAAATGAATAAAAACTTAAATCTAATATGCTTGGGGCAAAGGAAAGGGTTTTCATCTAGTGCTGAAAGGACATCATATTCAGTGCCAGGCAAAGGTCTCTGGGGAGAGCATTCAAAATGCAGCTCAGGGCGCCAGAACACTACTTGCAACATGGGGATAATAATCTTGACCTACCTTGCAAGGTCGCTCACAGATGACAACAACAAAATGTACATGAAAGAGCTTTACTCATTTTTATTTCTTTATTTCGAGCCTGTTTAGAGCAATCTTGAGTTAAAAGGATCTGATAGCGAATGATGGGAAAGACCCCTGCCCAAGACTTTGGAAGGCCACTGGATTAGATAGTACTGAACTAGACGGACCAGTGATCTAACTCTGAGTAGGCTCATTTTGAGAGCCCTTTACTATGGGTGGTATTCAACACTATTCCTGTTCAGAGTAGACCCATTAAAGTAAATGATCATGACAGACTTCAGTTCTTTAATTTCAATGGATCTACTCTGAGTAAGACTTACCGGTAGTTGGCTACTGTGGCAGGCAGCTGGGAAATGCTGTTTGGATTCCTTACAAAGCCCTGGAACACTGCAACATTGGCATCATTGCAGGGGTTTAAAACTGGCTTCCAGGTTCTGTTGTTCAGAATTTATTCACTTTTTAAAAGGATGGTCCAGGACAGGCATCAGGGCTTTGCTTTTGTCCCTGCCAGGGTGCGCCCATGATGGACACAGCCTGACTCAGTAGACAGTAGCTTTGTCTGCTCCCGCAGGCAAGCCAACCCTCAGGCTTTATATCTTTTTTAAAAAACAACAGCAACCATGAACAACACTGGGACCGGAGCAAAGCAGATGGAGCAATAATCAGATACTTTCACCTCCTTTAATACATTGCTTCTAAATAAAACCGAAAATGACTGGAGAGGTGAAATCAAAAAGCCTTTTACTGTCTTACAAGGCATTTGCTAACCTCGTTCCCTGCTAAAATTGAACTTTTTTATTGCGGGAGAAAAACCTACACTATGGCCTTACTGGTTTAAATGTAATTTCCTCTCCCCTGGGAACTCTAGCTGTGTGATTATTTAGGGGGAGGGGGGCTTAAGCAACTTACACAGATAATTTTTTGCATGTCGCCAAACTATAATTCCCAGGATTCTTGGCCTGGAGAGAGAAAACCATTATGGTTAAAGCAGTACAAAACTGATCCGTGTTTGAGTTGTACCACTTTCCCCCCCTCTCTCCCTCCCTCTCTCTTTTAGAAAACAAAGCCTCTCTGATCATTTCCCCCTTCCAAACATACCCTCCCCTCTTTCCTTCAAAAACTATGAAGAAGGAAAAGGCTGGTTAAACAAACAACAGATGTGAGCAGAGCTTGCTGTGTGCATATGTGGTTGTCTCCTACCTTTAACCATATGTGCATTCTTCTGCCAGGGTCTGGTCATGATTTTGTCCTTTGAGGCATTCCTGCTAATGCTGTATAGGGAGGGAAGGAGTTGCTTGTTGTATACCTTATATAGGCACAACTTTTATTCTGTATGTACAACAGTGGAATACTCCGCTCCACCATGGGATTATTTCTTAGTAAACGTATTTAGGATTATAATCGTCAGCTGCCAAGGAGACCAGCCAATTTTGTAACACATACATGCTTAAAATAATGATAGAGAATAATGAAGATGACAACAACAATATTCTAAATGTACAAAAGTTGAAAGTTTGCTCACAGGGCAATCTTATGGCGGTTTACACAGTTCCATAGGATGTGTTTCTTAGTAGATGTGTTTAGGATTGAAATCATCAACTGCTAAGAGGACCAGCCAATTTCATAAAATGTACAGGATTAAAATAATAACAGCAACTGAACTAAATTTAAGGATTAGCAAAGATGTGCGTTTAAAAAGAGATTTTAACACATCGTGTTAATGTTCCTCAGCAGATTACACACTCCCCATGTAGATTTCATATAAAGCCTTAATTATGGGTGGCATTCACCCAAGTCCTACTCAGAGTAGACCCGCTGAAATTAAAGAACCTATGATAGTTTAGTGAGTCTACTCTGAGTAGCACTAGTGTTGAATACTACCCTATGTTTGACAGAGTCAAACCATTGGTCTATCTAGCACAGTATTGCCTACACAGTATTGCCTACACAGACTGGCAGCAGTTCCCCAGGGTTTCAGGCAGGGTTCTCTCCTAATGCCACCTGGAGATACCAGGAATTGAACTGGGGACCTTCTGCATGCAAAGCAGATGATCCACCACTGAGATACTGCCCTTCCCTACAGATGCCTTCTGCTGCAGCAGAGTCATCACAGCAAGAAAAGAAATTAAACAATGAATGCCAGCTTTTGAAGGATTGACCTGGAGAATTTTTACCTGTGGAACACCTTTAATACTAACTTGCAAATGATGAATGAGCAGACGTATAAACTCACCACAAGCAAATGAAGATGAATGCTTATTGTAGTACAACCTTCCTGCAAATAAAAAAGGTGGCTGCTTAATAGATACTGAACAGAAACTGTAGACACGCCATATATTTAATGCATACATTTTCACCCAAAGAATCCTGGGAACTGCAGTCTAACCCTCCTGGATCTGTAATTCCCAGCGCCCTTAACGAACTACAGTGCCCAGAATTCTTCGGGGGAACTCATTGTGCTTTAAATGTATGATGTGTGCTCAGGCTATAGTTTAACCCAGTGGTTTCCAAGGTGGGTGGTACCACCCACTGGGGGCAGTGGGATTGCCATAGAGGGGCATTAAGAGGCAAGTGGGGGCAGCAAGGGGTTGCTGGAGGTGTAAATGTCTATCATAATTTGAAAAGCTGGCATCACTGGATCAAGGTCATCCATTTTAGCCATCTTCAAATATCTCAAGGGCTGTCACATGGAAGAGGGAACAAGCTTGTTTTCTCTTGCTCTGGAGGGTAGGATTTGAACCAATGGCTTCAAGTTACAAGAAAGCAGATTCCAACTAAATATTAGGAAGAGCTGCTTGATCGTGGAAGTCTCCCTCGGGAGGTTGTGAACTCTCCTTCCTTGGTTTTTAAGCAGAGGTTGGGTGGCCATCTGTCATGGATGCTTTAGCTGAGATGCCTGCATTGTGGGGGGTTGGACTAGATGACCCTTGGGTCCCTTCCAAATCTATGATTTTGTTGAATTAATTAAACCAAATAGTTTCAATTGTATTTTAGATAAATGGACAATTAATTGCTACTGTTTTGAATTTTATTGTGTTGTTATATTCCTCAGTTGGCCATGCAAACTGCTATTCTGAGTAGAGCTTTTTATAGGGCGGGGGCACTGAGAATAAGTTTATGGAACAAAAGGGGGGCGGTGACTTGAAGTTTGGAAACCACCGGTCTAACCTCACATAAGCTTTGTGCAAGCAAAGCTCAATAAATCGGTCATCTGGAGGAGGCCTAAGTCACAATACTGAGCTAGATGGGCCAATAGCCTGCTTTTATATAGGGCAGCTTCCTATGAACATCTGCACATGATGTTTGGAGTTTGCTGGTTGTAACAGCAGCACGTATTCTGGATGAAATTCCTGTGGCCGGCACACTGCCTGTATATTTTCTCAGGTGCTGCAAGAGTCACATACCAACTGTGTGCCGAAGAGTCTTCCACTCCTGAGATACTTGGCTAGCAGGACAGCATTACGCACTTGGAAACCGAAAACCCAGAACAGATTCCCACCCCTACCCCTTTCCTTCAGATATACCCGTAAAATGCCTTGCTCTGTTGCACATTTGATGGTCTGCGGCTTCTTCTCCTTTTCGGTGATTTATGAACATCTTTGACGTCTCTCGTTCCCTTCTTTCTTCAGGTTGCTTTGAAGACAGAAAGGTGAATGATCTTAAAGCCAGACATTAAATCCTGAACAAGCTTTACAAAAACCAGAAGCTAAATATTTCCCCTCTTTCTCCACCTCGTGGGGAATTTTTTTCCAAAATCCTTCATACACACATAAATACACAGATCAAATCTGCACCTGTAGTTTATTAAGGGTGCTGGGAATCATAGCTCTGTGTGAGGGGGAAACAACAGTTCTCGGGGTGTGTTTGGGGGAAGTTGTGTGCTTTGGATGCATGCTGTGGATGTGACTATACCCCTCCTCCTTAACCATATATAATTATTTTTTCACTTCCTATATTTAATTCAGAAATGGAATCTGGCAATTAGAAATGGCCAAATCTATCCATTTTGGCTTCTCTCGTCTTCCAAATTTCCCAGTCACTGTTTCTCAAATTTAAACTGACCATTTTGCATTCCCAGTTGCACTCATTAGAAGTTTTCCGTTCAGAAACCTACAGTTTGGTACAGTAAAAATATCTAAAAGTACGGAAATGGTCTTAAGAACCAAAAGGAAATTCTGGATGTGCTTTGCAAAATAGGTGTCAGGTCCTAGAAGGAGCCAGTAACCCCCTAATTTCTGAAGTATTTGCCCTGGATCCAAAGTTGCTGCTAATTTTCTCTCAGCAAGAGGGGATGCCATTGGTCTTTTGTTGCTCTGAGAAATAAGTGATGTAATCTGGCTTTATACAGCCTTTCTGTTGCCTACCAGTCTATGGGAACATTTTTCCCAGCTAAAAGTAGCATTCTGTTAATCAAAATTAAATAATTCCACATGAAATGTTCCTTTGGGCTTGCTCCTATATGGAAGAGTCAGCGGGTAAGGGAAGTATTCTACTGTGTAAAATATTGTTGGCATTAAAATTGTTTTGCGCTCCTCGGAACAAGATCTCTGGTTCCATTCTAGGCAAATGCTCTTATTTGGAATGGAAAACACCCCCCCCCCCAAAAAAAAACACACAGAGAGAGAGAGACAGACACACACACACACACGGTACTTTGGATTTTATATTATTTTTTAAACTGGCCTATGGAATCTTAACTGCCCAATTTTTGTTTATACAGCCAATTTAGATCAAAGTGACATTTGGAGGCAAAGAAGAGAAATTGGGTTTTCTCCAGATTGATGTTTGCTCCAATTTATCACTAATAAAAGCAGTGGGGCGAGGGCAAAATCTCTCAGACCTGTGCCAAGAAATTGCAAGACAAACGGAAAATTGCTTGGACCCATGCTTTCTAGGTGCTGGATAAACACAAATCTGGGTGAGCCCTAAGTTAACTCCATTAATTACAATTGACCTTCTCTGCATAAAATGTAGCTGAATATCTTCCTAAGTGACAATTAATACATATATTGCGGCTCTACTCCTATATTCTAACATTATCAAACGGGAGGCAGTATATTATATTTTAAAAATTTAAGATCAACAGGAATGACATATTCCTGAAAGAAAATTTGAGTTGATAAGGGGGAATAATGACTGCCATCTGTTAAGAATTATCCAATTTGATTCTGAAGAAGTAAAAAACAAGATACAATCCTGCATATTATCTGAATTGCTTGGAAAGCTCCATTGCTTTGTATTGTTATGAATCTGTGGGTGCAAGTCACCCTAAATTCTGGATCAAGTTAGTGTTAGAATTTAATTAAGGCCGGTCTGTTGCCAGACCCATGTGTGTTAAGATGTGTGTTGGATGCTTTTAATTCTCTGGAATTAACATGTGTGAAAGGATTAATTTAGCTAGGCAAACTTCCTAAACTGTGTATTTGACACCTAACTAATCCTCAGATTGGAATAACTCAGACTAATTTCCTTGGAGGTGTTAGCCTGTGGGGCAATGAGCCGTTAGCACAACAATAGATCACCAGGAATCTCTGTGAGGCAACTATGGGGTGGGGCTCCTTTCACACCTCAGGAAAAGCAACTGTGGTTTAGCAGCTGGGAGGAAGATGTTATGTGACAAGCAGAAGCAAGAGGCAGAGAAAAATAGCTGATGTCTGAACCCAACGATGCGCTTCTGGAAGGGGCAAGGCCCTCTTTGAGTGTAATTCTGGGGACCCCTCCATCATAGGTTCAGGCTGTGCTGTCGTTTAGTCGTGTCCAACTCTTCGTGACCCCAGGGACCAGAGCACACCAGGCACTCCTGTCTTCCACTGCCTCCCGCAGTTTGGTCAAACTCATGTTGGTAGCTTCGAGAACACTGTCCAACCATCTCGTCCTCTGTCATCCCCTTCTCCTTGTGCCCTCCATCTTTCCCAACATCAGGGTCTTTTCCAGGGAGTCTTCTCTTCTCATGAGGTGGCCAAAGTATTGGAGCCTCAGTTTCAGGATCTGTCCTTCTTGCAGTCCATGGGACTCTCAAGAGTCTCCTCCAGCACCATAATTCAAAAGCATCAATTCTTCGGTGATCAGCCTTCTTGATGGTCCAGCTCTCACTTCCATACATCACTACTGGGAAAACCATAGCTTTAACTATACGGACCTTTGTTGGCAAGGTGATGTCTCTGCTTTTTGAGATGCTGTCTGTTAGGCTCAGGTTGTATATATGTATAAATAAAAGATGCCACAGTCACCGCTGTGCCTTATTTTCCAAAAAGACACAGAGACCCTGGGTAAGTGTCTGAAACTCCCTAGAACAGAGGTTTTCAACCTTTTTGAGTCCACAGCTCCCTTGACCAACTATATTCTTTCTGTAGCACCCCTGTGGGGCGCAGGAGCCCAGTTATATCACCCTTTGCCTGCAGAGCTGACAGCATCTCACCCTTTTTCAAACACCTTCCCTTGTGGAGTGCTCCCTCAGCTTCCTCTCCCTCTCCTTGGGAGTCCTCCAGGCAGCTGCTGCTGCCATCCCAGGCTCTGAAACTGATATTGAATGCCTAGTGAGACTAAAAAAAAGAGAGAGAATAAAGGATGGATTGCTTAAGATTAAGGCATGCAGATGGACTCATCGCTATGGGATTTCTGCCCCCCCAATCTCTTTTAGGACTCCACTGTTTTTATTCTTGCTGACTGGCAAGATAACATAGTGGTTATAAACATCATGGTATGTGTCCTTTCTTCGTACTTAACTTTATCTGTTCCCTTGAAAACTATCATTCCTGAAGTATTTATTATTACATTCAAACACTTGCCGATCCCAGGACAACAAAACCTGCCTCTCATCTCCAAAGAACCATAACCTTGGGAGCCAACTGACCACACATCCCTCCAAGGTCACCCAGTAAAACTTGTCTCAAGTTATTTTTCCCATGTCAGACATTGGCTATGACTCACAAGCCACCAAGCAAGAGAATGTCCTCTTCAGCCATCATTGTCCTTTGTTCTTATGCATGAAGATAGCTCCACAGCAGATAACACCCCCTGACTACAATGGGATGAAGGGAATGTTTTTGTACGGAGAGGTCCCACACATTTCTGCAAAGCCAGTTTTCTCCAATGTCATGCATTTTTGTATGTTATGTTTAATAACAAATGCATTTGTTGTATGCATGCTTTGGTGTGTGCAGTTTTTCATAGACATTACCCAGCAGGGGAACTGCACTGCAAATTTTGGAGTGAATGGCTTGTGAATGGCTGCATTTTGGTTCCTGGATTGTTTTGGAAAGTACAGATATTTGCCATTAAATCCCTAATGCCTACATTGCATTGCTGGCATCCGAATGACAGCCCAAATATCTCCCCCCAGCACTCCACATTTACTCTTGATTGCTGCTTCCCAGATAAGGTCTGATAAGTTTAAACACTGTTACCAACAATGCACTTACTATGTCTGAACAATGAGGCAGGCCCCAAATACCTGAAAGACCATCTCCTTCCCTGCACACCCTCTTGGGCATTATGATTGGCAGTGGGGGGCCCTCTGGGTATTTCCTCCACCCTCGGCAGCTTGGGGAGTGGGGTAGCCTGGGAATAAGGCATTCTCTGTGGCAGCCCCTAGGTTGTGGAATGCCCTCCCCACATGGGTGAGTCTGGCACTTTCATTATACAGCCTTCTTTACCTTGGCTTTTGACAATGTAGAGGCATATTTTTAAGTCCCACCTTAGTCCTGTGGTTTTAAGTTGTTTTAAATGGCTTTTAATAATGTGTTTGAAATGCTGCAATCTGCCCTGGGACTTTAGGGTGAAGGGCAGGTAATTAATAATAATAACCACCACCACCACTTGTTTACAGTATTAAGCCCTTATCTTGATGCACCCCAGGAGGCTGACTAAGCTAAGCCTTTGCTCCTATCCAGCAGAGCACTCCTCATATAACCTTATAATTTGGAGCAAGGCTGCAATGTGTGAAAAGTGAGGTGTAGCTCTTCTCTTTCTGGCCCCCAAAACACACACAGAGAGAAATGTGTATCTTAGGCCTGGACATGGACCTAATTAATTTACTCATTGCATTTTAATCCAGCTACTCCTTGTTCAGGGAGCACAGTCCCCACACCCCAACTTCCTTTTATCATCACAACAACCCTGCAAGGTTGGAAGATAGTCAGGCTGAGTGATAGTGACTTACCAATGTCACCTAGTAAGCTTGCAGCCTGGATCTTAGTCCAGCACTCTAACCACAGGGCAATGCTGTCTCTCAACTATTTATGTTTAAGGTCACCAACTCTTTAAATAAGGGATGCCAAGGGGTGGAACCCAGAATGAGTCTAAGAACAGAGAGTAGGGGCAGGACCAGCTATTGGCTGTGGGTCCTGGGCACAGACAAACTAAAAGCTGTCTATGCAGCAAAGAGACACAACTTATTCCTTTTTAAAAAAATTTTTAAAAAAAATTTGAAGGAGGAGATGAAAACTGCTCCCTCTGCCCCCATCAAGCCAATTTTTCTCTAGTCTGTTAACAGCCCTTGGTTGCAATCAACCAAGTTTTACTCAGAGTAGACCCAACAATATTTATGGACCTAAGCTAGCAATCCCTATTAATTTCAATTTGTCTGCTCTGAGTAGGCCTAAACATTGGATACAACCCGCTATTTGCATCACGGGAAAGTTCATCTCCCCCAGCCTTTTTATCCCCACAACAACCCTAGGAGGGGGGACATGCTAAGAGAGAATAGTTGGCCAAAAATTCACTCAATAAGCTTTGTGGGCAAGTGAGGAGGACTTGAACAGGAATCTTTCTGTTCCTAGTTCAACACTGACCACTAAGCCACACTGGCTTTCCTTTCGTTTGCAATAACCGCACGCTAAACATATTACTTGCACTCCACAGCATGCAAGCCTAGAGAGAAGCTGAGGCAAAGCAGCTCCACATGTTGACAAGCTACCAGTAGCCACCCAGCGGTAAAAGTGCACGGAATTAGCATTCCTAGCTGTTAAACACCCTAAAACGTTTGGAAAATATAATTGTTGCGGCCGCAGCCCAGGTATTCGGTGTCTCTGATCCTCACGCACTTGTCAAGAGCTCACGAGCTCAGCAGAGTGTTCCAAGTACACAAGGAACTCCAGCCAAAGAGAAGGGAGAGAGGAGAGGGAGGGAGGTTTCTCTCTGCTCGCATGGAAGGAACGTAAAGGGGGGGGGGATTTTCCTCAATGATTCACCCTGGTTTCTAAGAATGCCAAGGGACAAGGCGATCGTACTGTTTGCTTGTTAAGCCAAACAAGATCATGTATCCAACCTTAGCAAACATCTGAAGACGTCGGTGCGCAGGCACATACCGACATCCTATCTGTGTGCTTTGAAATGGAGCAGCTTCTCAACTCTCTAACATGTCAAAGAAATCTAAGATGACTTGCCTAGTCCAAAGAAGCCACAGGATATACTGCACCTCTGTCAATCATCTGTCAAGACAACAGGTTAGATCCAAGCTTCAGGTAGCTGGATTGAGCTCCCATTGAAGTCAATGGGACTTGAGCCATGGCTAACTTAGGCCCCATAGAGTTTGATAGGGTTGGCAGGGGCAGAAATTAGGTTCAGTTCACTTGGAAAGGGGAACCTTACCAACTTTCAAAACAACGTCCAAACTGAAATGCAGCCATCCATTGTAATCTATACTACTCCAGATTTTGCAATGCAGTTCTCCAGCTGAGCAATGCATACAAAAATGTATGTACTGGGATAAAGTGTGCGTGAAAATGCACATGGCATTGAAAACAGAAATGCATGATCTAACGGGAGACTGATGCCCACTGGGAGGAGCTCAGGAAGAAAAAACGTCATGGTACACCTGCATCAGCACAACCATATGCGTTCATCTGCCCTAAGAGAGCTTCAGCACGTAAGTTATATAACGGAATCGCAGTCAGAAAAATATATACCTACATCTGCATTGGATTGGAATGTGGTCAGAAACTTGAAGAGCTTCCACCAAGGAGCTAAAACGGAAGCCATGGCAGTCATAACATCTTTTTAAAAATTGGACTGCTGCTCACTGCACTTGTAGAGTGAGTTGGTACATAATTCAGATCTCCCAAATTTTATCAATGCACTGCTGTTTGGGAAATTTCCAGTTCTGCACATTTAACATGACTTTGCCGAGGAAGATCTGCCTGGAGGAATCTGGGGCTGTTAAGTTCAAATGGCAAAGCAACATAGCTCTGGGAGGCGAATAGGAATCTCCTAACAACTCTCAGCACCTTTAACAAACTACAGTTCCTAGGATTCCCTGGGGTGAAATCTATGACTGTTTAAAGCTCTACAGGGGAAGCTATGGCCGTATCATGCCACTTTAATGTTTAGTGCAGATGGGGCGTGATTAACAGGAAACACATCCACTGCAATGAGTAATGCAGAGAGGTTAGGCATAGCTCTATGGAAGAGCAGCACTTCTAGGTGCTCAGAGAAGACTGGAGCACAATATCTGTAGAAACAATCAAGTGGCATGCCTTTGGAATTTCACCAGTAGTCAAGATCCACAAACTATTTTGTTTAAAATACTTGTATGCCATTTTTCAGGGATTTGCGCTTCTTAGGCATCTTACAGAAGATAATTAACTCCATAAAACAATCTTTAAAATACCAAGGAGACAATCTAATCACAAAACCTAAAACAGGTCTAAAGCCGTTTAAAAGCCAAGTCAAAGCACTTAAAAACATTTTAAAGCCATTTAATTGATTGCTGTTTCAAACAAATACATTTTCAAGGTACACTTAAAAGCTAGGAGGGAGTTCCAACGATACAGCACCACTACACAGCCTTCTGTTGAAACTTATTATCTCCTTCAGATAGACTGCAGATGGGGGGGAGGGTTTCTATCACCTCGGGACCATGGGAGCAGTTGTACTCACTTAAGCAATTGTCCGGGTTAATCTCACAGGCAAACAGCAAACTGCAAAAGCGCAGCCAGGTGTTAATAAGGGGTTTGCAGAATCAATACAGGACTGGTTGTAGAAACTGCAGCTGTAAATACAAAACCAGCTTCCATTATTTCCTCCGAAAGGTGTTACACACATTAAAGGCTTATTTAAAGAACATTCTTGTCATACACCATTTAATTTCATTGCACGATTTAAACACACACAGACACACACACAGGCATATGCTTACATTTCTTCAACCACAACCATGTGCAATGCTTTTGCAAAATAGACAAGGCAATGCTGGGGGAGGGGGAGAGAGAGAAACAACCTGACAACCTGTCAAATCAACATTAAAGCGTTGGAGGGAAATAATTAACAATCACACCATGCTTGAACAAGTGTCACAAAGATACCACACAGCTAACGCATCCATTCTCAGTAGCAGAATCAAGAATGTAAAACTGCTAAGTGTTTTCCCTCACTTCTGGTTTTTTTATAAAAAACAACAACCCCAAAGTCGATTGATATTGTTTCTGCTAATTCTGTTTTAGCAGGATTTGGCAAAAATAAATGTGGTTTCCAGAAACTGATATTCAGAAACATTGCTGTCTCTGACTATGTGGGCTGAGCACAGTCATCATGGCTAGTGGCCATCCATAGCCTTCTCCTCCATTAATTTGTCTAATCCTCTTCAAAAGCCATCTAAACTGGTGGTCATCATTGCCTCCTATGGAAGAGAGTTCCATAGTTTAACTCAGCGCTGCCTGAAGAAGTTCTTTCTTTTATCTGTCCTGAATCTTCATTGGATGTCCATGAGTTTGAGTGTTATAAGAGGGAGGAGGGCCTTCTCTCCATCCACTTTCTCCATGCCATGAATAATTTTATAAACTTGCCACCTTTTGCTCGTCTTTTCTCTAAACTAAAAAGTCCTAAACAGAGCAAACTTCACTCACAGGGGAAAGGTTCCTTGTGCGATTTGAGTGAGCCTAAGAGGAGGATATTTACCTGTCTTTTCACCCTTATGTCACCAGAGATAACAAGCTCTTGTTCCAAGCAGACACAATGGACACAGATGAACAGTGAGCATTGGCTTGTGGAGAGAGCCTTGGGTCTCCCTTTTGCCCTAGCCAAAGAGAAGAGAGCATTTGAGGCTGCCTTTGGGTGCTTTCTGGTGGGCTGTTTATTGACCAGTCACCCCGTTTGTTTTCAAGAAGATTAGTCATGCTGGATATTTAATGGGAGTTCATTCCGATTTGTTTGCATGGGGGTTAGATGTCCTCGGCTACATCCACACCATCATGTAAAGCACATTAAGGGTATTGGGAATTGTACCTCTTTGAGAGGTAAACTACAGCTCCCATGATTTTTTATTTTTATTTTAGGACAGCTGTGTGCTTTACATGTATACTGTAGATGTGGCCATTGTGTGCCAAAGCAAATGTTCGGCCACACTTTCTAGCGGATTTCCCCCGCCACTTTCCTTCTTACAGAAAGTTTGTTCTTTAAGGGAAATGAGTTCATTGCACAAGACCTCCCTTATAAATTGAACATTGAAAACAGTGGCAAGTCTGGAAGCAGATCATTGTCCAATCTTGCTCAATACTGACTACACCGACTGGCAGCAACTCTGCAGGGTGCCAGGCAGGAGTCTTGCCACAGACCTGCCTTTCTGCCCAGCCTAGAGCATGCCCTCTAACATTCCTCAGATGAAAATAGGGACATTCCCCACACCCCAAACTGACCCTCCTCAAACAGAACCCATTTTTGTCTCCATCCCTCCCCCCACAGCATTTCCTATCAGAAGTAGAGCAAGTGCTGCCACCACATCACACAAGGGACACACACCTTTTGCCGTCCAGAGAAAGCCCCTTAATCCCAATTTTATTTTATTATTTGGTAGATTTACAAAAAGTAAAGCACACATCAATAAATAAACTTTAGAAAGGGGCAAGATTAGATGCGGACACATAAAGCGTATTTTTTTAAAAAATCAAGACTCCTTTTGCTTTGCTTCCCTCCCCCTTTCCTGCTGCAACAGCCACAGCCTCTCCTCCTTGCCTACTCTCCAGCCGCCGCCACAAACTGTCCAATGGAGGAGCCTGGCAGCGGCGGCCATGGGGAGGCCGGGTGTTCTTTCGCAGCTTCCGCTGCAGCTTAGGAGAAGCACAGTCTCCTCCTCCTCCGTGAGCTCAGAGCTAGTAGCCCTGGCAGTGGAAATAGGGACATTCCAGTATCAAATCAGAAGCTGGGATGACTTTCATAGTTCTGGGACTGTACCTAGAAAATCAGGGCACTTGGAGGGTATGCTAGAGTCTAGACACAGATGCAGATCACCTTCTCCCAGTTCATCAGATGCAAGGTAAACAAAAAAGAAAAAAAGAACATGAGCAGAAAGCTGCCTCAGAATCAAGAATTAAGAGATTTGGGGTCCAGCAACAGGCCATTTCTCTTAATTTGTTTTACAGTAACCAGGATACTGGAGAGATTTTTTAAAAATGGGGGGGGGGGAGATCTGGAGAGAAAAAGTGAGCTTGGATCAGAGAGAACAAAGTGAGCGCGGATCAGAGAGAGCAAGGTGATTGCTATGACACTAAGACAATTAATCACTGCCAGAGGTCAAGGGTCACACAGCAGTGCATGCTGGGAAGAGCAGCAGGGATTCTTAGGCACTGAATGAACAGAACTGGGGCTGGGTGGGGTGAGCAGGAATAAACTGCCATGTCAGTGACTGAATAAGAGATTTGGGGTTCTTGTCACTTAACTACAAGCAAGCCCTTAATAATGAATTGATAGTGCATGGGGGGGCCTTAACAATCCTTGTTTGTCAAAAGCACTAAAATTACCATTCATATTCAGTCTTCATACCTTTTTTTTTTTTTTGTGGTAATGAACACCCCAGGCGTCCTGTTTGATTAATAGATCACTACTTGACTGACAAGAACAAATGTGAGCACGGTGTGATTGTAAACGGTGCAAACATAAATCTACGCTGCTGCATTGCCAGTAAATAAGCCTCTTCATGAGCTAGACCTGATAAGGAACAACACCCAGCAGACAAACAATTCACCACGCCTTCCAACATTTCTCCAATAAAAATAGGGACGTCCTATTCTATAATAATAATAAATTTATTATTTATACCCCACCCACCTGACTGGGTTGCCGCAGCCACTCTGGGCAGCTTCCAACATATATAAAACCACAGAAAACATTAAACATTTAAAAACATCCCTATACAGGGCTGCTTTCAGGTGTCTTCTAAAGGTTGTATAGTTACAGTACTTATCTCCTTGGCTTGGGGGGGAGTCACATATCTCCATACCCTCCAACGTTTCTTTGATAAAAATAGGGGAGCCCAGTTTCAAAATTTGTTTAGGAGCAAGGCTGTTGCTGGTTGAGCAGGCCTAAGCCTGGCAGAGGGAAAACAAGCCCTTAAAATAGTCTTTGAGTTATATCACCCTTTTTGCTGGCTTAACCTATGACAGGTTGTCACCACAAGTGACCAAGCTAAACGATCTTAGAATCCCGCCTAAGACCCCTGTCTCTGGTCCTGCTGCCAGAACACCCCCTTTTTAGGGTTTACATTCTGCTAGGCTTGGCTCAGGCAGCTGGGTCCCATATCTAAGCTGAGGATGGGAAGTTACACCTGCGTAGCCCCGCCTCAGCCATGGGTCTCCTGGATCTGCATCCTGACGGAGCTCCCATTGTGTCTAGTTTGGACCCAAGTATTTCTTGGAAAAAAGAATCTTAAGCATGCCAAGGCCAAGCAAGGCCAAGACAGTATAAAACAAAATCAAGAACGGATTTTGTATATAATGGCCATAGCCAGGACACTCTACGCCAAAGCATGGAAAGAGCAAAGAGAGCCAAAGAAATTGGAAACAGTTAGGAACTTTTGGGAACAATTGGAAATAATGAATCTAACTGCAGTGATGCAATCTGGCAAACTAATAAAAGAAACAGTGATTAATTGGTTGCCTACAATAACACATATTAAAAGAGAACACAAAATATGAAATACGGGATTAAATCAACTGCTGCTGTGAGCAAAATAAAAGATTCTGACCTGGCCTGAGGAAGTTCCTATGAATGTCTCTGGATACTGAGGAGAGAATGCAGCAATCATAAGAACATATAAGAACCTTCTGGATCAGGCCAATGGCCCATCTGGTCCAGCATCCTGTTCTCACAGTTGCCAACCACATGCTGTTGGGAAACAGGCAAGTAGGATCCAAACACAAGAGCCCTCTCCCCGCCTGTGGTTTCCAGCAACTGGTACTCAAAGATACTGCCTCCAAACATGGAGACAGAGCATGGCCATCATGGCTAGCAGCTACTGATAGCCTTCTCCTGCATGAATTTGTCATTTTACAGCCATCCAAGTTGTGGCCATGGCTGCCTCCTATGGGAGTGAGTTTGATTGTTTATCTGCGCACTGCATGATAAGTACTTTATTTTCTCTGTCCTGAATCCTCCAACGTTCAGCTTCATTGGATGTCCATGAGTTCTAGTATTATGAGAGAGAGAAACTTTTCTCTCTCCACTTTCTCCATGCCGTGCATGGTTTTATAAACTTCTATCATGTCACTTCCATCATGGGGGCAAGATGAGGGCTCTGCCACGTGAGATGTAGTATGTTATGAGATGGTTGGATGGTGTTCTTGAAGCTACCAGCATGAGTTTGATCAAACTGCGTGAGGCAGTGGAGGACAGAAGTGCCTGGCGTGCTCTGGTCCATGGGGTCACGAAGAGTCGGACACGACTAAACGACTAAACAACAACAACAACATGAAGAAAGTGGCAAAGTTCAGCCAGCATCCTCTGCTGACGCCTGGAACTTCGCTGACAAGACAGGGGGGTGAATTTTGGCTTACATCCTCTATCCTTACAAAGAAAGCGATTCTTACCCTGCCTGCATCCCCACTGTTTGGCCTGCTCCTGCCTCTTGTTTTCTCCAGTTCATTGATGGCAGAAGTAGAAAGAGAATCGGTGATGCTGCTGCTTTGTAACGGTTGTGTTTCCAGGTGGGCTGGCACAGATCATGTCACTGCGCTCTGAGGATGCTCTAAGGTGCGATGAGGCAGGACGTGCTTTGATGCAACCCAGAAAGGGAAAAAACTCTCTGAAGCCAAACGCCATTGACAGAAGAAAAAGAGAAGAGAAGGAAAAAGGTGCTGCTTAGTAATACCACAAGACATCTCCCCCTCGTCTTACAGTAATGTAAGAAACTGCCTAGTGCCTTATTGAGTTAGGACATTCACCTCAATATTCTCTACACGGACTGGCAGCAAGGTTTCAGAGAGGGAACATTCACAGTCTTACCTGGAGACCCCAAGGATTGAACCTGAGACCTTCTGCATTAAAGCAGATGCTCCACCACTGAGCTGACGTCTTTCCTTCAGAGGTGGTTTTAGGGTAGCATGTTCAGTTGGGCTGCACTGGGTGCCAGGGCTGCACCAATGGTGTAGAATGGAGCAGCAGAGGGCGCCGAAATTTACCATCACATAGGCGGCTGCTAGAATTTGAGAACCCAAAGTCCACCACAGCTTCCTTAAGTGTTGAGTAGGGCACCAAGACCCTTATCAAGGGTCTATTTCACAGAGGGTAAATCTATCAGTTGCTACTATCCATGACAGCTATAGTCTACCTTCACTGTGAGAGGAAGCATGCCTCTGAATGCCAGGTGATTGTGAAAAGAGAATTCCTGCAAAGTTTTCTATGGCTACGATCCTATGAACTCTTACCTGGGACTAAGCACTAATAAACTCAGGGCAATTGTTCAAAGTGAGGTGAGATGGGATGGGATACCACTTCTCTTCATGTTTAAGCAGAGGTTGGCTGGTTATCTGTCACGTATGATCTAGTTGAGATTCTTGCATTGCAGGAGTTTAGACCAGGTGACCCTCAGGGTACCTTCTAACTCTACAGCTCTATGATTCTCTGATCAGCCACAGTGGGCCTAACACCCCCCCCCCCATCCTTTTCCCTCTTCCACTTCAGGCTCTTACTTCTGGGTAAATCTACATAGGATTGCACTAAAAGATCATCAGTTGTAATTCAGTATCCAGCGAAGAATCTCAGAGGCAGCTGTGGCACAATAAAAAAGAAGTTTCAAATCAGTTTTGTAATTAAAATGGGAAGCCTTTGAGAAAATAATAAAAATACATAAAAAGAGGATGTTAAATTCCCAATCTGAAGTGGAAGCTAGGTTGTTGTTTTTGACAAGATTTGGTCTTGCTGTTAAACCCATCCAGCTAAGCCTTCCCCCTGCCCCCAAAGAGCAGTTTCAAGAAGTCTAAACACATGTGGACCATTAAGCCTGTTTGAGAAAGCATGAATCACTTTGGCCAACCCTAGAGACTACCAGGGAACATATTTCGTAATGTTTCTCATTCTACAAACATTCTAAAGGGTCTGATGGCAAAATGGGGCAATATGCTTTGGGGCTTACATCTCTGCAGACCTGTGTGCCATCTGCCCTGAGACCATGAGTAAATGAATTCAGATGCCCAGCCCCACCTGAAATCAGAGGCTCATTTTTGATATACACACGTTCCACACACAAATCTAGATGTGCCCTCAAAATGTCTCTTAGCCTAAGAAAAAATCAAGACACATGGTCACATGTGGAGAGACATCTGGCCATTGATTTACATCCCAGATGAATTTATGATGTAGCATGCTCCTTCCCAGCAATGTTCTTACCCTTGGAATTGCCTGTAATTGCCACCCCCCCCCCCAATTTTTGTTTTAAAATAACAATACAATTAAAAGAGAGGGGGAAATGGCTGAGGAAATAGCTGATGATTTGCTGAAGGAGAGGAAGGATAGGAATTAATCAAAGATTAAGGCTATGGGTGGGGAAGAAATTAAGTTTGGTTTTCATTTTAATATGAACCAAAACACAGCTCTGCTTCAGAACAGAATGGAATATAAAACCTGGAATTTAGGCTGCTTTTCTCAACTGCCAAAATCTCTGGGTTAAAGGGTGGTATCTGGGTTGTCTTTGTTGGCACCTGGCAAGCCTGATTCTGACCGATGGGTGCCACTCAACATGCAATGGGTGATGAGGGCATATATAGAATTTGCTGCTAAGGAGAGCGCATTGAAGTGAATTAGAATTGCATCCTGCAGCATTTGCTTTGATGGCAGAGAATCTGTTTCAAAACCACTTTCACCACACTTAGGCCCAATTCACACCATCCATTTAGAGCACTATGATACCACTTAAACTGTCATGGCTTCCCCCATAAAATTCTGGGAGCAGTGGTTTGTTAAGGTTTCTGGTAGTTGTTAGGAGACCCCTATTCCCCACACAGGGCTACAATTTCCAGTTGTGAATCAGTCCCTGTGAAGAGGGACTGATTGTTAAACCACTGTGGAAACTGTAACTCTGGGAGGCAAACAGGGTTACAACAACAACAACAGTAGTAAACACTTTGGTTGGAGAACTGCATTGCAAAAGTCAGATACAGTGGTACCTCGGGTTACATGCACTTCAGGTTACATATGCTTCAGGTTACAGACTCCGCTAACCCAGAAATAGTACCTCGGGTTAAGAACTTTGCTTCAGGATGAGAACAGAAATTGTGCTCCGGCGGCACGGTGACAGCAGGAGGCCCCATTGGCTAAAGTGGTGCTTCAGGTTAAAAACAGTTTCTGGTTAAGAACGGACCTCTGGAACAAATTAAGTACTTAACCCGAGGTACCACTGTAACTGCAAATTTCGAAGGATGGTTGCGATTTGGTTCACATATTGTTTTAGAAAGTGCAAAGCTGATACTTTTGGCTTTAAAAACAAACGGAATCATATTTCTCCCCCCACCCACCTATAGCTGCGCAATTCAAGCATCTTCCTTCCATCTGTTATAAGACCATGCAGCTTATTCAGCTTGGCCAGAGCAAGGTTGGCGGAGGAGGGGTACCTCTTGTTCTTTGCCTTCCAGCTCCTTTTTCATCTTTCTTGTGAATTTAGAAAGCTTCATCCTTTTGAACTCTCTGTTTTTTTCAAAGGCTGCCACACAAGTTTAAGGTGTCTTGTTAGTTTTGTCTCTCCTCGAGAAAAGGTTCCCTCTGTAAAACTGTCTGGGCCGGTTTCCCTCCCTTTTGCTCTCAGAAGTAAGTTTGAGGTCCTGATCCTGTCCCTCCTCAGAAGAATCAGGATCAAAAGTGACATGTTGTTCTTCCTTGCTCCCCCTTCCACTTGAGTCCGGACAAGACATCACATTGCCACAACACATTGGTCTTTCCTCTTTCATTACCAACGCACCCTGGTGGTGGAATTCCACAGAGCTCCCCTTGGTATTGTCAAGAATTGCAGAAAAGGAATTCAGGGCAATGAAAGGAGACTCAGTGGCTCCTCATACTTTGCAGCTCACACAAAAGTGCAAGCTTTGGGGCCAAAGAGAAACCCAGATTTTGCTCTCAGAAAACCATGCATGCATTTCTTTATACAGTGGTACCTCAGGTTAAGTACTTAATTCGTTCCGGAGGTCGGTACTTAACCTGAAACTGTTCTTAACCTGAAGCACCACTTTAGCTAACGGGGCCTCCTGCTGCTGCTGCGCCTCCGGAGCACGATTTCTGTTCTCATCCTGAAGCAAAGTTCTTAACCTGAAGCACTATTTCTGGGTTAGCAGAGTCTGTAACCTGAAGCTTATGTAACCTGATGCGTATGTAACCTGAGGTACCACTGTAAAGTGTTCAAAATGGATTAGCCAAATCAATTCCTCCTCCCCTCTGCCTGCACCTTTATGGAGCCCCTTTCCACACTGGCTGTTTGCCACAGAACCCTTGCATGGTGCAAAGGATTCTGGGTAAGTTTAGCCACTGGGCTTAAGGCTCAGGCCCATACATGCCCGCTTACCTAGTAGTAGCAGCAACAGTGGTGGAAGAAGCAGCACTCTGGATCAGCCATGCACGGCTGGTAGTTGCCATTTTAATTTCCACAATGCTCCCCAAAACATCACTCCAGGGGATTTGTGGGAAATTTAAATGGTGGCCCCAAGACCCAACCCCCTTCTTTTCTTTATTTAAACATTTCTATCCCACCTTTTCACCATGGAAATCAAGGTGGTGTATGCAGCTCTCTCTCCCCCCCCCCCTTTTATCTTGAAAACAACCCTTTGAGGTAGGGTACTCTAAGAGACAGTGATTGGCCCAAGCTTCATAGCTGAATTGGGGATTTGAACTCTGGTCTCCTAGGTCTTAGTCCAGCACTCTAACCACTATACCACAGAGGGGTTGGGGCTGGGGCCTTGACAGCTGCAATTGCCAATCTTCTAATAAACAACAATCTACCTGAGGAGCCTCAGGAGTTTCTGGAACACAGCATGAAAGCTGCTTACATAGATCAGTATGTGGACATGGGGTTATTTTGCTTGTTTGGGTACTTCTGAACCCAAGTAAGGTTTCCTAAACGTGTTCCTGTCCCCTCACAGAGCTACAGTTACCAGAGTGGGTTAACAGTCAATCCCTCTTCACAGGGAACTGTAGCTCTGTGAGGGCAATAGAGGCCTCCTAACAACTAGCAGCATCCTCAGTTCTCAGGAATCTTTACCAAGTATGGATGTAATTTCCCTCAGCACTCAATCCCAGAAAACAGAAACAAAACAACCATCCCGGAATGGCTAGTGTGCCATCTCATTTCTTGACACTCAGATTCTGGTTTCATTCCGTCACCTGAGTTGTTCTCTTGCAGCTTCATTGCTGTTAATTGAGCCTTTGTGCCAGCATGTGCCCCAGTGCTGGCGCTGGGATGTCCTGATGCCACAGACGCCACATCTCCATGCAAATGATTATTGGAGGTATCCAGCATGACGCAAACTTTGGCTTTTTTCGACATCAGCAAAGGAGATAATTACTGTCATGTGTATGATTTGAAGGGGCTGTGTGTGTGCGTGCATGTAGGCCTCGTGGCTTTCTTGTCAAGTTAGAAGAATTCATTAGAATTTCCAGCTGCCAGTAAAAAGCCTTCCTACATTCTGGGAGGTCCCAGTAATGGGGAAACACACACAAAAGGAAAACAGTTGTGCCAAAAATACATCCAGGCTTGGAAGCCATTTTATTACACAGAATTAACTCTGGCTGGAGATCCTGGGCCTATGTTGATCTGTGTTCCTTCTTGCAGAGAACAGAAATTCCCATGTAAAATGTGTTAGGGATTGGGTTGCCGGACCTCCAGGCTGACCTGAAGGCTCCACGTTTGCCTGGTCCCCTCCAGGTGGGTGAGAGTGCATTGTTTTGTTTTAAAACTAAATTAAGACTATGTGTGTAAGCTTCAGCCCCACAGGATCTGTCTGTGAATTATGACATAGGCTCTCGGCGGGGGGAGGGGGGCTGCCTTCCTTTGCTCCCTCCTCTCCCAATTAACCTCCATCTCCAGGGCTCAGTGGTAGCAGGGAAAGCAGAAGAAGAATCAACAGGGGTCGCTCTCAGGTTTTGGTCTTGAAATTTCAGGATCTGGGGTGCTCCCGAGTTGGCAACTTTAACTGGATGGGCACTACAAACTGGGGAGAGCCAGTGTGGTGTAGTGGTTAAGAGTGGTAGCCTCGTAATCTGGGGAACTGGGTTCGCGTCTCCACTCCTCCACATGCAGCTGCTGGGTGACCTTGGGCCAGTCACACTTCTTTGAAGTCTCTCAGCCCCACTCACCTCACAGAGTGTTTGTTATGGGGGAGGAAGGGAAAGGAGAATGTTAGCCGCTTTGTGACTCCTGAAGGGGAGTGAAAGGCGGGATATCAAATCCAAACTCTTCTTCTTCTCTTCTTCTTCCTGTTCTTGAAACATCCACTGCCATCCAGGCTCCCTTCAAATAAGAGCCAAGATGTTTTGCTGGCCTTTCCGTTCTCATGGAACGGAAGAAGACATTGGATTATGGGGACAGGAAGTATGTTGTGTGGTATGGGGATATAGAGCTGAAATCTTCCCATCACTTCATCACACCTGTACTGGTTTCATGATAGGCATTGCATCAGGTTTATTACTAAGCTTGCAAGTGGGCTGTTTGCGCTAGATTTTCATCTAATGGCTGCTACTCGTTTGTGGGTGGCTGATGCTGCCATGCCTATCTGGGTGCCTAGCTGCTCCCCCACACTCAACTTTGGTAAAAAGCTGACTCCTAGAACATCCTTCCAGTTCAGGAACTGCGGAGGGCGAAACACTGAAATGTTTTCCTTAGGAAATGACTAATGCAGCTGTGCTTGTATTGATTTTAAGCTTGGAAAGTGAGATGTTGGAGAAGTGCTTTCTGGTATATAAGAAAGCTGACATGTTGCAAGTTCAAACTTTTAAATATTATTTAAGCAGGCAAGCCACCGGACCTCATGGAAGCAGATGCCTTATCTGGCTTACTCGGTGCCATAGTACAAAGCCTTAATCCTGCCTGACGTACAGCGAGTGTACTTGCTTTGCTCTGCCAAACAGAATGCCGGACTAGGGTGGTGTTCTGGGTTTGAACACTGGAGGGTGCAAAGAAGGCTCAATGAGGGGTGTGGCCTAGGGACAGGGGGCATGACTGAAGAGGAAGTGAAGCCTGGGAAGAAGAGTCCCTGGAGGGCTACATTTGGTCCCTGGCACTGAGGTTCCCTAACCCTGTTCTAAGTAAATATCACAGGGCTCCACAGAGCACAAATTTGACATCTGCTGCTCTTGCACGCATACTAATATAGGTGCTTATAGTCAAGACTCTTCTGGCTTGAGCTATTATTCTCTTTGTGGTCATCTCCTAGACTACTGTCCAGGGCGTTGGACTAGATGACCCTTGGGGGTCACTTCCAACTCTGATTCTATGGTTTTATGATCCTGTTGTTGTTGTCACAATTTACTTGCCCTTTGCCCCAGGATCCCAGAACAGGTTACAACTGTTAATGCACTTAAAAAAAAAAAGTTCAAAACAACTTACAATCATAGAAATAAGGTGGATCCTAAAAAGTTATGTCTCAATTGTCGAAAGCCAGGGTAAGGAGGTGTGTCTTCAGTATTTGACAAAAGCTATACAACGAAGGTGACAGACGCACCTCTGTGGGGAGGGAGTCCCACTACTTAGAGGCTGCCACAGAGAAACCCCCTCTCGGGTGGAGCAACTACCAAGAGGGCCTTTTCACTGATCTTCGCATCCAAGGAGGTTTGTAGTAGGGAAGGAGGCAGTATATCTGCTGTCCCCCTACAACAGTACAGTGGTACCTTGGGTACTTAATTCGTTCTGGAGGTCCGTTCTTAACCTGAAACTATTCTTAACCTGAAGCACCACTTTAGCTAATGGGGCCTCCTGCTGCTGCCGCGCCACCGGAGCCCTATTTCTGTTCTTATCATGAAGCAAAGTTCTTAACCTGAAGCACTATTTCTGGGTTAGCCGAGTGTGTAACCTGAAGCGTATGTAACCTGAAGCGTATATAACCCGAGGTACCACTGTATTGTAAAGCAACTTAATGTTTTTTTAAAAAAACACAACAGACTTACAGTTCAAAAATCATAGAGCCAGATCATTTCTGGAGGTCCCTCAATTCTTCGGAGCCTCCTTCAGCCCTCTTAGCACATGATCCCCCACACCTGGTGACTTCAAAAGTAAATAGAAATTAGGGAAAAAATAAATTGGGGTAGGACTGGGAGGGGGGAAGAACACTGGTTGTCTGAATCCACCAGTTGCCCCAAGTATATAGAAGCAAGCAAAACCATCTTGCCAGGTTTTTAAATCAATCTCTTGCCAATGTCTGAACTTTGAAGTCAACAGATGGGTCATAATGGAAACAAGCTCGTTGCCTCCCCCCCCACACCTGGGCAAAAATCCCTCCCTTCGAGATGAATTTTGCAGAAGACAGATAAACTGGAATTACCCAAGTGTTCTCTGGCCCACTTCAAAGGCTGTGTTTTTTTTGAGGACATAATCAGATTCTGATGCTCAGAGCCTGGGCCCTACCAACTGCTCATTTGATCACAACTCAAAACGGTTTTGCCGCAGAAAGATACCTAATCAATTACAGAACAGACATCTGCTGCAGCTGACGTTACTGATGACTTGGTAGAAAGAATGTGCACTACAAAGTACGGCTGCAGAGGGAGGGCGAGCAGGTGGCTGTGGGACGGAGAGGGAATTAGTGCGGCAAGAGTAATTGCAACTGGCCTCCGCGTGGTCACTAAGAGGGAAAAGTAGGGGGCCTATTGGTCCCCACTTGCAGCTGGGCTCCATGCATCCTTACTCAGAAACCCCAATACTATGCACACAGAACATTTAAAGCACTATCACACCACTTTAAACCCTCATGACTTTGCTCAAAGTATTATAGGAGGTGTAGTTTGTTAAGCAGGCTGAGAATCGTTAGGAGACCCCTATTCCCCTCACAGAGTTACAGCTCTCAAAGTTCCTTGTGAAGAGGGATTGATGGTTAAGCCACTCTGGGAACTGTAGTTCATTGGGGGTGTTGGGAACTGTAGCACAGGGAGTGGTAAATGACCATTCCCAGGACTGAGGGAAACCACATGCTTTCAATTCATCTGGCCTAAAGATTTTCTTTACCTGGCTGAAATCTGTCCTTGAATTCTGATCATGCCACTTTCTTCCCTGAATGGAACGCAAACAGGGGTGCGTGAAGAAACCAGTCTAGCGAACAATGTAAATATTTTACATATATTGCTCTGTCCACTTTTATCACCAGCCCCCAAAAGGGAATGTGGCCCTCAGCCAGAAAAGAGTTTCCCACCTAAGGTATCCAGCAATTCTAGAACTATGTATGCCATTAATAGAACACACCCAAAAAAGTTCTGTTGGCTCAAACTTCTTCTTTTAATCAGGCAAGGCTAGTCTAATTCATCCCCATTTAAGTCAAAGGAGGTTTTTCTCTCCTCCCCCCCCCCTTGCTTTTGTTTTTTCTTTCCCCCTCCCACCATCACAGATCCTTCTGAGCCATCCAGTCCCCCGCCCCGGCTCTTTTTGATGATTTCGTTGGCTGGTTTCCATTGAACATTCTTCATTGATCAATTCACTGGGCCCAGCTTTATCCTTGCCCAATCAGGACGAGAGCCCGCTGGATGGAGATGAAAATGTGCCTTGGAATCCTGTCTCTCTGCCTGTTCTGGCCAGGAGTTTTCTAGCATTCAACAACCACGCATGCACACACACACACACAAACATACAAACAAATGAAAGCTTACTGAAGCCCGGCCAAATTTTAGCTGAATCACTCTGCTAAGCAGAGCTGCCAAATCTGACTCCCCCCCCCCCCCCGCCCCGCAACTCCCAGTGAAAGGCTGCCAATCTTTTGTTGGGAATAGGCCTCTTGACATTTGCTCAAGAGCAGCAGTGGCTCAGTAGCAGCAAAAGTCTCCTTGCATTGGGCTTCCGAAAGCCAGGGGTCTACTTTAAGTAATCTGGCTACTTCTCCATACTCACCGTTCTTGTCGGGGCTTATGCTTGTTTTTTGTTATTTTATGCACAGAGAAAGCTATAATCTAGCCTTGGAACAACACACACACAAAATTTGCATTTAGGGGGCTTCTTTGCAGCACCAAAATAGGCAGAAGTTAAAAGCACTGTCCGTGCGTGGAGTGAATGGCAAAGGCTTGTTTTTCATCTTGCCTTTATTGAGCAGATTCCCGCAGTTTACTTTTTTTCCGAGCATCTTCTGGCATCTTTGGATCAGCCGACAAAGAAATTCTTTTTGGACTCAGCATGCGGTCAAATGAAGATCCAGTTCAAAGTGACATGAAAATCAGAAATATTGGGTAGATAACAGGTATTGTCTATTTCAAGGCCTCTGTTCTTCATTGTCAGTAGTCCCCATAACTGGAGAGACATGCTCACAAAGAAGTAAGAAATGTTCAAAGTGGGCAACAGATGCTTTATTAGAAGGCAAACCTTGCTCTTTTTTCTATTCATTTCATCCTAACACAGGCAGGTTTCCAAGTGGGAAAAAAGCAGCTTTGAAGTTCTCTTCTTCTTTCCTCTCTCTCTTTTATTTGATGGGCTTTAAAAAAAAAAAAGAGGATCCTAATTTCAAATCGCCAGTGAGGCCTTCTTAATGCTCTTAAGCTACAAAATATTATAATGCTGTAATAACAGGATCATTACCAGTTCTCCTTTATATTTAGCACCTTGTCTAATTACTTAATTGGAAAGAGTCTTCTGATGACTAGCTCTTGCCGAATGAGCTTCCCACAAAGAGAGACCCCAAAGTCACCTTGATCTTGGCAGGTACGGTGTGAGAGTGAACCTTTGACTTTAGTAGCCTGGCAATTGTTAAGGAATATGTTCCATTGCCCTGGTGGAAATTTTCTTGCTCTCTCCCCTCCATATATATATATATATTCCCAAGAATTGTACTTTAGATATCACTCAACATTGACTACTATATTGTTCTGGCTGCTAACTGACCAGCCCTTTGTCAGGCAGATTGTTAATAGTCCAAGACAGTTGGTTGATGCCTCATCAACAAGAGCCAACAGATAAGAAACCATCTCTTGATAGTTAGGAATCTCTCTGTCTTTTGGAATAAGATACCCATCAGAGTTTGTGTTTTGGAATACGGTAACCCAACTCTAGCTGAGGGAAGGGGGCACAGAAACAGAAATTAGGCAGAAGGAAAGAGAGTAGAGTTGGACTTACCTGGGCCTGGGAGGTGCAGTCATGGTGGCGGTCGGGGAGGGGGGGCACTGTCCAAGTTGCTGTCAGGCAGGTCTGCCTCACAGGAATTTCTGTTTGCCTTCATAACTTTCAACAAGGCAAGTATTACAAAGGCAGTGTAAGGCTGCATTTTATTTCATAGGAAGGAAACTTCAGCTGGTACTGCTGCCTATAGAACTTCTCACCACTCGGAGAAGTGAGAAGCGCTTTCTCAACTGAGTGAAGCAAATGGCCTGCTAAATGAGGGCAATGGCACATCTAGTCCAGGATCCTGTTCTCACATTGGCCAATCAGATGCCTACAGGAAGCCTGCAAGCAGTACATGAGTGGAACAGCACTCTACCCACCTGTGATCCCCACCCCCCCCCCAAAAAAAAAACTGGTATTCAGAGGCATATTTCCCCTGACAGCAGAACTGGAACATAGCCATCATGGCTACTAGCCATTTTTTAAAATGAACTTTTTCAGATAAAAAATACTACAGTTTAGGGGTGGGGGGAATTAATGTAACCACATGCCTCCACTAGAAGCCAACAAACAAAAAGAGGGGCCAAAGAAATCAACTGGTGAAACATTAAAGAGAAGTGTTAATTTGGCTTTGGGAGAAAAGCCACAAGAGGGCCATCTCAGTCTCCCAAGAAAAGCCGTTCCAAGCTTAGGGGGCTACAGGAAAGAAAGGCCTGTTTCTTGTGGAGGGTAATCTAGGCTCCAGCAACATCTAGAGGACCACAAATGCCCCATAGCTGGAGTCCACTTCGGTCCACGCCCTTCACAAGATCTGGTAGTCTTTAAGGTGCCACAGGACCTTTCACCAATTGACTGCAACTGACTAATAGGGCTACCCCTCTGGAATTTTTCACCCAGTCAAGGATTTACATATGGTAGAAGGAAGAGCGAGCATGTGTACAAGAGAACATGTGACCCAGACACTCCACATGGCAGTTGTGGAAGGGTCATTGCTCAGTGGTAGATAATTCAAGGTCCATGCAGAAGGTCCCAGGTTCAATCCTTGGAGGTCTGCTGCCAGTCGTTGGCTACATTCACAGTGTACAAGCAAAACTCCCTGATACGGCGTTAAATGGGTAGGGCTTTCCCCAAAGAATTCTGGGAACTGTTGTTTGCAAAGGGTGCTGAGAGTTATTAGGAGGCCCCTATTCTTCTCCAAGGTGGGACGCGGGTGGCGCTGTGGGTTAAAGCCTCAGCGCCTAGGGCTTGCCGATCGAAAGGTCGGCGGTTCGAATCCCCGCGGCGGGGTGCGCTCCCGTTGTTTGGTCCCAGCGTCTGCCAACCTAGCAGTTCGAAAGCACTCTCGGGTGCAAGTAGATAAATAGGGACCGCTTACTAGTGGGAAGGTAAACGGCGTTTCCGTGTGCGGCTCTGGCTCGCCAGAGCAGTGTTGTCACGCTGGCCACATGACCCGGAAGTGTCTTCGGACAGCGCTGGCCCCCGGCCTCTTTGAGTGAGATGGGCGCACAACCCTAGAGTCTGTCAAGACTGGCCAGTACGGGCAGGGGTACTTTTACCTTTATTCTTCTCCAAGAGGTACAATTCTCACCCTGTGAACAGGGATTGACTGTTAACCACTCTGAGTATTGTAGCTCTGAGTTGAAAAAGGGCCTTGTAACAGCTCTCAGCACTGCTAACAAACTACAGCTTCCAGAATTCTTTGGAGGAAGCCAGAACTGTTTAAAGTGGCATGAAACTGCTTTAAATGTACGGTGTGAATGCAGCCACTGTGGACACTATTGAGCTAAATGGACCAATGACCTGACGTGTTATAAGGCATCTCTCTATGTTCCTCTAGTTCTCATATGAGCATACGCCTGACTTGTCAGATACAGGAGCTTCTGCCTCAAAGGAGAAGGGAAAGATAATCCAGGCCATGTTTGTTCACATACCGGACTGCGCATTGAGCTTAACATAAATGATGGCAGTTGCCTTATGCTCTCTGGCTGCGAAAGGTTCCCCACCCCACATAGTCATTACATCTCAAAGCTGTTATCTGCTTATTCAGAAATAATTCTGATTCTGTGCAAACCTGCATTATTACTGCCAGCAACCTCTCATTTGTTTACAGCAAGGGGTGGGGGAAATGGCGCTATTCAACAGGGTGCAACGGAAAACAGCTATTACTTATAATCCGCAGAACCTAGGCATTGTTATTTGCCGTTACTGACATTATGCTCAAATACTAAACTATCAATTTCAGAGGAATGCAAATCTCTCTTTATTATGGCAACAACAGCAATTTCCAATTGTCATCCCTTTTGTGCTCGTAAGTGAAGAATTAAAATGTCAGTGTTCATTGTTAGTTCTTCATATTTTATGGATTACGCTTTTTGTGCGTGTGTGTGTGAAAATGTTTTGGAAGCCACGCCACAATAAGAGAACTTCACAGAGGCGGAAAAAGGAAGTGAATTATTTAACACACGGAGGCGACCAACTTCATTATCCCAAATACAAGCATATTGAAAGACGCTTTGCTGTGAAAAGAGAATTCAGTACAGTAACATGAAATTGGAAACACTGAATGCCTGCACAGAAACAAAGGGGACGATCGACAGAGAACTAATCTAAAAGGCACCGAGATGCCAGGTAGAGGAAATGAATCGATTAAAAAGATACCAAATAATTGTTTCCCTGGCATTGAAGTTGACCTGATATAAAGTCATTCATGTAGCATAAATGTCCAAAAATATTTTATTTTTATCAGGGCTGCCAACCTGAATCAAGTTAGCCTGGAATCCTGACCCCACTTACCAGGGAGTAAGCTCAATCGAATTCACTGGGACTTACTTCTGAGTAGAAGGAGTTAGGATTGCAGCCTTATACCCAAGATCCACAGAGATGAGAGAGCTTGGATTCAGAAGATCTTGGGCTTTCCCAGCTCAGCTGATATAACTTAAACTGGAGTAATTTATCCCAACGTTAAGTCCCCCTATTACTGCCGTAGAGCTACAATTCCCAGAGTTCCCTGGGAAGAGGGGTTGGCTGTTAAACTGCTCTGGGAATTGTGGGTCTGTGAAGGAAACAGGGAGTCTCCTAAGAACTCTTAGCACCCTTAACAAACTACGGTTCCCAGGATACTTTGGCGGGGGAACTATGTCTCTTAAAATGGTATCATAGTGCTTTCAATATATAGTGTGGATGTGCCCAGAGATTGCTATGTGGGAAGTATCCTAAACTGTGCTCTCCTGCTGGAAGCCTGAGGTCGTACAGCCTGGGGAAAGTTCTGTGTCATGTGATTCTGCCAAACACTAGAAAAAAAATACCACTTACCAGAGGTCTGGGGATTTCTTAAAAGATTTGCTGCTGAAAGAAATCCAAAGTGGTACTTCCCTTGGCCTCGCTCCCACACCTAAAAGCCATAGACACATCTGGAGCGGTTGTGTCATCGTCATCTCGCTTGGAATCCTGCAACTGAAAGGATTTTTATTTTTATTTTTATTTTACACTGCAAGCTCTTCAGGGCAGGAATGTTACGTGTTATGCTGTATATTTATGGTACTCTATAAATAATGGTTTTCCCTCCATTAATTATTTTTGTTCCCTAGTTCCTTTAAGTGAACACAGCCATTTACAAGTATATAAAACACAAGCCTTTTCTGCCCCCGAGGAACTTGTAATGTATAAGATTGCTAACACTCCATGATTTGTGGAATGTGCGTTACTTCTTTCCCAGGGAGGCAGTGCGATTTCATATCCACAAAGGAACGGAAGCGTTCGCTTAAGCAGTGCCTTCCATCTGTTCGAGGGAGAAAGATTTGGGGTTTCCAAGGTCAAAAATTCAATAAGGCTTTAGGGAACAGAGTTTGGGGTCGCCAATAGTCTTGCATTAGAAAGAAACGCGGGGTAAGAGAACAGGGCTATGTAACTTTACCCACTTTCATAGGGTCCCTACAGGTAAGCTGGGGATCTTTACTCAAGTACACACACAAACACAAACACACACACACACACACACACACACACACACCCTCCATCAAGGTTGGCTTTGGCTCTGGCCTCCCAATAGTCTCCACAAAAACAAGCAGGGAAAGACTTCTGTTCCAGAGCTGAGAAAGGAAAATAAGAAGCATAACTTCAGTTCTGAATGAGAGAATTCTTGAGAATGTTCCTCCTCCTTCTGTTTGGTACATAGGTTGCATCCACACCAGACATTTAAAGCACGCTCATACCACTTTAACAGCCATAAAGGTAAAGATAATGGGACCCCTGACCGTTGGGTCCAGTCGCGGAAGACTCTGGGGTTGCAGCAGTTCCCAGCAACCTTTAACATACTAAAGTTCCCAGGATACTCCACAACTGCTAAGGTTGTGCAAGAGGGCTTTAAGGAGGTGATGAAGAAGGTGTAGCCTTAGGAAGCTGCCTCAGACCTAGTCAGGCGGCCTGTTCATAAGAACTAAGATGAGTCTGCTAAGATCAAGCCAATGGCCTATCTAGTCCAGCATCCTTTTCTCACAGTGGCCAACCAGATGCCTGTGGGAAGCCTGGAAACTGGACACCAGTGCAACACCATAGGTCAGTTGTAGAGCATCTGCAGAAGGCCTTGGGTTCAATCCACAGCATCTCCAGGAAGGTCTGGGAGAGACCTTCCCCCTAGTCTGAAATCCCAGAGAGCAAGGATCATTCCTTGTGGACAATATTGACCTATGATGATTCAACTCAGTGTAAGGCAGCTTCCTTTGTTCCTGCACTGAATCGACCCAATTCAAGGTAATAATGGCTGCAAAGGTTCCCAACCAAAAACAAACTGCAAAAGGTCTCCTGCATATTGGCAAGATTTAAAAACACATTGTCATGCCTTGCTCAAAATGGGTTCCAGAACTGCCTACTGCAGGGCTGGGGGACCTATGGCCCTGTAGATATTGTTAGATTACATCTCCCATCATTCCTGACCACTGGCCATCTCAGCTGGAACTGATGGGAAATGGGAGTCCTAAACATCTGGAGTGCCTCAGATTCCCCGTCCCTGGTCCACCAGAAGAACATCTGAAGGAACACAACAAAGTTGCTTTTCTTATCTACCATCGAGAACAACCTTTTAACTGTGGGCAGGTCCACACAACACGTGACTTCCTCCAATGAGTCATGGGAACTACAGTTTGCTAAGGGCACTGGGAATTGTAGCCCTGTGAGGGGAAACTATACTTCTCAGGATTCTTTGGGGATATAGTGTGCTTTAATTGTGCATTTAATATGATTTGACAGATGCTGAAATCTGGCATATTAGGAAAGAGAGCCTTTTGCTCTTAACGTAATCATCTGTCAGTGGCAAGTGGCAAGACAGAAAAATACATTTTACATGTAAAAATCTGCTCGGAAGAATAGGAATGTAAAAAAGCTGCCCTAAACGAAGCCAGTCCATGGGTCTATCTAGCTCCATCTTGCATACAGTCATACCTCGGGTTAAATATGCTTCAGGTTGAGCGCTTTCAGGTTGCGTTCCACGATGACCCAGAAGTAACGGGACGGGTTACTTCCGGGTTTTGTCACGCGCAGAAGTGGCGACCCACGCAGACATAGGTTGCGTTCTGCTCAGGATGTGAACGGGGCTCCAGAATGGATCCCGTTCGCATCCAGAGGTACCTCTGTACACTGACTGGCAGCAGCTCTCTAGGATTTAAGGCTCCACCTGGAGATGCCAGGGATTGAACCTGGGATTTCTGCATGCAAAGCAACTGCACTAGAGTGAGCTAAGGTTAAAGGCTGAAATTTTATTCATACCAAAAAGAAGAAGAAAAAGGTAGATAGAGAGAATCTGTATAAAAGTTGCATTCTTGAGACACTTTCAGCTGTTACATTTTGAAAATCCTCTTTTGTCATAGTGCCAAAAGTTCACAAAGGGAGATCTATGAGTAAAAATTTTCCATTTATTCTTGAAGTGTTGCTCTGCCTGACCAATAGTGTCAGAAGTGCGTAAAGGATGATCTGAACAGAGAGTTGCCTTGTTATGAACCAAATACACCATCCCTTGTAAGCAACTCCTTATTCAGACTCCTGCTCAGGAACTTGGATATGATCACAATGCTGGAAAGGTCAGGAAGTACCTACTCAAAAGATGGAAAATGTTTCTATAATCAAATACCGGGTGAATAACCTCTGGCGTACTACTTCCTCTTAACTCGCTCAGCTTTTAACATCTGGACCTGGACTTAAGGGCACTTGACACAATTAGGCCTGTAAACGCTGTGTCTTTTAAAACATCCTACTTTCATGGAAATAGTTTCTCCAGTGGTGGATGCCCTGTGCTTGGCTCAGTTAGGAATTGCCTCAGTTGAACTTTCTCACAAAGTTTGGGGAAAGGGATCTACTCTGTGTGCAGAAGGTCCCTGGTTCAATCCCCAGCTAAGGATGGGAACAGTGGAGGCTAGTCCATTTGGGCGAGTAGAGCACTGCTCCACCAACTTCACTCCACCCTCAGTCAGTCCTCAACTTCCTTCCTTATGCAACCAGCCCAGAGGGAGGCACAACTGCCCACCTCCTTTTCTTTAATCTTAGTGCTGCCTCTTGTAGAATTCAGACAGGAGGAGGAGGATGGGGACAAACTAGAATTTGTTGGCTCTGCCTGTGATTGGCTCTTTGGCTCCATCTACTGTTGGCCTCCTGCCTTGCCAGTCCCAAGCCACTACTGGCTGGGAATCTTCCCAGTCCCAAACCCTGGAGAATCACATCTGTGGATACACAATGTTGCCAGTCTTCATGTCACGTTTGCAGACATCTTTGTAATGCAGAGTTGGTCTGCCAATTGGCCTGGTGCCAGAATCCCCATAGAACACACCCCTGGGGATCCTGCCATTTTTCTTTCTCTGGACATGACCAAGCCACTGTAGATGACACCGAGACAGGAGTGCAAACATGCTGGGAATGTGGGCTTTGGAGAGCACATCTTTGTTTGGAATTCTGTCCTGTCATGTGATACCCAAAATCCTTCTGATGCAGTGCATGTGGAAGGCGTTGAGGCATCAAACCTGACGGTTGTAAGTTGAAAGAAGATGAGGAGAAATAGATGTCACTGCCCAGTTGCTCATTGGGTTTCCACCAGGCAATCAAGCAGAGGGTACCAATGTTGTGGGGAAATGGCAGAAGCTGGTGGTGATGGCAGTGAGGAGGTAGACTCCAGCCACATCTTCACCATACAGTGAGTGGTGAACACCACCTCAGCCCTTCCATCACTGTGGTCTAGCTGGAGATGCCCTTATATTCTTTCAAACAGCAGAGGGGAAGCATTTCTCCACAGCTAACATCCCTGAACAGAATACCATTTCAGCACTAGGTCTTACGTGTCTAATCTCAGCCCTGTTTAAAAAAAGAAAAACCAGCTTCAACTTAATGATTTTATTTTTAATGAAGGCACAAAGGAAGGAGATTGGTGTAAACACACTTGTGTCCCGAAGTTTGTTTGGAGAGGAGATTGACTTTCAAATTAGCTGGCTTTTCAAACATTTCAAAAAACATAGTCAAAATGCAAATGGGGCATAAATGGCCCTTTAGTAAATGCTCATTCAACATTTATTCTTTCTCAAATCATCTTTTTAAAGCGCTTTCATGGTAATGTTGAGACGATGTGACATTAGAAAAATTGCTTTGACATGCTAAGGGGTTCCCAAGATTAACAGAAAGAGAAGGAACAAGATAACGCTTTCAAAAGACCTATTTCAGAGGAATTATTACTTCCTTTGAAAGTCTTCCAAGGTTGCAGTGCATTTAAGCTTGTTGGCATACATGTAAATGAAGGACTACAAAAGTATTCTCCTACATTCAACTTGAATTAAACCTTGAGGCTAATGTTCAGGAATGACAATAAAGGCTGGATCTTTGGCTGGAGAAAATAAAAACCTAAAAAGGACCCTTTTTACTTTCAGATATCAATGAGAGAGAATTGGTTTTTCTTCTTTCTTTCTTTTTTAAAGTATAACTATATAAAAATAATCATTTTAATTCCCATTATGATATTGCTTGGGCCATTGGCCTTGATCTGATTGAATACGAGAACTTCTGAGGATTATTTTTTTACATTTTAAAAAAATACATTAAAGCATTAACATATGAGGAATCAGCTGCAAGAAAATAGCTGCTCCAGCATTCTGAACAGGTGGCTTCACCACCAGTTTTTGTCTACAAACATTTGGTTTAATAATAGGGGGGTGGGGGGATATGACAGGAAACGTATTGGCCTAGTTCACACATAATGATAAACCACGGTTTATGAAACCATGACTTTGGATATTATTTATTTATTTATTTATTTATTTATTTATTTCATACACACACACACACACACACACACACACTGAAAGCAGTTTACAAAAAGAATAAAACAATAAAATTATCAGTTAGAATAGTTTAAAATAGTTTAAAACATTCAAATAATAATTAAAATCAGTAATGAACTAAAGACAGATTAAAACACATGTGACCATGGTACATACCTGGGTAGGTTTGCCTTGGGCCTGATTCAGCAGGTTCTTATGTTCTCAGGACTAAACAAAAATGTTTCTTAGCAGTGCCGAAAAGAGTATAGTGAAAGTGCCTGCCTAATCTCAGTGTAGGTGCTGCCACATCAAAATATTGATTTATTACAAATGCAGAATGAGTATTATGTGGCACCTGTAACTGTGCCAGATCTGCAGATCAATTTGGCTGCATAGTGTTGTACACATCAGAGAGGAGGTGGGGATATCTTCACCCAACATACATTACCTTTTTGGTTTCCCTGCCCATGCAGCATATACACCCCATGACCAGAATGCATGTACACGAAGTTGTTATCTCCGCATGAATGTTCATCTACTCAAGTGCAATGGTTGTCTCAAATGTCCACACCTAGCTTAAGTACAAGGGATGCGGGTGGTGCTGTGGTCTAAACCACTGAGCCTCTTGGGCTTGCCAATCAGAAGGTTGGTGGTTCAAATCCCCGTGACGGGGTGAGCTCTTGTTGCTCAGTCCCAGCTCCTTCCAACCTAGCAGTTCGAAAGCACGCCCCAAAAAAGTGCAAGTAGATAAATAGGTACCGCTCCGGTGGGAAGGTAAATGGTGTTTCTGTGCGCTGCTGTGGTTTCGGTGTTCCGTTGCACTAGAAGCGGTTTAGTCATGCTGGCCACATGATCCAGAAAAACTGTCTGTGGACAAACGCCAGTTCCCTTGGCCTGTAAAGTAAGATGAGCGCCACAACCCCAGAGTCGTCTGCAACTGGACTTAACTGTCAGGGGTCCTTTACCTTTACCTTAACTACAAAGTGAATCTGGTTGAATCCTCTAGTCAGACTGAAGCTGGTTTGAGGTGGATGGGACTGGATTGAACAGCAGGATGGCTTTAAAAGAGGATCAGACAATCAACAGAGACTAGTCAAAATGTCTCTGCTCTAAGTGAGGAGAGTGCTGTCGCACTCAAGTCCTATTTGTGGGCTTCCCATAGGCATCTGGTTGGCTACTGTGAGGATACTGGACCAGATAAGCCACTGACCTGAACCAGCAGGGTGCGCCTTATATTTTTATGTTCTGGAAATGGAGATTTTGAGATAATTTCCTTGTAGGGATGTGATGTCCAGATCTGATGGCTCCTCCAGGTCATTGGCAAGGGGTAGATTTGCTGGAGGGTCATGTTCTGAACCCTGACACATGGTGAGCAGCGAGGAGGAAGTGCAGCAAAAGATCACCCACCGTTTCTCATAATGCTGGAATTTCTGGACATCCAAGTATGCTGAATGTTGGAAGATTCAGGACAGACAAAATGAAGTACTTCTTCATGCAGCACATATTTAAACTATATTATGCCAATAAAGGCTGAATGAATGAATAAATAAATGAATGGTTAAACTATGGTTGCTCCCAGAGGAGGCAATGATGACCACCAACTTAGATGGCTTTAAAAGGGGATTTGACAAATTTATGGAGGATAATGCTACTTATTTTATGTGGCAGAACTGTAATGATTGACCCTTGAGGCTAAACCTAATATACCACAGGGTTTTCTGAGTTTGCCCCAAAAGTGTGGGGGCCAGGGCAGGGGGCAGAGAGAGATGCATTTTTTATGAATTCAGGTATGCAGATGTTTTAAAAATGGCCCAGCTGCTCTCAATTTTTCACATCTGTCCTCACCCTAATGCAATTCCATTATGTAAATTCCAGCATTTGCAGCAGCACGGTTAATGTTGCAGGGCGAGGTTCCTATTCACAGTAGAGGAGAAGATAATCCACAATGCAACAGATAATAGCCGATTGAACCTTGCAGAATACAAGCTGTTCAAGAGATGCTTAGTCCTGTATCCGAAAGCTCCAGCTGCATTTCGTTAGAGGAATGCCGGATGTGGATTCTTAGCAGGCTCTCGTAATGAATAAGCTATTCACATGTCAGTGTGGTATTATGCTTATCTTATATGTGGCCAACATATAGAAAAGCAAGCCATTACCAGGATAATTAAAAATAGAATGGCGCACCTCCTATCTGTATCCACGCCAGAAGCTGATCTGAATCTCTTCCGTGCTAATTTAAGCACCTTAAACCCCCTCCCCACAACAATTCTGCATTGTAAAATGGAGCATCTCAGTCATGAAAAATTAGGATGTGATTCCAATCCCTCCCCCCCCCCCCGAACAGAGACTATAGTTTTATAACTATAGCAGCCTTTTCCCCATTGGCAGCAGGCGAAAACAATTCCTGCACATTCTGAAGGCAGAAAGCCTACAGTGGCTACGAGAATAGTAACATAATAAGGCAATCATTATGTCATTGTCCTTGTGTGCAGCAAAAATGCAGGCACTGATTTTCTAATGCGCCATCCCTCCCAACAATTTTGTTTAGGTTCGTGACATAAGGTTGGCCTTGTGAAACTGAGGGGTAGGCCCACGGAGGCTGGCCTGTTAGGGTAAATAGAGTGCTGTCCCACCAACCTCAGGGTGCATTCAGATGTGGAGAAGATTGCATTAGATTTCCTAATTAGAATTCTGGCACTTTTGTCCCATTTTCTAATGTTCCTCTCACACTGCAATACCTGTTGCATTATGAAGCTGAGGCTTTTTGACCAAGATTCTGGCATGTTGCTCTAAATTTCATTCATGTCAGAATCTACTTAAGAGGGTTTTTTTAGGAACATAAAAAGCTGCCATTAGTCCATTCCTAACCCTACCTAGAGATGCCAGGGATTGAACCTGCGACCTCCTGCTTGCAAAGCAGATGCTCTACCACTGAGTTACGGCCCTTCAGGGTTGCGAGAGCCCTGAGCTCCACCAAACGGAGCTAGGTACAAAATAGTAGATGGGAGGAACTGGGTGCAAAATGGTGGCTCAGAAAGGAGAGCCCCAACAACACCTCATGAGTCATACACCAATATGAATTCCAGTAACAGCCAATGTAGTGTAGTGGTTAGAGTAATTGACTAAGACCTGGGAGACTGGGGTTCTAGTCTCCACTATGTCATGAAGATCACTGGGTGACCTTGGGCCTGTCACTGTCTCTCAGCCTAACCAACCTCACAGGATTTTTGTGAGGGGAAAATGAGGAGAGGGGAAACCATGTATGCCACATTGAGCTCCTTGGGGAGAGATGGGATATAAACGTAACAAGGTTCACACTTACGTTTATTTGTTACGTTTAGGGATTCAAACAACTTAATTTGGAAGGCTGAGGAAGCATCTTTTTGTCGTTGATATTGTTGAAACAATTCCGAATCAGAAACTCTTGCAGATCTGCTGCAAATCAGCTATCAGTAGATTTATCTTTGGACCATCCCTGCTTTGTATGTTCATAAATCTTGCCCGCACACAGAAAGATACTGTTAAGCTCCTCATCCAAAGGAAATCCATCTAATAGTGTTGCTGTCATGCAACCGCATGACACTTAGTTTTCAAAAAGGCCCACTTCCCAGTCTCCACTGCAGGGCCGGTCGCTGTCATAGACAGAGTACTAAGCTAGACAAAGCTTTGCTGTGACCAATGCCGGATTTAGGGTGATGCGGGCGGTTCCGCTGCACAGGGCACCGAGCCAAGAGGGTGCAAATTAATAATAAGGAACTACAGTGGTGCCTCGCAAGACGAAAAGAATCCGTTCCATGAGTCTCTTCGTCTAGCGGTTTTTTCGTCTTGTGAAGCAAGCCCATTAGCGGATTAGCGCTATTAGCGGTTTAGCGGCTATTAGCGGCTATTAAAGGCTTAAGGGATTAGCGGATTAGCTGCTAAAAGGCTATTAGCAGCTTAGTGCCTTAGAAAAAGGAGGTGGGGAGCGAAAAAAAAACCCCAGGAATCACAAGACATTTTCGTCTTGCGAAGCAAGCCCATAGCAAATTCGTCCTGCGAAGCACCTCCAAAACGGAAAACCCTTTCGTCTAGCGGGTTTTCCGTCTTGCGAGGCATTCGTCTTGCGGGGCACCACTGTATTGTGAAAACAAGAAATATACAGGGGGTGCCAACTTTTGTCCTTGTCCTTTTGTCCTTACCAAAGCCTGCTGCTGCTGCTGCGACACAGTGTGGCAATGTAACTTACGCCACTCAAAATTCGCCGGCGAAGTCAACGAATGCAGGTTACAGATACAGATGCATTTCTCAACCTGCGCATTGCCTGGAATTACATGCTCTTTGAATAAAGCCTTCCACGGCTCCTAATTGCTTAATGAGGGTGCAAGCTGTGTGGGCTTGCCTTGTAGGAGGACTGTCACGCTCCGTCCCACAGGTGGCTGCATTAGAGTTGCGGATAATGTCGCACGTTTAGATATTCCTTGTCTGACTCACAAGGGGGCTGCCAGGCTTAATTAACGAAACTTTGCAAAGTCATTCCCAAGCCTCAGATGTGGGAGAATGAAATGCCGTTTTTGCCATCACTGCTAAAATACCCCCAGCTAAGCCGCCAACAGACATCGTACCTGAGCATTCAGGATGCTGATAAGAATCGCCTTTGATGGCATCTGCACGTCAAAGTCTGGGAAGCTTTTAGAGCATAAATTCAAATGGGTTGTTTGAGGTCTCAGTTTCTAGTGTTTCCTACTGAGACTGGGGGTGCGCGGAAAGGATGACTTTGTTGAAACAGACACAAGAGATGATGGAATGAAGGAGAAACGGGCGGCTGCAGACGGTGTCATTAATGCCAACACTGCCTTAAGACCACAAGGGAGTCCGCTATCCTGGCATTTAGAAAGTAGTGACATTACATCCATAAATAATAATAATAATAATAATAATAAATTTTATTTATATCCCGCCCTCCCCAGCCGAAGCCGGGCTCAGGGCGGCTAACAACAATTAAATAATCAAACAATCAAATAATCAAACATTCTAAAAACATTCCATTATAAAAATTAATTAAAGTCAAATTAATGGCAACCGTAGAGCAAAATTCTGTGCAGGTTGCCAGAGGAGGGAGTCAGGCTGGGACCTGACCAAAGGCCTGGTGGAACAACTCTGTCTTGCAGGCTCTGCGGAAAGATGTCAGGTCCCGCAGGGCCCTAGTCTCTTGTGACAGAGCGTTCCACCAGATTGGAGCCGCACTTATTGGAAATAAGTGTCTGAATATGTCTGAACGTCAATACTTTTTTTAAAAAATAAAAATTTAAATAGTCAACAATGATTGTGTATAAAAGAGGCTAATAGTAGACCAGGAACCAGAAGGAAACAGAAAGTAAGAGGGGAGGGGGAATCATGGCTAGGGATGGGAGGAGAAATTTGATTCAGTTCACATTTAAACGCAAAATCACTTAATTCTCATTTTCCAAAGCAATATATGACCCGAAACATCTTGCAATGCAGTTCCCCAGCCAAGTGATGTGTACAAAAAAAAAAGGTTAATTGGTGAGGAGTGTGCATATAAATATGAAAATAATGTATTATGTTTGGGAGAGTTGCTTTTCAAACATGTCATGTGTATATTAGACAAAACTGCATATAGTACATATGTGTATATTAGGAGACATTTCTGCTAAAATGATGATGACCTTCCATTAGGGTTTTTTTTAAAAAAAATCACAGTCCGATGTGGAAATATAGAGAACTTAATTTAAGGTTGGCAAAATGAAAAACTGAGAAAAAGTGAAAATGTTGTGTTTGCCCATTCCCACCACAGACTCACCATCTTAAAAAATACAGGAGACAAAGGGAGGTGGAGTGAAAGAGAAATTTGTTTTGCACTAGCTCACATGGGGAGAGTTAAAGAAAAAGAAAAAAAAGTGAAGATGTTAACTAACCTGGGACTAAGAAAGAGAAAATCAGAAAATCATGTGGTATTAAGAAGCTTGCACTGAACTTTATAATCCTGGTACATGGCGGTCCCGTCCCCCCACTTTTCTTACATGTGCATCAGCATAGTTTTTTTGTTTTGTTTTAAAAAGTGCTAAGCCTGCCCCCCCCCCTAAAAACACTAATTTACAATTACTGCACCTCACATTCTTATTTCTTTCCTTATTAAAATGTTTATATTTGGCCTTCGGGCCTCAGTATACTCCCCCTGCCGAAGGGTTTTGCTGAAGTCAAGTGATAATTGTGACATGCAATGGTATAATTAGGGTAAAGGACTTTTTCTTTTTTAAAGAAAAAGAAAAGCCTGTAAAACATACATCAGATTTCTAGAGGAAGATTGAATAATCTTTGATTTGAAGTGTGGAAATCAATTGCAGGCATGAAGAAATCCTCCTTTCTTGTCAAATGAAGAGAAGCCCAGCTATGTGGTCAGTGGCTTGGGTTTAATAACGCAGAAGCTGAAAGACATTTAAAAAAAAACACAACTTGACAAATCTAATCTTTTAATCCTGTCTTCTTTTTTGCTGTTTGTATACGGAATGAAGGAGATGGATAAGAAGCCATTAAAAACGTGTATGTTACTCAGCAGGGCTTTTATTCAGGAACATCTAATATTCTTGGAAATTTGATTTCTCCTCCTTCTAACAGAACACTGTCCCTTACTTAGTGTGAATCTAGTAATTCAGATTTGCATGGATTATTTTGGGTGGGGAGAGGGTGGCCCACATAGAAAACTGCCTTCTTTCTACTGAGTCCTGGTCCATCTACCTGAGGGCTGTCCACAGCCTCCAGGGTTTCAAAGGATTGTCTGCCCCACTCCTCACATGGAGATGCTGCTTGGGATTGAACCTGGGTCCATCTGCACTCAAAGTATGTATGTGCTTTACCACTGAGCTATGGTCTGGCTTTGGAGAAGTGGAGCGCTCAAATCTCAAAGAGAGCAGCGAGAAAGAGAAAAGCTGGTGATGCGTTTCAAGGCAACGTTGCCATCTGCAAACACATATGGGGAATTTGGGTCATGTAGCTTCTTATCCCCACCACCACCAAACCCAGGGCATCCCTACACTGCAAACCCTCAGGGGCTTGTATCCAATTTACGGTAACTATCATGGTATTTCTGTAATATTTCCATTTTGAAGGGAGCTGAGATTTCTCTGTTATAAATCCCTAGCTTCCTCCCAAAGAACTGCAGCTCCTAAAATTCTTAGTGGAGAAAGAATAGCTTTGAAATCAGATTTACAACGCCGCCCTCTCTTTGTGTTACGCCAGCTGGATGAAGTTAGAAATGCTACTAAACCCCTTACACCACCATTAACTCCCAAGTTATTCGGCTGGAAGGAAGTTACGATCACATATCTTTGGGGAAGTGAAAACTCTTAGGCTGTTTTAGCTAAGGCAGCACTGTTGGGGGGGGGGATGATGACAACTGTGCAATTCTGGGGGTCTGGTGAAGGAGCATCAATTTGGTAACCAGTTTATTTCAGATTCTATACTATCTCAGGGCAAAGTCTCCCCTCCCTTACCAGCATAAATTTATGGCAGCAAAGGAGCTAGCAGAACTAAATTCATAGAATTCAATCAACAATATAGTGTGCTGGGCCCAGGGGTAACCCTTGAAACACGGTCCTGGACCAGTCCAGAAACCAGAGGTTCTGCTAGGAGTCAGTCCAACAGGGCCAAGGCAGGAAACCATGCAAGGACAGGTATGGGATCTGGCATACAGCAATGTTGCTCCCACAACCTGGGGCGTGGTCCGTCAGCCTTTTATCTATGTCAGGGTAACAGCCGGTCCTGATCCCCCAGCGACTCACCTCCCTGTTTCGCCCGAAGGTGAGCACTCCTCCTGCGAGTACTCAGGTCTCTCCTTCTCTCAGAACTTAGTCTCTGCAGCTCGGGAGACGTCGTTGGGTTACCAGACCCAGGGGCTGCCTCAGCCTCCCCTGACCCAACCCATAGTGGAGCAGCTGTAAGTGATGGCCCAGCTGAAGGCAACAAGGTAATCCCCGCACCTGGAGCCAGGGCAGGCTCAGGCCCCTGACTTGGCCCAGCTGGTGTTGGTTGCAGGGGGAACCTGTGCAGACTGGGACTCTTCAGGATCAAGCCCCAGACTTGATTCCGATGATGCCTGAGGCAAAGGATCCGGTGCAGACTGAGACTCCTCTGGTTCCGAGTCCGAGCCCGAGTCCCAGGCCATCATATATAGAAAGCTGCTCTTCCTGACCACTTCCTACATCTTCTTTGGCGATCATTGTAGCCGAGTAAGATTGTCTTCCATAAACACGGTTTTAACAATGAGTCCGTAAGTGACTGTGGAGGCCAATTCTGAATCCACATGTCCTTCCACAGTGGGGACATTGGTTTCCGGGCAGGAGCTGATCACGGTGTGGATTTGCCAAGCGTGCCTTCCTCCTAGCACGTTTCTCCCTTGCAATCTGAGTTCGAGTGTCTTCAAAGCCCATGACACCTTTGGTAAAGGCTGTTCTCCAACTGGAGCGCTCACAGGCCAGTGTTTCCCAGTTTCCTAGTCAGTGTTTATACTACATTTTTTTAGATGTGCCTTGAGACAGTCTTTAAACCTCTTTTGTTGACCACCAGCATTACGCTTTCCATTTTAAAGTTCAGAATAGAGTACAGTGGTACCTCGCAAGACGAATGCCTCGGAAGACGAAAAACTTGCAAGACGAAAGAGTTTTTCGTTTTCTGAGTTGCTTCACAAGACGGATTTCCCTATGGGCTTGCTTCGCAAGACGAAACGTCTTGCGCCTTTTTTTAAAAAACCGCCAATGCATTCCTATGGGAAACCGTCAATACACAGTGGTGCTTCGCAAGACGAAAAAATTCACAAGACGAAAAAACTCACAGAACGAATTAATTTCGTCTTGCGAGGCACCACTGTAGTTGCTTTGGAAGACGATCATCAGGCACCCGCACAACATGACCAGTCCAACGAAGTTGATGTTGAAGAATCATTGCTTCAACACTGGTGATCTTTGCTTCTTCCTGTACACTGATATTAGTTCGCCTATCTTCCCAAGTGGTGTGTAAAATTTTTCGGAGACACTGTTGATGGAATCTTTTGAGGAGTTGGAGATGGCATTTATAAGTGGTCCATGTTTCACAAGTATATAGTAAGGTTGGTAGTACAATAGCTTTATAAACAAGCATTTTGGTTTCCCTGAGAATGTCCTGGTCCTCAAACACTCTGCACTTCAGTCAGGAGAAAGCCGCACTTGCAGAGGTCAGGCACTGCTGGATTTCGGCATTAATGTTGGTCCTTGTGGAAAGATAACTGCCTAGGTAGGAGAAGTGATCAACATTTTCCAACGTTACACCATTGAGTTGGATTTGTGGCGCTGCCGAGGGGTTATTTTGTTTTTTTTTAAAAAATAATATTTATTGAGATTTTCCAACAACATAAAACAAAACATATCCACAAAAAACAGAGGGGGGAAAAAAAGAGCAGAAAAAGAAAAAAAAAGGAGAAAAGAAAAGCAAAAAACAAAAAACCCTCTTCCCCATCCCCCAACACAAAAATCCCAAAAAAGACAAAACACAAAAATACCCCACACAACACAAAGTCTCACATTCCCTTTTTTCCTTTAACTTGTTTCCATGGCTTCCTCCCACCTTCCTCTTTATATTCCTGATTTTAATCTAATCGGCAAATTCCCTCCAACTTTTGATACTTTTTCCCTTAGTTACCTGTACCTCTTTTTAGAAAAAAAAACAATAATAATAGAAAAAGAGAATTTATCTTAAAACTTCTAATCTTAAATTCTATAATTATATACCCTTATATCTTAGTTTTTCATTTTCCTTATCTTACTCCTGGAACCAATCAACTTCCTTCCGTCATCCCCTCAAAATACTTATTAAAACCATATTTTGTCAAATTTTACTTAATGATCTCCAATTTTTTCCCCCATCTCATCCCCCCGGTATCGGGTGCTGCCAATCCTTTTTACAAATTTTTAGAGTCTTTCCAATCCATCAATTCAGTCCATCAGCCAGGTTGCCTGGTGTCCGAGGCCTTTAAATCATCTTTCTGGCCTGTCTGGAGAGTCTTTTTCGAGCTTAAAATTATGTCCCAAACCGCATTCCCCTCAACATCTCCTTTAACCTTTGTGAACAAGCTTGCCCGAACTCTGTAGTTCCTCTTGTAGACCAAAGAATTGTCCAAAGTTTGCTCCACACTCTCTTTAAGGTTGCTAAAGTTCACTTCTTCAAACTTTCTCAGAGTGCCAATTTCCAAAATATATCTTATCAAACCTGTATCTCTTAGTCCATACATGGCACTCCTTTTCCAGATCTGTCCTTTAAACTCTTTACTCTCATAGTCCATTTTTTGTCCATCAACTTGAGGCTCTATTACTGTATTTTCCACCAGAGATTCCTCTTGTAAAGACGGAACCTGTTCTGTTTGATCCATATTCTTGTCAGTTGTCCTTCCTTGTTGGTTTAATTCCAGTCCTTGGGCCGAGTTTAATAGTTTTTTCCCTTCTTGGGCCAGGCTGTGCACATTTTCCTTCAAATCAGAGATGCCAAATTCCAAAATAGACAGTTTTTTTTGAAATTGCTCAAACAGAGCTGCTATTCTTCCCTCCATGTTCCCAAGTCTGTTCTTTCAATGTTATCTTACTGTCAAGGTCAGATGCTTATTTAGTCTGTAAAGTTGCAGCCTGTGTGAAAGTTTCTATCCAAAAGTGTAACATTTGTAGCAATCCAACATGAGTTTCTGTAACTTTCCACAGCCACCTGATTACAGTTTCCTTTAGTTATTTTTCATCCACCTTTCAAAAACAATTGTCATTTAACTCCTTTTTTCCTTTCCCAAACAGTAAGCAAAAGATTCAGTTCTCTCTTAATCCTTTTCTTCTTAATAATTCTTAGTAATTTATTTCTTGTTATAAAGATTCTTTTTCTTGTTTTGGCCGCCCGGTCCCGGGCTCGAAATGGTTAAAAATAAGTTCAAAGTACCCTGCTCTGCAGGACTATAAACTGTTAAAGCAATCTCCCCCTCTTCCCTGCTTCCGAGGGGGGGTTTAAAGGGCTTAGGTGACAGATTTATTTCCTTGTGAAGTACTTTTTAGAGGCTCCAGTTCTCACGCTTTTGCCTTGATCTTTCTACAAAGTGGAAGGTGGGCTTCCTGTTTTAACCTTCCATCTAATGCCAAATTTCAGTAATTTATAATCCAATTTCCGTTTACTTACGAGAGTTTCTTTAGTCCAAATGTCCACAGGAAAAGTTAGCGCTTCCTGACAGCAGCTGTGCGGCTTCACTCCCCGAAAACAGCGATCGATCCAAAGTGCCGCGCCACTCACCCCACGTCGCTCCGGAGCCCGTAACCGGGTCTCCCCGCGAGTAAGGGAGGCGCTACTGGCACCAGCCGGATCCCAAGTCCACGGTCTTCCTCCGACCGTGGTTTTTAGCGGGTCTCCGCCTCGCCGTAGGCGGTCAGACCCTTCTTTTCAGAGAGCAATCTCCTCCAAGACAAAGGAGGTCTGCCATTGCCAGGCGCGCCAACCCGGAAGCTCTCCGAGGGGTTATTTTGTACTTGTTGGTGCATCACTTTGGTTTTTTGGATGTTGAGTGATAGTCCAAGCTTTTCATAAGCTTCTGTAAAAATATTTAGGATGGTTTGGAGGTCATCCTCTGAGCATGCGCACACTACGTTGTCATCAGCATACTGAAGGTCTATGATGGAAGTTACGGTAACCTTACTCTTTGCTTTCAACCTGCTCAGATTGAAGAGCTTTCCATCTGTTTGATATATGATTTCTACTCCGGTGGGCAGTTTCCCTTCAACCAAGTATAGGATCATGGCAATGAAAATAATGAATAGAGTTGGGGCAATAACACAACCCTGTTTAACACTTGATCCCACTGTGAATGGTTCACTTTGAGACCCATTGTTATCTGCGATTGTTGCTGTCATATTATCATGGCTACCATGATAATGCATAATTATACATAGGATACCAACAGATCATTAAGATACCAATGATCTATGTCAGTGTTGTTAGCAAAGTGACTTAAATTATGCAGGTGGAGTTCAGAGAGCAAAGAAAACTTGATAATGCTTTATTGAGGAAAGCTGAACAAAAACAGTGTATACCGGTAATTTGAGGAGAAAAGCATAGGGAAATTTTCACTTTCTTTCTTCAGGCCTTGTACATAGCAGGGAGACATTCAGCCATTATCCATACACACGGGATAAACTGGACAAATTAAATTAATTTGCATTTATTTTCTTCCGAAAGAACTTTTGGAGCAATCAAGGCTCATTTTGAACCAAATTCTACCTCCAAGTTTCTAACCTATTATCTATGAGCCTGAGTACTAGTATTAGAAACACATTAAAAAAAAAAAGTGAGAAAAGGAAAATGATAACAAAACCATCACAATGCCTAATTCTGGAACTAATTAGTAGACTCCACTGGAGACTCTTGAGAGTCCCATGGACTGCAAGAAGATCAAACCTATCCATTCTTAAGGAAATCAGCCCTGAGTGCTCACTGGAAGGACAGATCCTGAAGCTGAGGCTCCAAGAGAAGACCCCCTGGAAAAGACCCTGATGTTGGGAAAGATTGAGGGCACAAGGAGAAGGGGATGACAGAGGACGAGATGGTTGGACAGTGTTCTCGAAGCTACCAGCATGAGTTTACCAAACTGCAGGAGGCAGTGGAAGACAGGAGTGCCTGGCGTGCTCTAGTCCATGGGGTCACGAAGAGTCGGACACGACTAAACGACTAAACAACAACAACAACATTCTTTCACAGCAAAATCACAGAATATAGAGAACAAAAGTGCTTAAAACTAAACACCTCAAAATTGGGGGGGAAACCCCACTTTTTATTTAGTTATCTTAAGAGAAATGCATGACATTTCATTACTGATGTCAAATGCTGACAGCATCTCAGTTAAATTTCATGCTGCATATTCCCAATACTGAAGGTTCAGCAGCATAATGAAAATAATATTGATATGGTTCAGTATTTAATATTGATATGGTTCAGTATTTAATTGTGTGCTTTCCCCCATATTTTTAAAATTAATGATAAGATAAAATAGATGTTGAATATTGCATTTCAGTGCAATTGTATAATAACATTCTGATCAAGGGGCGCACCTGCCCATACAGTTTAAAAAGCACACACACACACACACACACACACAGGACGTTGTCTTCTTCTGGGTAAGACCATTGGTCCATCTAACTCAGAAGTTTCTATCTCAGGGGTAGACAATGCAGCATCCTCCAGATGTCACTGTGCTATAGCTCCCATTAACCCTGACCATGGTGGCTTGGGCTGATGGAAGTTGGCATCCAATAACGTCTGGAGGGCACCACACTAGGTATCCCTGGTCTACACTTACTGCCAGCAGCTGTCCAGGGTTTCAGACAAGGAATATTTCCAACCTATCTGGAAAAGCCACGGATTGAACCTTGGACCACTGAGCTATGACCCGCCCCCCATGCAGCTGTGGCTCTTAAGTTTGCATCATCAGGGGGAGGGGGAAATCTGCTGCTCACAAACCTCACAGAAAGTTGTGTGTGTGTTTTACAGACAGCAGCCGATCAGCCTTTCAGTGCCGCGTCTTCCCAGTTACCAGTTCCAAATCTATATTTTATGGTGCGTATCACATATACTTATATCCCCTGTGCAGAATCATTAATCTGCTCCCTGGCTGTGCAAGCTACTTTCTGAATATTTTATCATCTCTCATTCTACTTCCAAACTAATGTATATTTACAAATTCAGCCTCCTACGGGCAGACCGATATTGTTTTCTTTCTGCGTTTGAGTGCCAAGGCACAGGCATCCGATATAGATAGAAGCATCTATTCCCAGCCTCTTTTGTTGAATAGAGAGAACCAATCCTATCTCACGCTGTGTGGGAGAAGAAGAGGGGGACAGGGACAATTTGCATAATGCAAACGCGGGGGAAATAGTCAGCAAATGGGGGGGGGGGAGAGAGCAATACATTGCTACATACCAAAGGGCGACTTATCTTTCAACAAGCCTTCCTGAATCCAAATAACACTTCAGTAAAGTGGTATGGAAGTGATTTTCTCCCATAGTCTATACTAAGGTTACCAGAAGTCCCCATTTCCCGGGGACAGTCCCCAGATTTACAAATCAGTCCCCATACAAAATCCTATCATTCCTACTGAAGTTGAAAAGTGTCCCCGGATTCATTGAAAAAAATATGGTAACTTTAGTCTATACCCTTATTCACTAGGCACTCACAGGCAAAGAATACCTAGGATGCATAGGAGGTTTTGCAAACAGCAGATCTCCCTCCAACTTCAAATGCAGCTTATCCAGTTAAAAGGTTAGGAAGAAGACAATGGGAAAAACCATAGACCAGAGATTCCCCAAGTATGGTCAGCTGGCAGTGGTGGCTGGTGCCCATTAGAACTGGTGGGGCAGAAGGTGCGGAGGCCAACAGTTAGGCGGAGCCAGAGAGACAATGACTGGTGGAGCCATCTAATTCTACTTTTGTCCCATCCTCCTCCTTCCTGTTGAGCTCTGCAGGAGCGAGGCAGAAATTATGGAGAAGGAAGTTGACAGGCAGTGCAACCTCATTGGACTTGTAAATAAGAAGGCAGCTGGGCTTGGAGGAACCAAGACTGAGGATGGTGAGGCAGTGTCCCACTTGCCCTAATGGACTGCTTTCCACAGGGTCTGCAAGCTTCTTTCAGGTGGTCCATGACAGTGACTAGGGTGTTTTTCGCACCATAAGGACATAAGAAGGGCCTGTTGAATCAGACCAATGGCCCATCTAGTCCAGCATCCTGTTCTCCCATTGGTCAACCAGATGCCTGTGAGAAACCAGTGAGCAGGACCTGAGCACAAGAGCACTTTCCTCTCCTGTAGTTTCTAGCAACTAGTATTCAGAAGCATTGCTGCCTCCAACTGTCTAATCAATTTGTCTAATCCTTTTAAAGTCATCACTGCCTCCTGGGGCAGTGGGTGGGAAGAAGTCCTTTCTTTCATCTCCCCTGAAGCTCCCAACATTCAACTTCTTTGGATGTCCATGAGTTCTAGTGTTATGGGGTGGTGGGGAATTTCTCTCTCCACTCTCTCCACGCCATGCATAATTTTATAAACTCCTATCGTGTCACCTCTTGCTCGCCTTTTTTCTAAACGAAAAAGTCCCAAATGCTGTAACCTTTCCTTACAGGGAAGTAGCTCGGGATACAAATGGATTGTGGTTAATGTCATGTGTACTTGACTTTAAACACCAGTGGTAGGAAGTGCGCTGGAACCAGAGAAAGCAGTAATGTCTACACAGCCTATGTTCCTGGATCAACACAGTGGAGCAGTTTAGATGTTGTGTCAAACCATGCTTTTCCATTACTTAAAGAGTGACAAAGGACCTTGCGTTCACATGCTCATTCCTCCCTTCACACACAACCATTCCTTCTCTCGAAACAAAGCTTGAAGCAAACCAGTAGCCAGTGGCTACTGGTCAATATATTGCCTCCATTATCAGAAGTCGTGTGCCTCTGAATACCTGTTGCTTAGGATTCATGAGTGAGAGATGACTATTGTGCTCAGGTCCCACTTGTGGGTGTGCCCTAGATATCTGATTGGCCTCTGTGGGAACAGAATGCTGGACTAGATGGACATTTGGCCTCATGAAGCAGGACTCTTGTGTTCTCAAGAACTACCTGGCCCTGTCATAAAACTCAGCCAGTTTCTCCAAGAACTTGCTGAGACACCTTGGATGTTTTGCCTTGGTGAAAGCACAGTTTTAATCTCCTTCCCAGGTGCCGACTCTTGCCTTGTCTTGCCCTGAGAATCAGGAACTACTGACCTCCCTTTGCTTGGGCCATCACCCTTCCTCAGTGGTGGAAATCCCTGTGGATCATGACAGCCTAATGGTAGGGCTGACTCTCAGCTGGCTTAGATGGGTAGAAGCTGCCCCTCTGATCTCCTGACCATGCACCACAAATGGCTTTGAAGGCCAATTGTTCAGGGATTTAGATGTCAACTGGTGGGACAGGTTCACAGAGGAGGGTGTGGTACTTTTGGAACACTGGTGTTCTGCAAAGGCTCTCTCAATGACAAATGCTGATTCTGGCTAAGTAGGACAATTAGTCTTCTCATTCTTGTTCAAATTTCCTTATGTGTCTAGCTTGAAGGAAGCTCCCACCCCACCAGCTGTCATCTGCACCCAGCACAAAGGCCAGTTTCTTGGAGGATAAATTTAACTTCTAATGAGAGCAAAAGCAAATTTATTCCATACACTGTGTGTGCTGTTCTAAAATTGCTCTTTAAAAGCTTTTGAGCCCAGCATAAAGCAAAGACATGTGACAATGTTAGAGTCTTTTCCTTTCTTTTCTTGGTGGCCTGACTGTTAACTAAGGCATGTGTATTTTCTATGGAATTAAAGCATGCCAAGAATAGATTTGTGTGATATGCAAAAAACCAAAGAAAGAAGCTGCCTGACTGTTCTTTCTTGGGACATTTTAACAGACACTAGATACTCTTGTTACTTTGATCCAGAATAGATTTGAGGCTGGTTTCTAGAGATAAAAGTATTTTTGTTTTCTATTATATTACCCCTGTTATTGATTGACCAACAGAAGGCTACCTCCGGCACACAATTAAAGGGACACCATCAAAGCTACACACACACCCCTTCTGAGATTTCACTTTCTACTTCAAATCAAATATTTTGTTTTTCATACGAATAACAAAGACCCTAGAACTGGTATCCCATAATGGCACATGATTCTCCCCATGCCAAGGTACCTCAGAGGAAAAGGCGGGGAGGTTGATTTACATATAACACTGCAATCCTATTTCCACTTCCCTGTGAATGAGCCCCACTGAATTCAATGGGACTTACTTCTGAAGTCACATCCATACCTGATTAGAGACACACAGGACGGGCGGGGCTCTTTGCCATAGCAATACTTTTGGATTAGGATTGGCTGAGTGCTGCAGAGACCTCTATGGCCAGAGAAGCATAAACGGAAATGTTCTCCAAGTTAAACCAAGTACAAAATGTGTGTGCGATAGGAAAGCATGTGGCTTCGAGATTTATTTATTTTGGGGGGGGGGGTGGGAGGTTAAAATTGCTACGCAATTTCCTTGGGAGGGCCGCACCTCCCTGTTTGAGAACCCCTGCTCCAAACGAGAAAACAAAAATTGGACATTTTGCAGTGATGGAGAAATGCACTGCAAATTGTGGGATAATGACTGCTCGATACAATGGTCATATAACCTCCACACACAGAATCAGACCGAACAATCAATACGTAGCTAACACCATCTAACCTCCCTGCAAATGCTCAGGATGAATACTCAATAAATAGATGGTCTGGGATGACCCCAACAGCTAACGCCTGGCTCTTCTTAGCTGAGTTGATAGAGCATGAGATTCTTAATCTCAGGGCCACGGGTTCAAGCTCCACCTTGGAGAAAGGATTCCTGCATTGCACGGGGTTGGACTAGATGACCCTTGTAGTTCCTTCCAACTCTACAACGCTATGAGTCTGTGCTCTGTTACCTCACCCAAACAACACTCTTGTCTTGAAGTTCTAACATGGCGCAACCACGGTTGGATTGACCAGAAACCTATAAAAGTGTGTGTGGAGGGAGAATTAAAAGCTTCTTGTTAAGCAGTAGACAACCAGTCTCCTCCAACAAAGACATGCCTCCTTCAGTGGTAATGCGATTCATTTTCCTCTAAGAGGAGAAGACTGATATTTCAATACATAAAGAGAGCCATTTGGGTGACATTTAACTAGCCTCAAACCTCTGGCTTCCTCACTAACCTAAGATCTGCCTTGAGGCTTTCCTGGACAAAAGAGGCCTTCTCCTCCACAGGACTTCAAAGAAACTAGGGAACTCCTGCTACCCCCCCCCCGCCCCCACAAAGGAGAGTAAGCTAGTCAGCCACTGTGTCAGAAATACAAAATCAAAATATTATGAATGCAAATTTAAGGAATGGAAAAAAAAAAAAAAAAAAATTGTTGGGGGAGGGAGAAAAAAAGCTCCTCACATGGAAAAGTGCTGTGCATGTACAGTTGGAGTTTCTTTCTTTTTTTAGTAAAAAAAAAAAAAGGCCCTGAAATGCAGACCTTGAATTATTCAGCAAGAAGAGGTTAAAAGGGGGGTGGGGAACATAGCAAAGAAGCTTATTATGTTTGCCTTGATTCATAGACTATTAGGTATACAAAAAAGAAAAAGGAATTTGGTTACGCTTGCTTATCTCCTAACCTTATAAATTTGGGATTAACAGATCAAAGGAGGATTTGGTTCAGCTGATGGAAAATGTGAGATCTTTTAGAGCAGCCTGGTCTCTCCCTCTCTGTCCCTCATGATCAAATGGGCTCAAGCAATTGGGAGAATAAACAGTGTAGGTTTTGCCATTCTTTTTTTCAAGCTGGCGCGCTTCTTAATTATTTATGTGCGTTTCAGTTGTGTCGTACAATACACTTAACGTGCAAAATTTAAACAGCAACAGGTATTAAAAGGGAGGGCTTGACTAGCGGGATATGAGCAATGTTTATGGCCTCATCATGGGAACCACAAGGAAAAACTCTAGAGTCTGCAGTAATAGGAGGGGGTTTAATTGCCATCGTGATCTCGTATATCACATTACCAAAGCCACAAGCTTGCTTCTGGAGTCCCAAAGGTATTGTTAGATCCTGACATGCATCAGGAATTTGCCCATCCTTAGCAATTCTTCATTGCTTTAGGAGGGCTGCAAAACACAGGAGGAAAATTAAGATGAACGTGAAGATTTATATGGGAATGTACACTGGATGTGCATTTTGGACCACCATAAAAACGCATAATATGTATTGATGGATCATGTCAGGGGCCCATCTAGTTAGTTATCTGTCTCTGACAACAGCTAAGCAGATACCCCAAGAAAGCTGTCATGTTTACACCATGTATTTATTTAAAGCACATAGCTTTCCCCTAAAGAACTCTGGAAACTGTAGTCTGTTAAGGGGGTTAGGAATTGTAGCTCTGTGACGGCCAAACTACAGTTCCCAGGATGCTTTGGAGGAAAACCATGTTCTTTAAATGTAGGGTTGCCATAAGTCCGGAATTTCCGGGACATAGCCAGAGTACGGCAGTTGGAAGCAGTGTCCGGGCGGAAATTGCTGCAATGTTTGGGAAAATCCGGACATATGGCAAGCCATGACTAGATTTTGACGAATGCCCTTAAAAATAGCTCCAAAACTTCTTCTTTTTAGAAATTACAAAAAGAGCTCAACAACTCTTGTGTCCAGATTTCAGATTTTCGCTTTTTGAAATATGGAAACCCTCGTCAAAGGCTCCGTTCTTAGCTGCTTGGTCAGTAGCCATAGATAAACAAATGCCTTCACAACATGTTTAAACACCTTTTCTTTCTTTTTAAAAACCCAGCTTGTGTTTCATTCCACTTTCACATGACCTTTAGGGTTCATGGCTGTCACGTTTATTGGACAGCCTGGCTAAAACTCCCCCTATGTTTCCACAAGCCTAAAAAGGTCACATAAATGCTGACTGCTGCTTCAAAGTCAGGCTAGGCCAACCACCTGCGCTCCTGAAGATGAGCTGTTGTGACTGGGTGCAAGAATTGAGGTTAGAGAATGTTAAAGGAGCATCATTCCTTCTCACAGAAAACTCAGGTAGTGAGTGCCGCTTGAATTGTAGTCAAAATGGATCAAATGAGAAGCAAGCAGGAGCTATCAGTATGCGCAGGGGGAACAAAAGGCTTACAGAAGGGTTTTTTTAAATAATAATTAAGAGCGCAAACACAATGCTGACATATCAGAGGGGGAGTGGAATTCCCTGTTTGGAAAGAATAACTGGCTAGGAGGGGCAGTCCCTTTAGGAGGAAGAATGTACTGCAACATTTTGTTGCAGGTTTCACTTGTCTTTATGATATTCAAGGGGCATGCTGGAGTGCAGGTTTGCAGGGAGAAGAGTGAATGGTTCAGAATGGTTTACCGTCTCTGGGAACTAGTTCGGACAGTCACAGTAACTCCATACACTGGCTTGCTGTGGCATTCAAACTGGGCCATAGAATGGCCAATGAACAGTCAGTGATCAGCGCTGGATTACCCAATCAGCAGACTGGAAGCTGCGCAGAGTGGCTGGGGCAACCCAGTCAGACGGGTGGCATAAAAATAATAAAATTATGAGTATCATTAAGCACATACTTAGGGCACCAGCAAAGCAGGGGCAGCAGAAAGAAAGAAAAAGATTTTTTATTTTTTAAAAAAGAATTTTACATTTGATGTATTTTTAAATAAGCAACAAATCATCGTGGGGGGCAAATCATAACTTGGTTAAACTTCCTTCACTCCACCCTGTTGCCACATTTTTCTGCTCTGTTTTTATTACTTATCCCCACCTAAACCAGTGATGAAGGAGGGTCCTACTATCATAGATCAAAATAGTTTGAGGAAATCAGATCCTGTCATGTGTTGCAATAAATATATGTTTTCCTTTATTTTTAAATTATGATTTTATGGTTTAGTGGTGTTTTGTTTGGAATTAGATTTGGGGAACACCATCACCCTTTCAGTGCTTAGGGCCTCTAAAGGTCTTTATTCATCCCTGACAGAGACATTGCATATCTTCCACACAAATTTTGTGCGAGCACACGCACACACACACACACAAAATTGGGTTGAATGCTTGAGAAACTGGTCATTTGGAAGAGTCCCAAGTTAATACTGTCTTCCAGCATCAGGCCGTGCTCTTCATTTTGTAAGCTGGTAATTCTGGGCTGGCTGGTGGGATTGTTGTCCCTGGGCTTCAGGGATTCACCTGTGGAATGACGACAAAACCCATATAACCCATATTGCAAGAGAGAGAAAGAGAGAGAGATGTGCTTGTGCTGGATGGTGAGAGTCTGCAAATATAGAAGTAGTTTCCTCTTTGTTAGCAGCCTTGTTGGCAGGCAACTGAGCGTGGATAAACTATGTGAGGATTAGGTTTCATTCTCTGAATGGCATCATTCAAAGAAAGGCGCAAGGTGAAAGGTTTAAAATCAAAAGAACAGTTTGCTTTCATAAGCAGCTAGCGGCGTTTCTTCACCCGGCGAACGCTTGCTTAGCCTCACAGACACTTTCGGGCCTTTCGGCAAGCATCTTTGCCTTTCCTCTGTATTAGCATTATTTCACCCGCGTTAATAAAACAAACTCTCATACCAGACATTTTGACAAATGCTGAGTCATCAGCCCCCTTTCCCCTGGGGCAGACATGGACTGGAGAAACCGAGATGCCATGTGACCTTCGACGCAAAGAGAAGGCAGGGTTTCCAGAGGGTTCACCACCTATCCTGAAGGAGAGCCCTGCTAGATTCGACGAAAGTTGTCTAGTATCCTGTTCCTCACGGTGGTCAGTCCGATGCCTGTGGGGAGCTCGGAAGGCAGGTCATGAGCAGAGACACTGCCTGCCTGCTCGCTTCTGGGCTCAATTCAAGGTGCTCACATTCGTGCTTAAAGCCCTAAACAACTTAGGCCCCAAATATCTGAAAGAGCACCTCTATAGAGCCCCATGAACGTTAAGATCAGAAGAGGGAGCCCTCTTGTTAGCTCTTACAGCCGCCGCACCTCTGAAGTATGGGGTGTGTGTGTCTTGGGGTCTTGGGAGAGAGCACTGTCTGTGGCAGCCGCAAAGTTGAGCAACTACCTCCGCACAGAGGTGCACTTTTGGTAAATGTGAAGATGTGCCATTTTACTCCAGCCTTTGACACCTGAGAGGTGTGTTTTCAGGTCCACCCTATTCCCATGACTGTACAGTATTCTGTTTTAACTGGGGGGTTTTCAGACTCTCCAAGTGTCCCTATTTTCCAGGGATAGTCCCGGATTTACAGAAGCTGTCTCAGTTTCTGATTTGATCCTGAAATATCTCACTTTTCCTTAGGACATCCCTATTTTCATCAGAGAAATGTTGGAGGGTATGGAGTTATCCGACCCCCCGAGCCTTCTGATGGCAGCCCTGTAAAGGGAGGTGTTGTAATGTTTAATGTTTCATTATGTTTTTATATATGTCGGAAGATGCCTAGTGTGCCTGTGGATGAGGTGTAAGTAGTACAATAACAATAATAACAACAGTTGTTGTTGCTGCTAAGGAATGGGACATCCCTATTTTCATCGGAGAAATGTTGGAGGGTGTGTTTTTTCATTCTGAATTCTAAATGGGACCTGCTGAGAAGCTTAAATATAGTCCAAAAATAATGTAGAGTAGGGAGAGGTCACAAAAGTGGCACACCACATTCCACCAGATCACTGGCTTATTTAGGAACAAAGGAAGCTGAGATCAGAGGCAGCATGAAGAGGACCTTCACCCACCTCATCCAGCCTTCTCCCCTCCACTCAGGTCCTTCTGTTATTACAAACACATTTTTCAGGGGTCTGATTTTACACACTGAAGTAGCCCAGGCCTCCCCATGCAACAGTTCAAAACTTCGCTGTGTAAGATTTGGCCTTCTATCTTCCTTTTGGGTAAACAGCGTACAGAATCATTATGCAACGCCTTGTTACTTAGTGATGATGCTTTTCAACTTTCATCACAGCAAAAAACAATGGCTGGCCTGTGGTGAACGACAACAGCCGCGTCCACAGAATAAGCTCCCTCTATTTACTTTATATCTGGTTTTCCCTCTCATGTCAGTGCCAAGAACAAGCGCACACCGCAGATTTTATATCCTACAGTTAAAATTCTAAGAAGTATTACTGGTTGCTTTTCTTGGCAATGCAACAAGACGTACCTCCAGCACGCAGGTAACTGGATATGGCATTAGTCGATGCAATTTGCTGAACACAGGGAATGCTTTACAGTGTTTCTTGGTTCTGCTAATAAATAATGTAGCTTTAGCCTTTTTTAGACTGTGAGTGGGTACACACACACACACACACACACACACACACACACACATGTAGGTGTGTGCATGAACTGCTGGCTTCATATTTTAATGCCATGTTCTGGAAAAAGTCCTTGTGTCAGAGGATTTGGATCCCCCCAAAAGCCAGCATTAATAGCAAAGAAAAATGTGTCAGCAGACAACTAGTTCCTTTTCTTTCTTTCTTTCTGTATTTTTTAAAGGCTCCTCTGTGAAGTGATTTAAGAAGCATGAATGTATTTGAAAAGTAATGACATTTAATAATAATAATAAAGTAACCCTAGGAAACAAAAACAGAAGAGAAGGAAAGCTACAGCAGGCAGCAGCTTTACTTTTGTGGGGATTAGGAATTCAACACTGGGGGAACGTGAACCAGACAGAGAAACGGCAGAGACCTAAATTCCAAGGCGGTTTTTCTACTGGAGGCACCACACAAACCCACGAAAACAGTCTCTGGCCAAAACATGTCACTGGCTGGACAAGAAACCAGAATCAATCAATAAAGCCCGTCAAGCCCACTCTGTACATTACCCAGTTGATTTCTTCATTAGGGCCCCATTGGCAGGATCATAACTGATTGTTAAACCACTCTGGGAATTGCAGCTCTCAGAGGGGAATGCCAATCTTGTAACAACTCTCAGCATCCTTAACAAACTAGAATTCCCAATTTACAACTGCTTGATATGGTTCAGGGGCCCTGACTTGGGCCCCAGGTTATGGGTGCCCAGTGTGGATGTCATGATGTCACGCACCCTGCAGCCTCAGAACCTGACTTTGTGATGCCTCGGACGTGACTTCCAGTGCTCTGCGAAGCACTGGAAGTTGTGTCGGGGGCCCTTGGGCTCCTAGGGCCCCCTAGAGATGGCGCCCTGATATCGCTTTAAATGCACAGTACAGAGGAAGCCTAAGATGCTTTCAATTCCAAATGAAATCACTCAGGGCCAAACTAGGTGACCGTCATTCATGCACGTATGACTGGTTCTTTATCTAGTGGTAGAGGAGCCCCTCCATATTCTGGACTGGAATCAGTGAGGCCAAAGGGTTAAAGCCCTCCTCCCCTACCCACCAGGATCTCAATGTAGATTTGGTGGGGGTGGGGTGGGGTGGAAACCAGGGCCGGCCCAGGACATTTTGCCAATACAGTGGTACCTCGGTTTAAGAACACCCCTGTTTACAAACTCCGCAAAACGATTTACGAACTCCGCAAAACCGGAAGTAGTGTCCTGGTTTGCGAACTTTACCTCAGTCTAAGAACGGAATCCGAACTGTGGAAGGGCACCAGCGGTGGGAGGCCTCATTAGGGAAAGCGGCATTGGGGAATCTGAGCCCATAAAGTCCCAGTGTACATATTACAATTGCTTTATTTTTATTTTTCTGTTTGCAGCTTATTTATCCACAAAGATGCTCCAAGTTTCATCTTGGAAGTGTGGGGGGAAATAGCTCCATCTACTAAAAGACATTATCTGGCTTATTAGTAAATCGTGTGAAACGGCATCCTTTTTAAAAGCTCTACTGCTATAGTTTCATACCTTGGCCTCAGTACATATTGCAAAGTCTTGTATAAACAGATAAAAATGGTGGCAAAAGGCATACACATTCTCCACACTTACTGGTGAAGAGTTGGGTGTGTGGGTGTGGGTGGGTGTCTGTGTGTAATTACAGCTGTCTTGGTGCTTACAGACCCTTTCACAATCACCAGCTGTTTTCTATTTTTAGTTGTGGATAGCTTGCATTTTACAGCTTGTGATGCTTATACAAGATAAAATTAACTTCGCTCCTTTACAAGACTTTCGCAGGTTCGGGGGGAGGGGGGGGTTGTCCTCTTGGAATTAGAAAGGGCCAGTAATAATCCTAAGGCCACCTATTTCAAACCCATGGATTTGGGTTGTGATCCTTTGCAACAGAACTTCCTTCCAGGTGACACTGAGCCTGTGCCAATAGTTGACATCTTCAAACGAAGGTTCAAGATGTCTCTGTCTATGCACTTGACTTGTATTGTTTTATAGATATTTCCTGTTGCTGCTTGCTTTGTTTTTATTATATTCTTGGCTTCTTATTTGTACCATGGGCACACATTCACCCAAAAAGTCTTTCCCTGATAACCACAGTACCTTCTCTTCCAGCTGAATTTAGGCTTGAAAGAAGGCACCCTTGACTCAGAGAGCTCACAGAGTTGCAAAGCTCCATGGTACAGCATCTGTTTGTCCCTGGCATCTCCAGCTAGGGCTGGGAGAAAACCCTCTCTGAAATCATGGTCAGTGTGGACATTACTGAACTAAATGGACCAATGGTATGACTGAGCAGAAGGCAGCTTCCTATGTTCCTATCTACATAACTATCATATTTCCCCCACCTCTCCCTCTTTTTAGCAAGAGAGTGTGGTGTAGTGGTTAGAGTATCGGACTAGGAACTGGGTGGAAAGCAGGATTCTAGTGCCCATCAAGTCATGAGTTTCCCTGGGTGGCCTTGGGCCAGTCACTGTCTCTCAACCTAACCTACCTCACAGGGTTGTTGTGAGGACTGAATGAGGATAGGGAGAAATGTGTATAAGCCATACAGTATTGAGCTCCTTGGAGGGAAGAGGGAGGACATAGATGCAGTAAGTAAGTAAGTAAGTAAGTAAGTAAGTAAGTAAGTAAATAAATAAATAAATGATTTTGGTATCTCTTTTTTCCTACTGAAGATCAGTTTTCCACATTTCTCCAAAAGTTTGTGTGGATAAAACGCCCGCACAAAAATTCATTGGCATTTTTACTGTGCATTTCTCATAATATACACATTGTCACAAGCAATTTTGCGCAATAAAAGTGTTATTTTCAGTGATTCATATTTATCCACACTTGCTCCTAAATATATGCATTTTTGTACATTTGTGGGGGGAGCACTGCAAAAATGAAATAAAATTAGTATTTTGAATGACAGCTGCATCAAAGTTTGCATATTGCTTTGGAGAAGTGTGAATTAGGCCAAATTTATCTCCCACACTTAGTTGCTAGCCTTTTAGCCATTGCTCCCTTGTGCAGTGCTGACTGAGATGCCCCATTCTGATGCTTTCTGGGAAGGATGATTTCTCGAGATGCAGTAAGGTAATTCACATAGCATTTCACTGAATAAGCAACTCCCAAATCCCACCCAAATGAGGTTTACATTTTTGTTTGCAAATTACCCTCCGATTCAATAGATGCTTTCTGTAAATATATTAACTACAAACGCTTTTCACAATGCCTCTGGTGAACCACAGCGCACATGCACAATGCGGAGTGGAGCTCAGATTTGTTCAATTCATGCAGTTTTACGCAAAAACAAACAATCAATCAAACACAAGGGGGGGGGGTGGAATGCCCAAGCTGATTTAGCAAACACTCAAATTATCTAGGCCACCCTGAGATAAGTAGGCTCTTTTGTCAACACATTGGTCACTTCAAGTGAAAAGAAAGCTATTTTGTTTAGGAGAGGTAAGGAGGAGCTGGGTTCTTCAGCCCAAACAGTACAGGGTCATTCAGTTTAAAAGCTGATGAGAAGTCGCCAGGAAAAGGACAATAGCACTTAAAGAATAAGTACCACTTAGGGTTGCCAGACCTCCAGTTCTGACCCAAAGTCTCCAGGTTGACTGGCCCCCTCCAGGTGGCAGGTGGCAGGCTTGAATCTCCAGGTGAGCAAGAGTGCCTTTAATTTGAGAGAGAGAGAGCGCTTGCAAGCTTCAGCCCAGCAGGAGTTGACTGCAAATTATAGCACAGACGCTCTGGGAGATCTGCCCTCCTTTGCCCCTTTCTCCCAATTAACCTCCATCTCCATCAGAAGGGCACCATGTTAGCCATCCTACAGACACCTCTTCCTGTAAAGCTGTATGGCAGGATTAGCTCCATGTTTTAGCAGGCCCTCAGCATAGTGCCCTCTGGTGGGCTCCTCTTACACTCCCTCCCCATTAAGCTCTTGAAATTCACTGGCGGCTACAGTAGCAGTGTCCAAGTGAGAGCAAAAGCCTGCTGGATCACGCCCAAGGCCCATCTAGTCCGGCACCCTGTTCTCAAAGTGACTAACCAGATGCCTGTGAGAAACATGCAAGCAGAATCTGAGCACAACAACACTCTCCCTGCAATTCCTAGCAACCGGTATTCAGACACACATTGCTTCCAAGAATGGAAAGAGATCAAAGCAAACATTAGAAACTCAGATATATAAGATAGGTGCAAAATGGTTCCTTAAACCAGGGTACAGTCATCAAAACGGAATGCCTACTTGCCATTTTGGGGCCAGGCAGATAGAAAATTGTATTTTTCAATACAACTTTTGCGTTCCTGAAATTTATTCTGATGGTGAAGATAAAATACAGTAGATAGAATTCTACAGGATGTGTTGCTAGTGTGGGAAAGCAGTCAAGATCCAAGATCACCAGGCATGCACCTCCAGATGGTGGAGACCTCAGGTCCGGCCATTTTTACTTGGTCGCAAATGCCCGATACGCAGGTGCAAAATGCGTCTGGCACGCTGATCATAGCATTTTTCATGCAGCCCCTGGAGTCTGCAATTTAGGGATAGGAAATTGCTGGTGGGAAGGGATACTTAACCCTTTACATGCTGGTCATTGCTCCTCTTTCTCATAATCAACCCCCGAGGGGGACAGATTGGGGGAAAGGAGCTCCCGAGCGCAGGGTGGGGGGAGTGCCAAAAATTCAGAGAGGAAAAACTGTGGTCAAGGAAAAAGCTAAGCATCTCCTTCCCAATTGCTCCTTTCCCACTCCCAACTGCAGCCTCCAAAGATTGCTTTCATTTAAACATACACAAAAACATTGCAGCAACTTATAGTACAGAATATGTAAACATCTAGATCGGCTCTGGGAACCAGCAGAAACCAGAGGGCTCTTTGATAATTCCTCACTTTTTAGTGGTAGCTCTCTCCCCTCTACTTCTGGGTTAGTGGCATATTGCAAAACCAACCCTTTGAGTTCTCTTGATGGGGTCGTCTCAACAAGCCTTTAATAGAAGCAGTCGTGAATGAGCTGCCCAGCTCCTCGCCCTGTATCCTTACACAGCCAGATCTCTCATCCTGCCATGTTTAGGGATATTATGATAATCACTGAAACTAAAAATGGCTTTATTTGCTCAGACTTAAAATATAAATTCTACTACTGCTCCCAGAAAACCGCCTTAGACTTATATAAAGAGCCTCTCAAAGCAGCCAGTAATTAATCTGTGATTTATCCTTAACATCGTCGAACGATCAAAGGCGGATACATATTTTGAAATGAGCAGGGGACCATAGAATGCTCGAGACCCAGCTAATATAGGGAATTATCAAAAGACCTCCCAAATGAATTGAGTTAATTCAAGCCTCCTTGTTCACAATTAGGCCATTATCTTAAAATCTGCAGTTCAGTTCCTCACCATCACATCTGCGCTCAAAAACAGACCCTCACGGGTGTTGGAGAATGGGGGGGGGGGGAGGGTTTGAAGATTTCTAAATCCTTAAAACTTCCACATCTCCTGCTTTTTCTCTCTCTAAAAATGAACAAATGTGTTTAAAGAGATACTTCTTTTAATGTGAGATTGATGCTGTCTAACCAAATTCTTGATGTTGTTTCCATTGTACAGCAAGGTATGCTTTGAGGAAAGGGGGGGGGGCGTGGGGAACCAGCTTGTGTTGTGATAACAAAGACACAGAAAAATAGCTCCGTCTCCGCTTTCAAAGGGACAAGCTGTTTTAATTTCCTCTGAAGAAGCTCATTACAACATGATGGGCAAAATGTCAGCAATAATTAAACGTAGAAGGGGGGGGGGGAAGCTATTTGGAATCAATGGCCTGTTTGTGAGGACATCCCTCCAAAAAAAATCTCTATCACCTGACAGGAATATTATAATTTTTTTAGGACAATAAAGCCTCTAAGTCTAAGACAAGTAATGTGCCACAAACATTTTCTCCCACCCCATTTGCCAAAAGAAACTTGAAAGGAACTTAATGTTGGAGCAGATGGAGGTGCAAAACATCATTCACTCTCATGCTCACGCACAAATCAAGCTGTTTTGTGTGACAACAGAAGGAGCAAAGCTGTCTTGTGAAGCTCAAGAGTCAGTGGCCTTCCTTTGGTTTTATAGGGGTGGGGGTCACGCCTCCCGCCAGTCCTCAGGTCACGACTCTAAACATCAGTCCATCAAGATAAGAAGGTTGCGACAGATGATATTAATTACCTGCCCTTTCAAGCCATCCCTGTCTCACATGTGGTTAACTCTTCATCATGTTCATCTCCAGGACAATAAAAAAGTAGGGGTGGGGGGTGGGGAGCTTCCACTGGGTTGCTTTGGCACAAGGAGTCAAGACCCTCACAGTCACAAAAACCTTCCCTTTCGCAGGCATAAACTGTGGTACAGGGTGAGTTTTTCTGGGGGTAGAATAACTACGTGTTGGGGACAACCTCGTGGTTCTTTGGAAGCCTAGTGTGGTATCCTGTTTTCCATGGTAGCCAACCAAATGCCTCTAGGAAGGAAGTTCATTAACTGGGCATGAAGGCAATATTACTCCTCAGCAACACTGGAACTGAAAGGACGATGCTTGCAATAAACTACCTGAACCAGTGGGGTGTGGCAGACAGAAAGCTAATCTGTTCTCCCCCTCACTTCTCTTTTAGCAACTACAGTGGTACCTCGGGTTACATACGCTTCAGGTTACATACGCTTAAGGTCAGACTCCGCTAACCCAGAAATATTACCTTGGGTTAAGAACTTTGCTTCAGGATGAGAACAGAAATCGTGCAGCGGCAGCAGGAGGCCCCATTAGCTAAAGTGGTGCTTCAGGTTAAGAACTGTTTCAGGTTAAAAACAGACCTCCAGAACGAATCAAGTTCTTAACCCGAGGTACCACTGTACTTGTTAGGCTTCCTCTTAGGCTTTACTTCCTTCCTGCTTCTTCTCCAAGTTCAGTGAACATCAGTATGAGCAAGCATGTGTGTGTGTATTGACTCTATTTTGGCCACATGTAAAACCTATACTTGGCAAGGTCCGTATAGTTAAAGCTATGGTTTTCCCAGCAGTGATGTATGGAAGTGAGAGCTGGACCATAAAGAAGGCTGATCGCTGAAGAATTGATGCTTTTGAATTATGGTGCTGGAGGAGACTCGTGAGAGTCCCATGGACTGCAAGAAGATCAAACCTATCCATTCTTAAGGAAATCAGCCCTGAGTGCTCACTGGAAGGACAGATCCTGAAGCTGGGGCTCCAATACTTTGGCTACCTCATGAGAAGAGAAGACTCCCTGGAAAAGATCCTGATGTTGGGAAAGATGGAGGGCACAAGGAGAAGGGGACGACAGAGGATGAGATGGTTGGACAGTGTTCTTGAAGCTACCAGCATGAGTTTGACCAAACTGTGGGAGGCAGTGGAAGACAGGAGTGCCTGGCGTGCTCTGGTCCATGGGGTCACAAAGAGTAGGAGACGACTAAACAACAACAAAAACCTATACTTAAGGTTATCTTTGTTTGGCACGAGTAATAAAAGTTTTCTTTATCCCTTCAACCGGCAGTCTTACCAGTCAATTTTATTTCTTCACACCATTGCAATATATTTACCAAACTTCCAACAAGCATCTGGTACTGAGTGACATACGGCCTCTTAAGCCTAGTGGTTCATTTAGCCATTGTGGCTAATAGCCTCTGACAGACCTATCCTCTCTATGAGTCCTCCTTTAAAGTCATCTAAATTAGTGGCCATCCTTCCACCATGCCTCTGACTTCACAGCAGACTTCTAACTCCAGTGAGGATTTTAAGGCCAGCCACATCCACACCAGACATTCAAAGCACTATTATACCACTTTAAACAGTCATGGCTTCCCCCAAATAATTATGGGTGCTGTAGTTTGTTGAAGGTGCTGCCTGCTGAGTTGTTTGGAGATGCCCCCCCATTCCCCTCACAGTTTTTGTAGACTGCTTTGCGTTTTTTCTTTCTGTTTTACAATCAAGCAGTGGATGGATTTTATGAAATGAATAAAATAAGCAGATAAAATAAAACAAGTGCTATGATATTTAAGGGTGGTTTATAAATTAATTGGTATTCACAGGGAACTCTGGGAACTGTGACAACTTTCTTGTTTCATTTGTTCCAGATGAAAAGAATGACCTCATGGACCCCTCCCTGGGCTTAGATGTGGGTATGGACATCCAATGTGCTGGCACTGATGCGGGGCTGATGTTGACATGTTGATTTCAAACATCTAGTCAGATATTCGGCTACAGGCCTCTTCTCTGGCTAGAATACCATGACAAACGCCTGAGTAAAGAGATCAGGCCAGGAACATGCATGTTTCTCTACCCTTCCCTCTCCAAAGATTGTGGCAGAGGAATTCAATTTATGCCAGGTCCCGGTTTCCTAAAAGAATAAAGAGTCACAAAAAGTTAAGCCAAATGGATTAACATTTAAAGGAATGTGTTTCTCTCCGGGACATTGGCTCCCACAATCTGGTCTCCTTGTGTTTATAGCGACAGGTGCAGGTTAGCTCTTTATCTACAGCAAATCAACCAGGGGAAGAAACTACCGCCATCTATAGTACATCTTTTAAAGGCTAGATAGCAAATGTCAGAACTATTTGATCTGGTTTTAGAAACCAACTTTCAAGATTTTGCAAGATTTCACGTGCATGTATATATCTACACACACTTTGAAAAGATTTTAAAGACAGATTTCTTTTTTAAAGAACAAACTTTTATGTGCGTATAAAATGGGAAAGCATGCTCAAAGTCTTGGGCAAAGAGAAAGCAGAGGAGAGAGCTATCTGCAGTGCACCATAAATCTATCCAATTGTGTGCCAGCAGCTGGATCTTTTTATGTGTGACATATGCTCTTGATGCTTAAGATCAACAGATATAGCTAGATTTATTGAACAACACAAGCATTAATTGTGTCTGGTCCAAAGTCCAGAAATACTTGATAACATACAAAACTCTTGAAACGAAGACCTATATGCTTGGAGTATCATACTGACAGATACCAGGGTATGGGCAGGATTGGCCAAATTAGGATCAAAAGGGTTGCGTTCTTAGAATCGGGACTGAGTCAGAAGCCTTGGCAAGATATAGGGCCAGGGCACTGTTTCAGAAGGGGAATAGTCTCCATACCCAGTCAAGTCAAGTCAAGTACTTTATTACGGTCATAGACCAGCATAAGCAAAACATCTTAATAAATAGCATAACAGTATAAATCTAAGCTAATAATTATTAAATCAATAGGAGCAAGAACCAAACATAGATTTAAACATATACATAGAATACTTAATTAAGCATAGACAATGGGTGAGTAAAAGTTTATAAGAAAAATTAAAAGATCAGTTAAAAGATGGGCCTTCAGTTTAGGACTGAATTGTAGCATAGGCCATTCGTCGTCGAATATCTATCATGGCAGCACAAAATCTGGTGACTGAATATGTGACTTCTGGGCTCTCATCCTGTAGTAATAGGGAGATGTATGTTCTTCCGAACGCCCAGGAAACTTATATAAAATGGGCTGGATAAGCCTAGTTCAGATGTCTACTGGCAATGAAGATGGGCATGCTCCGTTGTTTCCTGCTGCCCAGAGCCACACAGGCATTTCCTCTCCTCGTAAGGTATCTTCCTATAACGGCCTTTCTGCATTGCTGAAGGGAGGGCCTGACAACGGGCCAAAGTGAAAGCCCTTCATTATTTTGGTATTTCGAGATTAGCTATGTATGGCATTTGGGAAGTCAAATATCTTATAGTTTCGCTAATTAAAAATTTGGTGGACCTGGCTAGGTCTACCTGTCGTTCTATATCTACCACACGCTGTTAAATATTGTTTTTTGCTTGTTCGTGCCCCATGTTGAGTTGGATTTGTGGATTGAATCCTAAAGTTGCTATTATATTTTCCACTGCTTGTTTCCATGTGGACTGAAATTTGTCTATAATAGTCAGGGAAGCAAGGTCGCTCGGAAGGAAGGCTAGTCTCAGCCAGTAATTAAGAGTGGCAAGCCACACTCTTGCCTCAATTCTTATTAATCCAGTTTCGAGGAATATGGTTGCGTTTGTCTCCATACCCATTTTCTGAGTTTCAGAAATTGTATGTTTATTTCTCAGGGACACACACACAGTCTGGCCAGATCTCTCTCTCTCTCTCTCTCTCTCTTTCTCTCTCTCTCTCTCACACATATATATGCGCACTGAATGACTATTATCCTCTTATAGACATTCAACAGGGTACCATAAGCATGGCACTGCAGTAGAAGGCTCTACCACCAAACTACAGTGGTACCCCGCAAGACGAATGCCTCGCAAGACGGAAAACCCGCTAGACGAAAGGGTTTTCCGTTTTGGAGGTGCTTCGCAAAACGAATTTGCTATGGGCTTGCTTCGCAAGACGAAAATGTCTTGCGATTCCTGGGTTTTTTTTTTCCCTCCCCCCCTTTTCCCCAAGCCCCTAAGCCGCTTAACAGCTGATCGCTAAGCCGCTTATCAGCTGATCTAAGCCGCTAATAGCCTTTTAGCAGCTAATCCGCTAATCCCTTAAGCCTTTAATAGCCGCTAATAGCCGCTAAACCGCTAATAGCGCTAATAGTGCTAATCCGCTAATGGGCTTGCTTCGCAAGACGAAAAAAACCGCAAGACGAAGAGACTTGCGGAACAGATTCTTGTCGTCTTGCGAGGCACCACTGTATACAGGTTTGGTTCCCAATCATATGAAGAAGGCCCTCCAGCTATAAGGGCAAGGACTCTCTACAAATGTTTTAAGGAATGTGCATAGATAGGAGACAAAGTCTGCTGCCACGATGCCACCCATAGAGGATCAGGATATCAGTGACTACTAGCCAAGATGACTACACCCTTGTGCAAATTAACTGAAACAAACAATGTAGTTTATTGTACAAAACTCACATATACATGTACAAAACTCACATATATATACATTAGTAACGTATATGACCTCCGCTATTTTTAAGCAGCATTTGAACACGGTTTGGCATGGAGTCTAGTAGTTTTGAACAGTCACTGTTGATTTTTGGATCCCTGTACCACACTTGAATCAGCGCCTGAATGAGCTTCTCCATAGCCGTACAGTCTACAGCACAGAGGTGAGTATTGAATATAGCCCACAAATTCTCAATGGGATTTACGTCCGGGGAATTCCCTGGCCAATCAAGTACCTGTATTTGCTGCTCTGTCATGAATTTCTTCACCACTTTCAATGCGTGACAGGGGGCTAGGTCCTGCTGCAATATCCCAGTACCATCAGAATACCTCTTTTCCAACTCTGGAATAACTCTCTTTCGTAGAACCTCAATATATTGTGGTGAGCGCATCATTCTTTCTATTGGCTGCAGGCTTCCGACACCATAATGATCAACTGACTTTTCGTGTTTGTTTTGAGTACAGGATTACGAGTAAGATAGAAAACATGCTTTGTTTCAATTAATTTGTGCAAAGGTGTATGTCCTCCACTGTCAGAGGAGACAATACTGCGCTAGGTGGGCCAATGGTCTGAATTTGTATAATGCAACTTCCTATGTTCTTATGATTAGTCAGTCCTTTGGCATGATCCAGCAGCGTTCTTATGATCTTATAACTCTAGTGATGTTATCCGAAGCTGCTCATCTGAAGAAAGTATCAGGAGAGAGATAGAGAGATGTAGCCTGTAGTCACTCATATGCAATAAGGCTCCATCCCTTTGCCCTGCATGCTTTGTAACTAACAAGCTTTGCTAAGAAGGACAGTGTGGTTTCCTTTCAAGCTTTCAGGTTTACTGCTGGTGATGCCCATTGGCGATGGAGCATTGTAAAATCCTTGCTTGCAGCAAACTTTCAACACTGGCTTTCATCCATGAGACAGATAAACAGTTCCAAATGCTGAGGGTAGTTTCAGTAGGATTGCACCAATAACAGGAAGGAGACTGGCAAAGATTTTTGAGATCTATGGACATATGGTACACATAATCACTTGCTGAAATTGGTGCACATATTCATTTCTTCTGCCTTGCTTAGTACATGTCAGCAAACGGGTTTCCAAGTGTCCTGGCCTTCACTGCCAGAAGAGGAACTCCAGCTCCCAGCTCGGCTTCTGCCAAAGACTTTAATGCTTAAATAAGAGTGGTACATAGGCAAGGCACAGTTACAAGGTACAGCAGGTGTGCAAGAGGATGAAATACATAGCTAGGTGCAAGCTAAGGCGCTAGTCCAACAAGCAACATGTCGCCTGCACCTTGCTTCAAAGGACAGGACAGGCACAACACTTAGCATAGCAAATGGCTGTAGTCATGAGACTGGGCAATCCTCAGGGTGGGTTGAGCTTGCAAGGTGGGTTTGTGCTGGTGTTTCTGAGTCCTAGGAGATGGAGGCAGGATCAACACTGGTTGCTGAGAAGCAGGTGGAAGAATCTGACCCTGAATCTGAACATATGGGTCACATAAGTTCCACAAAACATCAAATGTACTTTTCAATGTGACTCCCCTTAAACATCTATGTAGTAGGATAAAAATGTGCATATAAATGCATTTATTGGTGAAAATAACATACAGAAATGCATTACATTAGGGAAAATTGCTTTGCAAAAATTGCTGAGCAAAACTGCAATAAAAATGTGTGTAGTAGAAGAAATTCACACAAAAATGCTTATTGTCAGGGGTTCAGGAGCAGAGTCACAGGAGAGGGAGGAAACGGAGAGCGAGGGGGAAGAGTCCGAAGGAAATGTCAGCTACGACAGTAGTCCGAGGTCTCTGAGTCTCTCCAGTGACTCGGAGGATTCACAGAAAGGGGCCCCCATAGTCAGGGCAAGGGGAGTGCCCAGGGGGACACCTCGGGAAGAAGGGGCCAGAGGGGACTCAGAGAGTAGCAGCTGGAAATCCGGACCAGCGTCCCCCCAAGAGGGCAGTAGGGGGGAGGAGTCCAAGGCATCGGGATCAGGGAGCGCGCAGGCAGAGGGAGAACGTGAGGCAGGAGTGGCCACACCCTCGTCAGGGAGCGAGGAAACGGTCATCAGGAAAGTTAAACGCGCGCGCGCGCCAAGTTCAAATGTACAGGAGGGCGGCAAGGTGGGCAGCCCGGGTAGGGAGCCAGGTCCTAAAGCCCGCCGAAGAGAGGGGGAGGAGTCAGAGGGGTCAACGTCTGCGTCAGAAGAGTCCAGGAGGGAAGAGACCCCGGGGGGTAGTAAGACCCAGAGGAAGAGAGAGAGAAGGAAGAGGTGGAGTAAGATTAGAGTCTTAAACTGGTGCACAGGGGGCGGAGACTCAGACAGAGCTTCGCCGGTCTAAAGTCCAGACGTAGAGCTGGGACGCTGAGACTTGGAAATGGAGACTATTCTTCAATAAAGACTTTGATACTGTACTACCGGCTAGCGTGGGTCCTTGGTGAGCTGGGACCCGGAGCCAGCTCTGACAGTAAGCTCTGTCTCACTTTTAAAATTTTGGCACCAAGAACCTCGCCACGTGAGTCGACGCAGCGAGGGCAGAGGAGGGGTGCTTCCAGAGCTCACAAAACTCAGGCAAGATGACGACGGAAGAGCAGATATCAGCCCTGCAAGCAGCTGTGACACAACTCAGCACGGAGGTAATTGCATCCAGAAAAAGAGAGGAGGAAATGAGTAACACCTGCCGGGATCTCCAAGTAAGGTTGGACGTGCTTTCTAAACAGGGGCCACCTGGAGCCAAAGCAGAAGGCATTGGCTTGGGAAAGAGGGGAGGCAGCCTTGTATCTCATTTTGACGGGAGTTTGCAGCAGTACCCCAACTTCAGAGCAGACCTGTTGTTTGCGCTGGATCTGCTTGACAAAGACTTTAGAGATGAAAGAGAGAAAGTGGGGTTTATCCTATCCCATTTGCATGGGGAAGCCAAAACGTGGCTGAGAAATTTATGGAGGGATAATGATCCGGCGCTCCAAGATGCGAAGGCTTTCATTAAAGCAATGGATTCGTGTTTTTTATCAAAGATAGACATCGATATTGCCAGGAGGGACATACATGGACTTAAACAGGGCAAGGCCATACACGCTTTTTCGGACTGGTCCATGCCCTGGGATGGGACAAAGCTTCTGCCCCAGTGAGAGACCTCTTTTGGGAGGGCTTGAATACAGAGGTAAAAGCGGAGATTGGAAGGGGGGAGAGGCCAAGGAGCACCCAGGAAGTAGTCCAGAGGGCTCTGGAGATCGGGGTGCATCTGGAGGAACGTCCTTGCAACAGAGAAGACGGACGTTGGGGAAGGGCACCAACCAGAGCACCTCCCTTCTATCCCAAAGAAGCAGCGCGTGCGCAATCCACACCCTCGCAGGGAGGGGGAGAGGAACCGATGGAGATCGGAGGTGCCAGGGCTCAGTCAGCTACCAGAGCCCTAACGCCGGGAGCAGTCAAAACGAAGCCTCCTAGAGGGAACAGGAAGTGCTACATCTGCGACAGTGCTCACCACATGGCGAAAGAGTGTCCCCAGAGGCTCCACAAGCACACTGCAGCCTCGGCAACAGTCAAAGAAGCAACTCAACTGAGACCACAGCAACAGTTAAACGACAGAGTCTGGCTGGAGGAAGAGGCACTGGGGTCCAGTCAGACAAGTCAATGAAGCAATCCCCAGCACTTTTGCTCCCCACAGGCCCTATGACTGCCAGATTGACCTCCTGCCAGGGGCGACGCTGCCAGCCGGGAAACTGTATTCCATGTCTGAAGACGAGCTGCAGGAGCTCAAGGAGTTCATAGACCTCAACTTAAAGCGCGGTTTCATCCGGGAGTCGAAAGCAGCGGGGGGCAGCCCTGTATTCTTTGTGAAGAAAAAGGACACGCCCCAAAAGAGGCTTGTAGTGGATTTCAGGCTCTTAAATTCAAAGACCAAGCCCACAGCCTTTCCAATGCCCAAAATAGATGACCTGCTTGCAACGGTGAGGAAAGGACGCGTTTTTACAAAGTTGGATCTGCGAGGGGCGTACAACCTGATTCGCATACGGGAGGGGGACGAGTGGAAGACTGCCATGTTCACGCCCCTGGGCACATATGAATACAGAGTTATGCCCTTCGGTTTACAAAATGGCGCCCACTGTTTTCAAGCCTTCATGCATCACGTCCTGGCGGGTCTCCTCTACAAGAACTGCGTCTGCTTCTTGGACGACATCCTGATATTCTCAGAATCTGAGGAGACCCACGAGGGGGACGTCAAGGAGGTTCTGCAGCGACTGCAGGAGCATCGGCTATACGCCAAGCTGGAGAAGTGCCAGTTCGACAGGAAGGAGGTGGATTTCCTGGGCTACAAGCTGTCGGACAAGGGGCTCGCCATGGACAGCGCCAAGGTTCGCGCAGTGTTGGACTGGAAGAGCCCGCGCAATCGGAAGGAGGTCCAACGGTTTGTGGGGTTTGCCAACTTTTACCGCAAGTTCATCAAGGGGTTCGCAATGCACACAGCGGCCATTACCGACACGCTCAGCTCCAAGAAGAAGAAGTTCATCTGGACAGAGCAAGCGGAGCAGCCCTTCCAGAACCTTAAGCGTCTCTTCTCGTCCGAAGGGCAGCTATTGCATGTGAATCCCAGCAAACCGCTGAGAGTTGAGACGGACGCCTCAGACAGAGCCGTGGGCGCCGTACTGTTGCAGGAGGACCCACATGGGGACTGGAGACCGTGTGCCTTCTACTCTAGGAAGCTCAGCAAGTCAGAGCAGAACTACACCATCTGGGACAGGGAGTTGCTGGCCATTCATGCAGCATTCAAGGCGTGGCGGCACTTCCTCATTGGGGCCAAGCACACAGTGCAGGTTCGCACGGATCATAAGAACCTGGAGTACTGGCGCACGGCAAGGTTCCTGAACCAGCGGCACATCAGATGGGCAGAGTTCTTTGCAGATTTCGACTTCAGGATAGAATACATCCCGGGCGACAACAACATAATGGCAGATGCACTGTCCAGAAAGCCGCAATACCTCGAAGAAGCGGCACCAGCAGCAGCCAAGCACATTTTCACCCCGAAAGCGTGGGCGTGCGCTTCCGCAACCGTGGACCTGGAGGCGGTCCGTCGAGCACTGCAGGAGGACTCCTTCGCACTGGCCAAGATGGAGGAGGTGCGCAAGGGCACGGCGAAAGGCGACGAGTTCCAAATACGGGACGGATTGCTCATCCGCAGAGGAGCACTCTATGTACCGGGAGACGACCTCCGTGCGAAAGTACTGCAGCAGTTGCACGACGCGCCCACCGCCGGGCACTTCGGCAAGGAGAAGACGGCAGAACTCGTTGCCAGAGATTTCTGGTGGCCCAAGATGAGGGGGGAAGTCGCGGAGTACGTCTCGAGGTGCGACACCTGCCAAAGGGCCAAGTCAGTGCACAAACCTCCGGCAGGACTGCTCGAACCGCTTCCGACCCCAAGCGAACCGTGGGAGAGGGTGGCCCTGGACTTTGTCACGGATTTACCCAGCTCAAGGGGTAAAACGGCAGTGCTAGTGGTGGTGGACATGTTCACCAAAATGGCCCACTTCATTCCGTGCGCGAAGGTGGCCACGGCAGAACAGACCGCCAAACTGTTCATAGACCACGTCTTCAGGGTGCACGGACTGCCACGGTCTATCTTGTCCGACAGGGGGCGCCAGTTCATTTCGAGCTTCTGGCAGAAGCTGATGGGTTTCCTGAACGTCAAGATCAACCTAGCGTCGGCGAGACACCCGCAGACCAACGGACAAGCGGAGCGCGTCAACGCCATCATGCAGCAGTACCTGAGATGCTATGCAAATCAACAGCCGACGACATGGGTGGACTACCTGCCGCTCGCTGAGTTCGCTTACAACAACACGAAGCACGTGTCCACAGGGGTGACGCCGTTCTTCGCCAACAACGGGAGGCATCCCAGAACCTTCCCAGGATTAGAGAGACTGGGGGAGGGGGAACCACAGGCAGCGGAAGTCTTGGCGGCAGAATTGCAGGAAGTTCACGAACAGCTTAGGAGGCAGTTAGAGCTTGCAAAGCACGCATACAAACTGCAGGCTGACAAGCACAGAAGGGTTGGGGAAGACATACAGGTGGGAGACTGGGTGTGGTTAGCGGCCCACGCAGTGCCGACCAGATCCTTAGCTAAGAAGAAACTCGGACATAAGCAGCTAGGACCTTACCTAGTTGAGGCACAGATCAATCCGGTGGCCTTCCGGTTGACACTTCCGGAGGGATCCAGAATGCACCCAGTATTCCATAGGTCGGTGATCACGCCCTACAAAGCACCTCACCGATTTCAGGCGCAGGGCACGGCACCAGACCCGTATAGAGAGACCCCCCCAAGGAGGGAGCCGCCAAGAAGGGAACCCATCAACCAGGTCACAGAGATTTTAGACTCGAGATGGGGGGAAGAGGGAGTAGAATATTTTCTCGCAAGGGAAGGTACCCCGGCCAGCGCCAACAGTTGGGTGCCGGACTATGCCCTGGACGAACCTCTCCTCAAAGAGGAGTTTCATGCCTTGTTCCCACACAGGCCCATGCCAGCCGAGTATTTCGACGACTGGCTTTTCACACCCACGCTTTCTACCAGCACGTTCCAGGGATTCACCTCGGACGAGGAACCAGCAATAGAAACACGTTCACCGGAGGGCTCGCCCTCGGGGTTTGCCTCAGACCGCTCGTTTTGGTGGGACAATCGAGGAGAGGAGAGGTGGCTGAGGGGCCCTTGGCAGGCAACGGACCCGGAGGGGAACGAGGGTGTGATGGACACGGACGTGATGGGGGAGGACGTTGGGTTCGAGCATGGCGGCACGGAGATGGAAGCAGAGGAGAACGAGGTCGGCGAAGACACGGAGGACGAGCCGGATTTATCTAACTGGATGCACGCCACGGGGGACGAACTGTATCCACCATTCACCCCCACAACGACGGCGCACCCAGCACCCCCGCCGGAGGAAGGGGAGGGGGGAAGGGGGGGCTTCGAGGGGGGATGGATGTCAGGGGTTCAGGAGCAGAGTCACAGGAGAGGGAGGAAACGGAGAGCGAGGGGGAAGAGTCCGAAGGAAATGTCAGCTACGACAGTAGTCCGAGGTCTCTGAGTCTCTCCAGTGACTCGGAGGATTCACAGAAAGGGGCCCCCATAGTCAGGGCAAGGGGAGTGCCCAGGGGGACACCTCGGGAAGAAGGGGCCAGAGGGGACTCAGAGAGTAGCAGCTGGAAATCCAGACCAGCGTCCCCCCCAGAGGGCAGTAGGGGGGAGGAGTCCAAGGCATCGGGATCAGGGAGCGCGCAGGCAGAGGGAGAACGTGAGGCAGGAGTGGCCACACCCTCGTCAGGGAGCGAGGAAACGGTCATCAGGAAAGTTAAACGCGCGCGCGCGCCAAGTTCAAATGTACAGGAGGGCGGCAAGGTGGGCAGCCCGGGTAGGGAGCCAGGTCCTAAAGCCCGCCGAAGAGAGGGGGAGGAGTCAGAGGGGTCAACGTCTGCGTCAGAAGAGTCCAGGAGGGAAGAGACCCCGGGGGGTAGTAAGACCCAGAGGAAGAGAGAGAGAAGGAAGAGGTGGAGTAAGATTAGAGTCTTAAACTGGTGCACAGGGGGCGGAGACTCAGACAGAGCTTCGCCGGTCTAAAGTCCAGACGTAGAGCTGGGACGCTGAGACTTGGAAATGGAGACTATTCTTCAATAAAGACTTTGATACTGTACTACCGGCTAGCGTGGGTCCTTGGTGAGCTGGGACCCGGAGCCAGCTCTGACACTTATGAATCCTAAAAATAAATAAATCTCAAGCTGATGTGGAAACATACAAAACTGAACTTAGGACTGAAAAAATGAGAACCCAAAATTGACATATTCATCCAAACCTAATGGCAACTGGATTGGTTCACCTTTCAGTGTGAACTGAATCAATTCTCCCCCCCTGTCCCTAGCCCTGTTAAGTACAGTGGACGCTCGGGATGCGAATATCATCCATGCGGGATGCACGTTTGCAACCCACGTCTGCGCGCACACGGGTTGCGATTTGGCGCTTCTGCGCATGCGTGACCACTGAAACCTGGAAGTAATCCGTTCCAGTACTTCTGGGTTTCGGCGGTCCGTAACCCACAAAAACACAACCTGAAGCGGCTCTAACCCGAGGTATGACTGTACTGGCCAGTTCTTGAAGCAAAACACCTTGTGTATGATTTTTTTTGGTGGTGTCAAAGTAGCAGAAATGACTGCTCTGACCTCCAGCTTAACGTGGGGGATGAGGAGAAGCAGTTTATGTTGGCATCATCCGATTAAATTCTGTACTGCTCAGCATTTTCCCGCTTGCAGAGATGCATTTTCAAAGCGGCGAGTAAGAGATACAAGTATAAATCCTATTATTTGCTATCAGGCGTGCTCAGCATCACCCCCACTGCACACGTCTTTGGAAACACAGGCCGTAATCTCAACTTGCCTACGCGCCCACTTGTAGGAGCAGACACGTCTGCCAAAAACATTAGAGGTCTGTGTTTCAGTTTCCCTGCCACCACTTTCTCCTCCTCTCTTCCCTGGCAGGATTATGTTTGGGTCTGCTGGGTAGTTCTGCTTGTCAAGAGACAAGCTACTCCTACATATCCCGGTCTGATTTCTAAAGCGAATGTGTGTCTCTGTGCAAGGATAACGGCCAGGACGTCTGGAAAATCGTTTAAGGGAACTTCTTTAATAGCTGCAGTTCTTTCTCGCTGCTCTCAAAATGGTCACCTCCCCAAGGACAGTGGCAGGAACAACCAATGCAGCAGCCAGATTACTGGATTGTGTTCCATTTAGAACTTGTATCACCCTTGTTTTAAAAGCAGCTGGGTTAGTTGCTAGTCATCCCCCCTCCCCTCAGTCCCAACTCAAGGTGATCACATCAGCATTTAAGATTTGGGACCCAATTATCTGAAACAGTGCCTCCTTCCCTACAAATCATTTCAGGTGTTAAGACCACCAGAGAGTCCTTTCTTGGTAGCTTCACTGGCCTCAGAAGTTTGAGGAGTGGCCATGCTGGAGAGCACTTTCTTTGTGGCAAACCCTAAGTGGTGGTTTTCCCTCCCCACACAAAGGTGCCCGTGAAACCTTTATTATGAAGTATCCGTTGCATGCTGAAGACGCACCTCTTTACCCTGCCCTTTTACTCTCTCCCGCTCTCTCTACATTAGAGCTCGCTCCCCCCCCAATTTCTTTTGAAATTATTTTATTGTGTTTTCAATAAGTAAACACATTAGCCAAGGAAGTTATCTCTTCAATAGCGTATGTCGAAACAATTGCATTACACTTCCCTCACTCAGCAAACAAACATCATAGGCAGAACCACCGTGACAAATAAATTAATTCAAGCAAAACTAAATCCTCCCCCCTCAACCAAATGACTCTTTGGTTCCAAGTGTCGTTAAGAATGAGAATGTCCCATTACGCCTCAGCAGGTAACTGTAGCAAAGCAAGAGCAGCTTAAATGCAAAACATAATACATACGAAAATATATTAAGTCTGTCAAAAGAGTTGTTTACTTTAAAACGTCCAAGGCCTCATATAATGTGGAGATAGGTCATTAGTTTTATCATTAACAAAGGAGATAAAATCATCCCACTCTACTACAAAGTAATCATTCTTTGCTTGCTCCCTAATTACTTTCAATTTATATTTAAGTTTTTTCCACTCAAGGTACCCTCCAAACTCTCTCATAGCTGTAGCCGAATGCTGCGCCCTTTAAATCTTTACAGGATCTCATAATAGTTAAATGAACAGCTGTAAGCAGCTCACCCCATTCCTTTGATTGCATTTGTTTAAAAATGATTTGAATATTGCGCTTTTAATATATCCATAACCCACCCTTGGATCTTGTGGGTCCCAGAACAAAAGCAACAACAGAGTAAAAGGAATCAAAAGAAGAGTAAACAAAAAGGTTATAAAAAGGAAACAGGCAATCCTACAAAAAGCAGCACGTGATTATAGTCTGCAGAATTAATAACATGGTAAAGCTTCCTGCTTCCTGTGCATGTTTTGGTTCAGTATGAGAGAGGAAGGGTTGTAGCTCATCGGTAGAGCATCTGCTTTGTGTGCCAAAAGTCCCAGGTTCAATTTCTCGATGTCTTCAGGTAGGGGTTGGAGAGACCCCAGCCACATTCACACCATCTATTTAAAGCGCTATGCTACCACTTTGAACATTGGGACGCAGGTGGTGCTGTGGGTTAAACCACAGAGCCTAGGACTTGCCGATCAGAAAGTCAGCGGTTCGAATCCCCATGATTGGGTGAGCTCCCGTTGCTCGGTCCCTGCTCCTGCCAACCTAGCAGTTCGAAAGCATGTCAAAGTGCAAGTAAATAAATAGGTACCGCTCTGGTGGGAAGGTAAACAGCGTTTCCGTGTACTGCTCTGGTTCGCCAGAAGTGGCTTAGTCATGCTGGCCACATGACCCGGAAGCTGTATGCCAGCTCCCTCAGCCAGTAAAGCAAGATGAGCGCTGCAACCCCAGAGTCGGTCACGACTGGACCTAATAGTTAGGGGTCCCTTTACCTTTACCACTTTGAACAGTTGTGGCATCCTCTAAAGAATTCTGGGAGCTGTAGTTTTTTAAGGGTTCTGAGGGTTGCTCAGAGACACCTAGCAACTCTCAGTACCCTCAATGAATGGCATCTCCCAGAATTCTTTGGGGGAAGCCATGACGGTTCAAAGTAGTATCATAGTACTTTAAATTGATGGTGTGAATGTGGCCTAAGTTGCGTAAGTTGGTTTGGTAATTGCAAAGAGCAACAAAACTGAGTACTCAAGCAGCTCAAACGCTCCTGGAAAAGTCTCAAACATTTACATAAATATTCCAAAAGAGGGCCAGCCTAATTAAACAACCTCTCTCTTCCTTATCATTCCTTCTTATGCCCATCGATTTTCTTTTCTTCTCACTCCTACAGATTACACATGAATGTCCCCTGCATACAAAATTACATCCTGGGTCAGATTAATTAAACTCCCTGTTGTGGCCAGTTGATATTTTATAAATTGTTGTTTATCGGGGTTCTCTTTCTTCCTCCTTTCTTGCTACTTCTACAAACAAAACATTTTTTTATAGCTATAAAAAGAGAGACCACCACCAAAAAGAGGCCTGCGGCTTGTATGGAGGTGGGGGAAACACCCCACATGAAATACCCAAATACCTTTTGTCTTTCGAACCGGCTGGAGTTTTGAGCCGTTTGGGGTTCTGAGCTTTTTCTGGCATTATCAGGTTAGAACAGGACAAACGCATGAATGCCTGACATCAGCACTAAACCCAGCAGGACGTGTTACTTTTTCATTAGAATCTTTGAGCTTGAGATCAGACACAGGGAAAGATTAAAACAAATATGAATTTAATCAAGGGATTCTACTTTCCTGGTGTGGGAACAGGAACACGCTGACATAAATAGAGGGCCGAGCACCAGGGCATCTAAACCATATCAAAGGCGGCTTGCTTACCACTAACTGCTCAGATGATCCATATCATAACAACAAAAAAGAAAAACAATTATTTATTCTTTTTGATGTTTGTGGCTCAGAAGTAACTTCCTTTTTGAAGAGTGCAAGGTCAAAGCCAAGTTATTGTGTGTTTCTTTTTCCAGGTTTTTTCCCCCTACTACTTCTTCTTCTCCTCTCTTTTCTTTCGCATGAAACTTTGTCAGCGAGGGGCTGAAAGTTATTAGATTGTATGACCTACATTTGGGATCTGTGCATGGAAGCAAAGAGAGGCTGGCTTCTTTTGTGGGTAAAATAACTGGGGGGAGGGGGCTGGGGGCGGGCTGGGAAGGTGTTAATTGTTAAAAAGGAAAAAAGAGGGCTGCAAATTACATCCTTATGGAAAATGAGATGATTACAAAAGAGAGAGGAAAAAGAGAACAGGGGAGTATACGTTCTGAAATGTAGAAGTCCATAGCCCATCCCTTTCCCCTGAAACATACTTCTGAAGCAATGGGAAGCCAAACCATCGTTTGACCACCTGGGCCCTTTCCTCATGCTCCCATTCTCAAACCTCCCTCTCTCTCCTTCCAAGGGTGTTCTGACAGTTCCCTGGACTTCCTGTGTCATGGGGTTGCCTGGATGTAGAAGACTGGTGGGAAGCTGGGGAACCTCTTGCAGTGACTAGCTCCCCTACCCCTTGGTCTCCCAGAACACACAGAGAAATGAAGAGGGTGGAGTAGAGAGAGACAAAACGAAGCAGCCTTAGGCTGCTGGGGAAGGAACCGCAGGAGGAGCCTTAGAGAGCAGTGAGGAGGCAGGGACCTCCAGTCCTTGAAACTCCTTCACTGATGCAAGATCTATTGGGAAGAATTGCTGCGATCGCTAAGCCTGCACTATTTTGTTTTCTTTGAATAAAGAGTTGACTTCACAGACGCAACGGGTGTTTTATTGCTGACCTGCTCCTGACATCCTGGTTTGCAACAAACCATAAGCCCTCTTCAGGCATTTCTCCTCTGCGCTAATGCTTGAGGCAGGGGAGAGGAGCATGTTAGCTCCCACCCATCAACCATCTTGGAGCCCTGTGGAACTTATGAAGAGCCCTGCTGGGCCACACCAAAGGCCTATCTAGCCCAGCGTCCTGTTCTCACCGTGGCCAACACAGTAGGGAGCAAGCAGGACCCAAGCACAAGAGCCCTCTCCTCTCTTGTGGTTTCCAGCAACTGGTATTCAGAAGCATACTGCCTCCAACAATGCAGGTAGAACATTGTCATTGTGGCTAGCAGCCATGGACATCCTTATACTGCAACAGAGAGCCTACACCAGCTTTTCTCAGTGTTGCCCTGCAGATGTTTTGGCCTACAACTGATTTTGTGACAGATGTTTTGCCTTAGAGAAGCACGCTCATAGCAGTATCAGGTAGCCTGGTCACTGGTCAGGGATGATGGGAGTTGTATTGTCCAAGACAGATGGAGGGCTCCAGTTTGAGGAAGGATGGTTAACACAAATAGAGAGAGTTGTAGAAAGTTGACCTCCAGCTCATGAAGGTCAACTGTCCCAGCTCAAAGGGACAGCAGAGGAATAATAAACAATAAAATTTTATTTATATCCCGCCCTCCCCAGCCGAAGCCGGACTCAGAGCAGGTTTGTCCATATTCTCTCTCTCCCAGCATGTTGATTTGACACAAAAGACAAGTGCCTGGGTAGAGCAATAGTTTGCCATTACATCTCAGTTGAGAACACTATGTTTCTCAGGCAACCTATTGTTTGTTTGAAGGTGAGAACTGTGAAGCACAGACCAATTCTACTTTGTAGCAAACAATATTTCCCCCCAAACTGGGTGTTAGAAAACCCTATGGTTTGTTGTGAACCAGGTCTGATAGATAGGCTGTTGTAGCATGCATGGGAAGGAGACTGTGTGAGCCCAAGACCTGCTCCTTTTGGTCAAACCATGGTTTGGTGATTTATCCATAATGGCCCAGTTTGGATGTTAATCATTATTTTTAAGTGAGCTCCAGTGACACTACACACATTCTTTATTAAGGTCCCAATAACCAAAAAAACAATTTCAAAAGCAAAGTACAGCGTATGGAAAATACATTACTAGGCAGTCACTGTGTTTTATGCAAGACATGTGGATTTTTAATTCTTACTAATTCCAAGAGAAAATTTTGCCATGGCTAGGGTTATTTATTTATTTTTATCTTCAAGGAGATACTTGAGATGAAAGATAACAGAGTTTCCAGGTAAATTTACCAATAAGGGCTTAATTGACTGGTTCCAGGAACCAGTGACACTGGTTTACGTGGTCCTTGCCCAAAGACAGTGCCAGTACATGTTTTTATTCCACCTTCTTGGTAGCTGAAGCACACCTATGAATTAAAATGCAGAAAACCCTTCATTTTTATATACAACTTGTCACCACAGTGCTGGAGTGACTGCCGGTGGTGGCTCAGACCAGCCATGACCCTGGGCTCATATTTGTCTTCTCCAGGGGATGAGACTGAGGAGTCAGGAGAAGAGCTGAATCCAGGACCAGCCCTAGAGGTATGTCTGCAAGATGAGTGCTCCTCTGGATCAAGGATGTTGCATTGTCATCCTTTGTCTCAGAAGACTCTGTTGGGGGGGGGGGAGGCTTTACAACAGAATCTGGCTTTATTTTGTCAGCTCCAACACCCTGGCTCAACTCCTGGCCTCTGGCTGAACCTTGGCAATGTGCTAGCCATTTCCAGGATATAGCCCTGGGATGTGGGAAAAGGCTTCTTTGTGCAAAACTGGCTGCCAGTCACCTCATCCTGCACAACTGGAAGGACAGAACATCCTACCCATTCCAAGATCCAGCATACGTATCCATGTGTTCCACCTAGGAACAGAGCAAATTTTAAAAGCAGCTCCAGAAAGATACCTACTATGCTACCCCATACTACAAAGGTAGGGAACCTCAGGCCTGAGGGTCAAATGGGGCCTTACAAGCCTTTCTATTTCTATCTCCTTGTTTCACATTCCTATTTCCCAGGCCAGACCCCTCACCAGCCGTGCTTTGTGCCACCCCATAAGGTCTCTCCCAGCCTTATATGGAGACGCCAGGGATTGAACCTGGGATGCTCTACCACTGAGACACAACCTTTCGCCAATTGTGTTTCTATCAGGAAGTGAAGGATAGCCTCCCCTTCAGATCCTGAAGAGAAGGCAGCAGGGAAGGCCTGCGCAGTCCGACAGAGCCCAACGATGCTGATGCCTACCCCGGGCCTCTAGGCTGAGGTGTGGAAAGCAGTTTAAATTATCCCATGTTGCCCTGGAGCAACGCTATGTCAGCTGCTCCAGGGCACTGTGGGAAATTTAAAATGGCAGCCATTCAGCACCAATCAGAGGAGCTGCCCCATACCCCAAACCGATCTTGCAGATTGCGATGGAATCACTACGGCTCCTGCTATAGTCAGCCAGCCACTTTGTTATCTCCTGCAGGCAAATACATTTGCAAAAAGATACATTCTCGCCCCCCTCAAGCAATATGAAAAGGATTCAAAAGATAAGATGAACATTCCAAAGTTTATTTATCACGGCCTTTTGTTATCACCAGAGCAAAGCATATTAATAGCCATGTCCAGGGTTTTTTTTGGGGGGGGGGCTCTGGGGAAGTCACACAGCCTGACCCAGGGGTCAGCAAACTTTTTCAGCAGGGGGCCAGTCCTCTGTCCCTCAGACCTTGTGGTGGGTCAGACTATTTTTTTTGGGGGGGGGGGAATGAATGAATTCCTATGCCCCACAAATAACCCAGAGATGCATTTTAAATAAAAGGACACATTCTACTCTTGTAAAAACACGCCGATTCCCGGACCGTCCGCAAGCCGGATTTAGAAGGCGATTGGGCCAGATCCGGCCCCCGGGCCTTAGATGCCTACCCATGACCTGATCCCGCTCTCTTGGGGAATTTGCTTCCTCACCACCATAATTACCATCCTCATTTTCCTCACTATTTCCATCTGCTCCCTGCTCCCTTGCCAGGCAGACACTCAGTGAACAAGCAAGCAGTGGCATCTATTGTGCCTCCTCCATCTCTCCAGAACTGTTGCCCTGGACCAGAATGAGAGTCAAGCAAGCAGGGTGCAACACTGAAGAGCAGGGGCTCTTGTTAACAGGCCCCCTGGAGGGTTGCGGCCCCCTCAGCACATTCCTGACCCTGCCAGTTCCTGATGCTGGTCCTGGATCTTGGCTGACTTCAAATATCTGAAGGGCTGGCCTATTGAAGATGCAGCAAGCTTGTATTCTGCTGCACCAGAGGTAGGAGCTGAACCAATTGAACAAGGAAGGATATTCCAACTAAACATGAGGAAAAACTATCTGATGGTAAGAGCTGTTTGGCAGTGGAACAGACTCCCTCAGAAGGTGGTGGGCTCTCCTTCGTTGGAGTTTGGGTGGCCATCTGTCAGGGTTTATTTAGCTGTGATTACTGCATGGTGGGGAGTTGGACCATATGACCCTTAGGATCCCTTCCAACTCTGCACCCCTTGAAGAGATGACAGCTTCCTCTGCCAATGCTCCTAAGTCAAAATCCAATGTCTCTTTCATCGTGTGAAGAGGACCATTGCAGACACCAGGACAACTGGCATATTGTACTCCTCAATGCCTACAATGGGCTGCTGGGTTCCGGAAGCTTCCAAACAGCCATCAAGCTCTTAGCTCAACCAGCCACAACCAAAATGTTAAGCTCACATGGGGGCAACCAGTATTTAGTGTGCCATCAAATGCGGTTCTAAAGGTCAACCAGTCTCCAGTTTCTCATTTCAGCTCGTGTTCACTGCTCAAAACACATTGCAAGTATTTATTTGTGCAAGGAGGATGAACTTAAGCATTTTAAGGAGGCAAAAACCCCAAAACAACCGCAATATCAGCCAGCCCTTTATCTGTAGAAGAAAGGTGTACTTCTACAGATCGAGTGCCACATCGAATAAACACAACTGTCGTCAAATGTCATGAACATCTGAGGACAACATCATTCAGTGTGGCAATGCAGACAGACTAAGGAAAGAGGTTCTTAAAAAAACAAAAACAACAACAACCCAAAACAGCCCATAACAAGCCCTAAAATCAAAACCAAGACCTCATTATTAACATTGCCGCTGGCAAGGTGAGTGGAGAACACAACCTCTTCCTTCTTTCCTTTACGTGCACACTGGTAATTATGCAAGGGACGCTGTCTTAAGATGATTTTAAAAAGAGGTGCTTTCATTGTTTTTCGCTTCATACAAGGTTAAGGGTTCTTTGGGTCAAAATATTCTGCCTCAGCATCTCTTCGCTGCATCAGTCCTTTTTCTTTCCGGGGTGGGGTGGGGATGGGGGGGGAAGAGTGGGGGCTGGAAACACCCAGAGCCATAATTTGTCTTAGAATTCCTTTTGAAACGCTACAAGAAAGACTAACCACTGCTCTTTTCCCTCTGTTTCTTATTCCCGCAATCCCTTTATCTGGCTTTCATTTCCAGGCTCGCTTGGCCTCTTTTGTAGGAGAGACTTCAGGGAGCCCAAGTCACTTTCGCAGCCCCTGTGATGTTCGGGAAGATTAAAAAGCGGCTTTGAAGCTTTAACAGCACTCTGTAAGCCCCGTTGGTACAGGACCTCAGAAAGACCCAAGCCATCTGGCAAACTGACATAAAGACGACGCAAAGTGATTGAAACAGTTTCTTCAAAGCGACAATGGCCGGCTGGCAGGTTTGTTGATTTGGGTTTTTTTTTGTCTTTTATGTGTCACCCTCAAAAAAAAAAAAAAGTTGCAAGAACACCTAGGCAATCGCAGAGAGAGAGAGAGACAGAGAGAAACGATTGGTGCAATCTGCTTCCACAAGTTTCTATTACCAGAAGCAAAAGAGGGTACTCGGGGAAGTCACTGAAAGCAATCCGGTGAAACACTAATGAATTTAACCTGAGGCGGTCTGTTTGGTAATTATATAATTAAACACTTCATTTGGAATTTCTAAAGCTTTTGCGGGGAAGAACAGCACTTCCTATTTACTGAATCCGGTTTTGACAGCTTAAGCTGGCGCGCGCACACACACACACACACACACACACACACACACACAGAGGAAGGGGGGGACATGTACAGGGGGGCAGAAAGGGAAGTTGTTTCATCTGAGGACAAAATGATTTGGAAGATAAGAAGCCGTCACTGTGCGCCTAATTGCAATTGTCTCGTTTTAATAACTGGCGACATAAATATCTCCAATCAGAACATTTCCTCGCAATGTCAGAATACAATGATTGATACGTTTAAAGAAGAAGGAGAAGAAAGGAGGGAGAGGGGGAGAGAGGGAGAGATGCTCTGATCTGCGACTACATGAAACGCGTTTGTTGTTTTTCCCTGGGTGATGTCAAACATTCCTAGGGAGAGAAAAGATATTAAAAAGACGAATTTACATATTATTGATACTGTCAATCTTTGTTACTGGGCTCTAATGCGCTACTAACAGGGAGTGAGAGATGTAAACGAGACGTGTCTATGCCACTGGGGAAGCACCACGGAGATGGCAGGTTTGGGAGGACAGTTGAACTCAGCCGGATTTCCACCAGATCAGATGTGGCTTGCAGTGGAAGCTTCCCTGAACTCTTGCAAACCTCCAAAACTGCAGTCTTACGAAGCCAGGAAAAACAAACGTCAACCCATTCACCCAACTACCCCAGTAATCCTGGCCATGGCTGCTATAGTAATCTATACGATGAACAGTTTAAAACAGGTGTAACCATTTTGCTGTGCCCCTGAGGTCACCTTTTGGAGTGGCAGGTGAGGCCCAGGGATGGTTGAATCTGTCCATTTGTTTCTTATTTCTCCAGGCTTAAATTCACGTCTCCACATTTCCACATCAGTTTGCTTAAAAAAAAAAGTCCTCATGAAAATTTGTCAGTATTTTAGTGTGAATTTCTCCTAATACAGTATACACATTTTGCAAAGCAAATTCCCCTAAGTCGTGTATGTTATTTTCACTAGCATCTGCATTTATCTGCATACTTTAGTATACAAAGTAAAAATAATGAGCATGAGAAAGTTAAACCTGTTAATTTCAGTGGGTCTACTATGAGGACGCGGGTAGCGCTGTGGGTTAAACCACAGATCCTAGGACTTGCCGATCAGAAGGTTGGTGGTTCGAGTCCCCACAACGGGGTGAGCTCCCATTGCTCGGTCCCTGCTCCTGCCAACCTAGCAGTTCGAAAGCACGTCAAAGTGCAAGTAGATAAATAGTTACCGCTCCGGCGGGAAGGTAAATGGCGTTTCCGTGCGCTGCTCTGGTTTGCCAGAAGCAGCTTAGTCATGCATGCTGGCCACATGACCCAGAAGCTGTACGCCGGGCCGGCTCCCTCGGCCAATAAAGCGAGATGAGCGCTGCAACCCCAGAGTCGGTCACGACTGGACCTAATGGTCAGGGGTCCCTTTATCTTTACTCAGAGTAAAACTTAGCTGCATACCACCTGGTGTCCTTTCGTATAGTCTCGGCTACAGAACTGCATTGCAAAATCTAGAGAAGTGCAAATTTCAAAGGATTTCTTTGTTTTGGTTTGCATATTGTAACAGTATTCCCTCTGCGTACTTCAGTAAGTGGGAATTGGGTAGGTTTGCCTTCAAATGCAAACTGAATCTAAGGAGGCCATCACTGCCCCCCTCTCATTCTGCCACTCCCTTTCTATCTCTGTGGTCCTCTTCTTTCCCACCCAAAAACCTGCCAGGGGAGAGACAGACCACTCTGGCCAGATAGGAATATAGGGAGCTGAATTGTGCTGAGGTCATTTTAGACCAGTGGTGCCATCCACACCAATAAAGCCTCAAAGCTTGATCCTGAAAACAAACAGCTCATCTTCAGTGTGAAGACCCTAAGCACCTGGGTTTAGCAATCAATCCCTCTTCCCAGGGAACTCTGGGAATGGTAGCTCTGTGAGGCAAATGGGGGGTCTCCTAACAACTGTCAGCACCTTTAATAAATTTCAGCTCCCATAATTCTTTGGGGGAAGCCATGCCTGTTTCAAATGGTATCATAGTGCTTTAAATGTATGTTGTGAATGTGGTAATTGCCTCAATGCCTAACACGCTCTCTTGGCTCTCTTTTTGGAAGGCATGGTGAACAAAATTATTGGTGTACTTCTAGTCCAAAGCAATGGTACTGGGCAAGAAAGTGGGCACTTCCGCGAATAGACTGAGGTTACTCACACCGGTAGGTCTGCTGGTGCATCCTTGGGGATTACGTCTGCCAGGCCGATTCACTGGCCAACTCAAGCTTGCATGCCTCCTCAGTTGTCAGGTCTACCACACCCTCAGTGGGCAGAGCTGGGGCTAACTCCATCAATTCTCTCCACCATTGGGACGTCAGGCTGTGTTGTGGTAAGCATGTCGCTTGACAGTCTCAGTAGTCTCATCCCAATTCTCCACCTCCTCTGACCAATGTTGCCAAGAGGTTTCCATGGGGCTCATGACAAATAGCTACACTGATGTATGAAATTTCATGGGACTGCACCTAGTAAAAGGCAATAAACCTGTACAATCACAGACATCTGTTGCTTCAGACATCTTGTGAAGACTTATTTTTTTTTGTTGTTGTTGTTGTTGTTTTGACCCAAGAGATCAGACCCTTTTTTTGGTGTATGAATCCGGTTGATCTATTTTATTTGCCTTTCCATGCTTATATATGCTTTTATACTGTTGTTTTATACTGTTTATTACAGTCATACCTCGGGTTACAGACGCTTCAGGTTGCGTTTTTTCAGGTTACAGGCCACCCAAACCCGGAGTTACTGGAACGGGTTACTTCCGGGTTTCGGCAGTTGCGCATGCGCAGAAGCGCTAAATCGTGCTTTGCGCATGCACAGAAGTGTCAAATTGCAACCCGCGCGTGCGCAGACGTGGGCTGCGAATGCTGTGGGTTGCGAACGTGCATCCCGCACGGATCACATTCGCAACCCGAGTGTCTATTGTATTGGCTTCAGCTTATATTTTTGCTTCACTGGATCTTGTTCTCATATTGTACATTGTGTACGCCACTCTGAGATTTTTGAAATATAAAGAAGTCCAGAAATACTTTCAAATAAATTAAGAAGGACACGGTTAGGACTTGCCACGTAACGGCGATAATATAATTCTGTGGGTGAGAAATCTTTAGTTTGAACCTTTCCCCTCCTACAACAGAACACAGTTGCAATGCGCTAAGGGAGGAGGGGAGAAAATGTTCTGTCGCTTTCCGTGTCAAAGCGAGGGGAGAAATATTAAGCGTGGAGTTGCGATCATTATGATGAGGTGCTGGAGAGGTTTCCTCTCTCATTTCCTCTCTCCCCGTTGCTTTCATTCCTTGCACTCCTCTGATCTTGATATCGCTAGCAAAGCCGCCTCTCTCCCTGCCCTTTCCTGCTCTGGACTGCCCTCCTAGTCCTGCAAATCAACACAACTAAGCTGAGAGATTGTCAGAGAGTCCTTTGCTAGAGAGCAGTGCTCTTACCCATCCTTCCTCCACCTCCGCCACCCGCCCTCCCCAGACTGCAAAATACCTTGTTATAGCAAGACCTTTGTCATGAAAACTGGAGAAACTGCCTTCTGTCTCTCTGGTGGGCATGGAAAGAGGCACAGCAGAAGCTAATCAAAAGAGGCAACTTGAGGGAGGAAAGCAAATTCATCTCAAAAACAGCAGCAGCCATTGCCCCGTACTTCCTTCTTGCAAAATAGCTGCAATGCACAGTCTGTTTATCACAGCTTACTGTGCTGTGTTATATGTGCCCAGTTCCATGCTGGGCAACTTGGGCTAATATGTCTGCCAACTGCAGCTGCTGGGGGGCCACCGGGATCCAGCAGTTGCTCTAGGGAGCAGAGCTGAAGAGTCAAGTCAAGAGTCAGAGTAAGGCCACATTCACACCACATGCTTAAAGCAGCATTATGCCACCTTAAGCAGTCATGGCTCCCCGCAAAGAATCCTGGGAGTTGTAGTTTGTTAAGGTTGCTGAGAGTTGTTACGAGACCCTCCTCTCACAGAGCTACAATTCCCAGAGAGGTTTAACGGTTAATCCTTCTTTACAGGGGACTGACTCCCTGATGTGAGGTCAGAAAGATCCAGGTATCAGAAAGCTTCCGGTGAATGGAAAATAGGGCACCTCTGCTCTAAATATGCATTGCAATTATTTGCGGTTGTGCATTGTATATTGGTATTACAGGCAACAACCGATTAATGTGTGCCTGAAAGGTGTGAAAGGTGCGCGAACTCAGAAGTGACCTGAAATGATAAAAAACACATCACTAAAAGGGCACAACAGGGTAGGGAACATTTATAAGCGCTCCACCAACACATACAGGGGCTGGAAACGGAAGCCCCACTCGAAATGGCCACCCACTGTCTATAAAATAAACTCTATACCAAGATGGGAAGCTGCATGGTGACAGAGTGCTATCTGAGATGATTAAGAAGGTGAAATCACCCTGCGAGCCATTTTAAAAGCTCGGTTCCAGGTTGTATGTGTCAGGGGGTGAATAGATGCATGCCATTCCTATGGTGGGGAGGAGCGTTATCCCTGAAAATAACTATTTCAAAAATGGCTTAAGGGTCATGATAAGTAACAAACTTAAAGCCCCAAAAGGTTAACAATTATTTGTGAATCTACAAACAATGAGGAGGGGTAACAATTAGGAACAGAGAAGAAGAGATTTCTGGGTGGACTGCAGAGATTGCTTGTAGAATTTATAGAGGATCAAGGGTGTTATTGGGAAAGGGGAGTATCTGCTTTGCAAGCAGAAGGTCCCAATTTCAATCTCCAGGCTGGGCTCTGAGAGACCCCTGTCTCAAACTCTAGAGCAGGGGTCAACAACCTTTTTCAGCCGTGGGCCGGTCCACTGTCCCTCAGACCAGACCATGTGGTGGGCTGGATAATATTTTGGAAAAAAGTATGAACGAATTCCTATGCCCCACAAATAACCCAGAGATGCATTTTAAATAAAAGCACACATTCTGCTCATGTAAAAACACCAGGTAGGACCCACAAATAACCCAGAGGTGCATTTTAAATAAAAGGACACATTCCACTCATGTAAAAACACGCTGATTCCTGGACTGAGAAGGTGATTGGGCCACATCTGGCACCCGGGCCTTAGGTTGCCTACCCCTGCTCTAGAGAGCCACTGCTAGTCAGCACAAACAGTACCGGGCTTAGATGGACCAACGCTATGAATTGGTGCAAGGCAGCTTCCTATGTAATCCTGGAATGGAGACCTGGCAGCTGAGGGGCTTTAGGATTCTGCCCCATTGCATAAGCAGAACAGCAGATACACCTGTGCAGTGCGAAACATGCTGCAGAACACCCCAAACATGCCAACCAAATGGCTGAAATGGGGGGCAGAGTTGCATGCAAGACATGGGCCCAAGAACACTCAGTGAGACCATGGCACATCTAGCTCAGTATAGTCTACACTGACTGGCAGCAGCTCTCCGGGATTTCAGCACCCATCTCTCCCACCCCTTCCTGGGGATGCTGGGGCCTGAACCTTCTGCATGCGAAGTGTGTGCTCTACCACTGACCCACAATCCTTCCCCACATGTGTCACATCCCAGATTGTAAGTCCTTTGGGGCAGAGACCTGTTTTCCTCCTTTACTTTAGAAGAGTGCCATGCAATTTCATCATGCTGCATAAACAAAAGAAATAACAGTACAGCAAAGAAGGCATTTCAGACAAAACAACGCCCTCCATGAAACTGCATGGGTCTCCACTTACACACACACACACACACACAGAGTCAACAGTTGAAATTAATCTGTGTGGTGTGTTCAGAGCTATTTCCAGGGCCTGGAGCATCTGTGGCAATTAATCCCCTCTAAAAGAAACTGACGCTCAAAGGAATTCACACTGCGGTGAAGTCTTACACATGTTACAATGTCAACTATGAATTTCCAAAGCTCAGATTCTTCGCTGCTTTCTGGTATGTAAACCAACCAAAGACTGCATGACTGTCTTCCACACTAGTGCAATGATGATGCGTTTTTGACAGATTATCTCTTTGGGCTTCTACATACCATTGGTGAATGTATGTTTAACCCTATTTTAGCCTGCATGCAAAAGTCTGCCAGGCCCCCATTGAAAATCTAGAGTAAACGCAGGTCGTGCTTTCTCAATGCAATGTGTTCCCAGAAAATCATTCATTAGGTGAGCTGACAATTTCTATTATTTCCTATGGAAACATTTCTACTCTGTGATTTGCCTGATTTTTCCCTCCCGGTCTGCATGGTTTCTGCCCCAAACTGCTACAGCCAACAGGCAAAAGACAAACAAAGGAAAAACCAATTTGCCCAATTTCTCCTATTCCCTGATTTGGCTGATCTCCCTCCCTCCCTCCCTGGTTTCTGCCTGAAATGGCTGCCATTGACCAGCACAGCAAGTAAGGAAGTGGGCAAACTCCAGCTGTTCAGATATCTGAATCAGTCATTCATGTAGAAAGGTTTGGGGAATAATTATTTGTGCTTGGATAACTGAAATTTCACATAACAAGCGCTCTGATAGTGGGACCTGTGTACAATATCCAGACCACGAGGCTTAGCTGTCTTGTAAGCTATGGTTTGTTTAAGAACTATGGCTTGTTTCTCCAAAGTTTGTCTTGTTTTGCAGCTGTTCTTGCCTTATGAAGACTGTGATTTGGTAAGAGTCTGGGAGGGGGTGGTCAAACAAACCATGGTTAAGGAAGCATGCTGGGGTCACACATAACATCAAGCTATAGTTAAAACAAACCAAAGTTCACAAACCAATAACAATACATTGTCACCAGTAAACAAACCATGGTTAAGCTGCAAAGTTCACACAGAATGCTAAGCCATGGTTTAATAACCCATAAACAATGGTTTAGCATTATGTGTTTACCAGGCACACAGGTGTGGGGGTTTTTAAGGGGTGCCAAGCAGCTTTGCCGTGTGTGTGTGTGTGTGTGTGTGTGAGAGAGAGAGAGAGAGAGAGAGAGAGATGATAACTATACTAGTGTCCAATATGCTGTTGCTGTTGTTGTTAAATGGGGTAAATGGGTAGTCCAATTTGCAGGAAAGATTTCAAATAGCTGTCAAATAACTCAATAAATTAATTTGCACAAAATGTGGAGCAGCTGCACATGACAGGTCATTGTTTCTGAGAGTGACCGAAGAGGTTGTGTTGCTGGTGATCAAGATATGGCTTAGTTTTTGCTGAGTTTTACATTTGAGACTGCAGTTGAGGGACCACATGTCTGAATGCTTCCCCATGTCGGAATTTAAAAAAGAAAACTGCCCTGGGCATGAAAAAATATTCTACTGACCTAGAGAGTAAAAGGTGTAAAGCTGTTCTGTTTTTGAATCTGACAGTGTTATCCACCACTGAACTATGCCTCTCTGGAGAAGACTCACAGTTCATAGCACATTCTTTCCGTGAAGAAGGATCTAGGTTTAATCTCTGTCCTCCCCAGGTGGCACTGGGAAAGACCCCTGTCTGAGACCTTGGAAAGCCGTTGCCCGTAGGTGTAGACCAGGGTGCCCTCCAGTTGCTGTTGGACTCCAACTACCACCATCCCTGACCCTTGGTAATATCAATTGGAGATGCTGGGAGTTGGTGTCCAACAACATCTGGAGGGTGCAATGTTGGCTACCCCTGATGGAGACAATACTAATCAAGATGGACCAATGGTTTGATGGGTTTATGTAGCCTCCTCTGTTCCTCTGCCTCCCTTGGAAGGAGAGCCTGCACATTCCCACCCACTTGGAGATTGAGCCTGCCATGTTGATGTTATTAGCATCATGCCCTGACCACCTGAACTACCTGTGCAACTGGCAGGGATGTACCCAGGGGTTGGTCAGGTTGGCCCCCGCCAAGGATGCAGGTCCCAGAGGGCACAAAAATTGTGAAGGACAAGCTGGTGATTGCCAAGGGCGCAAGGGATTATGATGATGATACTGCTCCTTGCCAGGGGTCCAAGGGAGCCTAGGTCCACCTCTGAACTGGTTTAGGGCTTCCTGAGCAGAAGGTGTGGCTTCCACCTTTGAATCTCAAACCCTCTCCTCTTAGCACAGCTTATGAACGCTGAGAAATAAATAGGCAAAATGTGGTGTTTTTTTAATCTCCTCTAACTTTTTAATATAAAAAAAAGTTTCGATTTCTCCATTATTTCCCAAATAAGTGATTTTGCCATAATGAAGTAAAACGGCAACCTTAGCAAATAGCTTTATCACTGGATAAACTCAAAGCCAACGACTACAGAGACTCCTCATAAAACAACTGTTTGAAAGACTATTTCTTCCCACTTTAATAACTCAGCAGCTTAGCCGAGCTCTTAACAAGTTCCAGGGTTATTAAATAATCCAGCAAGTTACATTATCTGAAATAGAAATCCACATTTCATTAATGCGGAAATGCTGAATGCGACGGGTCCATTTTTCCTTTGCATATTACACCACCAAGTGGATGGAAGAATAAGGAGATAGAAGGCCATTCACGGGCATCCTCTAGAGACACGAATGAGACAGAGGAGCTGTATGTACAGTGAGGAAGGTGGGTTCTTAAAAAATAAAGACAAACAAGACTCCCACTGAGGCACAACATATGTTTGGTCGGCCATCTCATAACATCTCGCCAGTCATGAATATAATGCTTCATATGGGTTTCCTTCCTCCATTTGTTTTGCAAGTGTATTTTAGACTGTTTCCAAACAGGGGCTTAATATCATAAAGCAGGTATTGGGGGACCTTTGGCCTTCTAGATTGTGCTGAACTACAACTCCCATCGTCTGTGGCCACTGGCCATGCTTGCTAGGGTTGAGGGGAGGTGTGCTAGATCAGCAGATCTCCTGTACTGGTTGGGTTACTGAATTAGCTGATCTTCGAGGTCCCACTAACATTGTGACTCTATTGGCCCAATTCAGGAGACCCTAATTCCTAAGGCAAGCTCTGGTTTTGATTCTCTATTTTTTTGCAAGAAAAGGGGAAAAAAGGAAGTCGATTATAGAGGATGCAGATTGATGGTAAGCATCTACTGAAAGTGGCAACTCAACCAACAGACTGGCTTCCGTTAATCGCATAACTTCCACGGTGGAAAGACATGTGTATCGGTTATTCATGGCTGGGAGAGAATGAAGCAGGATTACATTCCACGCACCCCACCTCTCCCACCCTTCACAATAATCTCCGTTTCTTCATGGCTAATGACTCGCCGTTTGTTTGCAAATGGGATTTGAAACTCCATAGTACTCCAACCTAAAATGCGAACAATGAGGATGGGGGGAAACGCTGGAGAAGAAGTGTATGGAAAAAGGAAGCCTCTCGCTCTCTTTCTCTCTCACAGCAGCCGGTGGTGGAAACAAACCTGCCTGTGCTTTGCTAGGTACGCTTAATGCTATTATTAGAAAAGAGTTTTCCCAACATCCGTAGTTAAAAATGTGCACCTGCAGAACACCTTCAGAATGAATGGCTAAGAATACATTTCCAAATGCTACAGGTGCTTCAGCACTGGGCATTTATTGTCCCACAGCCACACTATGTTCACTCACTCTTTACATGACGTAGGAATGTATCAGGCCTACGGGTGGAAGAACGTGTCAACGTTGGTTTCACTCAGTTTCTCATTTTTCCAGTCTCCAGTTCTCCACATTCCCGTATCAGTTTCCACTTTGGGGGGGGGGGATCCTCATCACTATTTCAGTGTGAATTTATCCTAATAAACACATTTTTGTGTGTAATGTCGCCTAATATGCACTTTTTTTTTTGCAAAGCAGTATCTCCAAAAACAATGCACTTTTCTTTGATATTTTCACTAATATACACATCTTTATGAACACTTTACCCTGGTATATACATTTTTTGTACACATCACTTGAATGGAGAAAAGCACTGCAAAATTTGGAGAAGTGAAAATGTTGAAGGACAGCTATTTTACAGTTCATGCATTGTGTTGAGAAATGTGAAACAGGTAGCTTCTCCTTTAAATGCAAACTTAATCTAATTTCTCCGCCATCCTTGATTCAGGTCGTAACTGTACATTACACAGTGCACCCACCCAGGCCTGCAGAACTGAAAAGCAACTTGCCTGCTTAGCTATGTAGGCATCTCCTATAGAAATGTCACAAAGCTCTAGCTGTGTGTACAGTCTGCTCCTCGCTGCATCCTGAACACATCACTTTGCAAGTGTCTATCCAGTTCATTGTGGCATAAGCTGTCACAGGCAACGACAGTCTTCATCAAATGCATGTCACATCTGCGACAAAACAGGACCACCAAGCGTTTATCGTGTGCCTTGAAGAACCTTTAGTTGCTCAGAGATTTGCCAGTTTCATTACAAGTCCTGTACAGATCAGTAAGTCCTTGTTCTAAATAAAAATCAATGTGTGATCTTAGCTACCTCTCGCGTAAAGCTAAGTTTGACAAAAGGGGGATGGATGAGAGAGAGAGAGAGAGAGAGAGAGAGAGAAAGCGCTCCTGCTTTTCAGCACACAATGTCTTGTTATGCTGCTGTCCGATGAAATCCAAAACCTGGAAGGCATTATGCTAGTTGTCACCTACAGATATTTAAAACGTATAGATTTCTGCTACAGTGGATTCAGGTTTTGTTGCTGTTGAAAGGAAACCACCATATACAAAAAGGAGGGGAAAGGGGATTTCGGTCTGGATAAGTATTCCAGCATTCTCGTGTTTACATCTGTGGCATTACTTAATGCATTATGTTCAAGTAGACCAGTGAAGATAGGGGGTGGGGGAAAATGTGGAGCCCTGCTGGATCAAACCAAAAGTCCATCTAGCCTAGTGTATTTTGTTTCCGACAGTGGCCAATCAGATGCCTTCAGGAAGTCTAGAAGCAGATCGTGGAGGCAATATTCCTCTTTTGCTGTTGCTGCCAAGCGACCAGTATTTACTAACACAGGTGGGGTCTGCAACAAAACGTTGCAGCGTTAAGAGCTTCTGCTTAAGGTTTCAGCCAGCAACAGTGCCTTCCTGGGAAAATAGGAAGCTGCCTGATAGTGAGTCAGACCACTGGTCCATCTAGCTCAGCATTGCCTACACGGCCCAACAAAGGCTCTCCAGGGTTTCATAGAGAGAGTCTTTCCCAGCCTTAGCAGAAGATGTCAGGATTGAACTAGGGACTTTTCGCATGCAAGGTAGATGCTCTGCCTCTGAGTTACAGCCCTTCTCCATCACATGCAATGGGGAACATAGGAAACTGCCTTACACTGAATAAAACCCATTGGAAGTCCAAAAGTTCTCTACCCCTGCTATAAGCAGATGTGTGGTCTCCCACCTGCCCTACTAGCTTGGAACATTTTATGTGGAGTTGCCAGAAACTGAGCCTAGGGCATAGGAGCCAATTCCTAGGGGCCGAGGGGGCTTCGCCTTCCCCCAATGAAATATTGCATTGTCATTCAAATGGTCGGCATGCACCATGTCATGTGATCGATTATGCAGGGCAGCCCCCCACCCCAATATTTTATTCAAGTTGGCACCGCTGGCCTTGAGTCTTCTGCATGCAGACTATGTGCACTACTCCTGAGACATTGGCCTTTTTCATCACAAGGCACTTCTGGGTATGCGCCAAGGCACTCAGTATGATAGTTACCAAAATTCTGGGGCAATGTGGTATGATGAATATTAATTAAATTTCTATACCGCCCTTCACCCCAAGTTCATAGAGTAGTTTACAATATAAAAATACATGCCATACTAACAAACAAACAAAAATAACCTGCTCCCCACAGTTTAAAAGGACATAGATTGCTTAGTTAGCCAAAGGCTTGGGAGAACAGGAATGCTTTTGCCAGGTGCCTAAAGATATATAACAAAGGCACACAGGTGAGCAAGGATGAATGGGCTTAAAAAGGGGGGGGGGTGCAGAAAGTTCATGAAAAGTAAACTGTACATTAGGTTCAATTTATAAAAGTATTTATGAGTTGCCTATTGGCTCAAAAAGAGCCTCCAAGACACTTATGATTTAAAGACTTTAACCTAAAAACTTTAAAATAATCTGTTTTTATCCAGATGAAAGAGCAAGCAAGCAAGCAAAAACCCACCCAGAAATCTTATCTATTTCCTACAGAATTGATTTGGTAAGACTTGTATATTGCTTTACACTTAAAAAAGAATTCTCAAAGAAATTTACAATGCACTTAATTCAAGAAAACCGCTCATAAGGCACTTAGAAGTTTTATTACAATCAAAGAGCATACAAATTAAGTACTGTATATAAATTTGAAGTAAATATATGAAAGCACGAATGCACCATATAAATCGCTTGCTGTGTGTCCCCACACGCTCTTTTGGAAACGCTAGAGCTTAACTCCCATCCCCAAATCAAGCTCCCTCTCAGTTGCAGTCTGATATGATCATAATTCAGCATTCAGAAAATAAGATTTTAATACACCATTAAAGAACCTCCTTGAAATATGGCAACCCTACAAATTAAAGCTCTTATCAATATGGACAGGCACATATCCATGCAAGATAACTGATTATATATAATTTCATATGTTATATAAATATAATTTTAGCCGTCTATCTTATATATAATTGAGTCTCACCTTTGAACAGGGAAGCCGGGAAGAACAAGGCTCAACCGGCGACTGCGCCGCTGTAGTGGCGCCCTGGAGCCGCCAGGGGACACCATTCATCTTCTCAGGCACCTTAATAGTGCCGCTCTCTGCCCCTGTCTCTTCCTTGTCGTTTTTTCTTCCTCTTCTCTCCCCCGCCCTTCGATTCGGGCCCATGAGATAGAGTTATAGAAGGGCACACAACTTCGGCTTCCGAGTTCTGTTACCTTTTTTTCCTTTGGCTTTATCTGAACTGTTATATGTCACGTTGTCAAAGCGCAACTGGTCTCTGTGGGAACTTTGAGCAGAGCCACTGAAATTAATGGACTAAGTCGTGGCCCTTAACTTCAGCGGATCTACTGTGAGTAGGACGAGAGCGGGCTACTGCTACCGTTGCGCGAGAGAGGTGGGGTGGCGGATAAAGAGAAGGGCGGCTTTTTAAACGGAGCTCCGCCCAAGCCCTCGTTTTATCCGTTCGCTTCCTATCCCTTCCTCCGCAGGGGTCGGGATGCGGGGAGGAGAGAGACGGCTGCCAATGCGAGCGCGGAAGCTGCACACCCGGACAAGGCGTTAGGCCACTCTTCAATTTATTTCTATATCTGTGTTCCCATCTCCCTCCGCTTTGTGCTCGGCCTTCCTCTCACGAGAATAAACGAAGCACGGCGGGAGGAGGGCAAGACTTGGCGGAAAGAGGGAAGGAGCGTCTCGGCGGCGGCGCTGCCGTCTGCGTTCGGGCCATGGGCAAGAAGCACAAGAAGCACAGGGGGGAGAAGTACCCGTATGAAGGTGCCGCCCCTCCTTCCTCCCGGAATGATAATAAGGGGGCGGTGGGTTGTGTGGTGCTCTTGTGTGGTGTGTATATATGTGTGTGTGAGAGAGCGTCTTGTGTGTTTGTGGTCCTCCACCGTCCACTTCGAAGCCATAGATCGGGGCGGGAGTCGTTCTGTGAGGGAACCGGATTCTGAGGGGGATTTTTAGGGGGAAGGGGCCTCCTCCTGTGGGTGGGTGTGGGATATCTATATCTATTTTATTGCATTTGTATCCCCCCTTCCCATGAGCTCAAGGTGGCGTATACATGGTTCTCTCGCCTTCCTCATTAAAGCTACACAACAACCCTGTGAGGTAGGTCAGGTAGAAGAAAGGTATGTGCTGTGGAGACTTCTCACAGGGCACCTGAGGGTCCCCCGCACCCTGCACCTGTTCCTGCAAGTATTAATTAATTAAATAGTTAATTAATTGAATTAATTTTGCCCCAATAGACGCCCACTCCCACCGTTTCGATCTGTGGGTCTGGCGCCACTGCCAGTGCCACATAATGTCCCACTTGTAGGAAATCATTCTTTTCAAGTGTGGGTGGTGCCCTGCCCATTGGAACTCCCTGCCTGTTGACATGAAGCGGTGCACCTTTCTTTGTAAACAGCTTTGAGGGTTGGCTTCTTGTTTTGCAATCAAGTGGTGCATAATTTTTATAAAAGGAAGAAACATTTGGCCTACCCGGATATGTAGAATGTTGACCATGTATTTTGATCTGATTTTGAGCTTATGACACAGTACATTATTTAATATTTATGCGATATTAAAATAGAAGTGATTCTATAAATACAGTTATAAAACTTAAGAATTATATAATAAAATACAGATTCTCATAACAGTGACAGCATAAAAAGGGAGGAGCAACCAGCAGGATATCTAAAATACAAAGACAGGGAAAAAGTGCAATACCTTCTCTCAAAGAGAGCTGTTAATCCTGGCCACCCATAGAAAATGACACTGTCCGAGCTCATCTGTCCGTTGAACTGGGAACTGCATTTACAATTAACTATGGATATATATATATTTAAGCCAGCTCCAGAAACCTTTTGAAGTTGTCTTGTTTTAAACTAGCTATAGTTAATGGTCCATTTAACTTGAAGGATCACCTTGCCCCATATGTGCTTACCTGACTGCTTCAATCTGCAGAGCTTGCACTTCTACAAGTGCCATATAATAATTGTTCTCCATCTGTTAGGAGTTTGTCTTTCAGCACAACAGCATCTATGCTTTGAAATGTATTGCCTATTAACATTAAGCAGGCACCCTTGCTACCCTCCTTGATGCCTACTAAAAATGTTGTTGCAACAAGCCTACCCAAATGTATAATTTAGTATTTGATTTTAAATTTTGCTGATTGTATCAAAAATAATTTTAAAAATATTTACTGCAGATTGTCATTACAGACACAGTGACAAGCCGTGGTTCAGATAAAGGAAAAAAAGTTTTAATTCCCCTTGGCCACATGGGATGAAGAGAGAGACTGATTGTGACTTGTTCCTTCTCACATGCATCATGCTGGACCATAGTTTAGTGTGATATGTGAACACAGCCAATGCATGAAATGATCTCAGTTCATTCCCAAATTTGCTGGAAATGCCATTATGTCACTGTAAGAATAGGCAGAACCATGAACTAGGCTACAACCTACTTCTTCTTTCCTATGAAATTTCCCTAGTTTTAAAGACAATTTCTCTCTTCACTTTCTAGGAAAAATTCTTGGCATGGAGAGAAATGTTGATCACTCCAAAATGTTTTTCTTGGCTATAGTGGCTGTTCTGTGGTGTGGGAATATTAATATTTTATCCTTTTTTTAAAATTGCTGAGATAATGACCTTGGTTGCATGTAAAACATCAGGGCTAACCATGGTTTAATACAAACAAGCAAATACCCTGTTTCACAGAGAAAGGATTGCAGCCATTTTGCTCCTTCTCTGGTCCACCTGCTGCTGTAAGGTCAGCGGTGGTTTGATTTTGTGTGTCTGAACTGTGTTCAAGATTTATTTCACCTCAGAGAAAACCACGAGCTGTGGCTGAAGTTTTTCCTGTGGCTTAATATCTGTGGTATGCCTGGGGCACACAACCACAAGCCTGGGTTCTGGCATAACACAAAGTCATATCATGACTTAGCTCACAGCAGTGCAGCAGCACAGGACCAGAGGAGCTGCAAAGGAACCTCAGCAATCTCTCAAGGAACTCACACAATTGCTCATTCATACAAAGCCATGGTTTAGCTTGTTGCTATATGTGAACTAGACCACCACAGAGCCTAGGGCTTGCCGATCAGAAGGTTGGCGGTTCAAATGCCTGCGACGGGGTGAGCTCCCATTGCTCGGTCCCTGCTCCTGCCAACCTAGCAGTTCGAAAGCATGCCAGTGCAAGTAGATAAATAGGTACTGCTCCAACGGGAAGGTAAATGACGTTTCCGTGCACTGCTCTGGTTCACCAGAAGCGGCTTAGTCTTGCTGGCCACATGACCTGGAAGCTGTCTGTGGACAAACGCCGGCTCCCTTGACCTATTAGAGCGAGATGAGCGCACAACCCCAGAGTCGTCCACAACTGGACCCAACGGTTAGGAGTACCTTTACCTTTTTATATGTGAACTGGACCATTGTTTTGTGAAGTGATTTGAGCACTTGAAATACTTTGTATCAGGGATGAGGAACCTGCAGCCTTCCAAATTTTTCTAGATTAAATCTCCCATCATCTAGAGCTGATGGGCGCTTGGAGTCCGAATAACATTGGGGGGCCCAAGGCTCTCATCCATGTTCTGTATGAATGCTGAACAAAAGCTTCAAGACTTAGCACTACAGTATCTTCTTAAATGCTATGTTATAACCTTTCTGTCTCTGACTAGTTCGTTCATTGTAGCATTACAAAAACCAAGTACAAAGCTGCTCCGTGGCATTCAGATATTAATGAAGGTCTACATGAAGCTCAGTGGTTGCATGTAAATTGGCTGGCTATACAAAGAAAGATACATTTTTTGTAGTTACTAACTGATACCATTAAAATAACCCTTAGGTCAATATTTTGGGTTCTATATATATCTTAGCTATATAATCTTGGCTACATATTCATCAGTTTAATTGTTAAAAACTTTTGTAACCTGAAGTTGGCTAGCCTATTAGGGTATGTAGTGCAAGTTTATTTGTAATACTTAAACCATGTCTATTTCCTGTGCTTTTCCTAGAATATGTAGAAAAGCCCTTAAAGCTGGTTTTAAAGGTGGGAGGAAATGAAGTCACGGAACTTTCCACTCAGAGCTCAGTACATGATTCAGCCCTATACGAAGACAAAAATGACCATGAAAAACACAAAGACAAGAAAAGGAAGAAGAGGAAAAAAGCAGAAAAGCAAGTTCCTGGAGAAGAAAAGGAAAAAAGAAAGAGAAAAGGAAAGGTAGCTTTCAGAGCAGTTGTTTTGTTTTTTAACTTGAATCTTTTCCTTGTGATAGATTGTCTTTGGCAGGCTTCTCCAACCTGGTGTCCTCCAAATGTTTGGGCTGGAGCTGATGGGAGTTGTAGTCCAAAACTTATGGTGGGCACCAGGTTGGTGAAGGTTGGTCTTCAGGATAGTCCTCCTCAATCCTTTGGAAAGACTTGGGATGCGGCATAAAGGGCTGAGTTGGGACTGTGGAATTAAAACAATGGGTAAAGGCACCTTGCACAAGCAGAATTGCATGTGCAGCTTTCCACTTGTGCAAATGTAGCCCATACCTCAAAGATAAACCACCTCCTTTGCATGCAGAAGGCCCCCTGTTCAGTATTCAATTTTAAAAGGACCAGGTAATGGGAAAGACTGTATGCCTAAGACCCTGGAGAACCACTGCTGGTCAAGCTAGACAATACAGTGGGTTACATACGCTTCAGGTTACATACGCTTCAGGTTACAGACTCCGCTAACCCAGAAATAGTGCTTCAGGTTAAGAACTTTGCTTCAGGATGATAACAGAAATCGTGCTCCGGCGGCGCGGCGGCAGTGGGAGGCCCCATTAGCTAAAGTGGTGCTTCAGGTTAAGAACAGTTTCAGGTTAAGTACGGACCTCCGGAACAAATTAAGTACTTAACCCGAGGTACCACTGTACTGGGCTAGATAGGCAACAGGCTGATCTGGTACAAGGCAGCTTCCTATGGAACACATCCTTTAAATATTAATAAGCTTGTCCTGACTTAGTTTGTCTTCCAGTAGGTGGAGACAGCACATAAAGAACATATTTGTAATGTTCCTTGTGTACCTTTAGTATACTTATAATGAATTTCCTCGCTGAGTAAACAAATTGTAATCAGATTTCCAGCGCCTGGTATGGATACTTCTCTCAACAGTTTTGCTTATATTTTATGTCCACAGGATGATAAAAAGAAGCGAGATAGGGACCGTGGTGAAAGTGAAGGAGAAAGAGAACTGAAATGTCAGACTCCTCTAAGGCTAGACTTGCCACCTGAAAAACCATTGGCAAGCAGTTTGGCAAAACAAGAAGGTAAGAAAAAGCTGTTTTGTTGTTTCTTTTTAAGCTGTTAGGTAAGTTGATTTGTTCTGCCTTGCTTCTCAATTTATGACGTTGGCCACCTTAAGTGCTTTGTTGTTGAAGAGGAAAGCTGGAATATGAATCCTGAAAGTTTTTTAAAAAATTAAGATCAGTCTCAAAATAAATCTGAAATAGCAGCAACATTGTAGCTATTAGTTCTCTCCGTTACTAACATGTAATTGGCCAAAATCTGAAAAGCTCTCATGTGTGCTTTCCAATTGTGGGAGGTTTCTTAATAGGCTAAAATGCTTCATGCGCCTCTGTTTCTAAAATTAAAATAAATGTATGTTTGAAACTATGAGATGAAAAACTTGAAACAGTCAGGAATACCCCACAAACATGGTGCAAAGAGTTTTGGCAAGTGCATCCCATGGCTGGATGGGACACTTCCGTGGCCTTATTCTCTTGATGACAGGGTGATAGTGAGGCACACACCTGTCTTTGGCCATTGAGCCTCCCTGCTGAGGAGGTATGGCCAGAGTTAAAAAGACTGGCTCGCTTTCCACCTCAGCTAGCTAAGCTGAAGAAGGGAGAAAGGCAGAAGTTCCAAAGGTGATTGAAGCAGCAGCTCTGAAACAACCGCCTTGCTACGGCATAGGCAGAACTAGAATTGGGGAGCGCACCACCACCTATGGAAAAGGTATAATTTCTTTGTAGTGTGCATAGTCCTTCCTGTCAGAGCAATTGAGAGAGCTAACCAGCTTATGGAACCTCATGCACAGAAAAAGTGTTGTTAACAGGAGAAAGCAACTCTTGATGTGTTTATTACCTTGCACAGCAGTACTTCATTTGAAAATATAGCATTTTCTATTTAGCATTTCTTAGGTGTGTGTGTGTGCACGCGCATGCACTCTAGTTAATATTTTTCTTTCATCTTTTTGTCCTAGAAGTGGAACAGACGCCACTTCAAGAAGCATTGAACCAACTTGTGAGGCAACTGCAAAGGTGAGTTCTTGTCAGACTCCGAGCATTTCTGATACTGCTAGTAGAAATTGCTAAATATTAGAAAATGCTGTCTAACCAATGTGTTAATTTTTCTGAGCTGGATTTTTCTTTCTTTTTCTTTCTTTCTTTCTACATGAGTAAGTGTTGCTATTACTGTCAACTATAAAATCTGCCAAGCTAATGCATGTTGAACCCAAGTTCTTTTAGTGTTGATGATGCATAGTTCCTGCATCATCTTCCTTTAATAATGGTTTTCACTTTTAATCATTAAATCTTTATTGAAGTGGTTCTAGAAAGTTACTGATAAATGGGTTGTGTTTCAAAAATTGCTTACTCTGGAGTAGTTATGGAATATCCTGTAGCTTTTTAAGGATCTTGGTTTGTGGTCTAAGTTTATCTTTCTTCAGAGGGCATTAGGTTCTCCTAATAGGAGAAATCTGTCTGAAGTATACTCTTGCTTAACCCATCTGAACTTAGGGAATTGTTCGTGTAACTTGACTACAGATTATATGAAGCATTGCTCCATTAGGGCAAATTTTTTTTTAAAAAAAGGAGTTTATCAGGGAAAGAGTGGAAGCAAGCAGTAGTTACTAGAGGAAGGTCAAATTAATTTTGACGATTCCCGGCCTATTCTTGCTTGTGGATTTGGCCAAAAGCTAGTGGCAATCTTCTCAGTCAGTGTAGTTGAGTTATATGTATGATTCGTGACTGGCTTGGACAACTCATCTTTCATAGCTTTTAGGTATCTTGCATACCCATGTGGACCAGAATGAGGATTTGATGGTTTCTCTCTTAGTTTTAACTTAGACTTGGTGAGGCTTGGACTATTGATGTTTGAAGGCTTTGCTCTATGTATTAACACTGCTTGGGGTTTTGGGAATGCTGCCAGTCTTAAACTGGACCCTTCAATTGAAGGTGAGAGTAAGATTTTGCAAGCATTCAACGGCCTTGTAAAATAGAATTGCTTTCCCTGCCATTGATATTATAATCCATTTTGGTGTTCTAAGGAGAGACAGAATGTGGCACCTGTGGTTTGGTTTAGAAATGTCAAACATGCTTTAAAAATAAAATCCCATCAAAAGTAAAAAAATAAAATAAAAAGGGAGGGTGAGACTGCTTCCAGGCAGCACCTCTACAACTTTAAAGAAATGCAAGATTGTATTATTAGGGCAAAAGCTCTCTTGTTTCAGTTCAGTTCTGTGGTTTCTTTCAAGTTGGAGTCTTCTCTCCTATTTAATACTAAGCTCTGTCTGTTCTTTGTTATAGAAATGAAACATAAAGGGCTCTTCTTTTCATTTCTTAACAGAAAGGATCCAAATGCTTTCTTTTCATTTCCTGTGACTGACTTTATTGCTCCTGGCTACTCCATGATCATTAAACGCCCAATGGATTTTAGTACCATGAAAGAGAAGATCAAGAACAATGGTTACCAGTCCATAGAAGAACTAAAGGTGCTTTTAATTTATATTTTAACTGCAGAGGGGGGATTAGACGTTGACACTTGCTGGTACTAGCAATTGCATTGTGCAGGTTTTTTCAATATTTTATTCATTTTGGGGCTGCACTTTCATAGTTTATGAACACATAGAATAAAAAATTGGCGCATCTGGCTTTCAGAATTGTTCATTTGCTTTCTTTAGAGAAAGTCTTTGTGAATGTTTTCAAGAGACATTTTTCATGTTCCAGGGTGTTGGAAATTTTGTGTGTGTGTGTGTCAAGGAGAAAAAACTGAGCAGCAGAAGTACTTGATCTTTTGAAACAAGGATGTGAATTGAACCTGGTCATTAGTGCATCAGAGTAATAAATACTTATAGCCATAATTAAGTGACTCTTCACCATTGTATTAATAAGGTTGAGGCTTTTCTGTGTTTAAGAGAATTACTTAAATCACAGAAGCATGTAAATATGTTTGTGTTGTTGTTGTTTTCTTGAGAAATGTAGGAAACAAGCTTTAGCACACAGGACAGTAGTAAGAATCCCTAGTGTTCTTTGAGAATGTAATACAATTGCATTACTGAAACAAATATTGTGTATATTGACTCTCATCCCCCCCCTCCAAAAAAAAGTTTAGGAAATTTTAAAAAATGCAACTTGCCTCTTTCCTGCCTTATATAGCACTATATTTTAAAATGCCTGCCCCAACCTTTTATCCTTTTATTTGCACATTTTAAAGAAAAACACATGTGATTCCCTTATTACTGTTGTCATCCTGACAAAAAGAGCCCTCTGATCTCTCGGGAGTATTGTCTGCATTGAGCATTGCCTTTATCAGCACATTAATATGAAAAGTGTAAACTCAGATGTCTGTCATAAGCATCTTTGGTCTCAGATCAAATCTGTCATCTTGCATACCCAATATCTAATATACTAATATCTAAGTAAAAGGATACCAAATCCCAACCAGAGACTCAGCCTGTCACTCTTAAGAGCTTCGAGGTGACAGAGAATGCAGGCCTGGTGCCTCTTCTGCCAGCTAATGCAATGATTTCTTAGCCTGTCCTTTTTTCTACCTGCAGTAGTACTGTAGTTAGAGGTGGGTCAGGAGAGAGACTATTAGAACAGTGGAGTAAGATAGAACCATGGAGTAGCAATGCTTCCTACCTGCATGTATGCACACAGCAGTGCTGTCTACGCATGTGTGTGCACACAAGCGTTGTTGCTAGGTTGGAACTTGGAAATCCTACTAATAAACTGTATAGACTAACTTGCACTTGTATTATGATGCATTATTCCTATATCCTCCATATCATGAGGATACTTTTTTTAGCCAGGCAGAACAAACAGTGCTTATGTTCTCAATTACTAGCACCTGCCATCTTGTCCGCAGTACAAATTTCCATACATAAAGGGGCAGATATATTTTCTAGGAAACATTCCTGTAAGTTCCTACTTATGTGTCTTACTTCTTCTGTTGATACAGGAGAACTTCAAACTGATGTGTACTAACGCCATGGTCTATAACAAACCAGAGACCATTTATTACAAGGCTGCTAAAAAACTATTGCATTCAGGAATGAAAATACTCAGCCAGGTAACTGAATTAAGGAAATAATTCAAGAGGTATTGGAGTTTTGTTGGCTTGTGTACATTTCCATTTGTGTTGAATAGAGAAGAGGCCATTCTTTTCTAGCTAAAGGCTAAGTCATTGGGTTAATTCAATAAGTAGTTCTTTCTTCTTTATCTCTCCAAGAATAGTTATAACTTAAAGTTAGATTATTTGCAAGTTATTTGTATTAGAACCCTACCTACTTGCTTGATCTTTCTTCCAAGGATCACTACAGCTGCAATCCTAAACACATGTATTAGGGACTAAGTCTTTTGAACTCAATGGGACTTACTTCCCTACACCCCATTTTTTCTCTCCACCTCTTTACCTACCCAGTGGGCAGATGGAGGAAGCACAGAGCATACTCAACAGGAATCTGAACTGATAGCTTGTAGTAGGCTTCTCTTCCCATCTCCTTCCATTGCTAGCACACAGTGCTGCTATTCTAGAAAAAGAGATGCCAGAACTCACCATGAACACCTCCTTCATTCTTTTAGAATGGCAATGGTGCCCACCTGAGCGGTGCTGGAACTGAGTTCCTGTGAGTTCTCCCTGGGGAAAAAGCACTGCTAGTACAACTGCTTTTACAATATTTTATTAGCGCAGAACATGGACCTTCAGTTTGGGGAAACGACTGCAGACTCTGCAAGGGTTCTGTGACAGCTTTGCAGCCCTCTTCCCCCCTCTGGAGACCCCTTGTAACTGAAAGAAAAGCACTTAATGATTAGGCAGTTTTAAAATGGGGGGCTCACATACAGTATGAAGTTTTAAACCTGCATGGTTTGTTTCCTTAGGAAAGAATCCAGAGTTTGAAACAAAGCATTGACTTCATGGCAGACCTTCAGAAGAGCAGGAAGCATAAAGATAAAACAGGTCTCCAGTCAGGTGAAGATGATGATGGCTTTGGGAAAGATGCAGACTCCATGGACATAGACCTCAGAGCCTTTAAAACACCTAGCAAAGAACTCAAGAAGTAATTACTCTGCAAAGGGCTTACATATTTCTTTCATTTCAGCAAAATTAGGAGCAAGCAGCCCCAGGCTGCATTGAAAGCAACTATCTCCAGTAGCTCTGAATAGGGATTAAACAAATACATGGAAGAAGACTGGTCTGTCAGTAGCACTTAGGCATGATGGCTACATGGAACACCTCTGTACAGAGGCATCTATAGGGATCCCCCATTTTTGGGTAGCCTTAGCCAAAGATCTTAGTCACCAGTCCTATTCCACCACCACCCACATTTTTTTCTGAAGGAAAAGGTGCACAGAATCTTCTGGCATTGGGCTGCACCCACTTGCCTTTCTAGCTTCAGAGCAGGGAAAAAGCCAGTTGGTAGGAGTTGCTAGATTGAATATCTTGGGTACCTTTACCACACAACTGCCAATTAATCCTCAGCCAATCCTGGAGCTGGAGAGGCAGCAAGAGTTTGCTAGAACTGCCAGTGGATAACATTTATAGTAGAAACTACAATAGTAAACACTATAGCGAGATACAATTTAATATAATGAAAACTATCCTATTACAGAATTGACTTGTCTCTTCTTCTTTTTTGTTACTTATTTGCACTCCGGTAAAACTTCAGGTTCAAATTATGTTGACCTGTTGTATTTTAGAAACATTGGGTTGTGTCCAGCTAAGTTTTACTCAAAACAAAGCCATTGAAATTAATGGACCTATATTAGTCATGTCCTGTAAGTTCAGTGGGACTATTTAGAAAACAAACAACATTGGATACAGTCCCTTCTGCTTGAAATCATACTTTCAGACTCAAGGATGATGCCATGCACAACAAAGGAAGCAAGTTACTGGCAAATGAATTCCACCTTCACTGCCAAATGTGCCACTTTATTTTAAACTGATGAAGAACTTCTTGGAATTTACCAGTTATTCACTGCACACATTCTAAAACAAAGTTTTAGACTTGGTGGTATTAAACCCTTTTTTTGCTATCTTATATACTATGAAGGGGTACAGTAATGTATATAGTTTTGGGGGGAGTTGTCTCTTTTTAACGTATGTTTGTTTTCTAGGAAAGAGAAAGAGCTACTTGAAGAAAAAATAAGGAATAGTAATTTAGAGAGGGAACAAGAACTGATTGAACGTATCATCAGAGAATCAGGAGGAAAGTTAACAAAAAGACCTGCTAATGCTCAGGTAAACGGCGAAAAGGATATGGATGATGCTCATTACCTAGAACACCATAACATAAGTTAAATACGTTTCAGTCCCTTTCATTTGATGTTTCAATGATTGATGTGATTACAAATCTAAAGTCTCATAATATCCATTCATTGAAGCAATAAACAAAACAGCCTGCTAAATTATGTATGACTCTGTCATCCTAGCTTTGTAGGCTGTGCACAAAAGACACATTTTAATGGCTTGATCTTTATTTCAGTGTGAGTTTGAAAGAAGAAAACCTGATGGCACAACCACCCTGGGACTTCTTAATCCAGCAGAAAATAACACAGGGGGTAATGCTTGCACTGAGTAATTTTAACAACCTTTCCCCTTGGTGGTGTGTATTACTGATGGATTTCTACACTTAGTAGAGGTGCAGAGGAAGTCTCTTGAGGCTGTCCCACATTCCTCCCGTGCTAGCGTTCCTTAGAATTCCCACTTCACATCTGGCTGCTTCTGGTCCCTGCTTAAATGGTCCCTGTTTGAACAGTTAGTCCAGAGACAGTCAGAATGGGATGTCCTTCATGAGAATGCTGTTTGATTTAGGGAATAATGACCTAACATCTTGGAATATTCCATGGCATTTTTAAACAAGTGCCTTCCAGAAGCATGATTCCTTATCTAGCAAAGATGGGGGACCTGTGCCTGCCCAGATGTTGCTTGACTTCCCATCCAGTATGCCCAGAGCTCAGGGATGAATGGAGTTGTAGTCCTGAGCCATCTGGATGGTCTCAGGTTCCCCATCCTTGCAATATAGCTTAATAATTTCTATGCATAAGGTCCCAAATTCAGTTCCCTGTCTTCACCTGCTCAATTACATAAATTAAAATAGATTAGCGTGGACATTTCTGTTTTAGGGTCGTTATTACAACTACCTTTTTCTTCCTTAGTGCATTTTTATGACTTATAGTTGAATCCAGGACTAAGGCGTTTTTAAGGGACAATTTTTCAGTGTTTATGCTCACAAAGGCTTTAGAAAAACCCTAGTAAATACTCAGAAGGGAGATGTTGTGTGCATGTGGCTAACTTAAGTCCTATAACTTTCTTTTTGTTCATCTCTTGAGTGGTAGAAATCGGACATGGCTCTGCAAAGTTGGGTGTCACAGCTGGAAGATTGCAGTCAGGTGTAAATACATTACAAGGGTTCAAAGAAGACAAAAGAAACAAAGTTACCCCTGGTAAATGTGACTTCTAATTTATTCTTAGTGGTGCCCTTGAATGCAACAAGGCTGGCAGAGATTACTCCGGTCAGCTATGAACCACTGATTGAGTACCCTGTAGACCTTGCCACGTTTAACTATGTCTAGGCATGTACTTATATGTTACCTGGAGGGGTGGAGCAGACAGATAATCTCTTTGAGTAGCCACAGGTGGAAACAGCCAGCACTCTCCTCAACAGGCTGCAGCTGCCTCTGCCCAGGCACACCCTTTTTCTTTCCTAGAGGAAATGAGCACTGGGAATTAAAGCTGAAATAAAGTAAAAAAGTTAGAGGTTTGCGTAACTGTGCACTATTGTAAACAGTCTTTTGAGACTTTTTCTAAAAGGTGGCCCAATTACTATAGGTGCCACATAATATTTAGTGTGACAGCACCTGCACTTTGGAACTCTCTGCCTCTTAAAAACAAACAGGCGCCTTTACTATGCCTGCTTAAAACGTTATTGTTCAGACAAGCCTACCTAGATGCTTCGAAAGTTGAGGTAAATTTAATCTGTTTTAGCATTTTAGCTTTTGGATGTTTTTAAGTATGGTTGTGCTTTTCTTAATTTTATTGTTTTAACTTTTTGCAAACTGCTTTGAGGCTTCTTTTAAAATCAGGCAGTGTATAAATTTTATGAAATGAATAAATAGTATTACATACCAACATGTTTGCAAGTATAGTCACATATAGTACAACCTAGTCCTAAAATATCAGGCCCTTGTTTAAACTACAGGTTATTTCAATTCTATGGGACAACTAATAACAGGTTTATGCATTTAACAGTTATTAGTTTTTGTTGTTGTAATTTGGTCTGTAGAGGATACCAGGCTGCCTAAGAGATTCGAGGCAGAATTTATGGCATTGGCAGCCTGAGCAATTTTAGCAGTCTCGTTCCTGTACTGCAGTGATCTACCCCCTTTTGGGGGGTTCAGGTCAAAGTTCAGCTTTTTTTAGGGAAGAGGAAAGCCCCATTTTGGGGGGGTTCAGGTCAAAGTTGTTGAGCTATTTAAACAGCGTGAACAGCGTAATTGTGCAACATGATTTGTGTAAGAGACAACCAATGTGAACTTAGCTTCTAGGTGGTTTTTCCTCTCATAAATATTGAAGGCTATATTTCAGATCTCTTTATATCACCTAGTGCCTTCTGCAGTTGTTTTTGGTTGATGTACTAAAAACCCCATATAAAAAGGAGATTTTACATATGTGGGAAATAAGTAGAGGAGAATCTATTGTATGACTTGGGCTATAAAAAAACAAAAGAGATTAGAGCTAAATATTTTGCTCATTTACTACTTGGCAAGAGTTGTCGGTCCAGTCAGCAGAAAACCGAATTGTTGCTAGCTTGCCGAAACAGAAGTTTTGTTGAACGATCACATCATATGCTTTGGCAGCTGCTAGAAAAGCTCAAAAGCTTTTAACAGTATATGCACTAGACTGTTTGAATCCTGAAAATATATGGGATTTGTACCCATCATCAGAACAATTAAAAGCTTTACACATTATTAGTTTAGTCCTTAAAACTCAGCTAATCTGATCAGCTAACATAGATCAAAGCTGAATCTGGGTGATACCCAGTTGCAGTATCCCACTTGTCCAAATGCAGCTCTCTCTCCTCCCCTTTGCAACTCCCTGCAAATCAGGGATTTGCAGGATGTTGGGAGACCCTCTGGAGCAAGATGGGGAGCTTCATGGAGGGTGGAGAGGAAGGGGAAGTCCCCTCACATCTGCTGATGCAATGTTGGCTCTCGCTCTGTATCCACAGTCTGTTCTCTTTGCTGATGTATTCATTCTTGAGACAAAGCACAAACTGAATCACAGAAATTCGCATCACTTGATTCATTCAAGAGTTGAAACATATGACTTGAGGCTTTTAAGATATCTACACTGTGTGGCATAATAATATTTTCACACTCTTATTTCAATATTGGGGCATTGCATATAGCCACATATGTACCTGTTAAACCAATTTGGATTTGCAAAAGCAGTTTTCTTTGGGCATGCATGCTAGTTGAATCTGGGTTGACAAGCAATTAATAGAAATGCCAGTTTTAATAAACCAGTTGTTACGGAATGTAGCTCTGGTGTGGTATGAATTCAGCAACCTAGTCGTGCAAGGTAAAAGTGGATAGGTTCAGACACAAGACTTGCACCACATAGGTGGAGGGGATTGGTCAGAATTGTGGCAATACTAGGCACAATCTTTACCCATGTCAGGATACTGTTGGATTAAAGATCCTAACATCTCTGAACATGTTGACTGGGGCTGTCTGGAGGACACCTCATTGGCTACTCCTGAATTATGCATTCTGTGCTCTTAGTTTGTTGTGTTTAGTTTGTTTGTTAGTTTAGTTTGTTGTGTTTGTTAGGGCTTTGCTTCTCCCTAACAAGCCAGGTTTAATAAGCAAACAGCAAACTCTAGCTTAAGGTTGGCTAGTGAGCCTGGATTGCTAGGGAGAATCAAAGCATAGTCTCAGATTCAGATGCCATGTGAAACTATCCCCTTCCTGGTTTGATTAGCAACTTGTGTAAAGGTGGGAATGAAGCAGCAATTCTGCCAGCCTCCAGCTCTTGCACAGTATAGTTTATTAAGTCAAAATCCTTGTGTACATGGCCTTTGAGTGAATAAAACTACGTTTGAGAAAGCATTTCATTCATTCCGAAAGAAATATTTAATGACAGTTGCTTCAGTGTTTCCCCAGCATTTACAATTTTCAGTTGGAAAAAATGGTGACTGGCAGTGGGAAGAGGAGGCACCCCCAGCGTATTAACCAGAGTATTAACATCTCTGGTTGCCTGGCACTAGGGCAGGTGTACAGTGGTACCTTGCGTTACATATGCTTCAGGTTACATACGCTTCAGGTTACATACGCTTCAGGTTACAGACTCCGCTAACCCAGAAATAGTGCTTCAGGTTAAGAACTTTGCTTCAGGATGAGAACAGAAATTGTGCTCCGGCGGCACGGCAGCAGCAGGAGGCCCCATTAGCTAAAGTGGTGCTTCAGGTTAAGAACAGATTCAGGTTAAGTACAGACCTCCGGAACAAATTAAGTACTTAACCCGAGGTACCACTGTAATTGATAGGGATGCGGGTGGCACTGTGGCTAAAACCTCAGCTCCTAGGACTTGCCGATCACATGGTCGGCGGTTCGAATCCCTGCGGCGGGGTGAGCTCCCGTCGTTCGGTCCCAGCTCCTGCCCACCTAGCAGTTCGAAAGCACCCTTAAGTGCAAGTATATAAATAGGTACCGCTTTATAGCGGGAAGGTAAACGGCGTTTCCATGTGCTGCTCTGGTGCCGGTTCGCCAGAGCGGCTTCGTCACGCTGGCCACGTGACCCGGAAGTGTCTGCGGACAGCGCTGGCTCCCGGCCTCTAGAGTGAGATGAGCGCACAACCCTAGAGTCTGTCAAGACTGGCCCGTACGGGCAGGGGTACCTTTACCATTTACCACTGTAATTGAAGCAACAGTAATTTCTTGGCACTCGTGGAACTGGGTTCTCGGAGCCCAAAGAGGCTTTCTTTACTCTGGACAGACCAGGTGCAATACATTTAAAGTGCTGTTAGCTTTAAATCGAGAAGCTGTACCTCTTCTTCCAACAAGCAGTAAACACCTGTGAAGAGCAAATCTGTTGTTAAAAGGGACATTCAGTCTAACACATGTGAGAATATTAATTCCGGCTCTTATTTTTCATTAGTGATGTACTTGAACTACGGGCCCTTTAGCTCTTATGCTCCAGCTTATGACTCCACATTTGCAAATATCAGCAAGGATGATTCTGATTTAATCTATTCCACCTATGGGGAAGATTCTAATCAAGGGAATTTTAAGTAAGTAGGCTTATTTTTGTCTTTATCCTGATGACTTTGAATTAAAAACCTCTTTTAGAAATGTTCACATATTGGCAGGTGGAGGGGGGAGTGCTTCTTTTCCTGCTACTGGCATTGGCACTAGCAAGAGAATGGAACTTGACTGCAGCTTTTGTATTCTTTATTTTTGACTAGTTGTTGCGGGGGTTTTCCTGGAATAACACTAACTCAACAGGGAAGCTAGTGAGATCTTAGTATTTCGATTTTTACATCCCATCCATTACAACCTTTGTGCTAATACAAATAAAAATCTAAATTGTGGTATGATTCTGAGAGATGCTTTTTCTACGCACATAAGTTTCCCTTTGGGGTCTCAGTTGGATCTCTTCTTGTGTCTCAGCTTTCCTGACTGGTTCATAGATTCATAGAGTTGGAAGGGACCCTGAGGATCATCTAGTCTAACCCCATGCAATGCAGGAATATGCAGCTGTCCCATACAGGGATCAAACCTGCAAGCATGGCATCATCACTGTCATTCTCTAACCAACTGAGTTCTCCAGGTTTTTTGTGAGAGATGGAGGAATGAGCGCTGGGGTTGGGCACCTGCTGGAGTGGTATTTGGCATGTTAGGTGTAACCACGTCATAGGAACCAACTCCTAAGGGCCAAAGGGGCTTTGCTCCCTCCTCAATGAAATATTTGAGGCGGCTGGGTTCCCCCAAAGTTGATGGGCATTGCCATTCAACTGGTGTGTCTGCACAACATCATGTGATCAATTATGTGGGGCGGGGCTTACCTGGCCCTCCCCCAATATTTTATTTAAGTTGGCACCCCTGAACCCCATATTTGTAGAAAGCTTGCTTAGTGTTGCTTTATCCTGGTTGCACCTTGGCTTTTCCAAGACAAATTCAAGATAGCGTACGTTAGGGTGTAATGTTCTCCTCTTCCCCACCACCGCACATACAATTCCTTTTGCTATCAGCCTCCCTCCTGCACCCACCAAATGAATCACAGGGTACACAGACTGATTAGAATATCACCTTTTGCATTGAACATACATAGCTCCAGTTTTTACTATTTCTAGGAAACGTCAGTGGTAACTAGCACTGCAAATTTACACAAGTTACGAGCCTGTGGATAATAATGCATGTCTGCATCCCAATACAGATGTGAATTTAAAAACATATCCAAGAAAGGGAAAATCTATAAACTTAAGAGAAATCACCAGTTAACATCCCCAGTGGTTCTGATATTATAAAACTTTTTTTTAAAGAGAGAACAAAACAAAACCTCAAAGGTAAGTAGTGATTTTAATTTTATTTGTAAGATTGTTTCTTGTAAACTAATTGGCATGCAATTTTGTTGCTTTTATCTTCAGCATCAATGAATTCCTGGCAAAATCTCAAGACTACCCATATGTAATGGCGGACAGTTTGTTGGATGTTTTGACCCAAGGAAGGCATTCTCTCTCACTCAGAGAACTTGAAAAGGTGAGACTGCTTGTGTGTGAGCATCTGTATCAGGGAGAAGCAATATGTACCGTATTTTTCGTCCCATAGTACGCTCCGTCCCATAGGACGCACCTAGTTTTTTTTGGGGGGGGGGGAATAAAGGGGGAAAAATTCCCTTTATTCCCCCCCCCCCCCAAATCAGGTCAGGGAAACCGAACCAGGTCGAGGAACAGTGGGATGGCGGCGCTGCACCTCCTTGCTGTCCCCCGAGCTTGTGGGGCTGGCCGATGTCTGTCCGGCACGCGGGCGGCAGGCTGCTTTCCGCAGCGTGGGGAGCCCTGCGGGGAACTCCCGCAGGGCTCCAACACGCTGCAGATGTCTGCCCGGCGGGCGGGGCACTCTGCTTCAGGGCGCCTCTCGTGCCGGGTGGCAGGCTGCTATCCTGCCTAGGCTGCGGATATGTTCCCGAAGCGTCGGGCGCTCTGCTTTCAGCGCGCCCGGCGCTCCAGGAAGCATGCTGCTATTTGCAGCCTAGGCAGCCCTGTGGGAACTCCCACAGGGCTGCCTAGGCTGCAGATGTGTTCCCGAAGCATCGGGCGCTCTGCTTTCAGCGCGCCCGGTGCTCCGGGAAGCAGGCTGCTATCCACAGCCTAGACAGCCCTGCGGGAACTCCCACAGGGCTGCCTAGGCTGCGGATGTGTTCCTGAAGCCTGGAGAGCGAGAGGGGTCGGTGCGCACCGACCCCTCTCGCTCTCCAAGCTTCAGCGAAAGCCTGCATTCGCCCCATAGGACGCAACCAGATTTCCCCTTCATTTTTGGAGGGGAAGAAGTGTGTCCTATAGGGCGAAAAATACGGTAGTGTCCTCCACACTACAACTCTCATTATCCTTAACTGTTCACCCTCCAAGCTGAGGCTGATGGGAGTTGCCCTCCCAATGTTGTCGAACTACACTTTGGCTACTCCCAAAGTGTAAATGGTGGAGTGGAAATCATGGCATTAAGGAGTCCATAGACATGGGGACAATTACCCTGGACTGCAAAAAGAATCTACATGACAGATATTACTTATGAGACCAAGTACTAGTTCTCCTTGAGAAAGCATGTTGGAGGAAAGGCATACCTTTAGAAATATTTCAAACTATGTTTTTATATAAGAGCATTTAACTCTCCTGGATCCCACTGTGAAGTTTTCATTGAGAAATTTATTCCCTGTAATGGGGTTAATTAGCAGAAAACTAGCTTGATAAGATGTGTGTGTGTTATAAGCTAAGCCTGCAATCATGTGCACAGGCTGCTTAAAACCCATCAGCTTTAGGTCAGATTTTTATGTCCCTTCAATGTCATGGGGACCCACAGCAGTATTACTCCTTCCTATATCACTGTGGTAATATGAAAGGCTGGGATTACATAGAAGCCCTCACTGTCCACTTCAAGCAAATATAACCAACATCTGGAAGGCACCCACCATGGAGTGTTTGAAATCAGAGGTGGCGCTGTGGGTTAAACCACAGAGCCTAGGACTTGCCAATCAGAAGTTCAGCGGTTCAAATCCCCTCGACGGGGTGAGCTCCGGTTGCTCAGTCCCTGCTCCTGCCAAACTAGCAGTTCGAAAGCACGCCAAAGTGCAAGTAGATAAATAGGTACCGCTCCGGCGGGAAGGTAAACAGTGTTTCCGTGTGCTGCTCTGGTTTGCCAGAAGCGGCTTAGTCATGCTGGCCACATGACCCAGAAGCTGTACGCCAGCTCCCTTGGCCAATAAAGTGAGATGAGCGCCGCAACCCCAGAGTCGGCCACGACTAGACCTAATGGTTAGGGGTCCCTTTACCCTTTACCTTTAACCAGTTGAAGGGGTTGAGCAGCTTGAAAACTTTATCCTTCTTTTCCAGTTGCAGCCAGCAGAAGAAGCTGAATGTCTGTGTGAAAAGTCTGCTACAAGCAAGGATGTGGAGGTGATACTCTTCTGAATTTGATTGAGCCTCTAGGCAGTGAAAGGTTCTCATGCAAGCCAGTTAGAATAATTTGTTTCAAGTGCCAAATTTTATGTACTTCTACATAAAACCGGAACAGCTGACTTGCTCTTTACTGTGCAGCATTGGAGATAAACTTCCAACTCTGTGTTGCGACCTTTCATTCATAGCATTAAAATCAAGTTATGTAAAGTTCAACTTATTGTTGTGCCATGGTCAGATTTTAATTGCAGTCATCTGTATTCTCCAGCCACAGCTTGTACTATTATAAAGAAACCTGTTTTAACTCCTTATTACTTTGAAAGCTAAGCCCGCACAAATTCATGCTGTTGTGCAAGATAGTTGCTTCCTGTTCAACATAACTGTTGTAAACAGGAGACATTTGATGAAGGAGGTGTTCAGGTATAAATGTATTACTAAGGTATCCTCATCTGACTCATTGGCAAATGGATGAGATTCTGCAGTATGGTTTAATTGCCTCTCTTTTGTTGTAAATGTTGAAGATGGAACATAGTCCCAGATATTATAGTTTACCAGCTGATATTGGAGTAGTTCTAAGTCTGCGCTTGAGGGAATAGAGAACCAATTATAGTGGTTTAAACAATCCCACTTAGTATATAGCAGGGATGGGAATATGTGGCCCTCCAGCTGTTGGGCTATAACAGCCCCAGCCAGCATGCCCAATGGACATCTGGAGGGCCACACATTCCCCATTCCCTGATGCCTATTTTTGATCTGAAGAAAAGGTTGAGAGTCACCACAAATGCACTGCTTGGTTCAAATATTTTATATAAATTTGGGGTTTGCTTGATTTTTAAGAACCTGCATTTGTTTGCCATCTACAGATTCTGGAAACGGCTCTACCCAGTAGGTTTGACTCCTCTCTTAGTAAGGAGAGGCTGACAGCACTGAGAGCAGTAACCAATTTTGGAATGCCTGTGGAGGAGTTTGACTCAGAAGGTGAGTGGCATGAGCTGTACAGTTGTTGCTTTGCAAGGCCTCTTGGCACATTCCAGCCCAGCTGATGTCTGCCCAAAACTTCACTTTCAATTGAACAGAAGCAGAGGTCTTCCAGAAAAAACTTGATGAAACCACAAAATTGCTTCGGGAGCTTCAAGACGCTCAGAATGAACGACTAAGTACGAAGCCACCTCCGAACATGATCTGCCTTTTGGGCCCATCTTACAAAGAGATGCACTTGGGTGAGTGTGGTGCTGCTGGCACGTGAAACCTTTAAATTTTAGACACGTCCTGGTTCTTTAGTCTAACCTCTGCCCTGCTAGTAACTTCTTTAAAATGGATGCTGGTTGTCTTGGTAACCACATTTATCAAATGGAGCAGCATTGCCACGACAATATAGGGACATCACCTTCCTGGATGTCATAGAAGAGTGGAAGATGTGTGGTTGCTGGCGGGGATTGAAATGCTAGTTACTGCAAGCTGAAGGGGATTCCTTTGTGCCTGGCTGGCTGCTGCAGGCAGAGGGGCCAAGCCTGGAAAGCTAGATGAAAGTAATCTTCCCCTGCCCCCACTATCTGAAGTCATGATGGACAGGGCAGGGCCAGCAAAGACTCTGCAGCTAGTGCCCAGAGCAGGTTAGATACAGTAGCCACAACATAAGTAAAACACATCTAGCATTGCATTCTTAGAAACGCAGCAATGGGAAACAAGGTAGTGCATTTCACTTCCTTATTGTTCCTATTGTTATACCATCTGGAGGGCTGCATGGCTTACTGTGCATGAGGTGATTGTGCCTGCTTTGCTCCTCTGTGCTAGAGCACTGGCCCCCTAACCACAATTCCTGGGGGCTTAGTGATATGTCAAAACCAGGGATTGTGGTTTGTGTGGAGTGAAGCAAATTAGGACCTTCTCAGTAGAACGCTCCCATCTGATGCCAACCCTGTTCAGGGAAACTTTTAATGGCTGATGTTTTATTGTGTTTTTAATATTTTGTTGGGAGCCACCCAGAGTGGCTGGGGCAACCCGGTCATATGGGTGGCATATAAAAAATTATGATGACCTTTGACTAGGATATTGTACTAAGGCAGTGACCATGGTTTGTTCCCATAGAGAAAATGGCCCAGATAGGTGAGTGATTCATCGTAAATCATTAACTCTGCCCCACTTTACGTGTCATGGAAAACCAATGTGTGCAAACTAGTTTTATATGACAAAACCCTGCATTTTTAGGCTGTTGGGGGGCAATTAACAGACTTTAGATAAACCTTATAAAGTCATACCAATGTTTTGCTGTTAACTTTTCCAGCGGAGAGAGTGACAAGTAATCTAAAAGAGCTTGCACAACAAGTGGCTCCAGGAGATATTGTGAGCACATATGGCATCCGTAAAGCGATGGGGATTTCAGTTCCTTTACCAGATGCCATGGACAGCTTTGTTGACTTAACAGATGGTGAGTAACCACAGTGCATTTCAGCAGGTCCCCATAGATTGGTTGTCCTGGATGTGGTTCATGAGTTGCTCACCACATGGAGTAACTACAGTAACCATATTTTGTAAACTAGCACTTAAGAGGTACTTAACCCACAGAAGAAATAAACAGTGAGAAAGTCTGACTTCTGTGTTGACCCTATCACGTTGGAATAGTTAGAGCTGGAAGATGTGCCTAAATCTGACTTTGGCACATTTTTGGCTTGACATTTCCCCTTCCCTGTAGTGAGAGCAGCTTGTTAATTCTGAAGCAGATTCACACCATTGTCTGTCTAAATAGAGAGAAGCTAATATACCTCCACCTGTTTCCTTAGCCAAAACAAGCAAAGTAATAAGCTGTTAATGCTTTTTCCTCCCCAGAAGCAGAGGAACCTCCAAAAGCTCCTGTTCTCAGTGGAAATGAATGTGAACCAGTTGGTGGTACATGATGCTTCATATTTAAATGGTTTTAAGTCTTTCTTTTTTAAAGATTTGTCCCAGTGCATGCATGGGCACTTTGTATACTTGTGTTATATTTGAATTCTTAATAAAAACTTTAAAACCAAACCAGGAAGTCACATGACGAAGCAAAAGGAAAGCTTATCATGGCCACTGGAAATGGCTGCTGTGGGCAACAATGTTCAATTTAAATTGAGTCACCCTAGACAAGTTTTCACATCACATCAGACATAACAATGCCTTATTGAGTTTACTCACATTCAGCAGAATCCATCTAGAGATGTACACAGGGCAGCAGCCTTAGACTTGAACAGCTGACTGCTTTCCCTTGAACATACTCCAAAAGCAAACTGGCAACATAAGAAAAGAAACTAGCAAAGAGGCCTGCTTTGGGGTTTGTTTTTTCCCCTTGGGCAGCACAATGTCTTTCCTTTGTTGACAGTCAAATGGAGGGCAAGAGGTGCTTCATGTAACATTGCTCTTTCATTATAACAGCCTGGGGAAAGTGATCACACAAAGCAAGAATGAAATATTTACTTTTATGAAATGCACTTCTTAAAGAATTTAAAATGATACAAAAGAAGAGCAATTAGGCAACAAACGCATCCTAAATTTTTAATCTGGGAAATTTAGAATTAAAACAGAAGGTAGACAAGTTACCTTGACTTGCAGTAGAATATGAACATAAACAATTAAACATTAATACTTGCATTTCACACTTGAGTTTCTGCTGTTGGCATATGACGTTTGATAACTGATGCCAAACGATGACAAACAGTTGCAGAGATTAAAGGTGGAACCTTTGAACTAAAGCATTCTAACAAATGCACAATAAAGTAACAACTGAAAGCAGTGTTATCATATTTCACATTAACTTGCTGCTATAACAAAATACAATCGCGTAAGTTTTCTTTTTATCCTACCTAGGACTACCCTATCTTGCTACTTTCCAGTGTGACCTACTCTAGACAGCTAAGACTTTCCAAAAGTCCTAAAAGCCACAGTAGGACTTGACTAGAAGAGTTTTGTTCCTGTCATGAAACATAGGCACTTCAACCTCCGCATAAGTTAATTACACAGTAATTATAATGAACACAACAGGGCTGCATCCAGGGCAAAGAATGACAGAAATCTTTGCACAGTTAGTCACATTCTACTCTGAAAACCTTTAAAAAAATACTAGAGTCACAGTCCTCAAGTCTTGGAATGATTTCCATAAACTTCAGTTGGATTTCAGTTAAGTTACTCCAGAGAGTGACTTGCAAATTGGAGCAGAGCCAAAGGCATTCTAGAGAATCTCAATCACAGGGAAAAACATACAATTTCAAAATGTTTCATGATATTCACATTTAAATTTATAGAACACTTCAATGCAAAGCCATTCATTTTGCTTTCCTAGGATATGCCCAGGTACTAGTCAACACAGTTCAGTTGTGCCCCACATAAAGTCAGACTGCAATCCTATGTGCACTTACCTGAGAGTAAACCCATTGCCCCAGTATGACTTACTTCTGAGTACACATGCATAGCACTGCGCTGCTAAGCACCCCCCCCCCCATGGGGCACATAAACAACTCTCTCTTCTTTTCACATTGTAAACAATTTACACCTTTTTCCCTTGCCCATAAGACTTAGTGGTTTGTTTCTGGTTCTCCTCTGAAAAGCCTGTCAGACAGAAGTAATTTTCATAAGATAAAAAAATTTCAAGGTTAGCCCCTGTGAATACACCTAATGGCAGGTACAGTGGATTGGATCCCAAAAAATATTGAGCATAAGCTGATGGCCCTGATTTGCAAACAACTCAGGAGTTTACCCATTAATAAAACAGGTAGATTCTAGAGCCATTCTTAAGCTCCTGCAACAAGCTGGAAAAGCAGATCTCCATCTTTTGCAATTTAGTTTCTTGTACAAGGCTCTACTGAAATCTGTACCTTCTGCATCTTTGGATCCAATCCGATATCATTTAAGCAGACTAAATGAGTTCTACCTGAAAAATTATTTTGTTCAGAAGCCAGCTTTCTGTGCTTTCCCTACTCCCAATTAGCATGTCTCACACAGATCTTGCATGGTGACTGGTAACAACACACTGCTGTGGGGTGTTTCCAAAATGAGTTCTGAAACCCATAGCATTTCTCCTTCACCTAGTTAGTTATATAGGTTGATATTCAGGTGGTCAATTTTGGAGTTTCCTTATACTGACTTAGTCTGTGCTAAATGTCACTGAAGCTAGAAAGAAATGAATACTCTACAGACAACAGGAGAAAGAATAATAATTAACAAATTGTCCCCCCCTCTCATATTGTCTAATGGGACTGGAGCAAAAACCCATGGCATAGCAAAAGGTGGTAGACATATAAAGTTCAAGTGGACATTGTATTTAGTTGTGCCCTCTCTGTTTATTTTTATCATAAAAATATGAAAACAGTTGGCAGCCTCTTGCCAATGACGAAATCTAACAATACAATAGTTTGGGAGGGAGGGAGGGGTTCACTAACTGTACAAAACTTGCACTGTAGCTGCCAATGGGCTGCCCCATGGTTTGTTACACCCACAAGAAAGAGAGAGATCTGTATCCCCAGAAACTATACTTCTTTTTATCAGACAAATTAAGGAAGACACTGGAAGTTTCTCTGTGCCGTATTTTAAGAGTGTGTTTCACCCAATTCTGCCTGCCTTACAGCACTGCTGTGCCAGCAGTGAAAGCTATTTGAAGCTACTCACAATTATATGAGCAGGGTTACCAAGTGCAAGAATCTGGATTTTTTACACACACACACACACACACACACACACACACACACTGCTGATGTTAAGCATGTTGCTGTAGGGCACTAATAGCTGCTGAAATAAAAAGCACCTAGTGAAGTGCAAAAAACATTACAGCACAAGCAAAAGGTGTATGAGGAGAAGCCACCCACACATTTCCACCCAGAGTGGAAAGCACATTCAAGAACCAAGGCTAAGAATGTTTCCAGACCCAGAATCCAGAAAAAATAAGCCATGTGAGCAAAAAATAAGCGAGTTCCTCATACCACTTGTCTTCTGCTCCAGTAGGGAATAGCACAGGCATAAGCAAAACAGATGTGTATGATATATCCGGGTATGGTTTAGCAGCAGAACAGGACTACCACCACAGAAATGTTTATAAGGACCGGGTTGTGGTTGTAAAGAAGAATACTGGCAGTGCAACAGTTCCTGGTACTGAAATCCAGTTCTAGAGCAGAGCTGCAGCTCAAAGTCAGGTGGGAGGGTGGGGGAAGCACAACCAAATGATAAGAGCACAAGCTTTGTGTACAGTTGATCCCAGAGTCAACCCCTGACATCTCCAGTTAAAAAGTTCTCAGGCAGAGGAGTCTTCAGTCCCATTGCCTTATGTAATAAAACTGCTGCAAACTCAAGGCGGTGCTGTCTCCATGGACAAGTGCAATACTGTTAAACCAGGTCTGAAAGGATGAGGCAGTGGAATGTTTTAAGGAGGCAATTCGTTCAACTGTGAATCCATGAAAAAGGTGCAGAAGTGGAGCTCTGTCCTGTGGCTGCATGGCAGGGAAAGGAGAGAATAATCTGCAACATGGACACCTGCAAACTCTTTTGACAGGCACAGCTGTAAAGAGCTTTTCCACAATCCTTTCTCTTGAGATACAAGTACTAACACTTCTAGTCCGCACTCGTTTTTGTCATAAGCTCCTTTCCATAAGGACGTGGAGTTTCCAGGCTTTCCGGAATGGAAGTTATTTTAAAAACAACCAAGCCCAGCAAGACACAAATTTTGACCGAATTTCTCAGCAGTTTCTTGCTCGAATCAAAGCGCTTGGGATTTGGCTGTATCCGTGCACACAAAGTAAGTCACCAGTTCTCCTTTTCCCTTGACGTTAATAAGTCCTCGGCATTCGCAGGCATATCCCAGGTTCTCCAGTATTTTGCAAGTCTCTTCTGTAACCTGGGCACAGAAAAAACATGAGTCCATTCACAATTCCAAGTGAGCATTTCATCCCTTTCAGGCCCAGCTACTACTCCTGCTAAGAGCATGCAAAATAAACAAACAAATAACCACAAACATCAGAAAGAGGAACAAGGAAACCTCCACAACAGGAATAAACTATACAGCTTTCCCCCAACCTCTTTACTGCTGGACAGTGAAAGATCTGGGCTGCTCCTGGGGAGAAGGGACTCAAGAAGCAGGCAGGGTAGGTGAGATGAGATTAAAAGGCAATGGAAACAGTCACAATGACCTCCTTAGTTCTGGGTTTGGAGAGGGACTCTTCTTATGTTCTAATTGTACAGGTTTCCTTCACCCCTCTGCCCAATTTTTTTTTTTACCTGGATTTTCCCAAGTTCTCCTGTACTCTCCATTCTACTGGCAACGTTGACTGTGTTTCCCCAGATATCATACTGCGGTTTGCGAGCACCAATCACACCAGCTACCACAGGGCCATGGTTTATGCCTGCAAGAACAGGAAAGGGAAGATTAAGACGAAATTTTGCTTTCCGCTCCTGTGGCTTCTTGCCACAAGAAGAGGAAGGTGCTGTATGCCAGCATGGGAAAATAAAATCCTAAGTTCAATTCAAGGGAATGTGTGCCTAAACAAAGGCATGTCTTCAGAAGCCGACAGGATGCCAACACTGATGGGGCTTCTTGTATCTCAGCAGGGAACACTGCTACTACCCCGTGAAGAAGTCCACCTCTATGTTATTGTAAGCTGATCAGTATCTGGTCATAGCAACACTATCTGGGTTTCATTAGCTTACTGGGAGGTGGAGGTCGTCCCAGGTTCAGCCCCTGGAATTTCCAGGTAAAATTGGGAAAGACTCTTGCCTGAAACCCTGGAGAGCCAGTCAGTAGTGAATACTCAGAGCAATGGTCATGCTGGGTGGGGCTGTATGAAACTGGAGTCCAACCACTCCCAGCTGGCAGAGACTCCTGCCTGAAACCCAGCTGGTCAGTTGAGGCTAGGTGGACCAGATAGGTGGACCAGTGGTCTGAATGAGAACAACATAGCACCTAAATTGAATATTATTTTTCTTTAAAACGCCTACTAGTTGTTTGTATCCTTCTCTTTTGCGCAACAATCTAACTGGTATTTCTTTTAGAATAATTATTGGTCTATCATCAATTATTAATCTTTTTTGGTAGCTTAGCTTTAATATCAGATTTTTTATTTCAACCGAATTGAAAATTACAAGACAATCTCCGGGGAATTTTCTGGGTTTATTTTGTTGAGTACTTCTTCTTATCCTGAAGGCATTCTCTATCATATTAGCCAACTCCTCTTCTTCCAATTCTAGCCATCTAGCTAGCTCTCTGATCATTTTGTCCTTTATGTTCTCCTTCGACTCCTCTCCCACTCCTCTAAATTTCAAATTAAGATGTTTTTGTCGCATTTCTGCCATCGCGAGATTATCCCAAATTTGTTCCTGTACCTTACTCACCCCCTTCAGTTCTTCCTTTATTTTTTCTGTTTCCTTTTTCTGCTCTCTCATCTCTTTTTGAATTTTTTTATTATTCTCTTCTATTGCTTTTGATTTTATTGATAATTCCTGGATTTTATTGGATAATTCCCCTACTGCACCTTCTATTTTTTTGTCAATCATCTCCTGCATTTCTACCAGTTTATTTTCCATGTGCGTTTCTGATTGTCTGAATTCTTCTTTAATTTTAAGCCATAGCAAGTCTAGATCTCTAATCTCTTCCTGTCTTGATGTCCTTCTTTCCATTGGTATCCCCCCTCCCTTTTTACCATTTTTCCCCAACATTTTAACCTTTGTCTCTACTCTAATTTCCTTCAGGATACCTTATCCTCTCCCTTAAAGGGCTCACACTCTTCCTGTTTGTAGAGGCAATAAAGAATAAAAATTAACTTTAGAGTATAATTTCTGTTCTGTTCCTCGGGGGTTATACCTTTCTCCCGTTACTCAACTTTATCTAGTTTAAATTTTAATATTTAATAATCAATGAGACTAGTACTGGCCCAATAATGTCCCAACATCAAAAATAACCCCTCTGTTGTTATTAATTAATCCAGTAGAAAACAGGTAGTAAAGCCACCAAAATGTCCCAATATTCCAACAATATTCCAAATTTCACTTAAAATAATCCGATCCAGTCCACAAAGTCTTGTCTTGTGTTCTTCAGCCACTTATTATTCAATTTAGATGGGAATTCCCTGAAGGGGTCACCTTTTTCTTTAAAGATAAAAAATTTAAGTTGAAGGACACCCAAGAAGGAGAAAAATTCCTAAGAAGGTATGAGAAAGAGCTTGGCAAGGGGGAAGATAGGCGAGGAGACAGAGAAAGAGGAAGGGGCGAGAGAAAGGAAAAGAAGGAGAAGAAAGGGGCAAGAGAAGAGAAGGAGGAAGAAGAGGAGGAGAAAGGTGAAATAGCAGAAGGGGGGGAAGAAGAAGAACTAGAAGAGGAGGAAGAGGTAGAAGACAGGAGTTCCAGAATCTAAAAAATAAAGGGGCGGAAAAAAATAGGAAAAAAAAAATTTTATTTTTTTTTTCATTTTTCATTTTTTATTTTTTTTGAATAAATAGAAGTATAATTGTAAAAATGTCTTTAAAGTTTCTATCTTGGAATGTAAATGGTCTGAACGAAAAATCTAAAAGGAGTAAAATAGAAAGAGTGGTGAAGAATAAAAATTATGATGTAATTTGTTATCAAGAGACGCATGTGGCTAAAAAGCATAAACATATATTGACAAACAAAAAGTTGGGAGTGGAATTTATTAATTCAGATGTAACTAAAAAAAGAGGAGTAGTGATATACGTGAAGGAAAAATGGGACCCAGTACAAATTTGCAAGGATGATGAGGGAAGAATTTTGGGAGTGCAAATTAATCATCAAGGTGAAAAATTTAATGTGGTGACTGTTTATGCCCCAAATTCAAATAAAGCAGAATTTTTTAAAAAATTGGAACAAATACTACTAGAGTTAGAAAGTCATAAAATAATTCTGCTTGGAGATTTAAATGGGGTACCAATACTAGAGTTAGATAGAAGTGGAGGTAAAAAGAAAGTAAATCAAGGAATGCTCCCAAAAACATTTAATAACTTGAAAGAAAATTTAGATCTGATCGATATTTGGAGATATAAAAACCCAGTAGAAAAACAATTTACTTATTTTTCAGAAGCCCATCAGAGCTGGGGTAGGATTGATCAGATATGGACCTCAAGAGAATTATCCATAAGAACAATGAACTGTGAAATACTACCTAAAACCTTCTCTGATCATAACCCAATTGTGTTAGAACTAAAATGTGAATTAGTGGGGACGTATAGGTGGAGAATGAACGAACTTCTTTTTGAAAACGAGGAGGTTATCGAGAAGGCAAAAAATACTCTGAAAGAATACTTTGATATAAACCTGAATAAGGAGACAAAGTTAGAAATAGTATGGGATGCCAGTAAGGCAGTCCTAAGAGGATTTATGATTCAACAAAATAGCCACAGAAGGAAATTAAGAGAAACCAAAAAAGAAGAAATTATTAAACAATTGAGAGATCGTGAGAAAAAATTGGTAATAAATCCTAGGGATGAAAGGATTAGACAAACCTCTAAAACATTGCAAATACAATACGCAACCTTAATTAATCAGGAGGTAGAATGGAGAGTCAAATTGATGAAGCAAAAATATTTTGAATCTGCAAATAAAACCGGGAAATTATTGGCATGGCAACTTAGAAAGAGGAAAAAACAGAACTTGATTAATAAAATAAAAATAGGAGAACAGATTTTGGAAGATAGTAACAGGATAAGAGATGAATTTCTTAAATTTTATGAAAAACTATATAAAAAGGAAGAGGAAGATACTGAAGAAATAGAAAATTATTTGATAAAGAATAGAGGAGAATATTTGAGGGATGAAGATAAAAAACAGCTAAATAAACCCATAACAGTAGTTGAAGTTAAGGATGCAATTAGAAAAATGAAACTGGGGAAAGCACCTGGACCAGATGGACTATCAGCAAAATACTATAAAACATTAGAGGAATATCTGGCTCCGGTGCTATGTGATGTGATGAATAGCATCTTGAGAGGAGGGAAAACACCTGAGTCCTGGAAGGAAGCTCATATTACATTAATAGCTAAACCAGATTCAGATAAACTAGATATAAGGAATTATAGGCCAATATCATTGCTTAACAATGATTATAAGATCTTCGCAGAGATAATGGCGAATAGATTAAAAAAACACCTAGTAAAATTTATACATAAAGACCAAGCAGGGTTCCTCCCTGGTAGATATTTGAAAGATAATGTCAGACACATAATAAATATAATTGAATACTTAGATCTTAAGATTGACACATCTGCAGCATTGATTTTTATCGATGCTGAAAAAGCTTTCGATAACGTATCCTGGGAGTTCCTGCTAAAGTGTTTGGAGAAGGCAGGGATACATGGACCCTTTTTGAAAGGAATAAAAGGGATTTATTCAACACAAAGAGCTAAATTAATCATAAATAATAGTTTATCCAACTCGTTTATGATATCAAAAGGTACGAGACAGGGATGTCCCCTCTCCCCTCTCCTATTTATAATGGTTCTAGAAGTATTGACAAATAAGATAAGGAAAATGCCTGAAGTAGGAGGAATTAAAATTGGAGAAAAAGAATACAAATTGAAGGCTTATGCTGATGATTTAGTTATTTCCCTTGTAGATCCAGTAGGAGGTATTGGCAAAGTCATAGAGATATTAGAAGAATTTGGAAAAGTTTCTGGCTTCAAATTAAATAAAACTAAAACGAAGATCTTAACAAAAAATCTAGAGGAAGAACAAAAGAAAGAACTAGAGCTCCAAACCGGAATAAAGGTTGTTAAAAAAGTAAAATATTTGGGTATTTGGATTTCAACGAAAAATATAAATTTAGTAGAAAATAATTACATCAAGACCTGGAACGAGATAAAAAAAGATTTAGACATATGGAGCAGGATAAAACTATCCTGGTCAGGTAGGATGGCAGCAATTAAGATGTCGGTATTGCCGAGACTGCTGTTCCTATTCCAAAATATCCCTGTGATTAGAGGCATTACAAGATTTAAGGATTGGCAGAGAACCCTGTCCAGATTTATCTGGCAGGGGAAAAGAGCAAGAATTAAGTTTAAAATTCTCACCGATCGTAGAGAGAGAGGAGGGTTTGCTGTCCCTAATCTGCAATTATACTATGAAGCGTCGTGCCTGTGTTGGATCAAAGAGTGGATTACTTTAAATAATACTGACCTGTTGGACTTAGAAGGATTCAACACCAGGTTTGGCTGGCACGCTTACTTATGGCAGGATAAAGGGAAAATACATAAGGGTTTTTCAAACCATATTATTAGAGGAGCGTTACTGGAGGTGTGGGACAGAAATAAAAGATTTCTAGAAAAAAGCACCCCATGGTGGTTATCACCCATTGATATTTTAAAGATTAAAAAACCAAATATGGATGAACAAAGATGGACCTATGAAGATCTATTGGTCAGATAAAGGGTGGAAGATTAGAACATATGAGGAGTTAAAAGATAGGCAAGTAAGTTGGTTACAAATCCACCAGATAAACGCCTTATGGAATGAACATAAAAAGATAGGAATAAATGAGAAAAAATCAAAATTCCAAGTGGAAATAGTAGAAGGAAACTCCAAACTTCTATCTAAAATGTACGGTCAATTACTGGATTGGGATACCAAAGATGAGGAGGTGAAGGAGGTTATGATTAAATGGGCGATAGATTTAGGACACAATCTAGAATATGATAGATGGATACAACTTTGGAAGATAGATATGAAATTTACAGCCTGTGTGGGACTTCGGGAGAATTTGGAAAAAATGATGTATCGCTGGTACATTACCCCAGTAAAGTTGCAGAAAATGTATAAGACCGGAGATAAGAAGTGTTGGAAATGTAAAACAAAAGAGGGTGATTTCTACCATATGTGGTGGACATGTGTAGAGGTGAAAAGGTTTTGGGGACTCATTTACGAGGAACTAAAAAAGATTTTGAAATATAATTTCACCAAGAAACCGGAGGCTTTTCTACTAGGGATGGTCGGGGAGGATATCAAAAAAGAGGATAAGACAATGTTTCAGTATGCAACGGCAGCAGCTAGAATATTGTTGGCGCAGAATTGGAAAACTACTACTATCCCAACAATTAGAGAATGGCAGATTAAATTATTTGAATACATAGAGTTAGACAAGTTGACACAAAGAATCAGGCATCAAAAAAGTAAAAAGTTTATTGACATTTGGAACAAATTTATAGCATATACAGAAACAAATTTAGGTAATATCAAAATTACAGTAGGCGAAATATAAAATCTGTGAAGCGAAGATATAGAGAGAACATTAAGACCGCAGAAAGGAAGGATGGCTATACAACCCAGACCGAGATGAAGGGAAGTACTCTTTTGAATTATCTTTTGATGGTGTACTATTCTGTTTGTTTGTTTGTCTGTTGTTTTTCTTCGTTTTTTGTGATTTTCTTTGGGACTTGTTGTTAGTTGTGAATGATGTGGAAAAATTTAATAAAAAGAATTATAAAAAAAAAAAAAGAGAACAACATAGCACCTCGTGTTTCTGTGCTCTGCTTGCGGGCCTCCTACAAGCATTTGATCAACTAGTGTGGGAAACAGGATTCTGGACCAGATGGGCCCTTGGGTCTGATCCAGCAATACTCTTTTTATGTTCTTTGGTTGTGGTTCTTAAGCAATAGTGTAAATCACACTAGCTCTGGAGGTAGTAATGTTTCCAAATACCACTTGCCGAAAAACAACGGAAAGGCGAGCACCCTTGTGCTCAGATCTTGCTTGCGGGCTTCCCACAGATATTTGGTTTGCTGCTATCAGAACAGAATGCTGGATTAGATTGTTCTTCTAAGATGTAGTGATTTTTAAAATCACTGAATATGGAAGAAATACAGTGGTGTCCCCAAGATAATTCAGTCTGCCCCACCACTTTTTGGTGGGGGGAGTGGATTGAACTTACCAACTCTGAGACGGAAATTGTTGAATGAGTGCCTGTTGATGCCATCCAGCTTAGTCATCAAAGCCATCGCAAATTCCACCATGATGCCAATTTGAGCATGCTGTCTTTCCTGGTCCTAAACAATATTTTGGGGCAGGGGGGGAGAGTGTTAAGAGGATCTTTGCTTTAAGTTATTAGTGCAGGGGTAGGGAACCTGTGGCCCTCCAGGTTGTTTCAGCACTCACAACTCCCATCAGCCCCAGCCAGAAGGGTTTTTTTAGTCCAATGACATTTTGATGGCCAGAGGTAGCTACCTCTCCACTAATGGAGTGCAGATATACGTGTATCCTAGAACTACAGGTAAAGCAGTGGACACCTGCATTCCTCTCTCTGCTTAAAGTAAGGTAAAGGGTAAAGTGACCCCTGACCGTTAGGTCCAGTCGTGGACAACTCTGGGGTTGGGGCGCTCATCTTAGTCTTCTGGCCGAGGGAGCCAGCATACAGCTTCCGGGTTATGTGGCCGGCATGACTAAGCCGCTTCTGGCGAACCAGAGCAGTGCACGGAAACGCCGTTTACCTTCCCGCTGGAGTGGTACCTATTTATCTACTTGTACTTTGACGTGCTTTCGAACTGCTAGGTTGGCAGGAGCAGGGACCGAGCAACGGGAGCTCACCCCATCACGGGGATTTGAACCGCTGACCTTCTGATCAGCAAGCCCTAGGCTCTGTGGTTTAGACCACAGCGCCACCCGCGTCCCTTTTCTGCTTAAAGTAGCTGGCAACAAAACTCACATTTATTTATTTCATTTTCTTTATTGCATTTATATCCCACCTTTTTCCCCAAGGAGTTCAAGGGGGCACACATGGTTCTCCCCCTCCTCCTTTAATCCCCACAACAGCCCTGTGAGGTAGGCCAAGCTGGGAGGCAGTGACTGACTCAAGGTCACCCAGGGAGCTTCATGGTTGAGTGGGAATTAGAACCCTGATCTCTCTCTCTCTCTCTCTCTCACACACACACACACACTATCAAAGTGGCTTGTATTTCAGCAGGTGACTTACCAGATTATTCTCTTGGCCTGGGGTAACACAGAGTCCCGATGCTGCCATGTATGTACTCCCAATAGTTTTGATTTTTTCAACACCACTGAATTTAGGTTTCAGCAACAGCTGTTTGGGAAAAAAATGAGAAAACCATTAAAATCCAGGATCTGGATGATTCTTTGTCCTCTTACAGTCTTCTCACAGGCCAGAGTTTCCAGTGGAATAAGCTAGACAAAGGGAAGAGGCTATACTGCTCAAGATAGGGCTGGTTTTCCTGCTACATTTTTTCCCACTTCATACTGATCACCAAGTACAAAATACATGGGAAGGATGCGTGGGTTTTAAGATTTGGTTGTGTGTTTCTGACTTCCCCAATAGGTTAATATGCCTGCATGAAGACACCCACCCACACCCCTTTCATCATGTTTTGACCCTTGATGGCAACCCTTTCAAGATAAGGTTGTAGAAGTAGGTACGTCATCCAGCCCAAGCATGCAAATCAAACCATGGTTCTCTGGTTCAAGGATACTTTTCTTCATATGGCACACTCCACCCAACCCCCTGGAACATAGGAAGCTGCCTTATATCCAGGTCAACTGGAAGGAAAACAAGGCTCTCAATAGCTGCTAGTCAGGATGACTATGAAGTATCAGATCCAGGATCAGAACCAGCGTGCCTCTTATTGGGGAACAAGTGTGAGGGAGGGCTACTGTCCTCCTGTCCTGAATGTGAGCTTCCCTGATTGGCCCCTGTGGGGAAGGGAATGTGGGGCTAGTTGGACTGATGGTCTGATCCAGCAGGGCTCTCAGTATGTAAGAACTCTCAGGCTCCATTAAGCCCAGGGTTGTGTTCTCTGTCTGGCAATGACTCTCCAAGGTTGCAAGGCAGAGGTACCCCGTAGATCCTTCTTACTCAGGGGTCAGGAACTTGTGGCCTTCTACAGTTGCTGCTGGACCACAAATCCCATCCTCTCTGTCCACTGAACATGGTGGCTGGAGCTGATGGGAGATGGGAGGACCACAGTTTCCCCCATCCCTGAAACATAGAAAGCTGTTTCCTACCGAGGCAGAACATTGGGTCCATTTTGCTCAATGCTGACTAGCAGTGGCTCTCCAGGGTTTCAGAAGGGATTCCCATCCATACCTGGAGATGCCAGGGACTGAACCAGGAACCTTCTGCATTCAAAGCATGTGTTCTCCCACTGAATTATGATACACCTTTCTGCTGCATATCCAACCAGTCACATTTTTTTAAGTGCTGCCAAGCAGGCTCCAAGGACCTTCCTAACATGACTCAAGAAGCCAATTCTCTCCTCTGTGGAGAAGAAAATCTCTCTTTACTACACGGAAGTCTTGAGGGGAGAATACTCATTTCTGGCTATTTAACATGGGGCAGGGGGGCGGGGCGGGCAGAGACAGAACCAATCCCAACACCAAGAGGTCCACACAAGCCTCAAGAGGTACCTCGTCAAAATCGGCAATTATTTCATTGAGGAGTCGAAGGCACTCCAGCCCTTCCTTGTTGACATCACATTCTGTGTAGAACACCTTGAAGTCGGGTACTGAGGCAAACATGACACAGACACAGTCATAGGATTGATGGTACCAATCCTGCAGGAAATGCAACAACAGTTTCAACAATATCATTGTTCGCTACCAGTCGCTTCCATCTCCCCATACAACTAAAGCAACACGGTCTAAGCACATGTAAATTCAAAGACGTAAATGCACGCTAGGTGTCAGAAATATCAGATCTACAATTTCCAGAGTGGTTTAGCAACCACTCCTTCTTCCCAGGGAATTTTGAGAATTGCAGCTTTGTGACGGAAATTTGTCGCTCTTAACGACACTCTTAACAAACGACAGCTCCCAAAAGTCTTTGGGGTAAGCCATGACTTTAAAGTGGTTGAGCACTTCAGGTGTATATTGTGAATGAGACTTAAGATTTATTTTGCTCTTTAGACCATGGGGCTTCTACTGCTTTGTCCTCGGTGCTGTTTTCAGCATGCGATCTCTTAAAGATTAGCAGAGGAGTGAATGAAAGCACAATGGAGCAATGTGAATCTTATTGTTCTATACCTCGTTTAATTTGTCCCCAATAAAATGGGCAGCGACGTGAGCTGGGAGCACATTCTCCAGCAGCAGCCGGTTCACGTTTTCCATGGTTTCAAACGACTCGTGTTCCTGTTTAAATTTATTCTTTTGTAGGCAGTCCAGACGACAGTAATAGTCTATCTGCAAAAAACAAATAAACCAAGGAATTATGAAACCCAGCCTTAATATCAGCAAGCTGAAAATACTAGAAACAGCTCTGTGTACTTGCAGCAAACTTGCTTAATGCCTTGTGGGTTCAGGGGCTCCATGACATTTTAAATGTCCATGAAATCAACTGTTCCTCCTTCAAAAGCTTGAAATCTTTTAAAATGAGAGACTTGACCAATAAGCCAAGTATTTAACCCCTGACGCCCCAAATTGCACCCCACACATTTTCTTCCCCATGCAAGCCAAGTGTACTAAGCCACAAACAAACAAATGCCCATACTCCTGTACACGTGCAGCATTCATTAACTGTCTAACATGCTCCCACAAGCCACATTTCTATTTTAAATTGTACCTAATTATTTATCCCAAATCATTGCGCTGTGTTTCCCAGACCTGCCTCAGCTGTCATTAAGACATCATCATCACTAGTAATAGCCTCACAGATTTGATCTCTGTGCAAGTGGGACTTTCCACCGTTCAAAACCAACTGCCAAACTGAGGAAGCACAACTCACAGGCATAAAGAGACTGTGGGCACTTCAGAACAAATTTGTTACAAAATGCAGCAGATCTGGAAAACACCGCAAAATAATTTTGCAGGGATACCCATAGTGGAGTATTTTTTTTATTAAAAAAACCCCACAAACTCTCCCCAGCTGCAGACTAAAATGGTACCACCCATTCTACCACTTGAGAACTATTTATTTATTCAATCTTATTCTTATTTATTTAATCAATCTTCCCACATACCACAGTAAGAAGAAAAATTTTTTCGGAATGTCACATCACAAATAAACTGAAGACAGAAAGCTCTGGGCAAATCACACACCTATGAGGACTGAGTTGCCTACCTGTTTTGACAGTAGAACCAAGGTTATGTAAAACAGAGCCAGGTATAAATTTGTCATTATTCTTGGTTCTTTCATAAAAAACCTAAAACAAAAAGCAAACAAAACAAAAACATTCATTTTAAAAGCATTTGGAACTATGTATGAAACACACATGCTTAAATGTTTGGAAATGCATCTCTAAAACGTTCAAAGTTTCAAGCGATCCAGAGGTCTACAAACAAGAGTTTGCCATTCACAAGACACCCATCCACAGTAGATAAGAAATTCAATTACTGTCAAATATTGTCTCCTGCAAGGGGGGGAACACCCCTGGGTTTGTAGGGTTAAGTAAACGCCACTGCCATCCACTTCTGAGTTTGATACTCGGATAAATACTACTCTCAAGGGCAAGAGGTCAAAATGGAAGACAGGCTTGCAGAATTTCCAGCTCATGAAACAAAAATTATTTGATGGGGCTTTTTTCCAGTTTGAGATTTGATTGGGCAAATTCCACATTATGCACCATCTTGAACGGGTGTCGGAGAGAGAATAAGTTTGTAAACATAAAATAGTGGATCCCCCATTACCCTCATAGCACTACAATTCCCAGAGCTCCCTGTAAAGAGGAATTGGTTGTTAAACCACTCTGTAAATTGTAGCTCTGTGAGAGGGAATAGGGGTCTCCTAATGCTCTAGACACCCAGGATTCCTTGCAGGAAGCCATGGCTATTTAAAGTCGTATCGTAGCACTTTAACTGTATGATAGAGGTGGGCCAAGAGAGAAAAGCAACGAGGTGACCTCCCAAGTTCATCACCGATTAATGCAATGATAAGTAAGGAGGCCATTTAGGGTCTTCTCTAGTCTGATTTGGCACAAGGCAATTTCCTGTGTTTGCATGAAAATGGTAGAGTGGTTTAAACATCTGAAAATGCTTCAGGTAGGAGGAAGAAGGTCTTGTGCGACATGTTGCAGTGACAGCAAACGCACTGCGACACTAGCGTAATCATTATCCACACAATACCCAATAACTCAACTTTTTCACTGATGGAAAAGGGTTCCTAATACAGCTAATGTCACCATGCTGCAGCATACTTTGGGTCTGTTCCTAGCTTCTTAAGAAACTGTAATCTACGAGATCACTTCCTGGAGCAGCAGTTTGCAATTCCACTAAGCTCACCATCAGCTTACAGAGTGTTGTTACCATTGAGAAGCAAGATACCGTACCTTGTGGTGGAGTCACTGACGTTGCTGCGGCTGGAGCACAAAAGCAGTTTGCTATTAAATACAATGAAATACCCAACGACAGCTCCTGACAAAAGGATAAGCTTCAGTTCAAAGCTCATTCGAAGGAACACAGAGCAGGCGATGAAACCCAGAAGGCAGCAGTAGGTATAATACTGGAACAGAAGAGGAGCGGCTTTAAAAAAATATGTATATATATATAAATATATATATGTATATGTGTGTGTGTATATAAATATCATGGCACACTGATTGCCTATGTAGTCATGTCCTAGGTAAGGGCAAATTTGTCAATTTTGGCTTCTCTCAGTTTCTCATTTCTCCAATCCTAAATTCTGTTCTCCACATTTTCATATCAGGTTTTTTTTTAATTGCAAAGTCCTCATGAAAATTCATACATATTTACATGAAATTTTATCCCCCACCCCACCCCTACCCAGTGGCTACATCCATTAGAAATCAAGCCAGCCCATTCTCTGCATTGCCCTAACTTGAGTTGTTTCTTGATCGTGCTGGAGCACAATGGAATGTTGGCATTGGAAAAGCAAGGCAATCTCACTTTTCTGTTATGGCCAGAAGCCAATAGCTTTTGAACAAGTGTTGGTATTTTTTTTGAGCAATTCTCTCCAGCATGTATCTAAACCCATATTTTAAGTTCAAATTTACTCACTGAGTAGGTCTCAGCTTCAATTCTCAGCATGTCACTGTTTTCAGAAGAACTGTTGCCCATCTGCTGCTTTGTTAGAGCAGGAGAGAAAGAGAAAGAGAAAGAGAAACTATTGTTAGTTGTCTGTGGCAGACCAGGCTCCATCAACATGCAGAGCAAAATGATTAATCGACAGGACTGTCTGGTGGTTGGCTAAAGAAAACATGGAGCTGTTGTGACTTGAACCATAATGCATATTTCAGAATGGAGCAGCTCAAGGATGAACATAGGGACACAGGAAGCTACCTTATACTGAGTCAAACCATTGGTCTGTCTTGCTCAGTAGTGCCTACACTGATGAGCAGCAGCTCTCCATGGTTTCAGGCTGGGGTCTCTCCCTACCTGCAGATGCCAAGGATTGAACCTGGGCCCTTCTGCATGCAAAGCAGATGCCTTCCATCTAAGCCAGCCTTTCTCAACCTGTGGGTCCCCAGATGTTGTTGGACTACAACTCCCATCATCCCTAGCTAGAAAGGCCAGAGCTCAGGGATGATAGGAGTTGTAGTCCAACAACATGTGGGGACCCACAGGTTGAGAACCGCTCACTAAGCAATGGCCCTTCTCCATGCCTTGATTGTGAGGCGGGCTCTCTCTATCTCTCAAGTGTCAATTTCATTCATTTATTTTTGACCGCTGCCACCACCACACTTTTTTTTGGCCAAGGGTTCTGCCATGAGTAATTTAAAATACAACCAAAGGATTCCAAGACTGAGAAGCTGAATAGATCATTAGGGTAATTTTTTTATTAAAAAAAACACCTCTTGTTTTGTTTTATTGTACACATGAAAGGAGAATTAAAATGTAACAGTGAAATGCAAAGAGAAAGGTAATAGAAAAGCTAGATGGTTAGAGCACCAATAATTTTTAAAAAGTTTGCATTTTAAATAAGAAATAGATCTCCGATCTTGGACTACTAAACCAAAGGTTATTAATATAGCAAACAAAACTTGCTTTTTAAAACTCACCAGGTTTGGTGTAGTACAGTTTCCAATAGTCTGGTCTGTGTGCTAATTAAAAAATTAGAAACTAGTTAGGAATTCAAATACATAGCTTTATTACAAAACAATGGCAGTTATCACCAACGTGGCCAGTCAGTGAAAGGATTTCCACTTGTGTCATGGGACGTCTCCTCCCCCCTCTCCTCCTGTCATGTGTGCCCCACATCCTTCCCCAAATCTGCTTTGGAGAACTGTGAAAATGCCTATAAAGATTTAGGTGGCACGTTGAGAGAGGAAGGGGGGGAATTATATTGCACTACTATAAATCCTTGCACTGATGGGACAAGTTAGTGCTACTTAGGACACAATCCAATGGATAAGAGTCTTAGCTAAAACAATCTGCAATCCTGCCCTTTATGGTGAACAAATGAACTGGCTGATGCCAGTTGATAGATCTACCCACCTTTTGTACAATCCATATTTAAGGTTGTTGAAGCCACTAGTCATTATCACAGCTTGTGGCAATGAATTAAGCTCTTGAAATCACTTAGTCCCTTAGTCTTACTTGAAACGTTAAGAACGTAAGAGCTTGCTGAATCAGTGGCCAACCAGAGGCAGCTGGGAAACCAGCAAGCAGGACTGGAGAACAAGATCACTCTCCACTCTCCCTTTCCAGAAACTGCTTTTCAAGAGCATTACTGCCTCCAACCGTGGCAGCAGAGAATAGCCATCATGGTTAGTAGCTGCTGAGAGCCCTTTCCTCCATGAATTTGTCTAAGGCTCTTTTAAGCCTTCTAGGTTGATGATCATCGCTGCCTTCTGTGGGAGTGAGTTCCCTGGTTTAATTATGTGCTGCATAGTTTAAAATTCTGCGGAAGCAGAACATTATTGTGCAAGAGAATGCATAGGCAGGTTGCTGTTAGCTCTGCTGCACAACAGATTGTGCAGTTCCTCTGTTGTGTAATATTAAAACTCACCTGTCTGCTAGTGCAAGAGACCTTCAGCTAGCAGGCAGAGAATGCTGAGGAAGTCTATTCATTTTTTTTATTCTTTGCAAACTGCTTTTTTTTGGGGGGGGGGTTGCTTTAGAGTCAAGCGGTGTGTAAATTTTATGAAATAATAAAGAAAAAAAAGACTAGTGAAAGGAATTACCAAGTTAGAAACAGCTAGGATTAACAGAGAGCCGATTGCAATAGTAGCCAGCGGGAGCCTCACGGCTGGCATCGTCTCCATTTTCTCTGAAAGCGTGCGGAGATAGCGGGCTGGGGGCCACTGCTTTGAACAGGGTCTCTGCAAACAGATGACAGAGGCACAGCATGACACATAAGCATACCAGCTCTTACCTCCTTCCCTACAACCATGCTACAGCAACAAATGTTTGACATTTTCTGTTGTTTACAGGAGGTGATTCCTTACACACAGTTCTTAAAATGGAAGAGCTTTGGCCCTACTTCTCTCCCTCCAGCAGCTGCCAATGCCGCAAGGCCATTGTTTACTAGCAACGTGGTTTTGTACAGCAGAAGGGGGTCGTGTGGCTTTCCACTGCAAGATGAATGCGAAGGCAGATCCTGGGGAAGGAGCGACTTCCCCAATACCAACCACAATGGGCCCTGTGATTGGCAGGCAGGGCATGGCCTCTTGGTGGTGGTGTCTCCTCCAGCAGCTGCCCAACTGCACTGCCCAACTGCAGGGCCTTCTCGGTGGTGCCTCCCTGTTTGTGGAATGCCTTACCTGGTGAGGTGTGCCTGCCTCCCCCACTACTGATATTCAGGAGAAATCTAAACTCATTCCCACTTAAGCCGGGCAGACAATGGCTGATAGATATTGGCCATGGCAACCTTGAAATTAGTAACTGTAAATGTGGCCCTCATGTTAGCAGTTCTTAGGATCTAGATCAACAGCCCCAGGTAGAAATAATACGTGGAGATTTTTACAAGCACGGCTGGTATTACATTTACCCCAGCGGATAAACAAATTTCAATGCAAATGCATTTAAGGCAAACACATGCTATCTGGCAGTACAATTTTCTTTTCTTTTTTAAAAATGCTTTGGACATTTTATTTTATTTTTATTTTTTACTTACCCAACAGTCATCAGCAAAGCACACACACAAAATTAGCCCCATTATGATAGCTACGACCCCAAATGGAATCCCTAATTTTGACGTTCTGAAAGAGAGGAAGGGTGGGTGGAAACAGATGATGCAGAGCTAAAGAAAAACGTTATTCATGCTTCGATAGTCGTGAGTTCCTGGGGGAATATATAATCCCTTTGATAGCCAAGTTGCTTGCAGGTTTCGTTTCTGACTTTCAAAGCTAATTGAGCAGCACTCCCCCCCCCCAAACCTGCAATGTTAGAATCTCTCCAACACTCTCTGTTTAAAGCATTACATTTGCCTGCAATTAGCAAGGCTGTTGGTTCAGGATATTACCCAAGGCAATAACACCCTAGCACCAAAAAGATAAGGAGGCAAATTTCCTTGGTTCTGCATCTCCAATTACATGCCATCTCTCTATTCATTCCTGTCATCTAGAGCGGGAACATGGGCTGCTAATCGGGGCCATCTGGACTCCCATCTTGGGCACAGAACCATAATCTGGTGGAACAGTACATGCTTTGCAAGCAGACGATGCCAGGTTCAATCCCTTGCGGCTGCTGTTAAAAGGCTCTCTCAGGTGGAAGCGATATAAAGGACCTCTGTCTGAAACCTTCAAGAGCTAACTGCTGGCCAGAGGAGGCAGCACTGAATCAGTAAGAGTAGTGCAGTGGCAAACAGTAGTGTAATGCCTGGGCCCACTCGACCACTGCAGTTGGCGGAAGTGGAATTACTGCAGGAGGCCCCCCATTACCTGTCCCACCTTTGTAAGAACTCGATCATATAGTGAAGCAGGATTTGCACTGTGGAACTCTCTGCCTGTTGAGATCAAGCAGGCACTTTTGCTATACCCTTTTCGGTGCCTGCTAAACACGTTACTGCTTAGCTGTTTAAAAAGTTGAGGTGATTTTAATTCCGTTTTAGTATTTTAACCTTTGTTATCTTTTAAAGGTAGGGTTTTTATCTTTTTGTAAACTGCTTTGAGGGTGTGGGGTTTTTTTTTAAACAATGAAGCAGTGTACAATTTTCATTAAATAAAAATAATCACAAGCGCAGGGTCTCTTCATGATTCTCACAGCCATGCCCCCCCCCCAAAGCCACACACCCTTCTAAGATGATGCAACCTTCTAAGCTTATACAACAATAATGTTGTTGTTTCCTTGGTCCTGGTATATCTGAAAATCAATAAAATATGGTTTAAAAATGCAATAACAATCAATAGGGATGCATTGCAGTAATCAATGTAAATCTCCTTTCAGCTAGATCTATTTTCTGTGCACGTACATGAGCAAACCATCTGGAGTACCTTCTGTTGGAGTGAATTTTAGTTGTGTTTTCCTTGAAGTTCCGCAGTATGGAACAGAACTTGCACACCAGTCTCTTGAAACCAAAGCACCTGGCATCTTCAGTGTTCCTAAATGCTTAGCTTTGGAACATATGGAACAACTGCCTCGGCTTGCCTCAATGTTTTATCAGGGGCTGAGAAGAATACAGTGGAGGAGCCTGGCTGATATCAATAGGCAGGGAGTTCCAAAGCTGTGGGTGCTGCCTCACTATATGATCCAAGCTCTTACAAACGGAGGACGTCTATTACGTAGCAGCCGCAACAGTGCCAATTCTGCAATCTGGAGCCAGGGGGCAGCATTAACTTCAATCTCTGAATTACATTAAACTGCCCCTCTAGCAGATTTGTATGAGACATATTTAAAAAGGAAAAGGGGGGGGGGACACTTACCCTTGCATTATGGAAATCTGTACAAGGAACATACACAGCAGCACAATGCTGGCGCAGGCAAAATAACCCCTCAGTTTGGGGATCGGGATTGTGCGATACTAGAGATGGGGAAACAAAACAAAGACATTAGCTCGGATTTACATAATTTTGGCCAGCTCATAAGGACTAGCTTTCTTGGGTGCTACATGCAACTTCTAGACAAAAAGAGCCTTATATCAAACAAGTTCTTTGCTACAGCCACAAAAAAGACACAAATGTTAGAACCTGACAACTTTAAAAAGGCAAATTAAATGAATAGTTTTTATTCCTCCTCTCTAAGGGCATGATGAGGAAGAGAAAGGAGGAAGATCAAAAATAAAATCTATGTCGTCTCCCAGTTTGTTGTACTATCCTTGTGAGGGTTTGGGCAGGAGGACTGAGTTCCGGTGTCGTCTTACCATCTCAGCATTTCAGAAACGAGCATTGGTGTTGGTGCGACACCAGGGACAAACAGTGCGCCCAAGACACAAGGGTACTTGAACAAGAAGGGCGGGAAAGTCAAACAAGTGTGGGAGTGGGGCAGAGGCAGTGAAGAGTGGAAGTTGCAAGAAATGATGAAGACCTAAGTGAGCTTTGCTTTCTGGGGAGATTACAGAGCGAAAGAAAGGACAGATTTATTGAGCCGGAGAGTAGGCATTGTGAATACTTTGGCCTCTCTCATGAATTAAGTCCTCCCTAGGTCAAGGCTGGGAGTTTGGCTGTGTACACACTAGCCTGTTTATAGCACACAAAAAATGTAGTTTTTCCCCAATCCAGAATCAAAGAACTGAAGAGCTGCAAGGGATCCCTTAGGATCATCATTCTAGTCCAACTGCTTGCAATGCAAAAACCACAGCAAAAGGATCCCTGGGCCATCCAAGCTCTGTTTAAAAACCTCCAATGAAGGAAGTCCACCACCTTCTGAGGTAGTTCGTTCCACCAATAAACAGTTCTTACTGTTAGTAAGGTCTTCCTAATGTTTAGCTGGAATCTCCTTTCTTGGAATTTGAGTCCATTTGTTCTGGCACAACCCTCTGGAGCAGCAGAAAACAAGCTTGCTCCCTCTTCCATGTGACAGACCTTCAGATATTTAAAGTTAGCAATCATATCCTCTGAGCAGCCTTATCAGAAAAGTAGTTCTTCAGATTTTCCCAAAAGGAGTTTCTGGTGGTGCTCAACCTTTCAAAGGGTAAGATGAGGAGGACCCAACGACTCAAGTAACAAGGTGATGCCCCAAAGAAGAATCAGGTTGCTTCTCTGTGGTGCCAATGGAGGATGGATGAACGGAAATTCCTGCCTCAGGGGTGCTGGACCACCTTCCACCCCCGAGATTCTACAAACAGGAAGGCCACAAAGCTTCGTTTACTAACCTCTTTCTCAAGCTCCATTTCTACGAAACATAGCAAGAAGCCACACAGCCCACGGAAGTCGTCTTTTTTACCACACCACGGCCTGCATTGAAGAAGAAACGCTTGTTGAAAACATATGCATGGGAGCAGGATAAAACGATGCAGAGCAAGATGGAACCGCAAATAGGTACGTGTGGGGAGGGAACTTGGACTCCCCAAAGCACAAACGACTGAGAAGACCCATAAATAAGATCTCACCACTGCCATCAACTCAGGAGGCAGCCTTAGGGACGTGGTCCTCACTCCAGACTAAGACTCACCCCACATCTATGCTATACGGACTATCTTACAAGATGGTTGTTGTGAAAATAACTAAGATAAGTAAAGCATTATGAATACCCTAGAGCGGGTATCTCCCAGCTTTACAAACCCAGGACCCACTTTTAAGCCAAACATACATCCGGGGACCATTTCTTAATCTCCTGGCATGCATCTGTGTGGCTGTGACCCAGTAGTGGGCCTCAGTTCTTCAGTGGAAGACCAGCGTTCTAAGGCACCAAGACCACTGTTATTCTAAGTCAGGGATGGGGAACCTCCAGCCTCCTAATTTGGCCCTCAATGTGATTTTCTGCATCGCTACCCCTGGCCACACACATTTGTGGAGAAACAATCGAGAGCCCTAGAAAAGGCTGTCGGTTGTTCCTCTGCAAGTTGAGTTTGCCTTCAGCGTGTAATTTGGCACCAAAAGCAAGCCCTGCTGGGATTGGCTCTACTCAGGAGTTCTCGACTGGAGCCAATCCCTGCTAAAAGTGAGGGTCTTTGCACCCCCACACCCCCTTGAACTCACAGAAGAACCCTGAATTCAGGCCAGGGCTGCAGAGGTGGGAGGAGACCTTGCGGAAATTTGCAGAGAACTCTGGAATTCCATTTGTGTACTTCTGATCTGAAGTTTGTACTGTGCAATTTTTCAAAAAGCTGCATTTCTTAGGATTACCTAGTATTGCCAGAGACAATAAGCAGCAGGGTGTCATGTGAATCCCTTGACATCTGTATTGTGTTAACCTGAAGACTCTTACTCTGAACTCAAAAAGCTTCCTGATTTCACAAGTGCTCTTAAGGAGCCGGAGTAATAAACCTCCTAATTAATAGTCATGTCATAAGAGGACATTTCTCAATTTCCTGTTTTGTCAAGCCCACTTCTGGTTTTCTACTTTTTTGTTCTTCTCAAAACTGAGCCAATGGAGGGTTTTGTAGCAGTCAAACAGCTATGAGCTGTGTTTTCAACACAGGGTAATTCTGATTATTTAAAACCAGTGTTTTTGGACTACAATTCTGGGAACCTGAAACCTATGCAGAAGTGCAGCGTTCTTTACGCTTAACCCCATAACCTGTTTTCCATGTTACAGTTCACTGAAAAGGCAGCAGCAGAGGAGTGTATTTGCTTATCACTGAAGAAAACACAATCCGTTTTCTCCACACACATTTATGACGAAGGGGCGATATTTCTAAGTAGGCCTGCACACTCCCATACTATAGAAAATAAGCATGGGGAAAATCCCCGGTCTTCTCTGCCCCACCCCTTCTGCAGATGAGGCAATTCTCTCAAGGACAGGAAGAAAAGAGTGGTGCCTTTACTTGGCTGAACTGAGGCCCTCGATGGTTGACATCATTTTGTCGTTAATTTCTTCTTCCATCCTTCCTTTCTGAGAGGTATTCCTAAGGACAGGCAGAGAAACATCGTCCAGATGAAACGTTTCCCCAAAATGCAGGAGAACAGGTGCACTGAGTAATCATTACATACCTTTTAATTACATTTTGCAGAGGCAAAAGCTGAACATGCACGCTGGCCAATTTTAAATAAAGGGGGCCCAAGGTATCTCAAGTATTGCTTAGATATAAATATACTGCAGAGAGAGGAGAAAGTAGCAAGGGAGTATCTAGTTGTTCTATGGCACAAGGCATACACAGAAAGCAGAAGAAAGAAAGAGAAACTCACTTATAGCTTACAACTGAAGGAGGACACAGTGGTTCTTGTCTAGACCTATCCAGACTAACACACACACACACACACACACACACACACAAACACAGGGAAAGAGAAAGGAGAGAGAAATTAGATGTCATGCATTGATTAGAAATGATCAGATTAATCACCTGTGAAAAGACTAATGTTATAGCAGCCTGTCTTCATAAGGTGGACAAAATAAAAGCAAACATCTCAGGTTTGTTTTTTTGGGAGGAAATCTCTGTGTTGCGTCCTGAAAAAGTGTGGAGTCCTAAAGTAATGTGCAAGAGCGTGTTATTAAAGCAAAAATTTGATTTGTTTGTTGTGAGCAAAATAACTAATGCGCATGGACTAAATCTGCCTGTTTCTCACCTGAGATGATACAGCAGTTGGAAGCTCTACCTACATCTGATGTTGCAGAGCAACCTTTGACCCAGAGGTGGTGCATGATCTAGGAATGGCTGGGAGAAAGAGCTGAAGGATCTAGGACACTGTTTTCCCCTCTTTGCCCAGCCCTTGTCTGATGTCACTTGATTCGTTCACAGATAATTTCATGCTAAGGGATGAAGGAGGAATCCATTTTAAACCAATTTATACGCAGAACTTGGTGGTTCCAGCCTAATTGAGCTTTGCTCACATCAAATTGCCTCTTGTATTGAGCCTGTGGTTATATCAGAGCCATTTCTGCAATCTTGGGGGCATTGCCCCCCCAAACCCTAAATATATGTGACGCTATATAAACAAAATACAACTATTACATAAAAGTCAAGGCTCATGCATAATTTTACAAATATATTGCCTAATACATACACATTTTTGCATGTACTTGTCTATGTGCCAGTTACTTCAGGAAACCTGGAGTACATGCACTTATAATAGTATATATACAATAATGTGTATGAGAGCACTGTTAAGATTTATAGCTGACGTTCGGTTGGGGGGGGGGAAGGCTTCCAATCAAAATTAATGAGCAATATGTGATTAGAAAAAATCTGTGCAGATAAGCTAGATATTGAGATTTTCAGAAAATTCCATCCTTACTCATGCTTCTGCTGCCTGGCTCTGCTGAGGAGTCTAGAATATGAGAGAGAAACAGAAACAGAAACAGAAATAGAGAAATAGAGAAATAGAGAAATAGAAATAGAGAAATAGAAAGAGATAGAGATAGATAGAGATGGAAAAGAAGGGAGCAGCTTGCTAAGTGCTGTGTATTTCTTCTCTTCACTTGCCTTGGCTCACCCAGACCTCAAAGTGATACCGCTCTGCTTGAGAGACTAAATTCAGGGACTGTATGTGGAGTTGGGGGTGAGAAAGTGAGAAGAACCACAGCTGCCTGAACACTGGGTAAATAAAGTGACAAAAGAAAGAGCACAGGAGGAAAACACCGCCCAAGTCCATTTGCTCACTTCCTCAGACACATTTGTCTGCTTCTGCCAGAGCTAGCTGCACATAACATAACATTTGGTCCAGCAGTTTGTTTGCCACAGTTTGCCAGGTAAATGCAGACTTGTGTGCGCTCCCCTGTTGCCTGTTAACAGCACCGGATTTTCAGGGTTATACTGCCTTTGGGCTTGGTTCCATTTAGCTATTAGAGCTAAATTGGATAGACCTCATCTTCCAGGAATTTTTCTAACCATTTTAAAAGCCATCTCTGAGCCTAACTATGCAATGTAATGGAAGTAAACACTGATTGCTTGCTATTTTAGGAGCAGGGTAGATTTTCAGTGGAGAATCAGCTAAGGAGAGGTGTGCTTAACCCCTCCACAACTCACTGTAACTCCTTTCCCTCTAAGCCGCTCACTGTCCGCCTGACAACTTTGTTTTATTTTGGAGGATAATGTCTAGGGAGGAAATCCTAAAGGTGGCGACCCTAGTATTGGGTGATTTAAAAAACAACAACCACAAAACATTTCTCGCATGAAAACCTTCACGAGGGCACTCCTCTGCTAAAAATAGTAAATCTGAAGTCAAGCAGTGCAGAGAGAAGAACCAGCCAAATCTAATACAAAAATCAAAACAATAATATGCAGCCTACTTCTGATAAAGTCACAGAGTAATATTGCGCAGAATAAGAAGAACATTCCAAAGAAAATGATTCAGAGACCACATGCAGTGGAGTTACTGAGCCTTCAGTAAGATCTGCAAACCAATTTATGTGCTACACAAGACAGGGCCTTCTTGACAGGGGCACCAAAGTTGTACAACTCCATCTTCAATGACCTTTCAGATGCTTAGCAAAAGGGCTTCTCTTCCAGGGAGCTCCCAGAGCTTTTTATTACTGTAAACATATTATATTATGTTGGTTGTGCTGGCTTAGTAGTAGTAATAGTAACTTTCTAGCTGCCTTGTTAATCACAGTTCTGGAAGGTAGGGTATGTGTGTGTACACACACAACACCACAACACAGCAGGATCTAACATGTGTTATAACCATGCATGACTTGCCTCTCTGTAGTCCTCTGACGGCTCACCAACTGCAGAGCTATCTCCTAAGCAAGAGAGAAAAGGTAGGGGATTAATGCTTTCCCAACCCTCCCTCTTAAAGCATGTAAATATAATTTAATGAATTCAACAAGGGAAATATGTTCAGTGCTGCACAGAGGAGCCCCTGACCTGTGAGTTTCCCATAACATAGAAAGTATATTTTAAACGGTTGGCTGAGTTTCTGCATCTGCAACGTAAGGGGCTGGCTTCCTCTCAGGAAGTGGCATGATGGGGGAACAAACCTAAGATTTGTGTCATTTGCAATACTGCCTAGGTAAGGAAGCAGATGCCCTATGTGACCTGACATTTATAGCTATATTCACTTTTGCTACGAAAATATCTATTTTATATTTGCTTTCTAAATGTAATTTTATGGTTGATCTTATGCTGCTCTTTGCTGTGATATTTTCTCTTAACATCCTTAACATCTTAACACAGGAATTTCTTGCAATAAAATGAATTTAAAAAAATGTAAAAAAAAAGAAAGCCACAAGTGGAAAGATGTTAAAAAAGGACTGTGCTTCCGGATTTATTTATTTTTTACTTTTTGTTGATCATCTGTACACCCTATGACTGAGACTGGTGTCAAAAGGAGAACTGATATGTATGTAATACATATGACCCCAGCCCTTTAAATCACCTCAGAAAGGACCTGGGTGGGTGAAGTCTTCACCCAGGTCCGTTCTGACATCCCGCCCATCAGGTTGGCCCCCAATGTCTCATGGGATTTCCCAGCTAGCCATGCAGGAAAACACCTTGCACTGCCGTGCTTAAGCTGGGAAATGGCTGTACCTGCCCACTCCATAGCCACACTGGGCCACAAACTCCACTTCCCATAAGTAAAGTGTGGGGGGATGGGACAGGACAGGACAGGACTTCTCTCCCTTTTTCTACCCTTTGTTTCCAAAATTTACTTCTGGCTCCTTGCAGCAGCAACAACAACCAAAAGCCAACCAAGTCCAAACTGAGGGTTTTGGAAAGAAAGAGCAAAGAGCAATGGAGCCTCACCCTCCTATGCCTTCTGTTTGGTGCAGTTGTCTCGCTGCTCACACTCTCTCTGTGGTTTAGGTGAGCAAAAGGCCGGGCGGCCCCCCAGGTCTCCAAGAACCTCGACATCCGGACAGAGGCCCTCATCTTCAAGCCATCGTGCACTCTGGTGGTTTGTGGGAGGTGGTTGTTGGAAGTGCGCTGCTTAGACTGAACCCGGGGAGAGACAAGACAGCCAAGGGTACATTTTAGAAAACTGGATATAACAAACAAATGAAATTATTTATTTGACAGAATTTATATACTGCTGACTCATCCATAACCTCTAAGCCAAACTGGCACTCTCCAGTTTGGATAGTTAGATGGCTCAGTTGGTTAGAGCGTGCTGCTGATAACGCCAAGGATGCTGGTTTGATGCCCATAAAGGACAGCTGAATGAATATTCCTGCATTGCAGTAGAGGGTTGGACTCAATGATCCGCAGTATGATTCTATGATACTTAAGATGTTCAAAGCTACAACTTCCACCAGCTTCAGCCAAAATGGGTTTCGAAACATCTGGAGGGTGCCAGGTTGGTGCAGGCTGTTCTAAGCGGTGACCATAAAACATGAGACGTTTGTTAAAAAATACTGGTTAAAAACTGAACGTTAAAAGCAAGTGAACAGTGTAATTTATAATTAAAATCAGAAGTTATTGAAGAAATATACACATTAAAACAAACTTATATGATAAGATTACACATCTGAACAGTCTTACAGAAAAGTCTTAACAGGTGCCAGGTGCAATAGACATGGTGAAACGCAATGATACAGGAAATGATACAGGAAGCCTTATAACTTATGACTACCCAACCCAGAGATGGGGAGCCTGTGGTCCCTCCATATGTTGCTGGACTCAGACCTTGCTCATGGATCAGCTTGGCCACTGAGACAACAGGAGGACGCTGGATTAGGTCAGCCTTCAGTCCAACCCAGCTGGGCTCTTCCTATGACTGCAACTCCTGTCATCCCTGGCTACTGGCCATGTTGGCTGATGCGGAGGCTGAAGGGAGCTAGAGTCCGTGAACATCTGGGAGGGCAACAAGTTAGCCAACACTGACTTCAGACCATTTTTGCCTGCTCTGACCTGCAAGGCCTCTCTAGTGCCTTATGGCAGCCAGGGGACTGTCCCATCATTTATCACTTGACTCTTTCATCTGGAGATGTAGGTGAATGAATAGGGGAAACTTCTGCAATCAAAGTGTATGCTCTACACCTGTGGTTCCCAAACATTTTTGGGCCATCTCCCCGTCAGTTCTGTTAACTCCACCCCAGTGCCCTGTGCCCCATGAAAAGCATTCTTCAGAATAGTGGTTTGCACAATCCACTGAGGGATAGCTCAGTTGGTAGAACATGAAGCTCTTAAATCTCAGGATTCCTGCATTGAAGGAGGTGGGACTAAATGATCCTTGTGGTTCCTTCCAACTCTACAATATGACAATTCAGCTACCAACACAATGAAATTCTAAACAGCAACAATTAATTGCACGTTTATTCAAAATCCAATTTAAACCATTTAGTTTAACTGATTCAACTGATTTGATTAACTTGAGCCACTGGTGCCACTGATACTCAATTACACCTCAGCCGCTTGCCTCTTAGAGCCACCCTAGGTAACCCCAGTGCCCCCTAGGGGACAGGACAGCCCACTCTGGAGACCAGTGATCTACACACTGAGCTATGACCTTTCCTCCCAATCCAGAGGTAGCTGATGAGTGTGTCGAACAGGTCTCATGCCACATCCACACTATATACTCAACACACGTTTAATCTTGGGAACCAGCTTGAGAGGATGCTGGCCTCAACTGCAGCACACAGTTTCATTTGTGAGCTGAGCAGAACAAACTGGATCACCCTGGAGTACCTTTTATTTTCTCATCGCTTTCTCTCAGAATGCCAGTGGAGCTGCACTTAAAGGCAGAACGTGGGAGGCTTGAAGCATATTCTTTTAATTACACACAGTTAAAGAGCAGCCTTTTCTGGATACTTGAAGTGTTCCTTGGAGACCGAACTCTATAAGCCATTGTTTCATGGATCCATGGACCCTGGCAACTGAATGTCTAATACTTATTTCAGCCTCGTTATGCAATTGCAGCCCTGCCTCCCCACCGTCTGTGCTCCCAGTTCTCAGTCCACGGTCGCTATCTTTCTTTGTGGTTTATTGCCTTCGGTGTCCCAATTCCCACCCCCCTGCCCTCACCCAGCATCTCCTTTCCCTAGCTTGAGAAACGTAAAGCAAAACAATGACAACTAACAAACATAAGCACAGCAATGCAAAATAAATTCAGGGGTTGCTTGACCAAGATTAAGCATGCAGACTTGCTCAACTTATTTTAGCTACAAAATACAAGGTGTGGGGTTTTGTTTTTTGCAGACTGCAGAACTAAAAAGCAAATTATTTGACTACCCCTCACACACAACAAAAATTTTGTCAGATGTATATTATGCACAGGCTCACATGCACACAGAAACTCAAATGTGCCCCAGAAACCTGCAGGCAGATCGGGCTTGTTCAAATCAATGTGAAAATTCAGGCTCACTCATATCAACACTCTGCACGGTTCACTGGTCCCCAGTTCCGAGTTGCGCTCTTATGTTCCATCCCTTTTCTCCCCAGGGATAAGCCAATGTAGTGCCCCATATTCATGGGCAACAGCTCCCATTAACCCTGGGAGTTGTAGCCAAGGCCATCTAGAAGCCTCACATTGGCTATTCCTGCCCTATGCAAGGTTCTCCCTAGCCCCTCTCCCCTCCCCCACCACTACTCTGTCCTTTAGTCTCCCACACCCATGGGCTTCCTCAACCACTCTGCTTCCGGGTTGCCCAACCTAGCTTTGCCCACCACCTGCATTCCATTTCCTATCCTTGTCTGCCCAGGATTTCTATCTCTGCCCCTCCTTCCTTCCTGGAAAAAAAAACGCTCACAGTTATCACACCCTCAATTCCAGTATGAAGTTCTTCATAGACAAGCTTTTTCAAAAATAAATAAATTCCACTTCATTCACAGATGCAACATCATTTGCAAACAATTTACCACGGGCATCTACTTCCCAAACAATCAGAGAACGTGATGATGTCACAGCACTTCAGCCAATGGGGAGGGAGATCCCAGGCAACATTCCATTTATAACTTGCTAAAAATAATAAGAAGCCAGGCAGACAAATGTGTGCACACTCTTGTAAGCGATATGCACGTGTATCTTACACCTACCCTCGGGTCTATCACCAAGTAAGTTTTGATATTCATGGCTTCAAGGTAAGGGTCTCTGAGGTGTCCATTCCCATCTTCCACTTCATAAGCTTTGCCTAGGTGACTGAGGGTTGCTTCTGTGATGTGTACACGGCTGGAGAGAGGAAAGAGACAGGAGCACAAAAGACTTGAAACATTTGCAGAAAGGTCACTGTAAGTTATTCATTTCCATATCAATGGCTGCTGTTGACAAGCCTGTGCTTCTCAACAGCTTCACGCCTTGGAAGCCAAATCCAGGATCCTGGCAGCATTGCTGTTTAACAGCTTTGCTTATTTGCAATCCATCATAGCATAATTGTTCATGCACTTCTCACTGGGCTTTGTGCAGTGCCTTCAGTTTTATTTTCTTTTATTAAGAAAGGTATATAGGATTTATCTACTGCTTAATTGTCAAAACCTCCAAGTGGTTTAAATAAATTACGCATTAAAAACACCGATAATATCAGACATTAAAATCACGTTAGCCTAAAATTTTTGAAATAAACAAGCAGTTTTCAAAGCACACATTATAAAGTAAAAGTTGCACATTAAAATGCATGTCCCAATTTGCATGTCTGGATAGGCTTCCTTCAGCAATGACAACAAAAAGGTTTCAGCAGTATAGTACTGTACAGAGAAAGCACCTGCCTAGTACCAGTGGGCAGGGAGTACCAAAGTGCAGGTGTTGCCATGCTGCAGGAATGATTCCTTGCAAGTGTGGAACAAACGTTATGTAGCACCCTGTCTTTCAGCAGTGTGGGAGATGAGGCAAGCAAAATTTAGACTGTAAACCCGTTAAGGCACCGATCTGTCTCCCCCTCCCTTGTGTTTGTCTGCAACGCACTATGTATATTCATGGCGATATGATTACTATTATTATTAATAGATGCCATCATGCAGCAGCATTCGGCACCGCACATGAATTTAATGCAAGCAAACGTTAATTATATGCACAGTGACTCACACATGGATTAGCTGTAGCCCTAGGGATCATTATAAAATATACACACTCTCAATACTTGTGCAAACTGCTAATCTCATTTTCAAGGACAGCTTGCGTGTGCTTGGGGAGGCCATCAACATTAATTCAAATTTATACCAAAAAACACTCTTCCCTCCACCACCCCTCTCTGAACAAGTTGCTGAATGGCTCTCAAAAAGGGCTGGAAGCTCTCGAGGGCAACATCTAGATATATTACACAACGCAGAACCATCCAAGAGTTTACTCAGCTGGCTAGCGTCACAGTTTCTCAGGCAGTGTTCTGAAACAATCCAAGCTGTAATGCACTAAGCTCCAAATACATATACACACACCTTCTTTCGGTTAAATAGTTTCTTCCCTGCACATTCCTATCGTTAGGGTTGTTCTCCAAAAGGGAACCAGCTACCCAGATATATAATCAGCAAGCTATATTTGTTTTCAAAAGCTGTATTGATTTCTATCTGTGTTTTAATTACAATAGTTTTATATGCATTTGTGTGTGTGTTTTTAATTGGTTGGTGGATCTGACCTGTGCTTTACCTACAGGTCTTATTTGGACACAACTTGGAGAGCTCTTTGATCAAGAGATTGATAAACTCTTTAATAAATTTGTCCACGGGCAGAGCTGAGCTTCAGTGCAGGGGGAGTTGCCAACACTGTTTTAATTATGTAAATCAACATCTTATACTGCTTAATGTGATCATTTGTTTACTTAAACTGTTTCATTTGCTTGCTAGCTTCCAGCCAGTTAATTGTTATTATTTATGCACTGGGAAAAGCTTCAGCAATGCCAACACTCAGGATCTGGGGGGGAGGGGCAGGGGGAGGAGCAGGGGATTATCCAATGACAGAAGAGCCTCTATGCTCATATATAAAAAAGAATCAACCGGATGGTTCTGAGCCATTTCAATGATGGATTGGGTAGGCATGGTATGGAACCATGCAAACTATCAAAACCATGGTCAAATCCATGCCATGTGCTTTACATGTATGGTCTGGGTGTGGCCTTTGTGGCTTATATGGCGAGCAACCACAACAAGACATCAAATGATAAATGCATGAAAGGAAGAAAATCAACCAGCAAAGAACATCCATAGACGTCAGAGGCAATAAACAGCTCTTCTTCTGAATAGTGTGGTACATTGCACATTACTCAAGTTTTGCTTATAGCGTTGTGAAGATTCCACAAGTCTCCAGCACCACGACAAAAAGGGCATAATTTCACCAGGCTTCTTTCCCAAGTGAATTACACCTTCAGGTTGGGGAATCCTTACCCAGGAACTCCAGCAGATTCCATTCGGTTAGCTAAGGAGACATCGTGAGACCAAACGTCGTACTGCCATTTCCGAAGCCCTATTACACCGCAGAGCACGTTCCCAGAGTGAATGCCGACTCGCATATTGATGTCCACTCCTGTGGCTTCTCTCACTTGTCTGCAAAACAGATCAGAAGAGGATTGGAAGAGGTGCCTGCTCTTCCCCCATCTTAATGCCTACAAATTTATGCTGGCGCTTTAATTCTCTCTTAATTACTGCAAACACCAACGTGAAATTTAGGGATGTGGTCCACCCTGTGCTCAAGTCAACAGCCAAAATGAGAGAAGAAGTGGGATGGATCAAGTGTTTTAAACAAATTGGAGTAGCCTTCATCTATACAAGCAATGGAGGACAGTGGAACATAAGAAAATGACTTATACTGACCCAGACCATCAGCCAATTTAGTCTATGCTCATGAGTAGAGGAGCATTGAATACAGAGAGAAACGAACCATCATCTCTGATGCTTTCACATGTTTCTTTAAATACTTGCCTCATTCTCTGCAGACTAGCTATGAGCTGTAACCTAGGTTTGTCCTGTGGTTTACAGCTTGTGCTTTGTCAGCACAGGTAAACCATGAGCCCAGTTTGGATGCTTAACAAAACTATGATGGAGCAGCAAAACTACTGGAGAGGAATGAAGAGGCCACAATCTCCTCTCCCAGAGTCCACACTTGTCCATTAATGCTAAGCCATGGTTTGGCTTAGTGCGATGTACAAAACAGGTGGTTGACAGCAACACTTTTTTCTGTTGGGGACATATACTTTCCACACTACTATGTAACCTATTCTCATGTCTTTAGTTCTACCTTCTTAATGTTTCCACATATTATTTAAACTCCTTTTTTAAAAGTACATACTTTATAGCTTCGCACATGTCGAGGCCCATTTTCACACAGTTCTTGGCATGTACTGGCAAGGAAACAGGTAATCCCGAGACACAGTAATAACAGTCTCCCAGAATTTTTATCCTCATGCATTCATTTTCCTGCAAAACAATAACAACATGTGAGTCATCAGAAACGCTGCAAATATGAATTAGCAAGTATCTATCTTAAGGAACACAAATTATAGGCTTTACTTTGCAGAACAAACAAATCTGACCTTATCTGGAGCTGCTGTTTTACTATCTCTGTTCTGAGGAACTCTGGGGCTCCTCAGGAGTTTTTTTTCAGGGACTATGAGAAATCATAAAATTACAGAGTTGGAAGGGTCCCAAATGGCCATGTAGTCTAACCCTCAGCAATGCAGGAATCACAGCTAATCAGTAATGGTGGACAAGCTCCTTTGAAATGTAAGTTGTCAACCATCACCAGCTTTCCCCTACGAAGCTCAGCCAAAAGGAAGTCGTGTTGTGCATACGGAAATGGGTCTTGAAAATCAACACATAATTAGGGATGTTGGAGAATTCCAGCAAAAACAGAAATGACAGTAGAAATTGCCAATGTGTGCTTAATAGGCCCATGTCTGGAAGGGAAGCAAATCTGAATATTCTGCTGCAGTTCGTCATCTGCCAAAAATAACATTATCCGTCTCGCTAGCTGCTGCAACGAACAAATTATATAAATTATGTTGTCACCTTGTTATTTAACTCTACCCATTTCACTGCAAAATAAACACAGATCAGGTGGGAACACACAATCACTTAAATACAGGCATCTCCCCACTTACATGGGGGTTATGTTCCTGGGTAGCACGTACACGTGAAATCACATATAGAGGAAAACACCACCTAAAAAGCTTATAAATACCCTCTAAACCCCTGGAAACCCTTGAAAAACTCACAAGATTGCAGTTGCAAAGCGTCCTGGGGTTGCACTAGCTGTTTTCTCGCTTTTTAAAAAGCTATTTTTGCAGTTTTTGCGTCTTTTGCGGTTTTAAAATCAATTTATTTAATTATTTCCAGGGGCCACGCATATAAACAGTCGTGCACAAGTTGAACACGTGTGTACATGGGAAGACACCTGTACTGTTCGCAGACTGAGAACAGCAGCAACCACAAATACTGATAACGTAAGCAACACTGCGTGTGATGAACACAGGGCAGAATGGAAAATGAGGACTCCTTACATCCCTCCCCATAATGGTCTGGATAGTTGGTTATCCTCAATATAAATCTTTTCAGAAGTTTAGTAAGGCCACCTCCTCATCCTTCTCCAGTCTCCGCAAACGTTTAACAACCAACATGCAAGGAATTGTATGAGAAACAAGAAAAAATTGGAAAAGGAAGACAGAACTTTAAACATCTTAATTATGCATTTATGCCATTTTAGCACACAAGTTGTTTCAGTACGTTTAGTGATTCAATTCTACCACATCCATTAAGGCTTAATTAAGTTAACATCCCAATTGCTTCTTTGCCTTTAATGAGAGATAGTTCAGCGACAGAACACTTTTAGACCATAGCTCCCTAATCATGAGCATTTATAATATTAATAGATTGGAAATGGTTGGAAATAGAACCTTCCATAAATAGAGACAGATGCTCATACCCATAAATCCCACATGCTCAGTACAGTGAACATTACTAGTACTTTGAAAGAATATAATATAATATAGGTTGAGGCCAAAGATTCTGCAGACACAGAAAACTCCTTTGTCCTAAAATGGCATGTTCAACCTATCAACTGCTATTAACTCTTATAAATGTAAGAGTTTGGGAGATTTAAAACTTGTTAAATATAACTTCTCTTCATTTGCAAAATACAGAAAAGAGTAAGTAGTAATTTACACAAGGTTCAGATGAAACAGCCAAACCAAGGTTGCATCATTGCCACGGCATCAAAACTGTCAAGCTTATGTTCTGCATTTGTCCTCCGAACCAGAACTGGAACCAATGCATGAAATCAGTTTACCAGTCAGATTTGGAGAAAACCATAGTTTGCGAATCTGGGTGCAAATAGTAAATAATGACTGTGCTTACACATTCTGTTAAACCATGATTCAGGACACGCAGGAATGTGCTTGTATGCCCCCTTCCTCTGCCTGTGCAGCAAGGAAAGTTGGGTTTGGGAACTTTCGCTTTCACTTTTAACTGCAGCTTGTACTTTATCCAGACTAACAAACTGGGGTTAATGCATTACCTTAACAGAGGTTATTTTCATACATGTCAACTTCAACTTATGAAGCTGGCTAGTTGAAAATAACATTAGCAATGGTTCGCTAAAGTTCCTGGTTTGGATAATGCAGGAAGCTGCTGTTAACATGAAGGAGAATCTTCTGAAGTCCTCTTGGCCATACAGGAGAAGGAGAGGAAGGAGGAGGAGGAGCATGCAAGCTCAAGGCTCACTGTAGCTTGTTCCCATGGTGCTAAACCATAGTTCAGTCTGACATCCATATACAGCCAATGGTTTGCCCCAACCCAACCACAATTTAACTTACATGTGAACCAGACCATCGCAGTGTTACCAGTGGTGGAGCTTCACGCTCTGGCACCGGGGGGGCGGAGAGCAGGCGCGCCACCCGCAGGGGGCTGCCTGCGGGGGTGGGGCACCCAGTGCAGGAGGGGCAGCCATGATGGCACCCTGGGGATCACGCTGCCGGGGGCAGTGCGCTCCCCCTGCACTCCTCTTTCTTGGCCAGTGACCGTTACTACACCTTATTAGTCTCAGTGTAATAATAGTTGGAAGGATTTATCTATAATTACTGTATTTACTCGAATCTAATGCTCACCTTTTTTGGCCAAATTATGTTGCAAAAATTAAAGTGCACATTAGATAAGATGACACATTAAGATTCAAGTAAATATAGTATTCAAAACATAATATTTAAAATGACAAGAGGCTTCTCTATCTATCAAGAAGTTGCTTACCTTTGCTATTTGATCAAATTTGCCAAAGAGTTCATTCAACATCACCACGAGCTCTTTGGGAGAGCAGTCACTTGCCAGACGAGTGAATCCTACAATGTCTGCATACAAGATGCTATGCAAGGAAGCCAAAATCAATTAAATTGTTTTTCATTTTCTACATCAGAGGTGTAGATATTTAAACTTCGTGGACATTAGCTAAGAACTGCACACATATGCACCAAACTAACATCCAATGTTAGTTCCACTCAAGAATAAGCCCATTGTAATTAATGGATGACCAACTTAGGCAAAACTTACATTGACTACAACCCTTGAATCATCTACTCTACTCCTCACTGAAATGGCTCCCCTGGTTTCTGACAGGAATTGATTCACATGCAAAACTCACTTGCTCTCCCCCCCCCCCCGCAAGATCAACCGTCCATCATTTTGATCGTTGGAATATACAGCCTTTAAGAGTGATATATGCTCCGAAGTTTCACATATTCCACTAAGACTAGGGCTTTTAGTGTGGCAGCATCTGCCCACTGGAATGTTCCTCTAATAGACATCAGGCAGGCACCTATGGTACTGAAGCTCACCCAGGCTTTCCCTTGAGGGGTGATCCAAATGTGTTGATCCAATATAGGGCTGCCATATGTCTGGAATATCCTGGACACAGCCAGGATTCGTCTTTCAAAAATAGCATCCGGACGGATTTTTTGGAAAGCGTCAAAAATGTCTGGGAAAACCTGGGTATATGGCAGCCAATATCGGAAATGGTGGTTGGTTGGCCCAAATATAACTTTGGCCCAAATATAACTTTGGCATTATATTTTCCATTTGTTTTATGCATGAAATTTTATTGATTTTATCCTGTTCTCTGCCATGTTTTGCTTAATGCCGGTGGCACAGAATTTGTTGCAAAACAAATAAATGGCAAGAACTGGATTGCATCTCTAGCATACTGGGGCAACAGAAAGAACTATTAACAGAACCAGAACGAGTTACACAGCTCACCTAACATTCTGGTGCCGTTTCACATACAGGCTGTGGAAGTTGTTGTCGTGCTTCTTCCTGTCATTGGTTTCCTTCAGTCGTTCTATGATGGCTAGTTTCATTCCCATAGAGATATGAGCCGGCAGTATCGATAAAAGCAAGCTTTCCTAAGAGGGAAGAGCAGGTCTTATTCATTTTGCTTTATTAGCACTTATGCCACACCCTTTAAGAGTAAATACCTGCAAGAGCGCCTTGTCTCATATACATCCTCTAAAGCACTTCAATCTGTGCAGCTAGCAGTGTTACAAGTACTTGTAAGAAAATGACATCTTAGTGTGGCTGCACCCACACTTTGGAACTCCTTGCCTATTGACATCAGGCACCGTACTCTTTTCAGCGCCTGCTAAAAACACTTTTTCTTAAAGTCACGTGCAGAATGGTGACATGAGTTTTAATCTGGTTTTAGCTTATTTTTTATTTAATTTTTTAAAAAATGTCTTAAATAGTTGCTTTTACTGATAATTTCATTGTTTTATTATTATCATTTTCGTAAACTGCTTACAGGATTGTTGCTTTTTAAGAATCAAGTGGTTTATAAATGTTATGCCCACTTAAGGGGCTCCTTACAATACGTCCACCTTACAATTCCATTAAAAAAAAGTAGGAATCAGAATGACAAAGAGGCAAGGTCTGCAGTCAAAAGCCACAAAAACATTGCCTACCTCATAAAGTTCTGAGAAATGCAAAGTAACACTAATATTTTTTTAAAAAAACTAAAAACGTCAGCGTTAGTGGTGGTGAGGGTCATAGAAATGGAAATAATAAATTGCTGTGCCGGAAAGGTGCTCATTAATTCACCCCAAAACATGGTCCAATGTTCTCTTACAATGGAAGTTTTGGAATGAGTTCAATTACGGTGGTTTTACTCCAACCGTTTTGCCGACTCCTTTTGCACATGTATGGGTGTCCTTTGTTGAGCGTGAACAACCGAATACTTCTAAGTACGACCCATTACAGAACTTGCTGACAAAGCGATGATCTCCTGGTATGGCTGAATGATGACGTTAAAAGAGCTAGAAAGTGTGTACATATTTAAAGCATTGATTCACTCACCTGCTGCCTCTTTTCAATCTTCAGCTTCATTTGGACTTGGATGCACTTTAAAGTATACCTGTACAGATCCCACGAGGCATCCTGCATCTGATGCTTGTGGAATGCACCCATCAGGTTACCACAGAGAAAAATGAAAGCATTGGCAAGCACCTGAGGAAATAAATAAATGCTGCAACATCACAAACTCAACATTTTATAAGCGAAATAATCTGCGAACTTTATTAAGGCTAAATCAGCTCGTTTTCTGTTCTCTTGCCCAGCACTTGACAAGAGACTCCTGGCCCAAGTTTCATTACCCAGTCAATACAACTGCACATTATATGTAAGTTTCCATATCCCTGCACCAGCTGCTGTTTTCCCCAAAGTTACCTAGATATCATGGGGTTATTTTGTTTTATTGGATGTATCTATGTGGTGCTAATAGTGAACTGTGAATATCCTTAAGGGCTCTAACTTCACTCCTTCCCTAGCACAAGGGGGAGCAACAAACCATGGTTCCTGGCTTAGTGGTATGTCCTAACCAGGAATCATGATTTGTTTTGCTCCAAACAAACTATGATGGAAAGTCAAGGTTTGATCTTGGTTTACCAGTCATGGTTTGCTTCAGTGGACCAGAGAACATAACCTCAAATGCTGATCTCAATGTTCGAGCAGGCTAATACTGGTCAGGCCGTTATTCAGATAATCTGGTACCATATGAAAAGCTAGTTCATAAAGGAAGTGGGAGTGATCCTTCAAAATCAGGGGTGGGGACCCTTCTCTTGCTGGGCCAAATCTAACAGGTGGGTGGAACCGTCCCTCATCTGATATCACTGTGGAATCAGGCGATGCTGCACTTTGAAGTCCCATTGCCGGGACTTCAAAGTGTAGCATGAACTGTTTGAAAACCTTTTTGCAAACATTCCTGCACTGTTCTTTGAAGCCTCTGGTTTTCACAGGTTCAAGGAGCAGTGCTGAGAGGAAGAATAAGTAGCATGTGATGGAGAAAAAAGACCCTTTGCCTAAGACCCTGAAGAGCTGCTGCCAAGCAGAGTAGACAATACTGGCTAGGTAGACAAACAGTCTGATCTGATATAAAGAAACTTCATGAGTTGCTTCCTAGATAAGCCTCCCCCGCTACAAACACACACAAACACACAGGAGAGGCGTTGCTCTTGGAATATGAAGGAATCAGGGAAGATCAATGGACTCAACAGTGCCGCTACCCATCAAACAAAGATCCTGAAAAGTTTTGAGTGTGGATAGTGACATATAATATTTTCAACAAGTAGGCTTGTAAAAAAATATCAGGACTGTCTCTCCACAATTTTGCATTTTAGGGTTTTTCTGTCTTACTTCTGTGATATATTGCAATCAGAACTATCTGCTCCATGTGCCAAACCTTAATCTTTCAATATCTGTAGGGTGATGTAATTTTTTCACCCCATTTGAACCTGAAACAAAAAAAAAACTTCTACTCTCTTCCTTGACTGACTATAATAGGCAAAGTTTATTTCCTTTTAACAAGCCCTTTGTAGAAAAGGTGCGCTTCCTCTCGAACTCAGGTACAAACGCAACACTCATTTAGAAATTGTGAAAGAGATTGTGCTTGTTCAGCTGAAAGGTAATTGGGGAGAAAATTAATGAGTGTATACAGGCAAGCACTTGTGATGGTGAACAGTCAGGCAGCAAGAACACTGCTTTGAGAAGGACCATGATTTAATAGCCAATATTAGCAAACTGAAGCAACATCCAAGCCTAAGGAAATTAAATCATCTACTACAGTATTCTGATGAAGCTCCAATATATACACTGTAACTGAGACAAAAAGGAAATTACATATTTTTATAACTTGGGCAGGTTCTCTCTCTCCCCCCCCCTTTTATGCTGTTAGCATGGGGGGGGGGGGGAAGAAACAAAAGACATAGCAAATGTTACAAAGGAAGGTTTAAAAACCTAAGAAGAGCCTGCTGGATCTGGCCAATGGCCCATCTAGTCCAGCATCTTGTTCTTGCAGTGGCCAACCAGATGCCTGTAGGAAATCCACAAGCAGAAGCAGAACACAGCAGCCCTCTCCCCTCCTGCAGTTTCCAGCAGCTGGTAGCATTGCTGCCTCCAACTCTGTGAGCAGAGCAGAGCAGAGCCATTGTGGCCAGTAGCCATCAATAGCCTTATCCTCCAATTTGTCTAATCCTCTTTCAAAGTCATCCAAGCTGGTGGCCACCATTGCCTCTTTGTTCCATCTTTTGAACAACTTTTTCTCTTTTTGCAACCCAGAAGAAACCATAAACTGTAAAAGCGTCCTTGGCATAAAGGAGGAGGGCAGGCTACTAATAGCTGGGCCCATTCTGCATATCCAGACAGCAGGTTGTGCAGCAATGGTAGCTACAGAATTTTGAATGTGAAGGCTTCAGAATATCTCCTAGAATAGCTAGGGGGGAGGATGATGGAGTTACACATAGGATTTCTCATTTATGGGTTTTGCTAGCACCCAGTAACTAATTATGAGACCAGGAATGAATTTTCCTCCAGGCAAGTTTAACTGGCTAGCAACTCAAGTGGAGGGTTGGTTTTGCTGTTGTTTTAATAGTTTGTGTGTGTGTGTCTGTGTGTGTGTGTGCATGCGCGGGAGTCTTGGCTCTCTTTCACAAGTCATCCTAAGCTTTCTGGTTTGAACCTGCCTTCTTTGCTGGTGGTACACGTTGCCTAATTCACGTAGGTTGACTGGAGGGGCTGTGAAACGGAAAGGTCCTGCCTTCAGTCAAAGAGTTGGCAACAGGGAGTTGACTTGTAGCACTCAAGCAGGCAGGAATTAGCAACATGTGCCAATTGTTATTAATCTAGATAATAGATTAAGTTGTCAAATAACATTCATCATTTGTGATTTACAGTTTCGTAGGGACAACATGCTACAGGTTTTAATTCTCCTCTTCCTCTCCAGTTTACAGAACTACGATGGGGCTAATTTTAAATCCCCTAAAAGCATTTTTAAAAACCCAAGCATTTCCATCACTGTCACTTTGGCTCAGTTCAAACACCATGTCCAACCATGGTTTGCACGAATAGTGCAGCGAAGTTCAAAACATGGTTTAAAAATAACCCTTCTGGATCAAGCCAAAGGCTAATTTAGTCCAGCATCCTGCTTTTGACAGCAACAAGTCAGGTGCCTTTGAAAAGCCAAGTACCAGACAAAGAGGGGAAGAACTCTCTCCCACTGATGTTCCCCAGCAAATGAGGTTCAGATACACGCTGCCTCTGATGCTGAAGGAGGCATATAGCCATCATGATGAGTAGCAATGTACAGTGGTACCTCAGGTTACATACGCTTCAGGTTACATACTCTTCAGGTTACAGACTCTGCTAATCCAGAAATAGTGCTTCAGGTTAAGAACTTTGCTTCAGGATGAGAACAGAAATCGTGCCGGCGGTGTGGCAGCAGCGGGAGGCCCCATTAGCTAAAGTGGTGCTTCAGGTTAAGAACAGTTTCAGGTTAAGAACGGACCTCCAGAACGAATTAAGTACTTAACCTGAGGCATCACTGTATAGCTTCCCCTGTGGATTTTTTCCCCCTTAAACCTTTGGAAATTAAACTTTTGGAAGCTCATCTGCGGTGTGGCCCCTGCCCCCAATTTATGTAGTTACAGCTGGTGCCATCTCTTTTTGCTTTTCAATAGGAGCTGAAAACATGGTTGTTTACATAGGCATTTACAGGATATTAGCATCTAGCCTGAGTGCTAAGTTGTAGTTTGGCAGTGTTGATCAATTGGCTTGCTTTACCTGCCCTTTGTTTTACTGTGATTATATTGATTGTACCCTGTTGTCGCTGGGATCACTTGTGATGAAGGTCCAGTGAGAAATCTTCAGTGGATAAATACATTTAAAACTGCTTGCTTGGTTTCCTCTCTCTCTCTCAGCACTCTACTTCACTTGTTTACTCTTCACAAGTTTACTGTGCCTTCGGTAGCCTCTGAAGGCAGAGTGGTGGTCACAACCATGGTTTGTCAATCCACACATCATGACAAAACTTAGTTGGTTAGTCAGCCATGGATTCCAGTTCTTGTTAGCCAACTGAACAGCATGGTTTGGTAATTTTGACATCACTGCAATCCATAGTTTAATGTACTTAACTATGGCTTGTCATGATTTCTGAACCAATCCTGAGCAAAAGACTATGCAAGATCTGGCCATTGGTGTGGGGTGGAATTCCTGCCCACCCCCAGTGCTTTCTTTTTACCATGGAAAGTGTTCCATTGCTTAAGATCAACAGTAACAATGAATGGATGTCAATGGCAAATACAAAATTTGGTAAGCTTGTCAGTTTCAAAGTTGTGTTACTTTGCTTACTAAAATAAACATGTTGAATTAGATCACCTGTGGGTTAAACCACAGAACCTAGGACTTGCCGATCAGAAGGTCAGCGGTTCGAATCCCTGCGACGGCCCCTGATCCTGCCCACCTAGCAGTTCGAAAGCACGTCAAAGTGCAAGTAGATAAATAGGTACCGCTCCGGCGGGAAGGTAAACGGCATTTCTGTGCGCTGCTCTGGTTCGCCAGAAGCAGCTTAGTCATGCTGGCCACATGACCCGGAAGCTGTACACCAGCTCCCTTGGCCAATAAAGCGAGATGAGCGCCGCAACCCCAGAGTTGGTCACGACTGGACCTAACGGTCAGGGGTACCTTTACCTTTACCTTTATGCTGTGAATTGCTCTGTGCAAATTACCCAAATTTTCAAAGGAATATTTTCCTTTTTTCCCCTGGAAAACCAGCACGACTGGTTCTGGCCTGTTGTTAGCAAATCAAAGAGGCAACTCTGAGAGCAAAACAAGAAGGATCAACATATTAGTGTAGTCAAGCAAAAATCCCACTCCACTTTGTAACCACAACATTTTAACAGTTAAACAATTCTTACAGCCATTCAGATGTCAGCTTATTCTAAGTGCTTTCTGCCCCTTTAACTCTGCAGGGGTGATGTTGGTAGACTTAAGACTGAGTCAATTTGTGGTTACTAACAACTATAAAGGAAAATGTTTTATTTTATTTGATGTTATGTTTCCTCTAAATCCCGGAATGACTATACAATGAATGGGCTGGAGAAAACTTTTAAACAAATGAGTACATGCATTTAGTGGTTCGGTGATGTATTTGGTTTTAGAAGAAAAATCACATCATTCTCCAGGTTTGAAATCCAGCCAAAACCAGGGAACTTAAAGAAAGCTTATAGAAAGCATTCAAAGCTGAACTAGTCCACAGTTGCCGATCCAGGCCACATTAAGCAATATGTGAATTTCTCACATATGAACTCTGTATGAATACATGTAACAGTAACCAGTTCTTCCTAACACATTCCACTCTCTAGTGGATTTTATGCAGGCATTCAACACAATAAACCAACCCCAGGCTTATATATAACCATGCACTGGCCCAATTAAGACAAGCAAAGAAGAGGTATGAATGAGCTTTTTGGTCACTCATGCAAGCACTTTCTCCCTACGTTAGGAGTGGGGAACCTTTGGCCCTCCAGACTATGCTGAACTAAAATGCTCCATCAGTGCTAGTAGACATGGCTGATGTAGTAGACATGGTGGTGGAAGTTATAGTTCAGCAACACCTCAAGGGCCAAATGTTCCCCATACCTGCCCTACATGATGTGCCTGAATACAATGCAGAAGAATTCAATGTACCATAGCTTCTCATGGCATCTTAATCAACAACTTTTGGTCCACATTATACATTTAAAGCACACAGCTTCCCTCCAATAATCATGGGAACCGTAGTTTACCTCCCCCCAGAGCTACAATTTCCAGCAACCTTAGCAAACTCCAGTTTCCACAATTCTCTGGAGGAAGCCATCTGCTTTAAATGTATGGTTTGGATCTGCTACAAGTTTCAGAACAAGACAGGATGCTTAAATGAATTATACACACCCTCAGCCTCCTCCTCACACGCCTGGCCAAATTTGGAGGTCAAACACTGTACACATGCACTGAAGCGAAAATTAAATAAGGAAAGGAAAACAGAATATGGCAGGAGATCCCATCTTAGAACTCTTACATAATGTGCAACTTAGCCCCAACATTCTCCAAATATCAGCCCCCAATGTATCTTCCTGGAATTCTGACACACACATACACACACATACACCCACACCCACACACCCCTGCTGATTGGATCCCTGAGAACCAAATATCTTGAAATGAGGAGGAAATTGTTGTTAGAACCCATTTCTTGGAAAGACTGAAGTCAATCAAGTGTGATTCAGGGTGTCAAATGAGCATTTAATATAAAGGAGACGCCTCAAAATGTGCAAGTAATCAAAATTCAAAGGGAAATTGTTCCCGAAAAAAAATTGTTAAGAGATTCGTTAAAGAGAAGAAAGGAGAGCAAAGTGTTAAAAAGAAGGGCTTGCATCATTCCACCAAGTAGCAATCATTTGGGGAAGGAAATGGGTTACCTCACCCTTCGAGACATGACGCACACACCTCAACTATGTGAATCCTGAATCAGAGAGGCTTTGCCCCTTCACACCAAGCTGTTTATCAGATTTCAAAAGCTTCATGACTAGACCCCTGGTGCTTGCCAAGCAATTGTGAAAATTCACTGGCAGGGTGCAACTGGCGCATAGACCAGTGTTACAAAGCCATGAGAATTTCTCTTTCCCTTTTCCAAGTAATTTAGGAACACACCCAACCCTCTTCATGAAAAGCCAAACATTCCCTCTTGGTATTTATCATGAATTATAACATTGTGAAGAGGATTCTGGATTGCCCAGCAGGAAACATTTTGCTTTAACTGAAAAATAATAATTAAAAAAAATGAGATACAAATGCAGGACTTGTGCACTCTTTCTACACTTCACAATCTGCTTCCCAAAACAATTTTTCTGTCACTTCAGGTAAAAACAATTCCGTGGGTGCGATTCAATTCAGCAGGTGCATGATTAAGCTTTCTGTACTCTGTGTCCAAATTCTGTAACTCTGACAGAAACACACACAACCAGAAGACGAAAAAAAGAGTTTTACAGCCTGACTTCCTAGACTGATATTGGTTTTACTGCTTGATAAATTTGTCCAAGATTCTTTCTGGCTCCTGGAAAGAATGCCACCAGCTTTATGAAGCCAACAAATGGGAAACAGCCAATATCCACATGGAAGAACAACAAAAAATAAATACACACCCAGAAAACAACACACTATATCCCAAGACAGCAGAAAAGCACAACACAGCTATTTCTACCACTTATTCTTCTAACATACAAGACCAAATGTGAATATAAAGTTGTATTTTAACTGCTTTGCTAAACCGAGTAAAAATCTTTTGATCAACTTAAAAGGCAGCCCAGTTAAACTGGGGGAGTCCTTATGAAACCTCTTCTAAGATTATATGGGCTATGTCAGTTTCTGAAATTTTGTTTTTTGTCCATATGTTTAGCTAAATCCAAGTTTTAACCCCTACGGCCCACCTGAAAATTGCTGAGAGCCTCAGCAACTGTATTTATCCTATTTATTTACATCATTCAAGGAGCTCAATGGTTCTCTCTCCCTTCTCATTTAATCCTCAAAGAAACACTTTGAGGTAGGTTAGGTTGAGAGGGAGCGACTGGCCCAAGGTCACCGAATGAGCTTCAAGGCTGAGTGGGAATTTGAACGCTGGTCTCCCAGGTCCTAGTCCAGCATTCTAATCATTCCACCACACAGGTAATGGACCACAATGACTTTTCAGCCAGTTGTAGCATTTGTTAACATCTAACCCAGCATCCTGTTCTCAAGGTGCACCACTAGATGCCAGTGGGAAACGCGCAAGCAGGAAAACAGCAACACAGCACTCTCCCCTCCTGTGGCTTCCAGCAATTGACATTCAGTATTGCTGCCTCCCAACTGTGGAGGGCAAAGCATAGCCATCATGGCTAGTAGCCATTAAGGGAATCAAGAACCCTCTCCATGAATTTGTCTAATCCTCTTTTAAAGCCATCAAGGTTGGTGGCCATCTCTGCCGCCTGCAGGAGTGAGTTCCATATTTTAACTACGGTATGTGCTGCATGGATAAGTATACTTTAGTTTCCCTGTATTGAATCTTCCAGTGTTGAGCTCCACTGGATGTCCACGGCATCTGCCTGATCAAAATGCACGTGTTGCAATCACATATACAAACCTTTGCCTTACCTGCCGTGGAAGAGTCGGGTGGTCCTGCTTGTTCTGTGCTACAGCGATGCTCAGGACTACAATATGGGAGAGCGCTGAAACGCTGCTGACAATCACAGCATCTCTCATTCCCAAGGGAAACATGGTATAAGCCGTGAAGATGATGAACAGAAAGAATGGCACCTGTTAAAAAGAAACGAGATCCTTGATGTTTTCCAAGCACCTGTCAAAAATTACTGAACAAATTATAGGTTTCGAGAGAACAACGGAAACTGTGAAGGAACCAGTACTCAAAAACGCTTTCAGGGAACTGGGTAAGAACAGCACAACTTCCACTTCTATAAATGGGTTAGGGGAACCACTGTGTTAATCAGAAACATAGATAAAGGGCAGGTAAAAAAAGGTAAAGGCACCCCTGACCATTAGGGTCCAGTCATGACCGACTCTGGGGTTGCGGCGCTCATCTCGCTTTATTGACCGAGGGAGCCGGCGTACAGCATCCGGGTCATGTGGCCAGCATGACTAAGTCGCTTCTGGCGAACCAGAGCAGCGCATGGAAATACCATTTACCTTCCTGCCTATTTATCTACTTGCACTTTGACGTGCTTTCGAACTGCTAGGTTGGCAGGAGCAGGGGCCGAGCAATGGGAGCTCACCCCATCGAACTGCCGACCTTCTGATCAGCAAGCCCTAGGCTCAGTGGTTTAGACCACAGCGCCACCTGCGTACAGGACAACAATCAATAAACTGGGACATAGCCCCAGCAAGACAGAGGTACAGATGAAGGGTACTTCATCTATCTGAGGAGTTAGCATTCTGGATAGGGTTGCATTCCATCTGGTTATTCTTCTGATCTAATGGGCAATGTATTATAGGCCAAAGTATCTCACTGCACGGGGGGGCTTGCCTCCCCTCTAACCCCACCCTCCCATCAGTTCTCCAAAGATCCAGAGAGATGTCTCCTTTTACCACACCCAGGCATATACAGGAATGTTTTGTATATGCCCATTGCAGTCAACCAATCAAATCTTCCTGCCTGCTCTTTTCCCTCCCTTTCTATCTCCAGTTTGATGAAACATTTCTCCAAGGCACACCCACATCTGTAACTCTCAATGGTGCCCCTAATTGCTCATAATCAAAGCAGCATTAATTTTGCAAATTGATGTCATAATTAAATGATCCCCCCCCCCCACTGCAGGTGATTAGCCATGTCCATTTGCATAATGAGCAGTGTCTGGGGATATTCAGACAGCTCCAGATTTGAAGGCAGTTGTGTTTTGTTTTAAAACAGGCGTTTTTAAATGAGTGTATATAAACACAGCAGAAACACATCCCTTCCCAGAGCCAGTGGGCAGAATATTTGGACTTGGGCTAGAGAAACCTAGGTTGCAATCCCTGCTCACCCATGAGACTCACTGGGTGACCTTTCATCAATGGCTAATCCCCAAGCACAATCCTGGGAACTGTAATGTACCCCCTTCACAGAGTTACATTTCTCAGCACCCTTAACGAACTACAGTTTCCAGGACTCTTTGGGGGGAATGTGCTTTAAAGATATGGGGTGCATGCAGCCCAAGATTTTGGAGGAAGCCTGACCCTATTCAATGCCGTGAGCAGCTTGGAGGAAGGAGCAGATGACAGATCAATAGATAAAAATTAAAATACCTGTTCCCATGCAGCAAGTTGAGGAGTCTTCCCTGCGGCAAAAATGGAGACATATCCTATGGCCAGCAAGCAGATCCAAATCACAACAGCAAACAATTTCAACCGACACCAAAAGAAGTATTCCAAGTAAACCAGAACATACATGACTATGAAAATTATGAGTGCTGTGCCGACTGTAATAAGGTAGGCAAGGTGATCTCCCGGTGGCTGCTAAAAAATAAAACAAAAGTCACCAAAACACACACCACAGACTGTATGCATGTTCTCATTCTTCCATAGCACAATCTCCCAACAATCTAAACTTTTAAAGGCATCAGAACTTCATAAACTAAAGCACACTAGCAACACAAGAAGCTCCCTTTGTCTGACCTGGCATATTTGATCATCTACCCTAGAAGCAGAGAACCCTCTCTGTATGTTGTTGGGACTACAATTCCCATCATTCTTGTTCAGAAGGGAAGGAATTCGTTTCACTTCGAGACTACGAATTTTGAACTTTCCAAAACAATATGTGAACCAAAACATAGTTATCCTCCGAAATCCATACTTATCCAAATTCTGTGATGCAGTTATCCAGCCAACAAGTGTTTACAAATATATGCATATATAATGGGAAAGCATGAAAAAATGAAGATATCAGTGGAAATAACATACAAAACTGCACTATTTTATAGAAAATTGCTTTCAAAAATGTGCACTTTAGTCAAAATTGCATATAAAAACGTGTCTATTAGGGAATAGCACACATTTAAATGCTGTTGAATTTTCATATGGATTTTTTTTTTAATTGAAAAATTGCAAATTGCTTCAAAATGTGGAGAACTGAATTGAATATTGAAAAAATGAGAAACTGGGAGATCCTTTCATTTCTGCTTTGCAACTTTTAAACTGGAAATCCCACTGGCTCTGTTAGTGCAGCTCAGAACCTATCCCCCGCTGTCAGGATAAAAGTATAACTCCTACTACAGCAACAAAACCTCACATTGTATAAATACTTCAAGTATTCACAACTTGGTATTCACAAGCAATCTCCACTGATAGTATTGTATTCTGGTAACAATTAGATTTAAGCCCGGTATTGGACTCTAAAGCTCCTTAGAAATGTGCAGCACCTTAGCAAATCCTCCCTCTCCCCCTGTGTACTGATCTCAGTTTTTCTAGGTGTTTTTGGCTGCTACGAATGAATGCACACTGACCTGAACTAGCACAATGGAAAATGAAGCCTCTGGTGCCCCCCTTGCTACAGATCCCTTTTATAACCTAGAGCAAATTACTTTGGGACTTCATTCCAGAGCCTGAAGAGCAAGAACAGAGGCATCTACTCACATGCTGGGTGAGGAGAACGACAATGAGGGTCGCACAATAGGCGATGACGATGAAGAGCAGGAAGAAGAGGAGGGGATGCTGTTGGCTTGAGTAGCGGTACTTCTCGTACAAAGGGTCTGTTATCTTGCAGCCTTCATTCTCGTTGAAGAAGTATTTGCCTTTCGCTGGCATCTTAATTCTGGCTGGGCCACGGTGGTGCCTCTCCCCCTCGCAATAGGCAGGGCAGCTCTGCGCTGCTCCAAGTAGCCACCTCTGGTCAAGTAGCTGCTGGGTCTGCCTTGTTTGGCCACATCAGCAGACTCGCGCTCTGCGCTCGCATCTCTTCTTATAAGCATTAAGTCCTCCAGATCTCAGCATAAATTGGAAGAGAAGCACCCTCCTCCTCCTCCGCTCCCAAGCCATGTGCTACTCATCAACAGTTCCACACATGGTGTCCACCCCCCCCCTTCTTCTTCCAGACTTGATTGCTATTTGTGTTGCGGATGGGAGGCTGCTTCTATTTCGCCGTGTTCATTCAAACATCTTGCACAAGCTGTCAGTTATTCCCTCAGATTGCTGCTTTGTGGGGCAAACTGCAGAGGAAAGACAGAGAGAGATAGGGTTTTGTGCATTTTAAAAAATGTTTCAAGTATAGCAGGTGTGTCTTTGTCTAAGAAGACTGCGTGTTCCTCAGCCCCAATAAAGTAAATATTATTTAACAACAAGGGCAAAATACACACACCTTTTCTCCTCTCAGGATGAGTGAGTCACAACAATGATCCCTTTAAACATGATGCTCATCTTATGGTAACAAAATACTGTAACATTGTTGTCAGCGAATGATTATTACTCAACAGTTTTTCTCCTGCAATATTCAGTATTGTAGTTCTTTTTCATTCATCCTGCCATTATCCACCCCCACCCGCTCCAAGTACATTGTTAAAAGGTTTGTGGGAAATATTAGAGCAGCCTTGTATTTAGCAAGTCACCCAGTAGTCACAGGCAACCAGCAATTCCATGCAGGCAAGGTCTTAAGGACACAAGAAGAGCCCAACTGGATCAGGCCAGTGGCCCATCTAGTCCAGCATCCTGTTCTCACAATGGCCAACCAGGTGCCCACGGGAAACCCGTAAGCAGGACCCGAGCACAAGAGTCCTCTCCCCTCCTGTGGTTTCCAGTTGAAAGTTGGACCAAGGCAAGTAGGTAAGTAGGTAAGTAAGTAGGTAAGTGGAGGAAGAAACTGATCATTCCATCCCTCCTCCACTTGGTGACCATGCTGGCTAAAGAGGAAGGATCAACCATGACAAGCAAATTGGTGGAAGAGGAATGTCCTCCACCAATTTGCTTGACTGAAGGCAAATATTTTCACTAGCCGACTTAAGAAGCTTGCAGCCTGCATGCCCATGCTAGATGCGGAAGATGCTTCTTTTCTTCCTCTGAAGCCAAAATGAAGAAGGGGGAAAACTTTGTGGTGAGTTCCAAGGCTGTATTAGAGATGTCACCTGGTTAAAGAAATTCTGGCTGATGAATCATGTGGTTTTAAGTCTATCCATTAATGTCTCTTTGTGTGTTGAAATGATAGTTTCGAATCAATGAAATAATTATTTTGGATGGTGTGTCATAGCAGACATAATCAACGAAAGGCATTTATCCCGTGTTCAAGAGCGGGGAGGATGCCTCTTCTGAGAAGGGGCTTTCCATCTGCAGTTTTTCTAGTGTGCTGTTTTTAAGTATTAGTATTTGGTAGAGAAAACTAATATGCATGGATTAAACTAAACTTATATAACCAATGAAACCCTAGAAAGTACATTTATTTTGTTCTGACATTTCTATACTGTCCAGCCAACTGTGTTCTCACAACAGTTCACAATTTCATACTTTAACTATCTAGTTCTGTACTAGAAATTTAGGGGATGGACAGACCCTCTTCTATGGGATTAGCATTTAGTTCTAGGGCCCAATTCAAAGCACCCATGTTAGTATTTATAGCCCTAAATGAATCCGGCCATGAATACCTGAAAAACTACCTCCCTCCCTACAGACGTCCTCAGGTGCTTAGTTCCTCTACCCTCAGATGTCAGATGATGGCAGCCTGGGAGGGGGCATTCTCTGGTGGCCCCAAAGTTGTAGAATTCTCTCCTCACAGAGGCTGGTCTGGTACTTCATTATACAAATTTCAGCAAATGCTGAAAACACACTTCTTGACCCTGGCTTTTGAAATAATAATAATAATAATATTTATACCCCGCCCATCTGGCTGAGCTGCCCCAGCCACTCTGTGTGGCTTCCAACACATATAAAAACATAATAAAACGTTAAACACTTCCCAATACAGGGATACATCCGAGATATTTAGGACCCACCTCATTTATGTGCTTGCAGGTTGATTTAAACTGTTTCTAACATTGTGTTTTAATTGGTGTAATCAACCCTGGAACCTTAAAGTAAAGCCTGGGTAATTAATAGTAATAATAATGAGACATCTGATAAGATATTTCTAGTATTATTTCCATTTACATAGTGAGCGAACTGAGGTTTTCCTAAAGTTACCCTGCAGTTTGTAACAAACCATCCCTGCACGCAAAAGAGAGAGGCTGGTCCCACTGGGTCTTACTCCCAAGTAAGCATACACATGCGCATGTAGCCTACAGCACTTTAAAATATTGAATCCAGTTCCTAGTCCACTAACAGTATTCTACTCTGATTGTACTTCTCTCCAGAATTAACATATATGTGCAGTTGACTCACAAGCCTAAAACCAGGATGGGTGGGGTTTCCCCCCAACACAGCTGTACCAGACATGAATAGCCAGACTTTAAAAACCCCAAAATATAAAACCTGAAGCTGACGGATGCAAACACTGGGAGCAAAATTACTTCCATGGCAACAGCAGCATTACATGAACAATGGACAATGAACAAATTACGGTTCTCTAGTAATAACCAATGGCTTTCAAAAGTGGGTCAATATATGAAATCCAGTATCAGGAAAGACTTCCTATAGGAAGTAAGTGAACTATAGGGAGGGGGGCAAGCGAAAAATGAGGGCTAAGCATGGCTTGGGAAGAACTTGAGGACTTGGTATTGTAACTGCAGCTGCTTTGGGAGAAAACATCCATCTCCATGGCACCCCTTGGCTCCAATTCAATAGGAAGAGAGCCCCAGAAGAAAACGGGTAAGCAAAACCAGATGTAGGCCAGTTATCTGCCAGTGATAAAATGGTTACTTAAAATATACAGGAGTACACAATGAGTCCTGCTCTTGTTAGCAATGGTACCCAACAGGGCAAGTCCTAAAGGCTGAACCAATTGTTTTGAGGTTTAACTGGAAACAAAAGATCTTGGTCAGGACCCAGAAACCTAGTCTATGTGCACACAAAGATTTGGACAGTGGGGGTTTTGGCTCCCTCTTCCTCTCTGAATAATGAACTCTCATCTAGGAGTGCCCTTCAGATGTGGCTGGATTTCAACTCTCATCGCCCCTACCTAGAATGGTCAATGCTGTGTGATGGGAGCCCTGTTCCCCCTCCCAGAATGGTTTAACAATCCATCCCTCCTTCACAGGGAACTCTGAGAACTGTAGATCTGTGAAGGCAATAAGGGTCCCTTAAAAACTCTCAGCACCCTTAGTAGACTACAGCTTCTTTGGGGGAAGCCATGACTGCCTAAAGCGGTATCATAGCGCTTTTCAAAGTGGGATGGTGTGGATGTGGCCATACACCCGGGATGTGTGTGGTGTCTCGCCATTAATCCTGGCATGTCTGGAGAGAGGAGTCCCACACAGGCATGTGTCTACTTCCTCCTCTGAAAGAAATGAAGCTGTTGCAGGCAGAAGCACTTCCTGCCGTTCGGAGCTTCTTGACCTCAGACTATAGGAGCCCACATAACAGCTATTTATAACGAAGCAAGGATGAAGCAGACTATACAGGGAGGGAGTCACCCGACTTGGTGAAATGTTTTGACATTTGATTAAAGCAAAGCCTTACTGACCTTCAGCAATAAAAAAAAGCCTTGATCTTCTTACAATGCCTTGTTTTTAGTTACCCAAAGGCTCATTTATCAACACTAAATTGAAAAGATGAAAGTAAGAGGCCTCCTTTGCCTCTGTCTCTGGGAAAAGCCTCCTCCGACCCCCTTCACTCTTGACTTGTGCACCTGGGCACTCAACTAAGCAGTCCTATAATAGGCAAGGACAGATAATGAAGCCGACTGATTTCATACTTGAAAACAGAGGTGGGGAACCTTTTTTGGGCCCTGGTGGGAGAGATCTTTATCTTCTTCCCATCAGGCAAATGACAAGTGGGTGGTCCCACCTCACAGTTGGCCAGTTGGGTGCAGGGGGAGACAGTGGCCAAGCAGGATTGAACTCCTACCCATCAGCTGAGCTTCTCAAGGGAAGTCTCAGAGGTGGAGTTCACACATTACAGTAAACCATGATTAGCAGCTTACCATGAGAACCAGTGAGGTGGGTGTAGCGGTTGGGAGCACTGGACTAGGACCTGGGAGCCCAGGGTTCAAGTCCCCACTCAGCCATGAAGCCCACTGGGTAACCTGGGGCTGTTCATCTCTCAGCCTAAGCTGCACCACAAGGCAGCTGTGTGAAGATGGAAAACGGAAGAAGCACATGCACTACCTTGAGCTTACTGGAGAAGGCGTGAGATGTAAATGCAGTAAACAAATAATAAATAAAGCAAAGAAGGAGCAGGCTGCCAGGAAGCTTGGCTTGGTGTAACACCTGAACCAAGGCTGTGGCTTTGAGCTTCTCCCTAATAAGCCATGACCAGAAAGAAAGAACAAATCTTGGACTCAGGGTTGTACTTTTTCTTAACCCAAGGGACAAAACCCTCAGTAAAACCAATCAATCGATTTTCTTGCAATTAAATATACAACTATTCTTGCACCACAGGGAGCTGCCATAGTTCAGTATGCCACTGGCCTTCTCAAGACAATTCGCCCCCACATGCCTCGTATATTTGTCAGACAAAATACAATACTCCACAAGTTTTAATTTGATTTCCAGCCCACATTTGAATCCATTTATCACACCAAATATTTTCCCCGATCGACATAACCAGCTTCTACATGACTCACGCTGAATTTGACCCTCTGTGGCCCTCTTACATAACCCTTGCAGAGTGCCCCCTTGTGGAATCACCTGTTTGTCACACACAGAACCTGTATCTCCAACACCAGGAAAAAAACTTTGACTCAGTTTAAAACACAAGGCACATAAGGACACAAAATGAGCTCTGCAGCATCAGGCCAGAAGCCCATCTAGTCCAGCATTCTATTCTCACAGAGGCCAAGCAGATGCCCCAATGGGAAGCTCACAAGCAACAATGCTTTCCCCACTGTGATTCCCAGCAACTGGTATTCAGAGGCATAATGCTTCCGATAGTGGAGGCTGAACACAGCTATTGTGGCTAGAAGCCACTGTCAGCCTTATCCTTCATCCAAGTTGGTGGCCATCACTACCTCTTGTGGGAGTGAGTTCCACAGTTTAACTATGGAACCTCATCAGGGTCTTGGACAAGAACTTTTCCCTTTGCAAGTGCCCAGTGATTGCTTTAGGCACAGCTGGCTTTTGCCTGCAAGGCCCTGAAACCCACAAAAAACACAGAATCTCTCCTGATCCAATAAGGAAGCACTGAATGAAGAAACAGATTTTCGCTTACACAATGGGCACATACAGGAAATATGCAAAGATTGCTATGGGATGTTGAGGACTAAAAATCAATAAATGAAGTGTTGGTGCAGAAACAGTAGCAGAGAAAAGCCAATCCAAATTTAACTGAAAGTAAAACAAAGAAAAGGAATTGTACTTTGCTAAGTTTAATCGTTCTCGGAAAAGCAGAAGCTAACAGCTCATCTTTGCAATCTATGGAGTAGACAGCAGGTCATCACACTTTATGCCTTTTTGTATTCTTCAAATGCACTGTTGGTTTTCACATGACTGGCAAAGCAGCAGTTCTACTTGTTTATAGGCAAAGGTAAAATTCTCATAAGAAGAGATAAAAAGGAAACACACCAGTCAAATTAAGGGATGTCCACAAATACATGATCTTCCTTCAGTTTTTTGGCTAGCCATTAAATTTACTGTGAAGAATGTATGTACATATTTGTATAAAATATCCTTTTTGTTTAATCAGCTGAAAATCTCAGAAATTAAATACTGGTCAACTTCACTCTAAAGCAAATCCATGGTTTGTTAAACAAGCCATGGGTTACCCCACAAACAAACAAACCATGGCTTGTTTCTCCAAAATTTCTAGTTCATTTTTCAACTACTGGTTACCTCGAACCTTTTCAGCTCTGTGAATGTCTGGTGTGGGATGGCTAAGCAAGCCATGGTTGAAGATGGGTGCTGGGTTTGTATGTAACGCAAAACCAAGGTTTGTAAGCAGTAAACAAACCATAGTTAAACTGATGGTCAGGATTCACAAATAACACCAAGCCATGGTTTAAAACCATGGATTTGTTTTGTGCATGAACCTCAGCATTATATCACCATAAAAGGTTGTGTTTTGTTTTAATGGATAGGGGATCCCCACCCGCATTCCCAGGTGGGACAGGGGGAGGAAAAGAGGTGTAACTACTACAGAAAAATTAACCCTAGATGATGATTCTCCATGCAACATTTCACATTCTCTGCCACTTTATTGGTAACCGGTAACTTTGGGAATTCATAATCACAAAACCTAACTACAAATTAGAGATATATTTCCACACAAAAAATAAAAAACATCAGAGAGCACACAACTAAATGTGTTATATATTTCATAAGCAGCCATCATCCTGGCTTTTTGATAGGGTCTGACTCATACAGCTTATTGCTGTCAAGACACCCAAGCATGGAGGAAGCAGGAGTAGGCAGTATCCATCAGTGTCGTGGCAGAGTGCAGCTCACAGCAGCATGCCCCAGGTTCAAATGGCCCAGGAACCATTCTATCTCCAAAGAAGCATGCTTCTGAGCACCCGTTGCTGGGAAATGCAGGAAGTTAGAGCACTGTTGCATTCATGTCCTGCTTGTAGGCTTCCCACAGGCATCTGTTTGGCCACTGTGAGAACAGGATGCTAGACTAGATGGGCCTTTGGCCTGATCCAGCAGGGCTCTTCTCATGATTCTTGTGATCACTGGCCATTGTTGGCCTGCAATGACCCGGGGAGTACCCCATCAAAAACCAAACTATCAAGGTTCTATCGATCTACACGCAGCCAAGGTGGTTGGACGTAAGCTTCGCACCTCAAACAGAAAACTGTTCAACCTAGTAACTTCACAATTTGTTCCAGGCAAGAACATTACTTTCATAACAACGATTTTCATAAGCAAGCTAGCTCCAGGGTGCACTGAAGGCTATCGGACCAGTGTGGGAGTCAAATATAATTTGTGCCTTTCCAAGCTTAAGATACACAATTTGTTCATGATCACCAGGTTCCTCATTATGCCCCATGGATAGATTTTTTTCCCTCCAGCCAAAGCTAACTTGCAACTGATCTTAACAACTGTTTAAATCAATAACCCCAATTATCCTTTTTAAGTTTCCAGTGACCTATTTTAAAATTCTACTTCTTTGCAAACAGTGTCCTCAAAAGTGAGGTAGCCTTTCATTACCTCTCATATTCTAGAATACAGGAAGCATATAGGGATACCAAAAAGCTTATTGTATGATGAAGGAGAAAAGTTGCCCCCTGAAAATTAGCCCCTGAATCAAGATGTTTAACAACACAGGCAAGTGACATGTCAGGCAGCTGCACGGGGCTACATTAGGGACTGCCAATCCTGAGGGATGTCATTTCCCCCCAGTAATCTGCAACACAGAGAAATATAACGTAAGGAAATTACAGAAACTGGTGTCAAGCCAGTTAAGAAGCATATAAATTAATAAACTATAATAATAATAATAATAATAATAATAATAATAATAATAATAATAACAAAAGCTGGCAACCCCTGAAAAAAGAGTATTGCTTACATGCTTTTCCTTGCCCATCTATGAGAAAGAGAACTTTAACTCGGGGGGGGGGGGTGTCTGAAAGGGGCCAGGCTTCCACAGCACATAAACACCCTCCTGACACTGCCTCTGAGGTTCCTGACTTTAACCAGCATGCTATTGTGAGGAGGAACCTTTTGCACATTCTGCCCCGGGTGCTAAAATGACTTAAGATTGCCATCTTCCTATAAGATTATATCTGTTAGCTGACACCAGGTCAATACCTGCTGAATGTTCAGCAAACACTGGCTTATTTGCTTTAAACACTAGCATCTGGGGGCATTTACAGCAGATCTACCTTAATATGGATGACGGATAAGAGATCTGAGGACTCCTTTTACGGAACAGAAGTTTAGAATGCCTCCCCTTTTTAGACATAGCTGAAAGAGATGTGGAAGTTTCTGTGAACTCAAGCAAAACAGAAACAGCAAGCAGTTTGATGCTTGCTGACAGGGTGCTCCTCTGTCCCATTACTCCACCCTCACAAGAAACATTTCTCCCTGAAAGTACTATCGCCAGCAAGTCTGTATGCCCAACACTCACCCTGCAAGTTAAATTCCACTATCCCGCATACTATATTTATGACATTGTTTATTCCACCCTTATTCCATCAGGGCAGCGGTCATAGTTCCTCTCCCCCACCCCACCCCTCACAACGAGTTCAGGCCAAGAGACACATCACCCAGTGAATGCCATGGCTGTGGGCATTTGAGCCTGTGTTGCCCCAGGTCAAATGAGCCAGTTTAGGGTAGTGGTTAAGAGTGGTTGGACTAGGACCTGGGATTCCAGAGTTCAAATCTCCACTCAGCCATGAAGCTCACTTGCTGACTAGTAACTGCCTCTCAGCCAACCTCTACCTCACAGGGTTGCTGTGGGGATTAAATGTTGTTGTTGTTTAGTCATTTAGTCGTGACCGACTCTTCGTGACCCCATGGACCAGAGCACGCCAGGCACTTCTGTCTTCCACTGCCTCCCGCAGTTTAGTCAAACTCATGCTGGTAGCTTCGAGAACATTATCCAACCATCTCGTCCTCTGTCGTCCCCTTCTCCTTGTGCCCTCCATATTTCCCAACATCAGGGTCTTTTCCAGGGAGTAGGGGATTAAATAAGGCATGGCATAACCATGTACACCACTCTGAGCATCTTGGATGGGGTATAAATGCAACATAAATGATAACACACCTGACAGTCCCTGCCACAGCCCCACTATGTGTTAGGGAAAGGCACTGTCGCCTTAGCCTTCTTTCCCTAGCTGTAAAATGGGGACAGCAGTAATCTCTTTTACCAGATTGCTTTAATTCCCCTCCCCTCAAATGATAAGCATCCAAAGTGTTTTGCAGAATCAAAATGTTGTGCAGCTGAAAAAGGTAGCAGCTATAAATGGTACCAACGCACTGTGATAGAAGCTGCGTTCCGTAACAGCAAAGTGTCATTTGCAGGAAAAGCCAATTTGCTAATGCTCTGCCCCTTGCTGATTGCAAGTACTGTAAGGGAGTTAGGGGCGGGGAAGCAATATAAAAAGGGCCCATGCTTTCACAGCAACTTTCCGACTTCAAAAAGCACACAAACCCCTCCTGCACACAGCAATAACCACAGGCATCTATTTCCGTGGCAACAGTTTACCCAGCCAATTTCATTCTGACTGGAGAACAGTTGACAAGTCTCATGACAAAGGCCAACACCCACTAGCTGCTACAGCCAGAGGTTGGTTTTTTCCATACTCAACCAAAACCATTTACAGAGAACTGATGGCGCTCACATTCTGCCAAAATTAGATAATGCGTATATATACACTGGGAACAGCCAGGCACAAAAATGCATTCATTTTTATTAATGCTGCAATCCTGTGCAGAATTACCTGAGAGTACATTCCATTAAACATAATGGAACTAACCTCCAGGTAAATATGCATAAGATGAGATTTCACATTAAAACTCGGCCGAATAAGTGGTGGGGGTTGGGAGTTTATAATAGGACCCTGATTTACCTTTCACCTTTCAATATGCCCATTTAATACAGCTTTTGACAAAATGAAGATTTTTTTTACCCACTCCTCTGGTTGTCTACGTAAAATTAAACTGTAATGAATCTACCGTCCTGTGGCTTTCAAACAGGTGTTCCTGGAATCACCTGGATCCCTTGGAAGCTGAATGAGGTTTCCTTGGAAAGTAGGCATTGCCAAGCTTCCTTGATATTAACTTCCCTGTCATTAGGAGCATTAAGTTTTATATGCTTGTTATCTGACTGCAACAAAGGAGTTTGGTGCTTCGGTGGAAAGGGATTAAGGGAAGAATTCCTCAAAGTTCCTTATCGGTCAAGCCAACCAGCCAGTTGTAGTCATGACTCTTTCGCTGGAAATCAAATTTTGGGGTGCTAAAAGGAAGCTGTGTTTCTTGCTAAAAGCGACTAATCGGTATGTGGAACAAACAGTTGCAACCTTTGCAGGAAACCTGCTATATGCAGAGGAAAGTATGTGGCTACAGTACTACTGCTGCAAATTGCCCTGGAAATCTGAAAACCTGAGAAATGCACCTTGATACAAGTTTATAATGTTTTGCACTGCATAAGTAATGCCTGTTATTTTATGAATGTGTTTTAAAATGCTTTAATATATGTTTTTAAATTTATTTAATCCAATGAACCGTTTCGCTAATTATCAATTTTAAATAGCGAGTATTGTTCTGTTTTTTAAGGTAAATCCTTGTAATTGCTGCCATCTGGTTTAAATTTCGTAACTTTGCTTTGTGCTGCTGTGGTCTAAGCAATAATGTGATAAAAGTTAATTTAACTCTTCCATTAGGAAAATTGATGGCAAATTACTCAGAAAAGCCAGGAAATAGCTGAAAATAAAGCTCCTTGTGTTTTCTGAACTGAGGCAGCTGAGACGAAGATATGCCCCCTATGGATGACGCAATCTAAAGAAACAAACAACCAAAAGTAACACAAGCAGGTTGAAGGATGGCAACTGGAAGGATGGAGAAAGCAAGAAAGTGCTATTTTTGAGCACCTAACAATAGGAAGATGTGCCTTGTATACTTGTATAAGGCAGCTATTTATTGATCTAGCTCAGAGTTTCCCAAACTTGGGTCTCCAGCTGTTTTTGGACTACAACTCCCATCATCCCCAGCTAGCAAGGCCAGTGGTCAGGTATGATGGGAATTGGAGTTCAAAAACAGCTGGAGACCCAAGTCTGGGAAACTCTGATTTAGCTTAATATTCCCTACACTGATTGGAAGCAGCTCTCCTGGGTTTCAGAGCCAGGAGTCTTCCCCATCACTACCTAGAGATGCCAGCGATTAAAGCTGGGGCCTTCTGCATCCCAGACATGTGCTCCACCCACAGAGCTAATGCCTGCTCCTCCAATGAGCAGCTAGCTGCGGAGTAGTGTTGGGAGTGTTTTATGACAAGGTTTCCGTTTACCTACTGAAGCCTAAATAAACTTGTCTAGTGCTCTGAGTAAACAAGTGTATGTCTACCCAGTGGAAGATATACCCAGGAACACATGTAAAGCAGGGGGGTTCTGTGGCAAATGCTTAGCTGTAGATGTTGAGAGCAAATCCTGAAGTCTGCAAATGGGCCATTGGCCTGATCCAGCCAGCTCCTCTTAAGTTCTTATGTATGATTTGAACCAGAACTAGTGGGAATTTCTCTTATTTCAACCAGCATTCCCTCCTTCACAGTTTCAGGTTCCTCTTGCTTCCTACTCAAGTGTCATGCCCTGATGGTAAGCTTTATCAACAGATTAATGAATATAAACCTGCCAAAGGATAGCCAACATAAATTAGTTACTAAGGAGCTTGAGAAACTATCCAAAGAATTGGACTAGGACTCTCTCTCTCCCTTTTTCTATATATATATACACATATTCACTTTAAAAAATGTTTTTAATTGTTGCATTTCAAGGGCAAACTGAACATAATAGCACTTGGCATACATCCATGACCACACATGAGTAGCTCAATCCTGCCCCCAGGCTACCTGGCACACGTCTCTTTGTTGCTGTGCCAGCATCACAGAAGAAGTTGGAAGAAGGGGAGAAGGATAATAGACCTATTTCAGTGTCTGTGGACTTATATTTTTTTTTGTTGGGTCCACTGGGAATTATTTACAAGGGGCTGTATCCAGCGCTAATTCTACTCAGAGTAAAACCCACTAAATGTGTAGACATTTTTCACTGAGGTCTACCAATTTCAATGGGGTGGACCAAGAGTGGGTCCAATGGACAAGAAGGTAGTTTTTGCATGTGCTGCACAGGGAAATGAGGGGCAGATGTGGCTCCTCAACCTGGGAAGGTATCCCGTCTAAGAGAAGGAAAACTCTGGTGCTAAAACTTGGGTGCCTTGCGGCTATGCATATTCAGGAGAAAGATTTGGGGAGTAAAACTCAAGGAAAAATCCATACCTGCTGCCTTGCAAGACATCTTCAGAAGAAGAAAAGGCAAAGGAGTAAACCCTACACAAATCCAGAGTCCCTGAGAGAGTTGGGTGGCTTGTTGCACCCCTCCTTCAGGAAACTTCTGCAGCCAAGCTGGTGCCAAACGTATTGCTCTGCTTTGGACCACATCAGTGAGGCAGAGAGGGGGGTGTTGTTGTCTGGGCAGCCCAGGACCTCCATACGTCCTGCCCAAGCTTGCACCTCAGACAAAGCAGTGTATTAGTCTAAAAGTTCCCGTCCTCCAACAGAAGACTTCTTCCTCTGGTGGAAGGAAGGAACCGATGTGGCCCGATGTGACAACACAATGACACTCGAAACACACAAACACACACACGTAGTGCTGCAAGACCCTTTTTAACATCTGACAAATCTAGAACTGAAGCAAAATTCATGATACGAACCGGGGGTGGGGGTGGGTTTGTATAGCTCTGAAAGTTGGCATACAAATATCCAAAGAAATAATACTTGACACAAGGAGAGGGGGGAGAATATGGAGTAACCAGCATTCTGTCAAAGTTCATTTTGTATATTAAAAAGATAGCAGCATTTCCTTCCTTTCTGCAATTGCAAACACAGACAAATGTTGCTTAGCAGAAAGTGCAGGAGAGGTTGCATCCAAGTGACAAGAGGAAGTGTAATTCAAAGTGCTTCCTTTCAAAACAGAAGCCACTACTAGATCTATGTAGAGATCTGCTCTCTCTCCCACCACACCTCCTTGTGAATTGCAACACTAATTCATTGCTTTTCTAAAGAGCAATTAGGTCGCTTAAGCAAATGCGGAAAGGAGGTTATTTCTTTTCTTCTTGTCCCCTCCGTTAACTGTGACGTATTGGCAGAAGCCATGCCAGCTGTTACAAATGGATGTTGATTCAGTGATAAGGTAGGAAATTAAGTACAAACTTTCCATTCAGCACACATCGAAAGAGGAAACACCCAAGAGCCCACGGGCATCTAGACATAATTTTCTCCAAAGAACCATAGCTACCAAACTGCTTGGTCTGAATTAAGAGAGGCACATGTTAAGAAAAGAGGAACCATTACAAGGAAGTTGCTCAGGGCTGCTTCCTGTTGCAAGAAAATAATATACTCTTGGGCTGAAATGAATATTGCAGAGGGCAATTTGTCTGCTTCCATGGAGATGGGGGCACAATGGCCAGGTTGCACTCAGAAGATCCAAACTTAACATTAAGGCAAGTTTCCAAGCTACAGTTTGTCTGTAGAAAGTAAGAAATGCCCTGTCTTGTCCTAGATGTGTCCCAGGTTGCAGCAGATCTTTCACTTAATGAAAGATATCGCGGACGCAGACAGCAGCAACATCCAAAGCCAGTTCAAGGTTCAATTCCACGCAAGCAGAGGTCCCAACAAAGGCTCAAGCAAGGGGCAGTCTGAGGTCCAGGTCAGCGGACAACCAAGATCAGGTACAAAACGTAATAGCTGGCAGCCAGGTTCAAGCTCCTTGTATTAATTTACAAAGCCCTGAACAACTTAGATCCAGGGTACCGCAGGGACAGCCTGAAACCTCATATCCCAGCTCAATCACTGAGATCATCTGCAGGAGCATCTTTGGTCCTTACCAAGGCTCATTTGACAAGAAGACACCAAGCCTTTGCTGTGACAGGCCCAGCCCTGTAGAATGATGGGTCAATAGAGAAGCAGTGGGCGTCTTCAGTGCCAACTTTTAAACACCTGCTGAAAACTTTTCTGTTTCGCCAGGCTTATGCAGGCAATCAATAATACATCTTTGGTTATCATGATTGCTAGTTTCAACTTTTTATATATATTTTTATTGTACAGTTTTATGTGCAGTTGTTGTGAACCGTTTTGATATTTCTTTATGAACTAGAATTTTTAAAAATAAATTAATAAGATGTTGTTCCAACGGCTCTCGTAGCTCATAAGCAACAGCCGTCTGCCCTCCCCCTAACACAGGCCCACCTGTATTCTGTTAAAAGTTTCGACAGAAGAGGGCCCTACTCCTGAAGGAGTCCTCTTCTGCAATCAAGTGGTTCTTCTGACTATGAGGGTCTCTCTAAACCCAGGGGTCAGCAACCTTTTTTTAGCCGTGAGCCGGTCCACTGTCCCTCAGACCATGTGGTGGGCCAAATTTCTATGTCCCACAAACAACCCAGAGATGCATTTTAAATAAAAGGGCAAATTCTACTCATGTAAAAACACACTGATTCCCAGACCGTCCGCAGGCCGGATTGAGAAGGCAATTGGGCCGCATCCGGCCCCCAGGCCTTAGATTGCCTACCCCTGCTCTAAGCCATTCCCGAGAAGCAGGTAAAATTAACACGGTGACAATCATCACCCATCCTACTTCCCTTGAAACTAATTTGGAGCTGTTCCTCCTGAGGAAGGGCAGAAGAGCCTTGCATCTTCAACATGCAACAACTCAAATTCGTTTAACTCATTGCACAGAAACAAGTACAACCACATTCCTAGCTAGACTTACTATTGAATATCTGTTGTCATGCTTGGAAAGAATGAATGGCCGGCGGGGGGGGTGTGTCAGCAACTGAACACCCAGGCTTTTAAGGTTTGATCATTACAGTCCAGGCAGTGCATATTGGACTGCTTACATACACACTCAAGTTGCTTTTAAAGGGGGGGGGGGAGAGATAACAAGAAGGGGTTTGCATTTCGTTTTGCCATGACCCTGGCCAGAATTGGATCCTGGTTTGCAATTCTGGTAAGGCAAGCAAATAGAAATCATAGCTCGCTGGTTAAGATGGCCGTGCTAGGAAAGATTCTCATCTAAAAGCTTGAGGAGCCACTACCGGTCAGTGTAGACAATACTAAGCTAGATAGACTAGTGGTCTGACACGGGTGGTGCTGTGGTCTAAACCACAGAGCCTAGGGCTTGCCGATCAGAAGATCGGCGGTTCGAATCCCCACGACGGGGTGAGCTCCCGTTGCTCGGTCCCAGCTCCTGCCAACCTAGCATTTCGAAAGCACTTCAAAGTGCAAGTAGATAAATAGGTACCGCTGCGGTGGGAAGGTAAACGACGTTTCCATGCACTGCTCTGGTTCACCAGAAGCGGCTTAGTCATGCTGGCCACATGACCCGGAAGCTGTCTGCGGACAAACGCCGGCTCCCTCAGCCAGTATATCGAGATGAGCGCCGCAACCCCAGAGTCGTTCGCCATTGGACTTAACAGTCCAGGGTCCCTTTACCTTTACCTGACTCAGTATGAGGCAGCAACTTACACGTTCCAATAAATTAAATCTCAAAAGATCAGCCAGATATTGCATACCAAAAATAGATCTGAGCAGTCCTTCTTAAGTGAGCGCAGAAGCAAAACCACCTTTTGTCACCATCTGTCACAAGGCATGGAAGATAATTATTCCACCCCCGCCATCCAGAGATCTCCATGCATGATACAATGCATGTTGTCAACACAGTTCAATTGCCATTGTTAAGATGCAAACTGGCATGTACCAGAGATAACATGTTCTCTCAGGGCCTGAGTAAGGTATCTTTTGTAGGCCTTGGGTCCTGACATCTACCTGAAATCTCTGTGTCAGCCATGACGGCCTAATCCAGACCCAGGCAGTGAAGGAAAGACTCCATGGGGTGGGGTCGTTCTGACATGATGAAAGAGGATCAAAGGGGGTGGTTTTGTGATTTGGCATATCTAAATCTGATTTGCTATGCATATGGCCATGGCCGGCCCAAGACATTTGTCACTTGAGGCAAAACAAAATGGTGCACTTTTGCCCTTCAACTCCTCCTCCTCTGCCACCACCTGAGGTGACTGGAGGCGGCCCAAGGAAGCCCCGGTATGCTGAAGGTGGTGGAAGAGAAAAAAGGTGGCCAGAGGAGAGCCAGCAGTGGCAGGCATGCTCCTCAGGGCCCTCGATCTGGTACCCCTTCTAGCTGTGCCCAGCTTGCCGCTTTAGGCAACTGCCTCACTGAGGCTAATGTGCGGCCTGACCCTGTGTGTGATGCTTTTACAACAACACTGACCTCAAAGTGACTCACACTGATCACAAAAGCATCAAAAATTAGCAAATAGCCTTTAAATCAATATAACCACATTGAAACATACAACAGCATATAAGTAAGGCAAAGCCAAACAACTCAACGAACAATCCATGCCGTTCAAGGCAAACACGTAATAGTTTGAAAGCAATGTATCAGAAACAGCTGCTGACCACCAGCCCGACGCTAGCCGACATAGAGTCTTCGGGAAAGGGGCTTAACCACCCAGCACAGTCCCAGACAGCAGGTTCTTAGCCGAAAGGGAGGCAGGGGTGGTCTCACTCAGACCTGAACTGGAACACACACTCCACAGCAAAGCATCAAGAATTGTGTCTCAGCGTGTCCTGTCTCTTTTTCTTTCCACCTCACCTGCAGTCCCAAAATGCCAGTTGCTGGAAACCATAGGAGGCGAAAGTGCTCTTGCTCTCGTATCCTGCTTGCATCTGGTTGGCCACTGCGAGAACAGGATGCTGGACTAGATGGGCCTTTGAACTGATCCAGCAGGCTCCTCTTATGATCTATGCCAGGTGTGGGGAATCTGTGGCCCTCCAGATGTCCCTGAACTACAACTCCCATCAGCCTTAGCGAGCATGGCTGATGGGAGTTGTAGTTTGGGAACTTCTGGAGGGCCACAGATTGCCCACACCTGTTCTGTGCCTTCACTCTGTATGTGAAGTCAATTGGGAGAAACGGCTCTGCCTCAGTATGGACATGTCATTTATTTCCTGTTTGCTCTTGGGGAAAGCTATATGTTTGCACATAAGAGATTGTGGTTTTTATTGCTGTTTATATCGTGTACAGTTATGAAAATGTTTAAGAAGTAACACAAGAGTTTGCCACTAAATAGGAGGTTTGTGGCCACCCCACCTGGACTCTCAGAACATGGTGTTGGGAGAAATCAAATTGATCAAAAGGAAGACATGACTGCCAATAGCACACAAATTAAGCCTTCTTTGCAAAATAGAGGTGTAAGGGTGACATCCAATTAAGTCATACTTGAAACAGGCCCAATAAAATCAATGAAAAGGTTGCATACTGCGAAGAAACTTAGGAACTTGCCCTGTACTGAGTCAGATCCTTGGTCCATCTAGATCAGTATTATAAACACTGACTGGCAGCAGCTCTTCATGATGTTGGGCAGGGAATCTTTCCCAATGCTACATGGAGATCCTGGGGGTTGTCCCTGGGGCCTTCTGCATGCAGAACAGATGCCAGCCCAAGCATGGCTAATATTATGCCCAACCCTGTCGGATTTCATTTTGATTTTTAAATTGTCAGGGTTGGTACCTGCATTTGTCAGTTTTCCTCTGCCTTCCTCATATCTTTTCCCTTTTGTATCATGTCAACAAGACTGTTAAACTCATTATTTTGCATCATACAACACCCTGAGTGCATTACCAAGTGAGCGGTGAAGAAATGTAGTTAACAGCTATATAAATAAAAAGCAATGTAGTTTCCGTTTTCTCCTCTTGCCGAGATAGGTCTTGGCAACTCTTTTATCTTTTCTGTAACCTTGGCAAAAGCTTTTATCTTTTGTTGCCAAACAGCAGAATCGTCTTATAAAATACGTTTGCCTAACCTACATGGATGGCAGCCAAGACAGGTTTAATCCTATGTTTAAAAAGAAATGCTTGGTGCTCGTTAGATAAAGCTGTTTAGCTTCAACCACCTTTGGACTTTGTTTAAATTTGGTTTATAGGCACAATCTGTGGCAAATGAAGGCAAGGTTAGCATAAAGTTGACCTGCCTGGAATTTGATATTGTCTTTTGTTTTCTCTTCCTTCCATTACTCCCCAAAGCTTGAAAAACTGGCACTAGAGGCAAAAGCAGCTTTTCTTTCTACCAATCAGCCAGTGTGGTGTAGTGGCTAGAGTGCTGGACTAGGACCTGAGAGACCAGGGTTCAAACCCCCACTCAGCCATGACCTTGGGCCAGTCACTCTTCTCCTAACCAGCCTCACAGGGTTACTGTGCAGATACAGTGCTTGGAATGAACTAGTTCAGCTTAACAAAGTCCACCAAATTAGTTCAAACAACTCCTGTAAGTGGTTCCCAGGCATATCGGCTGGCTGAACTGAACCTGAACCTAAAGTTCGTTTTGGGGTAGAACTCTGAATGTTTCCTAGTTCTTCAAGATCATTCTCTTCTTCTTCTTAATTTTTAATGCTTTAGACTCTTTGGGGCTTTAATCTTAAAGAACCTAATTGTTGGGGGAAATAAATTGAACGATGCACATTTCACTGCACATGCATTTTGATGTTTTCTTAGTCTTCCTGAGTATAAATTATACTTCATTATGATGCTGACCTCTGGTAAGGATGATGAGCAAACTAGCCTTCGCCCCAACTTTGAAGCTGCTTGGAGCAAGCATTATCCCAGCTCCTTCATGGCAACCCCTGCCATTAATCCAGCTACAAAGCTGGGAGACAGGCTAAAGATGGTTTGAAAACTGTGTACACTATGAAAAACAGTTGCAGCATTTGGGACTTTTTATTTAAATAAAAGGAGAGTAAGAAGTGACATGATAGAAGGTTATAAAGTTATGCAGTGAACAGAGGAGTTTTTCCCCCCTCTCTTATAACACTAGAATTCAAGGACATCCAATGAAACTGAATGTTGGAAGATTCAAGGCAAATAAAAAGGAAGTCCTCCCTACAGCACATGAAATAAGCTTGCTAGTCCTTCAGGTGCCACAAGGCACTTTGTTTATTTTTGCTGCAAGAGATTAACATGGCTACCCCTCTGAAGGAAAAAAACATGGTGTGCCCTATGGGGCCAGCATTATTCAGGGGCACGCGTGTGCGAGCGCGCACACACACACACACACACACACACACAAATATCCTAGGGTAGAACTACTAAATCGATCCCCCTTCGGTTGATCTTAACACCCAAGAGGGTCTGTAGGGAAGGAGGCCATATTTCAGATCTTTGGGGCCTATGCTTTTAGGAACTAGCTGTGATTGTTATGAGACATCTGTTGCCGTTCTGTGATGCTGGGTGACTCTTGTTATTTCCCATCTGTTTCCACCATTATGATGGCAGTGTGATTTGTTTCACTCCAAACAAACCACATTGTTAAGCCATGTTTCACTATTGGCTTACCAACTGTGGTTTGTTTGGAGTGAAACAAACCATGATCCCAGGGCGTGGACATAACATTAAGCTGGGGATCATGGGGTTTCCCCCTTATGCTAGGGGAGAAACAAAGTAGAAACTACCTCCACATTCATAGAAAACCATTATCTATGATTTATCATGTTGGGCAAACAAGGCCACTGTTTTGCTTTAGTTGTTTTACTGTATTTTTTTTGTAATTGATATTTTTGTTTCCATTTCTCCTTGTTTAGAAATAAACCCACAAAGAACTGTGTGGGTGTGTGGGTGTGTATTAAAAGAATAAACACACTTTCCATATTTCCTGTTGCCTTGATCCTCCATAACTAATTGCTCTGTTTTTTCTAAGGAACACTTAAACATTGCAGTTATACATCTCCTTTAGAAGAAGCTGACCTTGTACACAATGCATTCTCCATAATCAAAGCTGGAAGGGAAACGGCTACAATGTTAGACACTCTTACTTGAGATTAAACATAACTGAACTCAAATAAGTATGCAAAGTTTGGGACTGCATGGTTACAACCTGCAGTGCATTTAATCTGCAGCAATACCTCCACTAATTTTAGTGAGTTGCTACTACAGCAGTACCTCAGGTTACAGATGCTTCAGGTTACAGACGCTTCAGGTTACAGACATCACTAACCCAGAAATAGTACCTCGGTTTAAGAACTTTGCTTCAGGATGAGAACAGAAATCGTGCGGCAGTGGCATAGTGGCAGAGGGACGCCCCATTAGTTAAAGTGGTACCTCAGGTTAAGAACAGTTTCAGGTTAAGAACAGGCCTCCAGAACGAATTAAGTTCTTAACCCGAGGTACCACTGTAAAACGTTTTACCTCCCTAAGAAAAACAAGTTTATAAGACAGTTCATGCTTTCAGGTTTATTCTAATAAGGCAAAAAATCAGATACAATTTTCCAGGATGTCAAAATAAACCAACATATAATGAATGACTCCATGCCATAAGGCTTCCATACGCCACATTTAACAGACACAAAACCACGGTTATAACCCCCACCAATTTCCTAGCAATTCTTTCAATGAAATGAGTCAGACGTTTCTTTGGAATTCGTGCAAAATGTGCTAGGTACTCCATTACTCTTTTCTTCCCTGGCGTACTCAGAAATCTATGCAAACCAAGGGGGGGGGGTCAACTGCTGAAGTTCACCAAATCTTCTCCTGGTTGTAAGGCATGTTGATGGTTTTAAGTGTCTAGACATTGTTGAAATAACTTTGGCATAGTTAGTATGTGAAAAATGCTGGAAGCAGGTATCTTTGGTGTCATGACTGCATTATAGTAGGAATTGGGAAGTGGAAACCTCTGGGCCAAATTTAACCGCTGTGGGATTCTTTACTTGTTAGTTTTGAAATCAGAGCCATGAGAGGCAACAAGAAAGTTGAACCTGAAGCCCACCCACCACCACTTGCTCGGGTTTTTCCTCCAGAAAATCCAATTCCTGACCATGGGTCAGGCCACTTTATTACAGTGTGCCCTGCCTTATTCTCTCCACCATATTACCCAACAATGAAAAAAGCACTGTGCAAGTAGCAAATTATACTGTACTCTGACCACCACAACCTAGCTGGAAAGGAAATATCCAATCAGTTGGTTCCTTCAAGTTTTGGAAGACTTTGAAATGGAAAGAAAGAAAGAAAAAGCAAGCTCCAAATCAGTAGACGAACTAAAACTGCAGCTCACTGATGAGCAAGGACCAATATTTCTGGCAAGGAGGTGGGAGGCAGCCTTAGCCTCCCCAGCCCTCTGCACGCTCTCTCTCTCTTTGAGTGTGTTCAACCCTTTTGCATCTCAGGCTATAGTAAACAGTAGTATTAATGTGCCACGAGGCTCTCTAGTGTTGTAAACATGCTTACCTTTCTGGAAGCTCTTTAAGATGGGTTTTTTTAAAAAAGAAAAGGCTTCGAACCCATCTGTCTGGAACTGTCAGAGCTAACAATGGAAGGGCACATTCCATGAAAGGCTCAGCATCCATGGAAAAGGCAGCAGACAGTGACTCCGCTATGGCTGCACGCACACTATCCTTTCAAAGCATATCTGAAGCACCTTCGTTCCCTCAAAGGATTATGGGTGCTGTAGTTTCTAATGGGTTGCTGGGAACAGTAACTCTGTCAGAGGCAAAGTACGGAGACCAGAATTCTTTGAGGGAAAAGAACATGCTTCGAATGTACTCAAAAGGTATAGTGAGTACACAGCCTTAGACAACATTATTTAAACTTTTCTGCTTCTTCCCACGAAGATCAACGAGGTTCTACCTGCCCCAACTCTTCCTTCTTCCTCGCCATCTTTGAATCCTCAACAGCAGGTTAATTGAACAAGGCCTTCAGCAAAGCTGTCCTACTCGTTCGTGATCATTGCATGGCAGAATATGGAAGAGAAAGGGGCGTTTTGGCCCTCGCCCATGCCCACCTGGATTAAGGCCATAACACTCTCAAAGGAGAGAGGAAAAAGTCACACATTAAATTTGTCCGGCTGCAACCCTCTAGACGCTCATTTGGGAGTAAAACGCACTGAATTCAGAGGGACTCATTTCTGTGTGAACATGCACAGATGAAAAATCCCCTTAAGGTTCCCATTGTGAGACTTGTACAAAGGATAAACAGTATCTCAGGCTGCTAAAATGCCAGTTGAAGTAGAGGATAAAGGAGAACCAGCTGGAGTAATTTATTCAAGCTTTCAATGGGCCTTTGACAAACTCCTTACAATTAGCTACTGAAGAAACCAAGTAATCAGGGAGCGAGGTAAAGCATTACTGTAAAAAAAGGGGGGGGAGGTGGAAACTCAACTAGGAACACAGAAACAATGGCAAATGTTGTCATCATCAATCTGAAGATTCAAGATGTCATATCAGAGTCAAAGCTGATTAACATGTCAATTGAGAGAGAGAGAAAGGTTGCAAAATAGCCTAACCCAGAAAAGGACACATTGGATTATAGTCCCAAATAGGATTGATGGGACACAGGCACCTCCTTTCAGATGTTGCTACAGTTCTCCCACTGATGGGCTTATCTGATCTGCAAAGAGCCTTTTTCAAATAAAGCAACTTATTGCATCATGAACACTGCTGATGAGAACTGGCCCTCATTTAGGATAAGAGAGGAGCAATGACGCTATAGCATTTTAAACTGAATTCCTGAACATTATCAGCTTGAGGGTCCACTCAACTTCAGTTGACCCTGGTCCCATGCACACCCTAAAAACCATGTAATTGCAGAATTGCATCTTGGCTCTTGGGGGGCGGGAAAACACAATCACGCACACAGCAACACAAAACACATTATTCACAGATTCTTCTCAGAAATTCCGCACTAGTGGTAGCTCATGTTTCATCACCTCCATCAGAAGGAGAAGAGCTGGAGGTTGACAGCAGCAGGAAACGTTGGAAGGGGAGACACAATCCTTTAACTCAAAAAAATGTGTCTCCTCTTCTCCCTCCTATTGCTGCACCCAGAGGTTCCTCACTATAGAATTATAACCTGCAAACTGGGAATTTTTGTGGAGAGGGGCTGCCGGGGGTGGTGCTATTTACTGAATATGGATTACCATCTTGGGACCTTACGCAATTCTTCTGTAGACTGGGGAATCAGTATCTCACGACAGAAACCCAAGTTCATATCCCCGCTCAGCCCTGAAGCCTACCCAGTGACATTGAGCCATTTACTCTGCCTCAGGCAAACCCACCTTAAGGGCTATTACAATAAATTGGGGGGGGGGGGGAGAGAGAGAATTAACCATTTATGCCATCTTAAGCTCTTGGAATAAGGTGGAACATTACTTTTATTACTTAACATTTACTTTTGGTCCCATGCCAACTCTCCCAAACCTCACCTTGCTAGCTAGTTACTTATTTCATTTGTATCCCACTTCTGTCTCCAAGGAGCTCAAGGCAGTATACTTGGCAGCTCAAGGCAGTATTCTCCCCCTCCTCATCTAATCCCCACAACAACCCTGTGAGGTAGGTTAGGCTAAGAGGCAGTGGCTGGCCCAAGGTCACTCAGTGAGCTTCATGGCCAAGTGGGGATCTGAACCCTGGTCTCTCATGTCCCAGACTGACACTCTAACCACTGCAGTGGCTCACAGTGGCAGCAAATTTCTATTTAGAATTTCCTATCTTGAAGCAGAGGCTCTTAACCACCATATTACCACTGCAAACCTAACTCAGTAAAATGAGAACTGAAGAGCCACCTTTGCATAATAGAAATAGGCTTATGAACTAGAGCATGATGGAAGAAAACATACTCCCTATCACATTCCAACACCGATTTATATTATTTTGCTTTTTAAAAAAAGAAGAAGAAGAAGAAGTAGTACCGGTAATTATGGAACTTATCCCACAAGTATGAAGCACGCAGTTTTGTAACCAGATCTGCATATTCTCCATCCTACACTGAATAGGATGCTGTCAAGGTGACACTGTGCTGTGTGCAATTGCTTTTCTTTTTTTAAAAAAACACTTTTTTTAAAAAGCTGGTTTAATGATTAATCCTGCTTCAGCTTTTATAAAAGGGTTTCTAATCACCTTGCGTATTACACTACAGCTTTTTAAAAAGGGAGGTATTTAAAATTTGAAGGAGGGATACTAAAACAGGGAAGAAGCCGTTTTGCCCAATTATCTCTACATTGTGCACACCAAACACACTCCAACAGGATATTTCGCACTAGAATCTAGGGACTAGTTATGGACTAGTCTCATCTCATTGTGTCTAACCAGACATTACAAGCATGCATGGCTAGAACCAGCCTACATTTCCTCAATAACATGTAGTACCGTCACAGTCAACCTTTACACACCTGGAGTGCATCTTTAACTCTAAACTATACTGCACAGCACAATGACAACAAGGCCATATTGCACCACAAGCGAGTTCTTGCTGCAAGGACAGGGCATGTCCTTTTTTGCCTGCAACGTTTTCCCAAGAATTTGGATCATCTTATATTGAAGTGGGCATGAAGAAAGGCCAACAACTGTGCACTTCAGAACTCTGCAGACTCCAGCAAGATGTGTTTAAGCACATGGGTGGGGGCCTCCCCCCACCTCCATAGATACTGATAGGTATCTACTTTGCCTAGATACTGCACACCCAATGATAAACCACTTCCATCCTTGGACTGTGAACTGATGCAACTTAGCCACAACCAAAGGGTTGGTTTTAATTAGAGAAACTTGGTGTTGGTCTGGTCTTCTAACAGCTGTTGCCGCCGGTCCTTTAGCTTGGTGGAAAGAGCCACTTTATAGTACAGGCTGAATGGTCGGATCATCTGCTTTGAATGCAGAAGGTCACGGGTTCAATCCCTAGGGTCTCCTGGTACATCCTCATCCTTCAGCACATGTCCAGCTTGCAACTTAACCCACCTTTAAAAGGTATTGGGAAGTAGCAGCAGCTGCTGCTATGACCTGAGGGATGTAGAATGTGATCCTTTTTGTAGACTATGGTGGTGAAGGTAGGTGTGGGTGGGTGGGTGGGTGGGTGGATGTATTTCATCTACCAGTCTCACAATGGCTGCTGTAAACACCTTGCAAACCAACCTGGAATTGCCTCAGCCAGTTATCATCTCTATCTTATTCTCTATCTCAGGTTCCTTGGGAGCAACATATCACCATCAGAACCACAATGAACTCAAGACAGCTTTGGCCAGTTTTTGCCCCCAGTCGCAAACCACTGCGTTAACATTGGCTAACATGAGGTCAAGTCTTGCGTTTGGAAACAGGTTCTGGCAAGTATTACATCCTCTCCATGCTGATTTCCTGGGTGAAGTTTGTTCTGTTATTTGTCATGAACCCTCACAAGCTTATCACATCATCGTGAATCACTCACCACCTGTCCATCTGGTTTACTGTAAAAGCTACAAATTCTTTAAAAGGACACATTTCACACTGAAGGGTTCTTGTTAGTACCCTCGGAGAAAGCAACTGCTATAAGAGGAAGCTTAAACCTAGTTCTTCCTGCATAGATGAAATGTGTACGAAATAGATTGTGAATCACATGAACAACTACAGTTCCAAAAAGAAACGTGTAATCTACATATGCAAAGATGTGGTTTGCCTGCACAAACTCAAATGAGGCAGTTCATTTCATAACACTGAGAACCTGGGCCACTTTTATTGACTGTATAGGTTGCATGGGCTGATGAAACCATATGTTAAGCCTAGAAAAGAGGAGACAGAGGAGATATGATAGTCATCTTCAAATATCTCAAGGGCTGTCACATGAAAGGTAGGGTAGGACTCGAACCAATGGCTTCAAGTTACAAGAAAGGAGATTCCCACAAAACATCAGAAGAACTTTCTGACAGCAAGAGCTGTTTGACAGTGCAATAGACTCCCTCGGGAGGTTGTGGACTCCTCCCTTGGGTTTTAAGCAGAGGTCGGATGGCCATCTGTCATGCATGTTTTAGTTGAGATTCCTGCATTTCAGGGGATTTGACTAGAGGACCCTTGCGGCCTCTTCTAACTCTATAATTCTATGATCAAAACAGGCTCGTAATGAAGATTTCTTGGAACAGAGCAAATGATGAACTCCGAAAACCCCCAGCAGTACTTAGCTAATTGGGAACCACTGTTCTAGAAGGTTTGTTGAATGGGGACAAGCACAAATATAATTCTGCGTGGAGCTCAGGTTGCCACTTCATGCACCTGATGAAGTGGACTGTAGTCCTCCAGTGCTTATGGCATAATAAGTCTGTTAGTCTTTAAAGGTGCTATAAGACTCTCAGTCAGTAAAAGCATGAGACTCTTAATCATGCATTTCTGCGTTGCAAGGGGTTGGACTAGATGACCCTCGTAGTCCCTTCCAATTCTATGATTCTTGTTGTTTCCAGTGGGTGACAGCCTTATAAATCAATGCCAGCAGTGTAGAGAGAAAAATTGTCAAACTTGAAATAGCTCTTGGAAATCATTTCCATTCAGGAAAGAAAGACTTGTTTTCAGCAATAAGAACTATGGTCTTGAAAGGCTAGGAGCACATTTTGTTCAGACAATCAGCAGCCTCCATGAAACGCTGTTCTTTATTCTGAAAATGAACACTTTGGCTGCAGTTGGCTAATTTCCCACCTTCTCTTAACAAAAGCATTACAAAAAAAATAAATTAAAAACCCTTTCTCCACTGTAGTTTAGAGACACGCTCAATATCTGTAGGCTTACAAAACGCAGAGACTGCAACACCAAAAGGAAATGAAGTTTAAAAAGGGAAATGAACAGTGCCATATTGAACAGATTACAGCACAGATTGGTCAACAGATGCAGCCCATCAGAACAGTCACTCCCTTTCACTCCTAGAAAAACCAAATGTAAACAGAGAGCAAGAGGGCATATCAGTTGTGAATTATGGAATATGCTTCACGGTGACCATTCAGGGTTTTCCTGCCCTCCCCTGCTGCCAATAATGGGAAGCACCTGTATCTCAGGGTTGCCACTGAAATGGTAACGATGAGCTGCTCATCTGTTAATGCATCTGTTAATGCATTTGCAAAGCCCCATTGCTTAATAAACGACAGTTTCCTGAAAGTTCTGGACATCAACCCAGAGGCAAGAAGCGAATCACTAACACCAAAAAGTAATCCCAGGATTTTCATGGATATAGCATAATGAAGGATGCTGCCTTACTGAAGGTGAGGCTGGTTGCCTTTCTTGCCTAATATTGCCAGAAACTCTCTAGTCTAATCTCATCTGAGGCAGAGGACTTTCCTATCATTTGCCACCAGGCCCTTTTAAAAAACTGGCGATGCCAATGATTGAACCTGAGACCAAGTGCAAGTAAAGGAAGTGCTCTACCACTACGTCATAGTGTCCCTCCCCTCACTCATGATTTATTGACAGTCCAGGAAACGATTTAACCACATGAAACAATGCTGAGCTGTGCCTCTGAGGGTGTGCAGAGTGCATATCTCTTAAATAATCACTGGCATCTTCTGCACCACTGAGATTAAGGGTTTTCAGCTACGACATCTTTGAGTTGTATTCAACATTGTATGTACTTGGTGAAGACCTAATTCAACCACAGATCTATTAATTTCAGTAGGTCAAGCAGAATTTAGTTGGATTCAACCCTCCCCCTCTCTATATGATCAATGTCTGTACTAATAATCAGAGTAGGATGCCTGCAATGTTTGATACCTGTTACATGCCCAGTTGATGTAGGCTATAACCTTAGCACCCTTCCTTACTGGGAAGTAAGTCTTACTCAACAAAGTGGGACTGAACTTCTGAATATGCTGCATAGCACGGGTGGGGAGGTTGCAGCTTTCAAGATGTTGCTGCACTACAACTCCCATCATCCCTGCCACTGGCTGGGGCTGATGGGAGCTGCAGTCCAATAACATCTGGTGGGGCACAGGTTCCCTATCCCTACTGCATATGACTGTACGGTTAAGTTTTGACCAGTTAAAAAGAAGTGCTGCCATAGAAAACATTTGAAGGCATAAATCTAAAAATACTTCATGCTTTTTTCTTCAAAGTTATTCATGCAAACATTTGATCAATCGACTAAATTTTTGTTTAAATAAAGCACTCTAAAATAAGGGACGTTTACATATACAATTGACCCAGAGGAGAGATTGAACAGGGAGATGCCAGGATTGAAGACTGCCTGAAACCTACCCTATATCTTCCCAACAGAGCTTCTGCTTGTAGTCTATGTACCCACCATACATTTAAAGTGCACACCCACACCCTGGGAACTGTAGTTTGTTAAGGGTCCTGGCTATTGTAGCTCTGTAATGATTAAACTACAGATCCCAGGATTCTTTGGTGCTTGCTCATTAGAGAGGAGGAACACTCTGGATATGCTCAGAGGCAAAGAAACATCCTAAGCGCTATAAATTTTTAATCAATTGGCTTGACTGAAAACTTTTTAAAGTCAATTAAAAAGACACTTTGTTAACACATTATTTAGAGAGACATTATTTTTCAATGTGAATTATAAGAAGAGTCAGTGCCATCTTAGGAGAGGTGGTTCTGCTTTCATTCTCACACAGGAGAGAATGCCTCAAATGCACCACAGAAGAACCAACCAAGAATGTTCTTTTTCCCCCCTACGGAAGAAAAAGGGCCGTTCTTCTGCTTCTATGCAAGAGCATGCAGATTTCATCAAACAAGTTCTTAAACTCAACCAACAACCTTAATGTTCATTTGATTTGAGCAATTACCATAATAGCATCAGATAATGGCCAAGATTCAGAATTTAGTATGGAGAGAAATTTCATCGCAATCTTAATGCTCAGCTTGCTGGCTGTAAGCTCCATTGAAGACACAGGGATCCTTTCTTCTGAGTGCTGCATAGGACTCTACTGGGTGTTATACATATTTGTGTGTGTGTGTGTGTGTGTGTGTGTGTAAATATATATAAACACATACACACATGTATATATGTCTCTGTGTGTATTTCATAACACAAACAATCTCAACACGTCCAAAACGTTTTGAAAGGATGCCCCTCATCTTCCACAGTTCACAAGAGAAAGAAAAAATCTCCCCAGCTACATTCCATCAGCTGCCAAGGAGATCCACCTGGGCTACTAAAAGATTCAAGGATCAAAGCCTTCCTCCTCTACTCTGCAGAGTTTTTTGAGGAGACCCGGACAAAGTGAGGGCTAGAGGTGTCTGCAGACCGTGCATGCTCAGAGGCACACTTGTTTTCTGTCTTCAGATCCTTGACTTAAAAAAAAAAGGGGGGGGGGGAGATTGGGGAAGAGAAACGGACAACGCTACCTTTCCCTAAGCCCCTTATTCTATTGCCCTGGAAGCCCCAACCAGCCAATTAGAGCAGCGCAACATCTTTAATTCCCCGAGCGCAAGAACACCCACCAAACAAGAGACCTGGCCAGATAAATGGGGAGTCCTGCGGAGGAGGAAGGTCCGCGCGCAAAAGTTAGGAGGGGGCGGCGGCGCGTGCGCAAAGCCCTCACGCCCCCCCCCCGCCTTTTTGACGCTGTGAGAGTTAAGGGCACTTGTCCGAAGCGTCTCAGGTACCGGGCCCGCCGCGCCCAGGGCGCACGGAGCCAACAGCCCCAAAACTCACCTCTGCCGCCGCTTATCCGGCCAGGGCTTCGTCGCTGTCCTCGGCTCGGGGTTTTGCCTACCCTGCCTGCGTGCGTAGGTGGGTGTGCGAGAAAGAGAGGAGAGCCCAAGCCGAAGGGGTGAGTCAAAAGCGGAAAGGCGCTGCCTGCCCGACGTGCGGGTGCCGCCCCTGCCCTCTAGCGGCGTCGGCTCCCCCGGCGGCGCGGCCACTCTCCCGCCTCGCCAAGCACGACTGCAGCGGGGCCAGAGCGCAAGGAAGGCGCGCTTCGCCTGCCTCCGCGGTGGGAAGCGAGGCAGGTGCTTCAGGGGCGGGGTCTGGGGAAACCCCGCCTCTAGTTGCGCGTTGCGCGCCTGGCGATTGGCAGCCCCTTCCTTCCCCTTTCTATAAGCCCACGTGGAGCTGCAGAATGAGGTGGGAGCACAAGGGTCGGGGCGCAGCGGGGCTATAGAGAGCTTGGAAATGTAGAGTTGTAAGCATGGGCGTAGCCAGGGAGGGGCAGCTGTCCCCCAATTAAAAAACCAATAAAAATACATAGAAAACTGAGGTTCTGACCCCCACCTAACAAAAATCCTGGCTACGCCCATGGTTGGAAGGGACCCGAAGGCACCTCTACTCCAAACCCCTACAGCAGAGAAATCACAAGGAAAGAATCCCTGATCGATGGCTACCCAACCTCTGTTTTTAAAAAAAACCTCCCATGAAGGATAGTCCACCACTTTCTGAGGTAGTCCGTTACATTGTCCAACAGCTCTTGCCTTCAGAAAGTTCCTCCTAATGTTTATTTGGAATATCCTTTATTGTAACTGGAATGCATTGGTTTGAGCAGCAGAAAACAAGCTTGCTCCATCTTCCATGTGACAGCCCTTCAGGTATTTCAAGACAGGTATCCTATCATATCACTTCTCGGCCTTCTCCAGGCTAAACATACCCAACTTCCTCAACCTTTCCTCACAAGGCTTGGTTTCCAGACCTTTGATCATCTTAGTCACCCTCCTCTGCATCTGTCCTAGCATGTCATTTGAGGTTAAGCCTAGATCATACTGGTACTCAGCACCTGCAGTGCGTTGCCTAAGATCATCTCTGGCCAATTTATATGAAATTGTAGTCCAAAACATCTGAAGGGCACCCAGTTGGTGAAACCACCTCTAAATAATGTTGTCCAACCCTGCAAAACATATAATTATTACTTATTTAAGTCCAGGCCTTACAGGCCTTTTGTGACTTGGTTTCGTTTCCTCTGAAAATGCATCCAAGTAGAAACACCCAGTTGCTCATTTCATCCCCAGGTTAACCTCGTCCCCCTGAATGCTGGTGTCTATTTAACAAAGAATCATTTTATCTGCTGGCCTTCACAACCTGATTGAGCTCTTATTTCTGTAGCAGACATTCATTCCCATGCCCAGAAAAGGATAACCAATCATGATCACTTCATTTAAAAAAAACAGAAAAACACCCAACCAATATCTTGTTCTGAAATTTTCTTGCTCTAGATATCAATAGAGCCCAGCTCTCAGGAGAGTCTGGTCATATGCCTCCCTTATCTCTCAAGCCAGAACTCTTATGTGTGGCAGGAGAGGTAGGCAGGGATGACTTATTGAGCGTCCTATTTCAAGGAGGGGTGGCAAGGTGAAGCCATTTGCTTCAGGCAGGGGAGATGGCTTCAGGCCCCTTCTGTTGCACCACTGCCAGCCCCCAGCCCCCCCCCCCGAGGCTTCCCACACCACCGATGCAGTGCTGCTACCGTCTCCACTGCTGCTGTATTGTGGCAGCAGTGCAGGCACAACCACAGGTGAGGATACAGTTGCTGTGACAGGGTTGGCAGCAGCACAGGCACAACAGAATGGGCAGGGAGGGGGCGAGGACACTGATATGTGGCGGCGGCGGGAGACATGGGAGCATTTTGCCTACAGTGACAAAACATCTTGAGCCAGCCCTGACCCTGGTCTCCTAGATTAGGCCACATCCACACCATACAGTGGTACCTCAGGTTAAGTACTTAATTCATTCCGGAGGTCCGTACTTAACCTGAAACTGTTCTTAACCTGAAGCACCACTTTAGCTAATGGGGCCTCCTGCTGCTGCCGGGCCGCCAGAGCACAATTTCTGTTCTCATCCTGAAGCAAAGTTCTTAACCCAAGGTAATATTTCTGGGTTAGCAGAGTCTGTAACCTGAAGCGTATGTAACCTGAGGTACCACTGTATATTTAAAGTACAGTGATACCACTTTAAATGCTCGTGGCTTCCCCTAAAGAATTCTGGGAGCTATAGTTTATTAAGAGTGCTGAGGGCTGCTTGGAGACCCCCTTTCCCCCTCAAAGAGTTCAATCCACAGAGTAATCAGTCCCTCTTCCCAGGGAACTCTGGAACTGGTAGCTGGGAATAGGGTCTCTTAGCAATTCTCAGCATCCATGACAAACTTTAGCACCCAGGATAATTTGACAGAAGCCATGACTGTTCAAAGAGATACCATACTGCTACACTAAATGTTTGGTGTGATCGTGACCTTAGAATGACACCCACTGGACATGTGGCAGTCAGCTGGGTTGCCGGATACCGGTGACACATCATCTTTTCTAGAGTGCCTTCTGAATTTCATTAATACAAGCAGGAATACAAAGAACATTCATCAGCTGTTCTCCAAGCAAAAAGACAAAAACTGCCTTTGAGCCCTACTGCTCCTGCCTGAGGTGCCCTTTAGTAGGAAGGCAGGTGGTATTGATAGCCACACATAAGACAAGTCCTGCTGTGTTAGACCAAAGGTCTATTTAGTCTGGCCTGCAGCTTCCCACAGAGCCTAACCAGATTCCTCCAGAAACCCGCAAGCAGTTTGAAGGTAACAGCAGCGCCTGTCTTGTCACTCCCTGGCAACTGGTGTTCAGAGTTACAGTGCCTCTGAAACTCAGTTATGTTCAACTTTTCACGGGCAATAGTTTTGATAGATCTATCCTTCATGGGTTTGTCTGTTTCCCCCTATAATGCCAACTAAGCTAGTGACCATCATCACCCCCTCTTGTGACTCTGACCTTTTGCCAACAGCCGTCTGTGTTTGGGCAAGGCATAGGCAGCTTAGCGGCCATTCCTTTTGGCCAGAGAACCCTAGGAAGCTATTGTAGTTTTGTGAAGGGTGGACAGGATGCTCTGATGTCCAAAAACTGGGCATGGTCACCCATGCTCTGGCAGTGTATGTGCATGCACAAACAGGCATTGGTTTTTAAAAAACAATCAAGCAAGAGACAGCAGTTCTACATTGGGAAGGCAAGAGATACCAATAAAAATTGGATCAAGCCCCCTCCCTCCTTTCCCAGATAAGATTAGCAACAGGGACTTCTGACAGTCTTTGACTACATACAGCCTCCACTTCCAGACCATGCTTTTCATTTTCAGGAGACCAGCTCACTGCAGTATTCCCAAGTCTAACCATTTAACAGAGCAGAGCGGATCAGAGATGCGAGATCAGAGCAAACTGGAGTGCTCATGAAACTGCTCCACTGTTTCCCAAGTGCTGGCGGAGAGCAGATCAAAGCACTAATTCCTGCTTCCAGAGTGCTTGGAGAGCATCCCCCTTCTGGTGATCTAGCTAAGAAATCTGTAGGAACACTGGGAGCTGCTTTCTTCTGAGTTGGTCCATTAAGCTCAATAATGTCCACCCTGTTGGAGGCAGTATGCCTCTGAACACCAGCTGTTGAGAATCACAGCTAAGTGTAAAGCGCTATTGTAATATAGTACTCCTGAAAAGTTGCTTACCTTCTCCTCTCCCTTTGCTGGGGATGATGTTATCAAGTTAAGGGCAACCAAAATGATCAGGGGGATGGAGCGACACCCCCCCACACACACCCAGTGAAGAAAGGTCACAACATTTGGGCCTTTTTAGTTTATTTAAATGCAAATATTAATAAGTATATTTGAGTGTTATAAGAGCAGTATTTTTTTAAAAAAACTATTGTTAGGTGTACTTCTTTTCTCCAATAAATTCCTGGGCTGACGTGTTTATGTGGATCTGATGACCTTCGGCAGTAGCTCTTCAAGGTTTCTCATAGGGCAAGAAATGTAACCTATCTGAACATGCCAATAATTAAATCTAGGACCTTTTGCGTTCAGAGCAGATGCTGTACCACTGAGCTATCTGGCTTCCCCATCTGGGCAGCCACAGCAGCCAGTAAGCTTTTGGCAAGAGTGCTGCATACATACAGGTGGTGCTGTGTTTTTGTTTTTAAAATCACCAGCAGAGGCAGAAACTGCTGGGGGCCAAAAAAAAAACTAAAAATACTTTGGGGACCAGACTTCACTCACAGGTCAGCCATTTGCCGCTCCTGCTCCAGTGGTCTTGAATCATACAGCTCTGCAATTCTATGCTTCCATGCACTTCTCAAACTACAGTTCCCAGGATTCACTGGCAAAGTAACACGAAGCACTGAAAGGGTTGCGATATATAGTGTTCACGGAGGGCATGCATGCATGCAAAAACAAGAAAATGACAAAGAAAGGTGGAGACACGAGAAACTATGGTTCTTATCTTCACACTGGGTTTTTCTGGTGCCAGCTCAGCTGCAGTTTCCCAGTGCAATTACCGTGATAAAGACATGGCTGTGTAGCAACAAAGCACTTATTCATATGAAGCTTGTTTAGATTAGTGAAAAAGAAAAAAGCAATTTAAGCACAAAGTGTCACTTTTTTACTAAGAACAAAAAACACCTGCTTATATTCTGACTGCGAGGGAGGAAGGAAGAAATCCAGGAAGTTACCCCTGCCCCCAAAAAACCTTTAGAAGTCCCCCCCCCCCCGAAACTTTAACTAGGCTAAATTAGATTACAAAGCACAGGAAATTGGGGTGGGGTTGGTGAATACTGAGAGGCTGTTAGGGTCGCAAGTGGAGTTCGTGCAGAATTTACCACAAATAAAATTCTTAGAACCAAAGGACACTGAATGGGAGGGGTTTTTTTAAAGAAACTTATGTTTTCTACCCAAATAACAAAAGCTGCATTCACAAAGGAGTTAATTTTATTTTCCGAATGGTTAATTTCCACATTATATTTGAGCTTTCACATGATGTAAAAGCCACTTCTGGATTTGGGATTCAAGATGACCTTAACAGATTGGAGAGCTAGGCAGAAACAAAGAAAATGAATTTTAGTAGGTACAAATCTAAGGTTCTGCACTTAGGCAGAAAGAACCAGCTGCACAAATATAAGATGGGGGACACCTAGACTGCCCATAGTGCAAGTGAAAAGGATCCACACCTTAACATGAGTCAACAGTGTGATGCAGAGGGGGTGGGGGAAATTTAACGCTATTCTAGGCTGCATCAACAGAAGTATAGTGTCTCAATCAAGGCAAGTAATAGTCCTGCTCTACTCTGCCTTGGTCAGACCACTCCTGGAATACTCTGTCCAGTTCTGGGCACCACAGTTTAAGGACGATATTGACAATCTGCAATGTCTACAGAGGAGGGCAACCAAGATGATCGAGGGTCTGGAAACTGAGCTTTATGAGGAACGTTTGGGTATGTTTAGCCTAGTAAAGCGGAGACTGAGAGGAGATACGATAGCCACCTTCAAATATCTAAAGGGCTGTCACATGGAGTAAGCTTGTATTCTCCTCCAGCGGCTGGAACCCAAACCAATGGATTCAAGTTGCAAGAAAGGAAATTCTGACTAAACGTTCTGAAGAACTTTCAGACAGTAAGAGCTATTCAACAGTAGAATGGATTCCCATGAGAGGTGGTAGACTCTCCTTGTTTAGAGATTTTTAAACAGAGCTTGGATGATAATCTGTCTTGGACGCACTAGTTAAGATTCCTGCATTGCAAGGGGTTGGACTAGGTGACCTTCAGGGTCTCTGCCAACATGTTGGAACCTTTCCTTATAGGTGAATTGCTCCACCCCCTTGATCCTTTCGAATGCTCTTTTCTGAACCTTTTCCAGCTGTACAGTATTCTTTCAGGGCAAGGTGACCAGAACAGCCCACCATTTTATACTAAGCTAAAAACTTACTACACGCCTCAGATTCTCTCTTTTACATCCCTTATTGTCTGCTTGCATTTTTGCAAATGCCTTTGTTCTTTCTTTTCATTTGAACGAGACACCCATTTTATGAAGGAAGCCTTGCTTCCAGCAGCTTTTCTCCTCTCGGCTTGTTATCCACACCTGCATGGTTTTGGCCCTGGTGGTCCACAGAAGATAGCAAAAAATGCTACCATGTATGCGTATTATGATTCTTTTGTATGGATTTTAATTGCAAGCTTTTGGAGGCTAATCGAGGATGAATGTGATGTGTAAAACAGGGGCAGGGAACCTGCAGCCCTCCAGATGTTGGTGTACAGCTTCCATCATCTGTGGGCATTAGCTGTTAAGTGCTGGCACCGATGGGAGTCAAAGTCCAACAGCAGATGGAGGGCCACAGGCTCCCCACTACAGGAAACATTAAAAAAAAAAAAACTTGATTCAGAAGGCAATACAGTGGTGGTGGTGTTTAGTCGTGACCCCATGGACCAGGCACTTCTGTCTTCCACTGCCTCCCGCAGTTTAGTCAAACTCATGCTGGTAGCTTCGAGAACCCTGTCCCACCATCTCGTCCTCTGTCGTCCCCTTCTCCTTGTGCCCTCCATCTTTCCCAACATCAGGGTCTTTTCCAGGGAGTCTTCTCTTCTCATGAGGTGGCCAAAGTATTGGAGTCTCAGCTTCAGGATCTGTCCTTCCAGTGAGCACTCAGGGCTGATTTCCTTCAGAATAGAGAGGTTTGATCTTCTTGCAGTCCGTGGGACTCTCAAGAGTCTCCTCCAGCACCATAATTCAAAAGCATCAATTCTTCGGCAATCAGCCTTCTTTATGGTCCAGCTCTCACTTCCATACATCACTATTGGGAAAACCATAGCTTTAACTCTATGGACCTCGTATAATACAGTGGTACCTCGGGTTAAGTACTTAATTCGTTCCGGAGGTCCGTTCTTAACCTGAAACTGTTCTTAACCTGAGGTACCACTTTAGCTAATGGGGCCTCCTGCTGCTGCAGCACCGCCGGAGCACAATTTCTGTTCTCATCCTGAAGCAAAGTTCTTAACCCAAGGTAATGTTTCTGGGTTAGCGGAGTCTGCAACCTGAAGTGTATGTAACCCGAGGTACCACTGTATACAGGCGCAGCATCCTGAGCCAGAGCAAGTAACTAAACAAAAAGCATGAACTAATGTCACACTTTTTCTGCTTACACACAAAGACTCCCCACCCCCCTTCTTAATCTAAGAAGTAGCAGCATGCGAAGTGCCCTCAGCAGAGGCAAAACAGCTACCTTCTGTTCATGCCAGGTCAAACGAATTTCCCAAAACCTCTGTTAATCATGGTATGCACACTCAGATGAGTGTAAAGCAGGGGATCTGCTCCTAGAAAGAGGGACTTATCTCTTTAACCAGAAACACCTCCGTGGTTAGCTGCAGTCACTTAGATATGAACATTTACATAACCATGTTTTGAGACTGTTACCACCCCTATATACTGTCTCAGTTCCTTGTGAGAATGACAACCCTCAGAGAATATTTCCACCTGGAATAACGTGCCCAGTTCTCCCCCAACCCGTTTAATGATTTTGGGAAACTGGAATGTGTGCAGGGAGGTTGGGAACCAAGATGATCAAGGGTCTAGAAACCAAGTCTTATGAAGGATGGGTTGAGGGCAGTGTTAGAAACTGAGTTATGAAAGCTACGAGCTAAATGGCACCTTAAACCTAGGTTATGGGCGCAACAATGGAATGTCTAGGCACACTTTTTAAATAACAAGAATACAAGGCTGAAAATGAATGAACTGCAGCTAAAATCTTATATTCATTTTTCACATGGTCTAGTCCTTCCCCTGCCCAGCCCCCTCATATTCTTAGAGGGTCTCTTCTCCAGTCTTCAGAGTAGCTGGAAGTGGGGAGGCAGAAAAAGGTCCTCCTTTCCTTCCACTCTGCAGTTTTAATCTGAAATCTTAGGTGCAGAACTGCGCCCAGAGCTCAGAAGCTGCTCCCGCTAATGAAATTCCCTGTCACAAAATGCGCCTAGAACAATGCGAGTTTTGAACACTGGTTGAGGGAACTGGGTATATGCAGCCTGGAGAAGAGAAGGTTAAGAGGGGGCATGATAGCGATCTTCAAATATCTAAAGCCTATTTTCTACTGCTCCAGAAGGTAGGACCTGAACCAATGGATTCAGATTGCAAGATAGGAAATTATGATTAAACATTAAGAATGACTTTCTGACATCAAAAACTGTTCAACGGTGGAACGGACTACCTCTGAAGGTGGTGGCCTCTCCACTGGAGATTTAAGGGAGGTTGGATAGTCATCTGTCAGGAATTACTTAACTGCGATTCCTGCATTACAGAGGGTTGGACTAGATGACCCTTGGGGTGCCTCCCAACTCCTATGAATCTATTATAAACTCTATAATACACCACAAATGTATATCTGCAAGCTTCTTGCCTCTACTTGTCTGTGTGGTATGATTTAGATGATTCCAAACCATGGTCTGGTATTATGTTGTAGTGTAGAAAAACAAACATGGGATTCATGCACTCTCTCAACCTCCTCATGCAATGTTTTCTTCAGCCCACTTCCAGGATTTAACAAGCTGTAAGTCTGCCCACAAGCCACTGTGGACCAGAGACTATTTTTAATGCACATGTTGTTTAGCTCTTGTCGTTTACATGTTTTTTATTTCTCTCTTACTGTTTTAGCATTTTGCAAGAGACAATGAAGAGCGAAAACAAGCTCTCATCTTCCATGTAAAAGACAAATCATTTTCCTTCTGTGGAAACCTACCTAATGAACTATTTGGGCTCTGTACACACTACACCTTTAAAACACATTTTAAGCACATTTCCCCCCTTCAAAGAATTCTGGGCACTGTCGTTTCCCCCTGACAGTGCTACACCCACCTTGAAACTAGTGTGCCCAGAATTCTTTAGAGGGGGGAAATGTGCTTTAAAGACATAGTGTGCACTCAGTCTTGGGCTAGAGAGAATTGTTTCCTTGCATAACCCATTGTTAAAAACAGAACTAGCGTAACACAAACTATAATGCGACTTACTTGTTTCTGCAGGTGATTCTGTGATCACACACAGTGCCCCCCCCCCCACTGTGATCTATTGCTCCATATACATATCGCTGCTTACAGAGTCCTCCTTGCCTATGGTGGGGCTTCTCCTTGCATACAGAGAGATGCACCTTTCGTCAAAAAAAAAGCAGCAAAAATACACTTAATAGGTGGCCCTGTGCACACAGTATAGTTCAACAAGGAACTGCTGTACCAGGGCCACATGCGTGACACATGCACAAAAATTGCTTTCCTTGCCAACCCATTAACTGCAAGGCTGAAGGAGACAGTTTGGCTATGAAATGTTCCCTGGCCTCTTGGATTCAGGCACAAATAAAATCAGGTCTATTTATAGACCCTCTTCTGCAATTACTGCACTCAAAGTGGGTTGTCAACAGATATAAAGGCCCCTGTAGGAGATGGAGTGGGAAATAAAATGTACTATACAATAAGCAGGCAACTTGAAGGCCGTGGGGTTGCTGTAGCCTTTGTGGGTACAGCTAAGTCAAAAGCATGTGGGCTTCCCTATAATAAAAAGATCTACACACCTACCTGCCATTTTTGTACTGTGCTGTTGCCAGTCTCAGTAAATTCAAAACGAAACGTCACATACGCTACAGTAGATGATTTGCACAGCAGCCATGTTTCAGAGAGAAAATCCTGGCTCTATCAGCCCAGGAGCATCAGCTCCTTCACTCTTCCCCTTTCACGAGCACCAAAGCAATCACACAAACAAGCTTCCTGTTTTGTGTGAGAAGCAAGAACTATTTTGGGAGACAAAAAACCCAGGATCCAACCCTGGTTTAAAGCTTGCTTCCAAACCCTGGCTCCTTTAGAAGCCATTAACTCTTATCTTCCAGTTTGTACATAATGGAAGGCTTATGTTAAACCAGGAAGCTGCAATTGTTTTGCTGTTCATGCAAGCAGAGGAGTAAATGCAGGTATGTACCGTGTCGCACAGTCTCAGGACTCACACCCAGGGGATCGGCTGCCACTCAACTCCTGGAATTGTTTCATGCCATCCCTCAGCCCCAACTTTACCACCACTATTGAGTAGTCTTTAGGGCAAGGTCCATAGCTCAGTGGCGGTGCATCTGCTCTGCATGCAGAAGGTGCCATCTCCAGGTAGGGCTGCTAGTCACTGTGGACAACGCCGAGCTATACAGTCCAGCCGAGTCTCGTTCAGTGTTCCTATGCTCCTATGTAGTCTGGTCATTTGGAGTTTGCAGTGGGTGGCTGGAGATTGTGCACATGTGGATATGGGGGGTGGGGTGGGGGTGGAATCACATGCCTTTCAAAAGAAAATGGATGTCACGAATGATTTTAAAAAATGTGGGTGTTTAAACATTTATTTTATATCTATATATATTTCCACAAAATGTTCACAAAAAGTATTCAAACTCAAAAAAGGAATTAGACTTGAGTTGAATACAGAGATGAAATGTACAAGATAAATGAGCAGGCAAAACTCGAAGCTATTTTCTTTTTACTTCAGATTGAAAAAGGCGAACAGTTCAACTGTCCAGTTTAAATAAAAGTTTTGCTTAGACATACAGTGTTTCATGAATACAATGCTGGTAATCTGAGGCAAAGTAAATACCTCAATTTCTCCTTCATGCTTTTTTTCCTTCGATGTTGTCTTCTGTTAAGAAATATACTGTTTACAAAATGAAACTCGAGCAGTCCAGGAAAAGCTAATTTTCCATTAAAATTTATGAAAACCATAAATTGAGGCAAACCTAAGATTCCCAACGGAATCAAGATTATCTTCCCGCTACCACCACATTAAAATAATCACATGCTTATTGGAACACCAAACTCTGCATCCCGACAGAACATTTGTTTCCAACAATGAGGGTGATTCTTTGAAGAAGAAAAATTAAATAATGATAAAAATAATAACAACAACCCTTCAGTGTGGTTAAGTAATACAGATCGATGTATTACACATTTGTAACAGCGTTTGATAACAGCAGCTAGTAATACTGGATTACTATAATTTAGAATTTGTTCCCAAAGCAGTGAAGGTAGGCCTACACAGTTATAAAACATTTTTAAAATTCAAAATAAATACTTTTCAATAATGCATAATGTACTTGCAGCAAATTATAGTAACAAAAATATTGTTGATAAAAACTGATCAGAAAAGAATATGGATCTAAAATTGAAAACATTGACAGGTTAACATTCTTTTTCCTTTAAGCTTAGTGTTCTTGAGCATTAGGGTGGGCTAGGTTGTGTTTCCCTCCTCCATTTCCTTGGAAGTTAAATAAATGCTTTACCATCAAGAGTGTGTGTTTTATTAAGTTTTCAGTGATGACAGTTTTTGGTCGTTTTGCATTATTTTACTTAAAAAGCTTTTGCACTAGATCAGTGCTTATTAAAGGTCAAGTTGGTCTACAATTATAAAAGAAAACATCTAAAAGCTAATATTATTCCTCATAAAAGGATCATCATCATTCTCCAGACTGGATACACTGAACACAGTCTTACATACTGACATACTTACATACACACACTCACTCACTCACTCACGCAAACACACTTTCCTCTTCAAAGAAAAATGTTACAGTAAAAGTCACTTTACATTCTATCAATTAAAGTGCTCCAAATCCTTTTTGCAAATAATGCAAGTGACTACAAACCTACATGTCCCATTTTGCATTCATCGCATGAACTTCTTGTCAGTCTTAAAACCCACAGCATGGCTGAGCTTAGGAAATGTTCAAATGTTTTTAAAAGGTGGGGGTGGGAGATTTTTGACAAAGAAGTACTTGGATATGAAAAAGGTTTCAGCTCTTTAGACAGCAATACAAATTTATTTCCATTATTGAAGACCGTTTAATTCTTTGAGTGGATTTAAAAATATACCGAAAAAGGAATGAGATAACAAGGGATTTTTTTTCCCAACTGCCTTAACAGTTCCATTTCTCAAGTTGTTTTTTTTTAAGAAAAAGATACAAAGTTGCAAGGTAAAGGAGAAAAAAAATGGGGATGAAGGCACAAAAAAAGACATAAGGTTTAGAGGAGGTCCCAAAATGTAGACATCACCAATGAACTTGAGATGTTTTCCTTCATGTAGCAAAGTGCTTCCTTCCCTGCCCCCCCCTCAAGTAGCTTGGTTTCCTATCAAATAATAATAAAAAAACCCCTAAGGTTTTTGATGAAAACTAACCTGGAATAACCCTTTTTGCCTGAGAAGATGGCACATCAGAAAGAAGGTGAAGAGTTCATTTTCCACTCGTGCGAGAGGAAATACAAGCTCCAAGTTGACACATGATGCATTTTTACACTTTATAAACAAGTCTTTGCGCCCCTGCATCTTATCTGCCTTTTTTCCTTCAGAGAAGCAACATGTACAGACACATAAATGTGCTATTAAATCATTTCAATGCTAAGGGGGGGTGGGGGAAGCACACCACAATTTCTGAGCCATATAACTCACTACGTTGTCCGATGTTCAGCTGACAGTTCAGATTATTATTATTTTTAAGCTAGTCCTGAGGGAAAAGGAGGGGGATGTTTCTACAATTTAAATGGCAATGTTATGTAAAAAGTATTAACAAATCCACTATTACAAATGTCAGTTTTCCTATATGGTCGTCTATAGATACACAATAAAATGGTAAATATATGCAAAAATAATTTAAAAATTATCATGCGTGAATTTACTCACTCTCCTTTGAACTTTGGGCTTCCCTCAAAATATAGTATTTTTTTTCACTTTTTTATCCTTTTATTTTAGTTCATTACCAACCCTTTAAACACACTGAATACTAGCCCCCCTACAGGTCAGCATAAAAGCTGATGGGAAATATTTATTTTACATTCAAGCTTTTATATCCTAAACAACCCTGTGGTAGCATATAACTCACCACATAAGTGGCCTTTTGCTGATCCCTCCTCCCCCCCCCCCCTTTTGCCGTTATCAGTCTTCATGATCTGTTCCGTGGCGAGCTGGAAAAAATAAAAACTAAAATGCGTTGCTAATCAACGTTCCCATAGTCTTTTGAGACTCCAGATGAGGTCTGGGGATTCACTGTCCCAACTTACTCTTGTAGCATGAGAGAGATCATTGCACACAGAAGAACAGTCAAAATTGTCAGATAGGAGAACTATCTACAAAGGTCTGGAAGGACCACGTCCCTCTTGTGTTTCCTCTTTTTGCCGTGGAAAAACTGGTGTGATTTGCTGCCTTGGTGCTGTTTGTTCATGACCGAGGTGCCATGGCTTGAATTTGCTGGACCCTGGAAGCCTTTGTTGGAAGAAGTGCGGAATAACCTCGTGGATCCGTGCTGCAAAGGAGAAGACGAGAAAGCCAGTGTGAGCACCCTCGCTACGTACAGGTCATTTGCTCTCGCAACACATGAGCCACAGTTACATGAGCAGAGAGGCAAGCAGCCCACGGTGCTTCCACACAAGGAATGAAGTCACATACAGATCAGGAAGGTTTATGTGAAGTTTCCAGGGCTACTCCAAACTAGCAGCTCCTAGCAACTTTATAATTAATCTTGCATTGTAAGCTACATGTGGAATCTCTACAGACTTCTCACCCTTCAGGGGGGTATATAGAATCTCTTTGAATGCACCTCAATTACTTGCTAGTGGGCAAATGCCATTTTTTGAACTACTGACCAATTGTTAAAACTGATGTCTAAAATTTGGCTTTGAGGTTTCAAAATCTCAGCACTATTGTGCAACTACTCTAATCATGTTGAAAAAGAGAAGGAGGAAGAGCAAAAGCACATCCACATTTTAAAGATAAAATGGCATGGCACTGACAGGAAAGATGCAGAAGGCAGTGTTTTTTAATCCCTTTTGAATCATTTCTAGAAAATGCATTTTCATTTCTGTGCTATTGCGCCATCAAATATTTTTTAAAAATATAGGCGAATAAGTAGTAATTAAAATAGCTACTTGATTGGAAAAAAATACACAGCTAAAACAATGTTCACTGGAAAGATAATCACAGAATCATAGAGTTGGAAGAGACCCCCTAGGGGTCATCTAGCTCAATGCCCTGCAATGCAGGAATCTCAATAAAGGTATGCTGTGGTATAGGTGAATGACAACAGCCTCACCCTAATGCACCACTGCACTTGTCAAAACAACGCCTCTAAATAAAAATACGCAACAGCCCTAAGGAGATCTACACCTGCGGAGACTGTGTTACAGTTCCATTGATCCCAAAATAAGTTTGATTCTCTGTGGCCTAGAAAAAACTGAAGAAGCAAATAAGGCAACCGTTTTAGGATGTTACACAGGTACCCCATAAAATGTGTGTGAACACATCATAACGATTCAAAGCATATATGCAGAACATTCTGTGTCAGGTGCTGATGAGTTACAATAGCTGAGCTTTTAGAGTTTTAAATTTTGCACTATTTTTTATCTTAGGTTTCAATTGTACGTCGCTCTGGACAGACATTTGCTCAGAACGATGGCCTAAAAATGTACTTCTCTACATTTCTTCTGTGACCACTGAAACCCCTTTTATAGATCCCTTTCCTATTGCTGGAGAAGTCTTATTTTAGTAGCCTCCTCATTACCATCAATCTCTGAAGAGGCAGGGGCAGAGGGAAGAGACCCCATCCCTCCAGATTTCAACCTCATGGGAAAATATGCTAGCTTGTGTAAGCCTGAGGTTACAGAATTTCTGCAAGCAACAAAATGCTGTACTGAAATCCCGGGCGGGGTGGGGATGCCACTTAAGGATAGTAATGCTGGCAGTGGAAGAAGGAAGGGGACCAAGGTGATTGAGCCCAATGCCCTACCAACCTGGGACTTGTTTACAACACTGGATGCATTCACTGTTTGGCCACCTGGTATTTTCCCACTCAACTGCGTGGATCCCAGTGATATGTCCTGAGTAGCCATTCTGTTTGCTGTAGTTTGGCGGCAGCCCAGCTGTTTAGAGGTTTTGCATGGTGTTCCATCAGACTCCTGTTGGGAAACAGGCATCAGCAGGAACATGTCAGTTAAGGGGAAAGACAGGAGAGGCCAGTTCTTTCAGATGGTCAGCACCTTCAAAACTACAACCAGGTAAGGGACTACTGCTCTCAAAAATAAGACGCGATAAGGGCCCTTTATTGCTCCCAGATCCAGTGACCTATGAGAATCACATGTGTACCAAGGGAATGTTCCCAAATCACATTTCATGTATGTACTATGCAAATATTCTCCACAAAAATGAGCTTTTAAAATGCTGGATTGATGCAAGCATCCATCTAATTATTTTAGACCCACCAACAGCTGCATAAAATGCAATACTTCCCCGCCTTCTCTTTATGTAACTAGCTTTTATCATGTTAGAGAGGCCTAAGGAATTAGCTCTTTTTGCATTTTCTGGATAATCTGCTTCTATGGAAGCCATGAGGCTAGAGGAGAGAGAGCTCTTTAAGACAATCCCAACTCATACACCGTTTCCCCTCTTTTTAATTATCTCAGAGGCTAATGCAAGGCTGGCAAATATTTACTGTCCTGATCATTTTGGCTCATGTCTGGCACCAGGAAGGCCTAAGGAGGCAGGTCCTATACAAACATAAATTTCTTTCATATCCTGCAGATGCCAATACACTTTCCAGGAAACCCAGATCTAGAAGGCTAGGCCTGCACACCTACTGACCCACCAGCAATGTACTAAGGGCTGCTGGGAGCTTCAGCATCCATTGGGTTGGTTTTTTGTCCCAGGCAGTGAAAGCTGGAGAATCACCTAGTCTCTGTTGGGCCACCATACACGGCTGGTGAGCTATATGCCTTGCCAGTTACAAGTGCAGCTGTACAAGCACATGCTGCTTATATCAAACCCAAAAGACAGAAAGCAAAAGCATCATATTGAAACCAGATTGAGAAGTACAAGCATCACAGTCCGGGAGATGCTAAGTGTGTGCAAGGGTACACCAGGGAATCCTGACAATTATTGCGAGCATTCACTACTGTATGAGTAGATGGGGAAAAGTATATCCCTTTCTGGACGTTTTAAACTTCCATCTTGTGGTTTTTGGAATTCCCATGTGAGCAATCAACGCTCACCAAATTTTAGGGCATCCACTGAAACTAACATATATAGTTTCTAAGAACATAAAATAGAAAAGCAGATATTGCCATAATCGCTGGGCTGCATGAACAAAAGTGCTGCTTTAAAGTATGCTTAGAGGTGCTTGCTCAGTATGGTTTTGTTTCATTTTAAAACTTATGTTCCTTGATGGTGGTTCCTTGAAGATCAGACTCATATAAACCCCGGCGTCACTAACCACCCTCTGCCATGTTCCATCTCCCACTGCCTTGGAGGTTTAGGTGGCTGGGACTGGCAGAATGGCGTTTTTGACTATGGCATCCAGATTTCAGAACTTCTTCTGAAGAAGGCAGACTACTAGCCTTCGCCTTGGCTTTTTATTAATTCGCTACATGCTTTTCTGTTTTGCCAAACTTTTGAACTGTCCTATGCTTTTTTGCCCCTCTCACAGGTTTGTATCTCATTTTTTTATTATGTCTTCTTTTAATTGATAATGTAAGCACAGCCTTCGGGAGCTAAAAGATAAGAATGAGTTTATAACTGAGTGCAAACAAATATGCTTTTGCAACTCTTCACAATTTTGTTTCGTTTTTAAACTGTTTGCTATAAGGATATTGTTTGAGGCAAGGAAAATTCAAAGCTGCCCATCCCTAAATACACAAAACAACTTTGTGGTGGTGGGAGGGAGTTTTCCTGAGCAAAGCAGTTTGATTCTGCCTTTCTCTGCATGAAGACAAAGCAGCAAGGGGGGGGGGGGAATACTACTATAAAAAAAACTATTATAACAATACAAAACAGACAAAAGGAATAACTTATCCAAGTCTGAAATCTTTAACGAAAATGTCCCTTCAACCAGGGCTGTCTTTAGAGCCCTATTAAAAGCTGGTGTTCCTGGAGGGGTGGGCACATTTCTATGGGGAAGCCATTGCATAACCTGGATGCCACAATTTTAAAAGGTCATTTTTCTTGCTCCCATTAATGGAACTTCTGCCAGCGGTGGTACCACAAGGGGGGCCTCAGAAAACGAGCAATGTTTCTGAATGGGTTCATATGGGACAAGGCAATTCCCAAGATACCATGTTCCCTGACAATGTAGGTTTTTATTTTAAAAGACCAGAGCCACAGCACTTCAAACTGAGCCCGGAAACAGTGCCCAATGAAGACAACACAAGAATTACATAATATGGCCTTCCCTATAGCTCCAGACAATAGTTTGGCTGCTATATTCTGGACCAGCTGGGGTAACTACACTGCTTCAAAGGAAGCTAGTGTGCATTACAATAATCCAATGGGACAGTGACCAGGGCATGATACTTACTACGTCGCTGGAGCTGGAGAGTGTAGAAGATGACGATGATAAAGGGCCTGATGAAGAATTTGATGAGTGTTTGCTTGGTGTCTCTGTTTTACTTCTAGGTTTCCCTAGTGATTCATTCCCTTCGGAAAGATTATTGTTGCATTTGTCCAACTGCTGGTTGTCTATCAAGGTCACCCCATTACCTGTTAAAAAGTACAGAATAGTGAGCACATAAGCATTCTTTCACAACAATGAAGTTGCTCACAACAGTATAGAGAGATTTGGTTTCCGGGGAATATGTGGTCCAGCCCCACCCAGCATGGTGAATAGTCCGGGGGAGATGTACACCAGCAGTATAAGGAGGGCCACAAGTTCCCCACCCCTGTGTTAGATGAACACACACTGTGCTCCCCTCTCAGACCAACAACGGGTTGTAAAGAAAATCACTTTCCACTTTCGCATCATGGAACATAACTGCTTGCAGCTGAGATGCATGTAGTGCAAAAATGACATGCAAGACGGGGTTTAATTTGTTTCAAAACCCTGAATGACAATAGGTGTTAAATGGCATTCAGGGCAGCAATCCAGTCATATCTGAGACCATGGCTTTTAACCAAATAACTCTATTTACTACGTACTACTGAAACAGGTGTTAACACAATGAACACTACTAATGTAGATCTGTTATTCCCCAAGGGATTTCTTCATTACTAACTTTAGCTGGATTGAGGGTATTTAGTTGAAGCCAGTTAAGTTTCTCTAAAAGATTTTAGGTAATTATCCAAGTGTTGGTCTGATCTAACTTTGCTTCATCCTGTTAGAGCTTGTGCAAGGCAGGACAGATTAATAAGATTTGCTACATTAAAGACACACCAAGGATGGCATAGCATAACTGAAAGAGGATGACATGATGGAAAGCTAAGTGAAATGTTGTCGTTTTAAACTTGAGAACTTGGGAGCATTTTTGGTGGTTGTACACTACTTTTGAGCTTTTGGGAAAGTTGCATAAAGTATTTATAAATGGCGTAACAAAGATTGCTGTCAGAGACACAGTGCTCCAAGTGCCTATTACAGACATGGAACTTTTCAGTTAATGCTACGTCAAAAGAATTTGCTAAAACTTCTGTTAAAATCCATGATTTGCACAAACAACTCTTTGGCAGAGTGGTTCTCTATAACACATATACTACTCTTGGGAGGAAGGCATTATCTCTGTAACCAGGAACACACACTCCTCAGAGACTCATGTTTTGACACATGCTGTATAGAACAGGGACTCTCTGTCAAGGTATATATATATATGATCATTTATCTCAATTCATTTTTATTTTTATTCCTCAGTTCTTTGAATTGAAATAGTTAGCTATCAAATAACCATTCTGGTCTCTCTGGACCATGATTTTTCTTTTCCTTGCAGGCTTCTCCACCCTGCTTCTCTGTGTCCATCAGTACAATCTTATGCACATTTGTTCAGAAGCAAACTCCACTATATCTAGTAAGTGTGTTTAGAATTGGGGCCTAGGTCTATATCAATAAAACAAATCAACCTTTGCTGAATAGGAGTATTTAGTAAATTGCCTGCAACAGTTCTTTCATCCCTCCAGTGCATCCCAACAACATGTTTTCTTAGAAGCAACTCCTGTGTTCAGTGGGGCTTACTTTTAAGTAAATGGGCACAGGGTATCAGCCACAGGTGGTTTGAAAAGCATGGTCAACTGCACTTCTTTCAGCTATCTTTGACACTGTAGTTTCTCCTCTACCTCCTGTTCTCTGCTTTCAATATATTGTAGTCTGGATCATCAGAGTCTGCATGCTTCCATACAGGCTTTATGCTGTTCAGAATTTGTGGGAATAGCAGGCCTTGATTTAGTGAGTGGCCAATTTATGTTTATGCAGCTTTGGTTTTCTTTTTGACTCAACCATTCTAAGTGTTATGATAACAGAAGGGACTACTGCCAGATCAAGCCTTTAGCAGATTCTGCTGTCAACATTTCAGTCTGCAACTCATGAGGGTTAACAACTTGTTTTAAAATGAGAACTCCCAACTATAGTATGTCATACTCAAGTAGACCCACTGAAACTAATGGACTTAAATCACATCTGCTGACAAGAGCAAGCCTACTCTTGAGAAAACAATCTGCCAGATACAACCCAAAGTATCTTATATTGCTTATGGAACTTCCACAGCCTATATTCTATTCTATTTGAGAATGTCACTATTACTCCCTGTGTTCTTTCTACCAAAGTAGTCAGTTATCAAGTCAACTTTTTCTCTCTTGATCATAAACCTATGCTTGCAGGCCTCTTGCCTCTGCTTTTCTGTATCTGTCCATGCAATCTTATATATGTTTACTAAGAAGCAAGCTCCATTATGCCTGAAGCTTTTTGTGCCACTGTCCATAATGCAAATCAAACTTTCTTGAATAGGAAGAAGCTTTTATATCTATATTACAGGCCTCCCTGCCAGGATCTAAAGTGAACTTTTGGCTGCAAGGGTTTTGCAAGCCTACATATAGGAAAATCTTACCATTGCATGATGTCTCTGTGCTATTCTGCATTCCCCATTGCTTTGATATCCAGTCTCTATATGTTGCGACTTCTTGTGTTACTCTGATAATTCTTCCTAATATACTGTGAACATTTTAAGAGAAAGGAAAGGTTAACTGGATTTTTAAAGGATGGGGGGGGGAGAGAGTGACATCACTAATGGATCCAACTTGGGACATATAATGTTTACCTTTCACTTTCATTGTTGGGATAATATTTAGCTATTGGCGATACTGCATGGCTCAGAACAACGTATGCATAATCAAAGGCCTGTTTCACTTGCATGGCACCATAAGAACTCCTGCCAACATCATTACCTTAAAAAAAGAAAACATCCATTAGGGTGATTGTAACGGGAAAACATTTTCTCTGAATATAATATGATTTTGCACTGCAAAAAGGAAATTAGTCCCAACAAAACAAAACAAGGTAATTTACCAATCAACTGGGATCTAAATATCCCAATAATACAAAATGAAGTAATAAGCAATTTTATTACACAAATATTGCACTTTTATATCACAAATATAAAAACAGTTAAAAATATAACCTGAAACTATTCAACTCAATAAAATAATCCCAAGTGCTTTTTGACTTTATGGTCTTCCTCAGTGATCCTTAAAAGGGATATACATATACAGATACATAGAGATAATTCATCAGCTTTTTGCTTTCCAGCTTCTACTGTACAAGCTGCAGCTACGGAATGGCAATATATTAAAACACACAATATAGATATTTGCAAATTTCACACATTATACACATAGAGAGAGCATGTGTGTATGTATGTATACAAATATGTGAGCATGTGTATATAAGGTGGGTCACTTTTAGACATATGTGCTATCACTTTTGGCTTATGTATATATATTACTCAACTCTAAAACTCTATATAATACAAACAATTCCAAACAAACATAACCTGAAATTACTCAACTCTAAAATAAACTCAGACACATTTTGGTCTTAGGGTCATCCTCGTGGGTCATCTGTGTTATATATATATATATTTGTGATATAAAATCATTTTTTTAATACCAGTTTTATATTACTACATTCTGTACCATTTAGACCCCCAATTTGTTGGGAATCACCTGAAACTAGATTGTACGCAATTCAGGAACTACTGCTGCTTTGTTGCATCCTTGGGTTAAAAGTCTCCATAGAAATTGTTTACTTTCCTATGGCCTAGTGAAAAGCCCACATACCTGGTTGCAGTGGGTCTTCAATATACAACATTGATGGTCTATAGCCATCTAGCATATTCTTTTGCACTTCATCCTTAGCCACATACGAGCCACCGTCCTTTATTCGGATTCCTGTTTTCAGGTAGTTGAAATGACGCCCATATAATTCAAAAAATTCTATTAAAAGGACACCGTAGTTGGTGTTGGGGGTACAAGCATCTTCTCTGGGATGTAGCTATTGGGGGGGAAACAAGAACAAAAAATGATTTACAAAAAATCTCCAGATTCCTTTACAATCCATGTAAACACTAAAATCAATAGTGAAATTAAAGAATCAACCAATTTAATAGCTGGCTCGGGGGACAAAACACAAAAAGCTTTTGCACATATCCCATCACTCAATTATTTCCGATGCAAAATGGCCCAAGCCTTCCACTCAGACTCTGTGGGTGTCTGGGCAAGTCATGACCTTACTCTGCCCCCTGCCCCAAAACTATAAAATACAACAAAATAAATGATCAACCTTCACAGGATTCTTCTGAAGGAGGAATGAAATGGAAAGTTGCAACATACACACTTAACACACGAAAAAGACCTAAGCAGTTTGTGAGTGAAGCACACTGTATAGTGAGTGAGCTGAAGTTGGGACCTGGGATATGCAAAACCAGACTAAAACACTTGTCAATATTCTACATATCTGGACAGGCTTGCCTAAACAAACAAAAAAGCAGGCATGCTGAAAGGAGTGCAGTGAAGACACCTGCCGGATGTCAATAGGAAGGGAGTTCCAAATTGTTACGTGTTGCCACAATAAAAGATCAATTTCTTACAAAATGCGGAAAAAGAATTATGTAGCACCCGTAACAGTGGCAGTTCAGCCGATCAAAGCAGCTGAATGGGCGTCTCTGGGGTGAGGCTACCTCACCACATTGTTCTGATGTTATCACACTGATCTTCCTCCTCTGTCTTCTTCCCTCCACACCCTTTCCTTTATGTTTCTTTGCCTTTTTAGTTTGCAGCTAAAAATATCCCCAAAACATCTGGCAGAAATGGTACAAAATAATTCAAAGCAAATAATTAGTTTAAACAAGTGAATGTTTTAGAACTGCTATTACTAAAGCAGTGCTCATTCTACTTCACGGCTATTCTGCTACCCGCATAAAATTTAACTGCAGTACTAGTTAGCATACTAAGTTTCATTATATGCAATTTTTATAGTAATTATTTTATTACAGCCAATGGGTGGACTACTATGTTGTGTACCTTAAAGTGATGTTACACTTAAAAGAAGGGAAAGGCCATTCATGACCTAGCACATAATAATTCCTCCCAACTTACCTGGAGAAAACTGACGGCCATTAAAAAAAGACTATAAGATCCAATTCCACCTGTAAACACTTCATTCAGGTCCCTCTGCAACAAGAACTGTTTCAATACTAAAACTAGATATGGCAATACAGGATATTTCTGTGAGAGAAAAAGGAGATGGGAATTAGACTTCCATTTACAGTGGTACCTCAGGTTACAGACACTTCAGGTTACATACGCTTCAGGTTACAGACTCCGCTAACCCAGAAATAGTACCTCGGGTTAAGAACTTTGCTTCAGGATGAGAACAGAAATTGTGCTCCGGCGGTGCGGCGGCAGCGGGAGGCCCCATTAGCTAAAGTGGTACCTCAGGTTAAGAACAGTTTCAGGTTAAGAACGGACCTCCGGAACGAATTAAGTTCTTAACACGAGTTACCACTGTATTCCACAAAGAATATGGGTCTGTGATCTCAGAAGATATTGACAGCTTAAAAGGTGAACTGTCACTCAGTGGTGTTCAAAGTACTCATACCTTGCAAGAGAAAAAAGCAAATTTGCTGATTTGCTACTTGCTGAAACAACAGATAATGGACTAGTATGACTAGATGGTTCCTTTTCTAGATTCCTTCTCATACTGAACTTTAACTTCCAGTTTGCTAACAAAATGTGAAATCAGCCTTCATACTTATTGCCCTAAGCCACCTTACAGGCACTCTCAGACACACAATAAAATGTACAACCTGTTGGTTGTCTGTCTAATAACAAACAAAACTCCTCTGGAAACTCATCCAATGCTAAAGGTGTAAGAGCTTTCTATACTGGAAATAGTATGAGATACCAAACGCTTGCATTAATTGTACAATCAAATTTGGTAATAAATAATAATATAACCTGGAAGACTGCTCAAAAAGTCTACTTTAACACAGACAGATCCACACATAATCCTCTGGTGCCATCTAGTGATAAAATAATTAAAAACAAGGAGCAACACCATTCAGGGTCAGGTGTTCTGTCTTGGGAGACAATGGAGTGTGCCTCCGGGGTTGAAGTCAAACCACTGCATTAGCAGCACCGGTGTGACCTCCCCAGGACGCAGGCTTGAGCAGTGTGTAAGGAGGTGCTAGGCAGCCCAGATGATAAGAAGCCCCTCTCAGCCTCACTGATGTGGTCCAAACGAAAGCAGAGCAATACATTTGGCACCAGCTTAGCTGCATGTGTTGCTGGAAGGAGGTGTACAAGGTGCCATTCAAACTTCTTAGGGACTCTACTCCAGATTTGTGGAGGGTCTACTCCTTAGCATTTTCTTCTCCCGAATATATCCCACAAGGCAGTGGAGGTTTAGGATCTGAGCTGTCCTTCTCCTAGATGGGCTACTTTCCCAGGCTGACAAGCCCCACCTGCCCCTCTCGTAGGACTCTACTACCCTTCTTACTGGCCCCAGAGCGTTAAGGACCACTTTGGCAAACAAAAAGCTAACACTTCCATTTCTGTTCTTTTGTCAATAGCCTTGGCATGCAGGCAGGTTCAACTTGGCTGTAGTTGCAGCACTGCCCGTCCCGTTTCACCACCTGAGGCGAAACAGAAATGTGCCACCTCCTGCCCCCTGCTGCTGCCACCCCGCCCATCCCAACACTTCTTCTGCTGTCAGAATGCCCCGTTACCAAAACTCATTGAGATGAGGGGGTGTTTCCCTGGGTGGGGAAGACAAGCAGCAATGTCATGCACCAGAACACCTCCCTCTTCCCAAAACTGTGCGGCGGGGGAGTGTTCCGGTGGCAGCAAAAAGGCTGGGGTGGATGGGGTGCAACTGCTTGAGCTTTTGCCGCCTGAGGTGGCTGCTTCACCCGCCTCATGGGTAGGCCAGGTCTGACCCCAGGACCACCATCCCTTCCATACATCTTCTCACAGGCTCTGATTAAGTCCATTTCCCATTTTAAGGCTTCTTTTTCACCAAAATACAGATCACACAGTACCAGAGAACTCTCAAACAATCAGGAGAAGCTTTTGGGAGACAACATGATGTAGTAAGGCCTGGAAAAAGGAAGGCAGATTGCAAGAGCTTCTACTAGAGCAAATCTACCATTGGAGATACCCTATATAAATGCTTTGGCCCTCTCAATTGTTTCATTGTTTTCACTCTTTTAAACACGGTTGGCATGCTCTCCAGATTTTATTGGACTGCACAGTTTCATCAATGCCAACCACTGGCCAGGCTTGCTGAGGCTGATGGGGGGAAAGGAGTCCAACAACATATGGAGACCATCAGAAATACAATGTATTTTTTAAGAAATTGAGAGAGGAGAAACAACTTGAATTTTCAAGAACGTGCCTCAAATCTGTTGCCTACACCTCTTGAAGCTTAGCCGTGGCCTCAGCTACACTGGCAAAGAAAAAGCACTTTATACGTGTTGTTTATGCATTCTAACACTGTCACACCAGAAGGCGCTGTGGATTTCTGTTTTTGCTCACCCAATTTCTCATACAAAGTTTGCAACGCGTTTTACTGAAATGCTTCTTTGATGTTTCCATGTATCAACTAACCTTGATAAAATCTCTGATGAGAAGAGCAGCTTTTACCCCATTCTGTACATTAAAACTGATATCAACCTTTACTTCAGTGAAGGAATCAGTCAGTTTAATTATAGGGACCTGAGGAAAAAGCAAAACAACATATTTATCTCAAAGAGTGAACTCTCTTTCTCCTATACGCTTAGTGTTAGACAAGGACAGCACACACTTAAAACAAAACAATCTTCACAGAGCTCAGCCTTTGCTACATACAAGAGGTCCTTTATACAACCATGGAGGGATGCAATAGTACTCCAATCACAAAGCAGTTGCTTTTCAGTCATGAACAGGCAGCAGGGGGAGATAGGAGGCCACAGAATAAAGCTATTCTTCACGTAAGGCCTGACATAAGAAGCAAGCCATTCACCTCCCAGAGGTGCTTCTCATGTTACTTCAGAAAGAAAATGTGGCTTTATCATCAGGAGCTGAATTCACATGTAAGGATTCGAGGAAATATCATTGAAAAAAGCAATAGCAACTAGACTCAAATTCATAGCGCTAAAGTACATCAAGGATTTGAAATTCGTCTCTAATTTTTTTTTTTAAGTCTAGATTATTTGGCTAACTGTTTACTGAGACCAGGATGCATCAATACTTGGGACCAGAGGCTTGAGGATGCCCTTTGAAACCAGACTTTTTCTTTGAACTGCAGACCACCAATGACAACAACCCCCAATGCGGTGTTCCCAAACTGGTTTTGGCAGTCCTTTCGCTGTGCAGAATGATGTTGGGAAATGCAAACCCAAAGCTCCTTTGGGCATGCACAACCAGTTGTGTGGTTCTCTGGATTCTGGCACAAGAACAGCAATAAAGCAAGGAAGACTTCTTTTAAAAGGATACTGCAAAGTGTCACACTGGCAACATTTGCAGTAACTGTGCCCATGAAAAAGATTCATGGTTTGTGTTCTTCAGTCTCCCCCATAGTTGTTTTGCTGAGGAGGAGAACCTTCCTTACCAAGCCCATTCTTACTCTATTGCCCCTTCCTTGATCTTTTGGGCTTATTTGCATGTGTGAGGACCCACTTCTAACAGATACAGAGAATTTAAAAAGCAACAGCAATCAACAATAATTTACTGATGCGGCTTGCAACTTTCAGAGATCAAGGGCAGCTGTACAGTACAAAGGTCCTTTAGTGTATTTCTTTTTTTCTTTTTCTATTTGTTAAAGAATACCCAATTTTAGTAAAGCATAGAGAGAGAGCGAGAAAACTTACAGTTGCTTTGTCCAAAACCTTTACTGAACCTTCATCTGCCACGTTGTGTTTCCTGAGAGCCTCTTCCAGGGTCCAAAGCGGCAGCGTCTCCCATTTCCCAAACACAACTAAGTCTATATCACTGAAATTAAGAGGCAGCAAATTAACAGACGATTCTCTATGAAGTAAATTCAGAAAGACCTTTCTTTTTAATCACAGAACTGTGATTAAATTTGACACAAAGCTTTTCTAGGGCAGGGATCTAAAATCCTGTTCATGCCATGTATTTCTGAAGTGAACAGAAGTGACTCAAAAAACACTTTTCTTGGCAGTGAGAGTTCAAGAAACAACACTCTATGGCCACCTCCTAATATACAAACTAATATCCCTGGCAGTTTGGTGGCTTATGGCTCTGAAGTCCCCAAGTCTCTCAGGCAAATATCTCCCAGCTCACAGGTTATGGTGAAATTTGTAGGAACAGAGTGTTTCTCAGCTGCAGGATCCAAGATAGGGTGGGGCGGGAAACACACTATGACTCCCTGAACCACAGCCACAGAGGCGATATAACTAAATGTGCAGGGGAATGTACAAAATCATAACCACAGCAAAGGCACAGCATGACACAAATATCTCCAACATAGATAACCCACCCCCTGTGCCATCCTACAGAATCTGGGAGCAAGTACCTGAAATACCATCATGACCCAAGTGAACCTTCTTGGGTCATTCTCCAAATTCCCCTGTCTTCAGATACAAAGCGAGTATCTACTGCAGGAAAGGGCCCTTTCTATGGCAGCTTCCCATCTTTGGAATTCCCTCCGTGGGAGCTTTGCCTGGAGCCTTCACTGTTACCATTAAAATACCAGGCTGAGTACATCCTACCTACTTGAGCTTTTAACTCACACCCATGGCTTTTAATGGTTTCATTTTGCTACTTCTACCCTGTGTTGATTCTTTTCTGACACCGCTGTCATTGTTTGTTTTTGAAATTTATTATTATTGTGTTTCTTAACTTTAAACCGCCCCAAGGAGTTTTACGGTTGAAATGTGGGTTAGAAGCATCTATAAATCAGTTAATCGTCCAGCTTAAATGCATCACCAGCCCGGTGTTAGAACACAGTAGGTGGCCAGGTAAGTAAGCAGGTAGGTATTTTATTGCACAGCATCATCTAGGTCAAATACTAAATGACAGTTCAAGCAGCTGTCTCTGAAGTGTCTACTCAGGGCATTGCCTGACACAAGCTGCCCTGTGGAAAGGAGTGAGAGACAGTAAGGGAGGCATGCAAATATACCAACCAATGCCTACTCCAAGTAGACTGTCCCTTCTCCTCTCCACAGGATCACAAAATGTCCTGCTGAAACGAACAGGAGATTGAGGGAACTAGACAAAAGATAAACCGGGTGTCTGCTCCAGCTAGACTCTCTTCTCCTGTATTCTGATGAGCTTCAATAAATCTTACTGCGGTTTTATTATTGTATTCTGACTGTACTTGCAAGTCACATTGGCCAGATTTCCATTGGTAAAGGTTGGAAATACATAATTAGAAACAATAATTTATAAATGTGCAAGACTATCTTCTGTCAACAGCCAGGTCAGTAAAGGGAAAGTGATGTTGACAGCAACTTTGACTCCCTTGAACTTCAAATTTGCTTTCCGGTGAAATTATATAACTTTTCATCTCCATAACATCAAAACAGCTGTTATGCAATTTCAGTATGACTTACAAGTTAAATATAAGCAGGGAAGTAAAAATGGGATGTTCAGTGTAAGAATAAGGGGCAATTAAAGAATACTAACCTAGTAGGTAGATATAAACCAGTCTTAAAACTTCCAAATATCTGTACCTGGAAAAAAACATTCAAGTAGGAAGTTAAAATCCTTCACCAAAAACATATGAAGAAAATATTAACATTGAATGTGGCTGCCCTCAACTGGCAGACTTTGGAAAAGCTTGAAGAATAATATAGGACATGAGTTTGAACTCTGAATATTCAACACCATAGCAGCTAATTGCTAATTCTAAAAAGTAATGTTATTAAGTAGGCACTTTAACAAAATTATTTCAAAACTAGATAACTGTTATATTCCAAATACCACTTGAATTGTAATGATTGAGAACAGTGACACTATACTCAATTTTTAAAACTTACAAACCCTTACAAAAATAATTGAAAGTGGAGGGGGACATAAACTACTCCTCTTGGTGCCTTTACAACTCAAAACCTAGTTTCTGTTTATGGCCCCATCTGCAGTACACATTTAAAGCAGCGTCATACCACTTTAAACACTCATTGCTTGCCTCACAATCCTTGGAACTGTGGTTGGGTGAAGGTGCCACGAGCTGTTAGCGCTCCAATTCCCTCAATTTCCTTGGGAAGAGTCACTGGTTGTTAAATCACTCTGAGAACTGGGACTCTTGGAAGGTGAATGTGTCGCCTAACAATTCTCAGTGCCCTTATCAAACTACATTTCCTAGGATTATTTGGTTTAAACTGGTATGGTACTGCTTTAGATAGCATAGATGGGGCCCATATTAAGAAAAAGTCAGCTCTCAACCACACTTGGAAAATGAGATGAGTATAGCTTTATCCACCCCACCCCCCATGGACAAATGGGAAGAAGCCAAAGCTCAGTGAGAGCATTTGCTTTGCATGAAGGAGGTTCCAGGTTCAATTAAATAAAAATATCAGGTGCCTGAGAGCTGGCACCTGGTGCCAACAATTGACAAAACTGAGGTAGGCAAATAGTCTGATCAGGTTATGCCAGCCTTCTACAATGTACCTACTGCCATCTATTTGTAAGAAAATTATGAATTTCAATTATATCCTTCATGTGCCATAATTAAACAGCTCTCTTCAAACAGATTGGCTAACTAGACATTTTGTGTCATCATCATGCTGAGCTGTGCAGAACAGAGAAAACACAGTCACTACACACACACAGTGTGAAAACAGCTCCAGCACAAACAAATCACAGTAACTGCAGGTTCTCCAAACTACAATTTAAATCGACAAGATGTGCTCTTTGGGGGAGGCCGCAGCAGCACACAAGTTTTTCTGCAGAACCTGAAGTGACCTTCAGGATTATTTTGATCCCACTGGTTTTCGGGATCCAAATAGCCAGTCGTATGTCCCACTCCTTTCCCGCAGGATTTGTAAAGCGTATTCAACCTTTGTTTTTATGGAGCACAGTATTTTCCAAATCAACTTATGAAGCTTCCTTCTACTGAAACAGACAAAGCGAGCCAGGATCCATCCATCTTGCACAACTCCCCCAGGTAGCTCTCCCTTTGCCCTGCAAGCCAATATCTTTAGAGACATAGGAAGCTGCCTTTTACTAAGCCAGAATTATTTGCCCATCTAGCCCAATATCGTCTATTCTGACTGGCAGTGGCTCTCTTGGATTTTAGGCAATGAGAAATCTTTTACCTTCTACCAGATTCTTGCTACTGGAGGCATCAAGGATTGAACCACAGGCCTCCTCCATGCAAAACATGACCTGAACCACTGAGCTATGGCTCCTCCGGTCAGTTTTCAGAGGGCAAACTCTTTCCTACAGCAGGTTTTCCTGTACTGAACTTTCACACACTCTTATCGTAATTACGCAATACACAATGTGAAGTCAATGTGGTCAAAACAACACAAGGTTTTATCTGAGAGAGATAATTCTGCTCAGCTTTGAGGACCCTGGGTCACCTTATAATTGAAACTCTCTTTCAATGGAACCAGCTATATAGAAATGATCAGTGATAAGACTGATCCTGGATTTAGTGTAAATACTAGTGTGCAGAGATTAGAAAGCCCTTTAAGTTATGAGGACTCTGTGATGCAAATCCAGGCATAACTCTAGCTGCGCTCCTGATCCAAGGCTCCTTGGTGGACATGGGAGAGTCCCTGTGATAGGTGCCGAAAGATTTTTGGCATGTGCACACCCTCCTAGCCACCCCACATTTAATAACAGTGTTTGTAAGCATGCGCCAGGCTTCCTATGCAGGAAACTGCATGGCGTCATGCTAAGGACAATTTAGAGTTTTAAAATGCGATGGTGTACTGTTTGTTCTTTTTAACAAGGTTTACTTTCTTTTTCAAAACCAATCTAACATGTTTCCTCTTCATGTCAGCTGTGCTGTCGTCCCAACCCCAGGATAATTAAAGCCTCTCTCAGCCACTCTTATGGTGGAGCCCAGCTGATGCCAAGAACAGTTCTCACTTACTAGGAATGTTTCCGTCTAAGCACATTCCCTGGAGCAATAGAGCAAATGACACAATTGCTGGCTTCTATAAATAAAGGCATAGTTTTAATAAATGCTTGCTTAATGCCATCGATCCTGTTTTATCTTTTTTCTTAAACACACCGAGTGTACGCAAACTCCTTAAAGAAAGAAAGAAAACCTCTTCCCCAAAAAGGAGGCAGGGTTCAAGAGCTTTCTATGAATTGTGCAGCCACAGGAAATATTTCTATGGAATATAAGACTGCAGTGTTTTCATTTCAGTCCAGATGTGGACGGCAAGTATGACTGGATCAAGTTAACAGGAAAAGTATGGGTTTAGGAATGAGTAGAGGGAAGGGGCAGGCAGGTTTTGTACAGGTGCTCTTCCTGCCAGCGAAGATGGCTTGTCTGTTAAGCCAGTAAGCAACTAAATTAATTTCTCAACCAGCTTTCAGAGAATGCTTTCACTACCTTATGTAAAGGACATATTAAACAGTCCCCCAAGTTTTGCTTACATGTTACTCTTTTGCAAATCACTTAAGTCACAGAATTTATGCAGCAACAGAATAAAATCCAAAGCTCATCATAGCCAAAATTCAGCAGCTTGTTTGTTTTACAATTATTTTGGAGCATATCTACCTCTCTTCCCTTTACCTTTAGCTCCCTTTCCTTCTACGCAGTTGAAGGCAACTGCTGCATGCAAGTGGTGAAATGGAATGTAAGGGGTGATTTGCGGACCCCACAACCCCTAGTACACAAAAACACCAGGCATCAGTCTTGCTGCTAAACTTTGGCTGCTGGAGCTTCCAATCTCCAGTGATATTTCATTCAGTACAGGAATTTGTTCTTTCTTCTAATATGCTCCTAACACACGGAGTCTGAGAATAATTGCACAACAAATCATAACCTTAATATCAACTGAGGTTGAAATTGTTCATATTTTCCTCATTTACATATTTTTCATTCTAGGGCTTACATTTTCTAGTTCTGGAATTGTGGATTTTTTTGGGGGGGGGACATCCCAATCATCAAGCAGACATAGAAATATTTAAAATAGTAAAGTACAACAGAATTTTGTTAACCTTACATCAGCATTGGGCCATAGACCCTTTATAACGTTTTCTATCCTATTCACCACCTCCATTCGCATTCTTTCTTCTTCAGGTCTGGGTGACATGTACTTGTAGAAATCAATGATTTCTTCATGAAGGCTGAAAAAGAAGAGAGAGATGAGTTAGAATAATTACACAGTAATATGACTAAAATAAGAACAGTGTCTCAGTCGTAATATTTAACACCAATCCTGTACATGCATACTTGAAAGTAAGTCCAACTGTGTTCAATGGGACTTGCATCCACATTACGTATGCTTTGGATTACAGCCCAAGTCTGGTAAGGATAACAGTCTCAACCAATTTAAAATCACTTATAAGAGCAGAACTACAACTCATAAAGTGAAAAGGAAATGTACAAACTAGTGTTTGCCTCAAAATGCTATGCTGAGGCGAAGCATTTGCAGATAAATACTGGCAGGCAGGATACTAGCTGGCAGGAGGGGCTCTTTTAATACTTTTGTCGCTCCAAGATTCATCTCTGCAACTCCTTCCACTGTTCATCTTATTTTTTTCATCTTATTTTTTTCAAGCTCTGAGATAAAAAGCAGGCTGTGCAGGAGGTGTGGGTTGAGAGGAGGCAATCCTGGGGTTAACAGGTAACCCACAACTGCCCCCCATCCAGACATCCACACTTGGAAACCTATCTTTGCTGGGTAAGTGTAGTTGTGTCTTTGGTCTCACAGATTTCAACAGGACTTCCTTCTGTTTTTTTATTTAACCAGATTTGCGTGCCACTAAACCATCAAAACATCTAAGCACACCTTAAAAATACAAATAAAAATGGTAAAAACAAGCTGATCTACTCCCCCCCCCCCAAAAAAAGTAAAAGCTTTTAAAGGTAAAGGGACCCCTGACCATTAGGTCCAGTCATGGCTGACTCTGGGGTTGCGGTGCTCATCTTGCTTTATTGGCCAAGGGAGCCAGCATACAGCTTCCGGGTCATGTGGCCAGCATGACTAAGCTGCTTCTGGCGAACCAGAGCAGCGCACAGAAACACCATTTACCTTCCCGCCGGAGCAGTACCTATTTATCTACTTGCACTTTGACGTGCTTTCGAACTGCTAGGTTGGCAGGAGCAGGGACCGAGCAACCGGAGCTCAGCCCGTCGCGGGGATTCGAACAATGCAGCAAAGGTGTCACCCCACGTATCAATGGGCAGAGAGTTTCAGAGTATACGGGGAACCCTATACCAACTATCCAACCTTTATGACTGTTCAGACCAAGGCAGCCATTTCCTAGGCAAATGGCTTTTGAGGACCCTGCCTGATTCTTCCAGTAAGAAGTGTCATCCCTATGAGGAATGGGTGATTAGCCATTTTTTTACATCACATTTCTGAGCAGTAACTCAAAGCTTGGCTATGTTCCAGGTAATTATACAAACTGTAGTTTGGAAATAAGTTAAATAAATATATGCCAGCTTTTATGCCTATTGCATGTCTGCAGGAACACTTCCCTGGAAATGGTGTGATGAAAGGATTGAAGGAGAGGGAATGGGACCTACTATAAATTTTGTGCCAGTGTAACATCAGTTGAACCCTCAAAATGTTTGCTGGACCACAGCTCCATCCTACTTGGCCATTGGCTATACAAGCTGGGGCTAGTGGGAGCTGGAATCCAACATTTGGAGGGTAAGAGGTTCCCCATCCCTGGTTTAGTCTATACCCGATTATCAGCATTAAAAATTGCAGAGAAGTTGAGCGTAAAGAGCATGGAAGTCACCCACATCAGGCTCTGGGATAAATATAAATGGTTAGCCACACACACACACATCCAGAGATGCTGTAGCCACAGGATAAAGGTAAAGGTACCCCTGCCAGTATGGGCCAGTCTTGCCAGACTCTAGGGTTGTGCGCTCATCTCACTCTATAGGCCGGGAGCCAGCGCTGTCCGCAGACACGTCCGGGTCACGTGGCAAGCATGACAAGCTGCATCTGGCGAGCCAGCACAGCACACGGAACGCTGTTTACCTTCCCGCTGGTAAGCGGTCCCTATTTATCTACTTGCACCCGGAGGTGCTTTCGAACTGCTAGGTTGGCAGGCGCTGGGACCGAACGACGGGAGCGCACCCCGCCGCGGGGATTCGAACCGCCGACCATGCGATCGGCAAGTCCTAGGTGCTGAGGATTTACCCACAGCGCCACCCGCGTCCCATAGCCACAGGATACAGAATGCAAACAATTCTGGCCAAGTTAGTGTTGGTTGTTTCTTGTCTACTCCACAAGAACCCACAGTTCTCCCTTTCTCAAGCAAGAACTAGTGCATCTAACTGCTTCCTTCTGATGAAAAAGCAGACTTCTCTTGAGTTAACTAGCTATATTTATGGAATGTCTACAATGTTCTTCTAGGAGTTCTTTTCCCAAGTTAATTTTAAAAAGCACACAGGTTACATATCACATTGTTCAGAAAACAAATTTTCTTCCTTTTCACTATGTGGTCCACTTCACCATAAGTGAAAACATGCAAAGCTTTCCAAAAGTTTCAGAATCAAGAAAAAATGCAAATAAAAAGAGAAGCTTATAAGACAAGTATTCTATTTTTTGAAAATGTTACAAGTCACCATGATACACAAACAATGGGAATTATCAAGATATGGAACTAAGCCAAAAAAACGCAAACCGTTTAGAGTTTACTTGAGCAATTGTTTTATTAAAGGTGCTCCAAAGTACTCATTGTCAAGTTTATGAGTTGCCAACTAAGCATCTGCACTAAGCATGTGCCCAGGCTCCCCACTTCACCCTACTCCTCCACTCTATATTGCAGTCAAATGCAAGGCTTTTTTCAAGGCTGACTGAAGCATGGGGGAATTGGGGGGCGGGTCACAGCTGGGAAGGTGAGGGCTAACCATTTCCCCCTCCAGCTGTGACCCCCATACCAAAAAAACCCCATCCCAACTCCAAAAAGCCTTGTATTAGAGACTCATTTTAGGTCTAATTCTAGCAGCAGAGGGATAATTTTAAAAGGTGATCAAGTTGCTCTCTCTCAGGCTCATCTACTTTCACAGGTAAGCTGTGAAGCTGCAAAGATCTACTCACAAAAAAGAGAGGAAACATCTATAACTAAATAATATAACTGAACATCAATAAAATTCAATTGACTCAGGCCTATTTTACCATGATAGTTTTATTTGTAACTTCTTCATACGTAACACTAATCCAATGAACAAGTTTTCTAAATTTCCAAATAGCAGCAGCCGTGCACAGATTAGAGCAGGGGTAGGCAGCCCAGCACCTTGCAGATGCTCTGGACTCCAACTCCCATCAGCCACAGCCAGCTTCAATGGCCCAGGATAATGGAAGTTGTAGTCCAGCACATTTGGAGGACACCAGGTTGTTTGCTCCTTGCTTAGAGCAATGAAATCTGCAGTTTGAGGGACATTTGTCAATATTAAAGCAGTTCAATGTGAGATCTGATACTTACAAAAGATTACCTCTTTAAGAACTGCTGTAATGTGTGTGTTAAGTTCCCCCCAAACCGTAAATTTCATTGCTCTAATCTGGGGTAGACAACCTTTTTTAAACTAAGTAAAGCTGGTTAGATAATTAACTGGCTTTCCTAAGTTAAAGTAGTTCAATCATCTTCATGTTTCAAAAGACAATAGTGCATCAAATGCAATCACATATTGCAAACAAGAGTTATTATGGATTTCAGCAAGCCTTTATGGTGAAAACCAACCACAAAGGGTCAAAACCTATTTCTACTAGCAACAGCAGAAGAAGAGTGTAGAAGTGTATTCTCAACAATAGAGTAAGTCTTCCTCTCTCCAAGGAAGCCCTAAAGTCAGTTGGGTCTTCTGTCATCCTTCAACATTCAGAACCCACAATCTGTAGGACAAACAACTATATCAGGGGTCTGCAACCTGCGGCTCCGGAGCCGCATGTGGCTCTTTTACACCTTTGCCGCGGCTCCGGGGCGGATACTAGCGAGGGGAGGAGGCGCACTGTGCGCCCCAACACTCCCCACTGTGGCGGGTGCTGTACTGGCTGTGACGTCGCATGGGGGCGGGGCGTGCGTTAGTCACGCCCCGTCCCGACGTCACCTTCCCGCCCGCCCGTCCGCTACATTGTAAGGGGCATGTACGCTGGTCACTGCATTGAAAGGGGGCATGTACGCTGGTCACTGTTTTGAGGGGAGTGAAGAACACACACACACCCAAAAAGGTAATTTGTTAATTTAACGTTTATTTCTATGAGGAGGAGTAATTCTGAGGGGTCAAACAAAGAAATAATAATAAAAAGTGACAAAAAAGTTATTTTTATAATGACGAGTTTTGCAGCTCCCAGTTTTTTTTTCCCTTCGGAAACGGGTCCAAGTGGCTCTTTTTGTCTTAAAGGTTGCAGACCCCTGAACTATATCCTAGTTCAGTCATAAATACTTGGATTGATATATGGAGGAATGGAGATCCAATTAGCAATTTCAATCAAGTTTCCCCCCTCCTTCTCTTTTCAACTTCCACTTAATACTCCTGAGTACAAAACTAGCAGCCACTGATATAAACAGTTCTTTCAAGTATAGTAAGTGCAACTCTTAATTCAGGAAACCTTGCTAAACAGTGCTAGTCAGAAATAACTAGCATTTTCTAGGGTATCTGCCAAAAATCAGTATTTTTTTCTCCGAATTTCAGTACCCTGAGGAACATATAAAATGTCTGAGAGTCACACTCTGCTCAGCTATAAAGATTCACCACATACAAACACACAAGGTTGGCATTGAAAGTTAATACTAACAAAGGAAATTTTGGCAAACACACAGGATTCACAACTGGCCAAAATGCCTGGATGTGTATTTTTCAAATGCATTTATAGCTTTTGCTATAACCACTGGGTTGGGGACAAATGGGAAATTGTCTCCTCTATAATTTGTAGGCTTTAGTCAAACGTCTTAAGGTGTGGACTAAATATTTTGCAGGTGCCTAAAAATATGATGGTGACACCTATGAATCTGAATTTTTTAAATCTTAAGTTTTTAGGGTTTTTTTACTACCTATCAACACAAACTGTATTTGAACAAAACAAACAAACAAAACCTTGAAGAATCCTGCATAGCAGCACTAATAGTTAATCTGAAATAGCCGGAAACATATGATTTTCAAACATGTCAATACACAACAGCGGTAAGAAGATTATTCTTTCAGCATTCAGTTTCTCTCAACTGATTAAAGTTCAAGTTGCTACTCATTAAACTTATTTCAGCCCAAGAATGCATGTTAGTAGAAAGCCATATCTTGTGATTTTGCTTCTCTCTTAATTCTGGCAGATAGGTTCCTATCTTTAAATAATTTATTCCACAATAGACACAAAGTATAGAGATTGCACTGGCAGCACGTTTACTGACTGAAAGTCATCTTCTCAAAATGCAGATGGCCTATTGCCCATGTCTGTTCATTTCAATGGGTCTACTCTAAGTAGGACTAGCACTGGGTGCCACTTATAGTTTCCAAAGTACAACTTTATATCCAAAGTTGAACACAGAAATGCTAATTCTAGCACAGCTCATAATGGGGACATGAGTATTTTAAAAAGACAGCATAAAATACAATAACCTAACCGTCATTTAGCATGGTATACATTCCTCCAAACATGTCAAACTTGGCTGGATTATGGCAGGGGTGGGGAACCTGTGGCTCTCCAGATGTTGCTGCACCCCACCCACAAAGGCAGAAAAATGAACTTCCTTTGGTGAGCAAACTAGTTTCCTATTGGACACTACAGTCATACCTCATGTTACGTCCGCTTCATGTTACGTTCTTTCAGGTTGCGTCCCGCGGCGACCCAGAAGTACAGGAAAGGGTTACTTCCAGGTTTCGCCACTTGTGCATGCGCAGAAGCGCAAAATGACGCCACACGCATGCGCAGAAGCTGCGAATCGCAACCTGTGTGCAGGTCGCACTCTTTTCATGTTGCGAACGGGACTCCGGAATGGATCCCATTCGCAACCAGAGGTACCATTGTATTCTGCCTCAACACAAGGCAGTGCTGTATAACCCATGATGATGAGCTTCATCAATTACAGGTAAGTTGCTGGATTCAGCCTCCACCTCACTTTTGTTGCAGACACCACTACCCAGGCAGATGCTCTTGCAGGGGCTGCCTCAAAGATTACATTGCCCTTCACTCCTAACTACTGGTCATGCTGGCTAGGACTGATGGGAATGTTGAGGATTAGGGTGTTTTATTTCCTCAATCAGAACATCGAAATGTCTGGTGCGTTGTTGTTGTTTTTTAAAAAACTCCCTCAATCTTGCTTTTAAAACTTACCAATGATAAACATCCTAACATGTTAATCAAGTAGTTTGAAAGCATTACCTCTTGCTAGAACAAAAAAGATACATTATCAGCAGATCTGCTACATCTCCTAGATACAGACACGAACTAGTGAACCTTTATTGTGAAACAATGTATTTTTAAAATGTAATTAATACAATATTATAACTGAACAATGTTAACTAAGGTTTATGTAAATTTGGAGAATTCACCAAACAGTTCTTTACTTTGCTGCCGCTGCTGTTGTTGAAACACTGGAGTCAGCCACCTCTTAATTTACTTTTTTTAAAAAAACCAAAAACAAACAAACACCCAGCGATATATCTCAGTATGGAAGGTAGTTGGGCTATGGAGACAGCAGTGCTTGTCCTAGGAAACAATCTCTGACACTGATGGCTACTTGTGTTCCTTTTCCTGATCAGAGATGTCTGCCACAGAGGCACCCATTCAACAAGAACAGTGCCGCCAGTATTGCATGGACTGGAATTGTAGAGAAAACGGAAGAGTGGCACATTGTCTTAATTCTCAAGATTAATTTCAACAAAATTTTAAAAGTGTGCTGTAAACGTCTGGCAAGAATGGTGAGCCCCCAGTTTTTCTCCTGAACTGTAGAGCTGCATAATTTCTGCCCCAACAGGTGCATGGAGATATCCAGCCCCCTCCCAAGCTCCAAGCTTGGGAAGAAGGCCAGGGTCTTTTTGGATGGTGCATTGGTGAGGCACCTGGAGTGCACTGGCAATGTAGAACCAAACAGGCAAGCCCTCTCCCCAATCACCCAGTAGGAAAGGGCAGCACTTGGTTGAACCATTGCATGGTTGAATGGCCAAGGTAGCCACTGTTATGCCTCTTTTTCCTCAAGAAAGGGAGGCAGGAAGCTTCTTCAGCTGCCCAGTAGCTAAATCAGCAAGGACTCCGGCTGCCTTTCCTGCAACAGAAAGACAAGCAGACGGGAGGCAACCACGAGACCTCCGGGTACAGGGCAGTATAAAAATTCAATAAATATTAAAGTAATTATAATGGCTGCACAGCAGCTCCAACCAACAAGGGGATGTTGAGAGCTCCAAGCTCAGCCAGCAGCTGCGGAGCCCTGCTTGTAGGGTCATTTGCACCAACCCCAACTATTTCTGCTACCTCACTAATAATTCATTATAATTTAAGGTTTCCCTTTTTAAAAAAGAAAGAAACCTACATAAATAATATAATTCCAAGAAGTTAGAATTTCAAACACAAGTGTTCTAGAATACTTTCAGTATTACTTCATAAAAGATTCAGGTAGGTAGCCATGTTGGTCTGACACAGTCGAAATAAATAATAAAAATAAAAAATTGTCCAGTAGAGGGGACACGGGTGGCGCTGTGGGTTAAACCACAGAGCCTAGGGCTTGCCGATCAGAAGGTCAGCAGTTCGAATCCCCACGATGGGGTGAGCTCCCGTTGCTCGGTCCCTGCTCCTGCCAACCTAGCAGTTCAAAAGCACTTCAAAGTGCAAGAAGATAAATAGGTACCGCTCTGGCGGGAAGGTAAACGGCATTTCCGTGCGCTGCTCTGGTTCGCCAGAAGCAGCTTAGTCATGCTGGCCACCTGACCCGGAAGCTGTACGCCGGCTCCCTCGGCCAATAAAGCAAGATGAGCGCCGCAACCCCAGAGTCGGCCACGACTGGACCTAATGGTCAGGGGTCCCTTTACCTTTGCCTTTAGCACCTTAGAGACCAACTGCTACTGGACAATTATTTTATTTATTTCAACTTCATAAAAGGTTCCCCAAGCTGCCTTTAGTGCAGTTTGCACAATAAATGTATTATTTCAAACTCAAAAAAGACGGCTGTAGAAAAGTAAGCGGCCTGCAAGTCATTTTGAAGGCAATGCTGGGTTTAAAGAATACTGAATATAAATGAATTCTGGAGCAATTTGTAAGAGTTTCTTACAAAGCCTTTAGCTAGTTATTATCATTACATGAAAGACTCACTGAAGGCCATGAGGTTTGTCGTTCACAAAGAAGCATCTCTTACTTTTAGTGAAAAGACCTGTGTGGTATTTTTAGAAAATAATTGCTTTTGTTTAATACAAACACACCTATCGGTTACTGGGGTCAGGCTCTTAAAAAAAAACAGTCATGGAAGTTTAACACAGCAACTGGCTACACACTGCATCAACTGCCTGATCCCTATAGTGACACCAAGAAACTCTGTCCCCCTTCCCCGCCAGTGCCTGAAGCAGTTTTACACTTAAAAAAAAAAAAAAAAAAAAAAGATAGCTTACTCAAAGCATGCAAGAGTCAAGACTGACAGCTATGCCAGCATTCAATTTGCCAGTATTCATGTCTGTTTGGGAGGAAGCCAGACTCACAGCTCATCTTGAGAATTTGCTGTGCACTCTATTTTTGTATTACGCCTTTGCAAACTCAGGAACACATTTTAACACACCTTGAACTTAAAAGCCCAAATCCAATGAAAAGTCCTACAAAAAATAATGGGATAGTGGCAACTAATTTTTCCACTGGTTTCAATGGAACTTGGGGCTAAATTGCATGCCACCAGACAAATGCAATAATTTTATTCACATATAAAGCGGGGTGCCTTATCCACATGAAATGGAACTAAGGGGGGAATGAAGCTTAGCCATGTGTTTAGTCCACCATATTTCACTTTGCTCTGATGCTTCAAGTGCTTTTCTCTCAACCCATCGCATAATTAAAGAAAGTGAGTCAGGCTGGTGAAAATGCTGCTTGAATAGATGAGGGCAGGTGGGGTGTGTGATTTTGCTCCCCATGGCCATACATTGTTTTTCATGCAAAAATAATAAAGATAGGGGTGAAAAGACACACACATTTGCTTTAAGTGTGACTAGGGGACACACATGAATGCAAACATGGTTGGCCCATTACATTTGGTTTGGGCCTTAGTCACTACCACGTTTAGCTAGAGAAGGGTCAAATTTTTAATTTTTAATTTTTTGGTCTCAGCAGACAAGAATCAGCTCTTTAAATATTACTTTCACCAATGGGAGAACAGAGAAACCAACATATCAGTGATCTGAAGGACAATTCCAATACAGTATTTTCAACATTAATTCTTATATAACTTAAGCAAAAAAAAGGGGGGGATAATTTTCAACAGTTGCTATTGTAAGCTATTTGCATAGTTTTTCTTGTAATGCTGTTCATTCATTCATTGCATTTGTATCCCACCTTTTTCTTCAATGACTTCAAAGTGGTGTACGTGGTTCTCCCTGTCCTCATTTAATCTCCACAACAATCTAGTGAGGGAAGTTAGGCTGGGAGGCAATGACTGGCTCAAGGTCACCCAGGGAGCTTCCTGGCTGAGTGGAGATTTGAACCCTGGTTTCCCAGGTCCTAGTCCGACACCCTAACCTTCACCGTCTTACCTCACAAAATATTTCCATTTGAATGATCTTTTCTTCATTAAAGCTAGACTCGAAGGAAATGCTTAAATAAATGCCACCACTTTAAAAGCAGATTTCCCCATAAATTCTATACTGAGTCAATAGCTGTATCTTTAAATGCATCTTTTTTATATGCAACTTCAATAATAGGTTTGTTTTTTTAAAAAAATCTGGCCTTGTGTAATTAATGGTTATTAGCAGTACATACTCCTGACAAAAGTATAGATATGATCAACCAATGCTCAATTTTAACACCAGAAGTAGATAGTACAACAGCGCTGGAAAAATCCCTGGCACTAAAGCTTATGAGTTTCATCATCTCTGTGTAGTAAGCTTGTCACCTATACATTTGATGCTGGTATAACAGGATTTAAAATATTTCTTGCCATGCCTCCTAAAGTAATACAGGCACCTTCCCACCTGCGTGTGCGATTAGCATGTACATGACTGCTGACACACATGCCATGTTCAGCACTCAAAGGGAGCCGGGTGGGAGCAGAACGCAGCAGAGCGGGATGGACTGGATTTGCACCCATCGCACTGGCACGTGTGGCAGCCAGGAACCCCTGTACTAATACTGAACTACCAGAGAGAGTGAGAGTGAGAGTGAGAGAGAGAGAGAGAGAGAGAGAGAATGACCACATGATTTGCAATTATCCCTAGTTGCGTATCAATGCAATTGTATGGCCAAAAGAAGCCAAAACATGATTTGCATCTCAATTTTGTCCTTTTAAGCCATGATATTTGGTTGTGTCGACAGACTCAACCTATTTTGAACTACATTTCTTTACTGTGTTATTATTAAAAGCAGAGTTTAAAGAAATGTTTGGGCAATCTTGATCAACTGATATTTGATGTTAAAACAGTCTAGTAAGCCTTTTAATACTACACCAAAGCTCAGATTTTTATCAAGTTCCATTTCAAAGAATTGACAAGGTCATTTAGGAATTTCATCCCTGGGAAAGTAAGAACTGGAAGGTTACATAGCTCAATGTGTTGCCTAGCGGGATAAGTCAGCTGAGTTTTTCATTCTTACTATGCCAAGTTCCTTGGGAAAGGAGAAGGATTAAGAAAGATGTTCAATTTGCAGAAAAATCAACAAAAATGAGTAAGACAAAGCACTGCTGAAACCTTCTAAACTAGGCATAAACAATGTATTATCAACAGGCTACATACTGCCTGCCAAGAAATGTCGTCTGGAATAGCTTTTAGCCAAGGAGTGAGTTGTCATATCCAACTGCAGGACTTTGTATGGGTCAGGGTAGAAATCTTGGTGAACACTTGATTCACATACACGGACTTATCACTTCTAGAAGCAGTGCTAAGGTACAGTAAAGGACTGGATAGGGGTTAAACTGATATTCAGTTCAGACAAGGAGGTATTGCTGGTGGGTGTTTCTTGGTGGTTGGTGTTCAAACTGTTCTGAAAGGGGCTGCACTCCCCACAAAGGATCAGAGTGTTTGGGAATCAAACATTGTCACTAGAAGCACAAGGAGCTTATGTGGTTCAAAACAACTTTAATCTCCTTCATCTGATACACCAGCTATGACCATATGAGGATGGGGATAGCTTGGCCATGGATACAGACACACTGGTAATCTCCAGCTACTGCAATGCCTTTAAATGATTATCTAGAAACTGTAGTTGGTTCAAAATAGGACCATAAGATTATTAACTGGAGCTGGCCATTTCAATTACATTATGCCAGTGTTTTATCAGCTTCACTAGCTTCTGGGCTGAATTTAAAGTGGTGTTTTGAAACTTTAAAGCAGGAGTTGGGAAAATGAGGCCCTCCAGATGGAGTTGGGTTCCTACTTTCATCGTCCTTGACCACTAGCCATGCTGGCTGATGGAACTGGAGTCTGTGTGCCCCTGTAAAGTGATACAAGTGACTATTAGGAAGACGGCCTTCTTGGTTGTAGAACACTTGCTGTAGAATAACCTCCAAATAGAGGCCCTCCTAGTACCTACTTTATTGTTTCTTGGGCAGCAGGTGAAGATCTTCATAGCCATCCAGGCCTTTTAAACACCTAGCATTTTAAACTTGCAAATTCTGGGCTCTCATTGTGTAAGTGTGTTTTATTTTACTGAGCTATTTAAAAAGCTCTATGCTGCATTTTATTATCTTTCTTGATGCTTGTAATTATTATCTTGCATTTTATTCTCTGCCCCGTATGCTACCCAGGGAACCTGTGTTGATAAGTAGCCATATAATTCTAGTAATAAACAAAGATAGGAGCACTGCCAAATATAGGAAGGCCAAGTTTCTATAACCATGCCTTGCCAATTGCTTGAAAATATTTCCACTTGCAGAAACATGATGGAGAGTAGTATGCATTACTTTTGAGCTATTCATCTCTCCTCTGGGCATATAAGAATGCAATTAAAATCTCCATGAGTAACTTGCCAAAAGATCACAAATTTGCAACCCTGTGCGTATACGCACACCCCAAAAACAGCAGTTGCACACTTGTAAAGTTATGTAACTTTGCAACATTGGAATTTGCCCTGAAGGTCATTGTAGGGCACAAATTTCAAGTTGAACATGAAATAAAATGTCAAAGGCCAAATGGACAGTGAAAGCAAACATGAGTGGGTGGATAGTATTGCAAATCTGAATCTGGTAGACCTGAGATTGACTCCTGTCTCTGCCATGATATACATTTGCCATCTGTAAAATGGAAACAATAGTCCTACTTCTACAGGTACAAAAGTACTTTGAAAACTTGCCTTGTAAAAATAAAGGGTGGTAGCTAATGCTTGGTCTACTCTGAGTAGAATCAATGAAATTAATTGACATTAATCAGTAGAACTAGCTAAATAAACAAGGGGGTGTCCAAGGACAACAGCTGCCATTTGTACTACATTGTTTTCATGGCTAACAACAATTGCTTTCCCATCCTTTCAAACTTATGGCTATAGACCCAAAGGCTGGAAGAAGAAAAAGATAACCCTTCTTGTTATGAATGAACATGGAGCGGACTTTCTGTGTCCATCTATACTTGGAGCCAGAGTGGAGAAGAGATAGTGCAGCCAAGATATCCTACTGTGTTTACTCAGGTGGACAAACAGAGCAGGGTTTGCAGTGCTCAACCTCTCTCTCCCTGTCTGCTGTCACCCCTGCCCCCCCAGCCATAAAGAGCAGCAGAAACTAGGGACAACGATAGTCACCGGAATATTTCTACACCACAGGCAATCAGGTGAGTATTTTTGTTCATAGGCATAGTAGTTGATTTAACAATTTACTTCCAATTAATTTTTTTAATAAAATAAAATAAAATCAGTCTTTAGGCACATTTTTCCTAGACATCAATCCACTTCTTTCATTTAGACAGGGCTGGGAAACCTTTGCCGCCGTGCCCCCAAGTGCTTCTGGATGACAACTCCCATCAGCCCTGATTGGCCATGAGGGTTGAGACTGATGGGAACTGAAGTTCAGAAACTTCTGAAGTGCCAACGTTTTCCTACCCCTGATTTAGGACCTGGAAACTAAAATCAACACATATTTCTCAGTATCCATGACTGCACGACCAGACAGCACAAACGACCTTGATGGTTGCACATTTCAAACGACAATTACAATGTATCCCAGAAGAATACTACTCTCTTTCAGGTCCGACAATAACTGGGTTTTCCTCACAGCTAAGGAAAAGCCCTTCTTTCTGAAGACCACTGTTGACTGGCCTCATACTACCAACCATATAAGAAATATGGGTTGCCAACTGACCAAATATCTTTGCACCAGGGCACATGCATTCAATATTCAGCAGCTATCAGCTATCATTTGAGCAAAATCCACTTGCTCAATAGGAATCCAGTCTTCAAAAGCATTCTGTGATGTGGATTTCAAAAGCATAGGCTACTATAAAGAAAAATGTTAAAATATTAACTGCCCTGCTCCATGTACACATGCAAAAGTATCAAGATTTTGATAAATATTTCCTTATCAGCAAAGGGAAACAATCAAACAAAGAGTAGCATGGCCTGTAGCCTATTAGAACATAAGGCAATGTTAATTCCATTTCCCCGGTGCAGTAACCATCTCCTGAAGCAGGATCTGTAGGAATAATTCACACTATCTGTTGAAAAAGCAATGTACAAGTAGCCAGACTTTCATTATAATTGTTTTTAATCTGCTCCTGTGTAAAAGTACAACTGCATTCACATTATGAGCTCCCATTTTTTGGAAGAGAACTCACAATAATAGAATCACAAAAATAAACTGTAATAAAGGAGACGAGCTACTGCCTGAATGGGGCAGACAGTCAAAGAGACAGACAAACAGACAGATTGGCATCCAAGTGTAGTAGCTTACATGGCAGAAGTCACAGAGGAGCATAATGCATTCTATAACTGGAACCACACTATGACAAGTCAATGACAACTGTGCAACACAGGCAGTTTTCTGCTGTCAGTGAGTATTCTATCAGCAGGTAAAAACTAATGAAACCTAAACCATAAAATCCATAATTATCACACCATTGATTTTATGTGATAGCTGCACCTCATCACTCCCTTGTTGGAGCTCTCTGTCGAAAGGGCTATACTTATCAGCACAGACGCCCGTTTCAGGAGAAAGTATTGCCCGTCAAGTGAAATAGGACAACTAAATCAGGTTATGTAACTGGCCACAAAAGCATCACCTCAATGGTAGCTGTTGGGATGAGCCACTCCCATGATTCCTCATGAAATCCCAATCTCAACTCCCCCTTCCTATGTATACAAAGGAAGACATTATGAGCCTGTGGCATGCACCACACTAGCCCAGAGGCTTCAAAAGTATCTTCAAAAATGTCTGAGTAGCATCTCTGGTACAAAAGGCCTTTCGGCAGCTAAGGTCGCAGCACAAGTTGCAGCCCCTTTTAGATAAACCCTGGCTGGTCATTGTGACCCATAACGCTAAAACATCCAAGTCATATTTAATGGATGTTGTACATATCATTGAAGACTAGGCTACTACAGTTGATTCAGAACACGTAACTAGCCAGTCGGAACACATCTCACCAGTTCTTGGGTGTGAATTAAAGACTATATAACATGAAAAGAACTATTGAACATTATCTCAATATATGATTACAGCAGAGAGACTTTTGTGGGGACAAAGATGGAAAGACTTATTGTTTAATATGGAGGAATGGTTGTTGAGGTTATTGGAGACAAAGCAGGTTTGAGAAGAGAAAAACCATTGCTGACATTTGTGTGAAAAAGAAAAGGAAATAATCCAAGACATTTGGGTCAGAGGATTGAGGAAATATTGCCTAACAGAAAGTAGATCAGTTGGATGTCATTGCAAAGTGGATATTTTGAATAATTTCTTGCATGTAACTGACAGACAGAAAATCAGAAGTCCTTTTTATTTTATTTTCAGGTTTTCCTTTCGTGTCCCCTACTCTGGGCCGTTTTTGGGGTCTAAGGATTACACACACATGAAAGGGGTGGGTGGTTGGTTGAAGGACCCTGAATGACAGGCAGGGAAGACCTTCCAAGATGAGAGACTGGGAGAATGAAAGGAAAGCTCCTAGGTAAGAGCTATGAGGGTCCATCACTCAGTGTGAGACATGGGTTAAGAGAGGACTCTGCATTTTCTGTTTCCCTTTTCTCTGTGTTTTTGTTTTTATTTAGATTGGTTTCTTTTATCTTATTGTATTATGAAAACACTTTAATAAAATCTTATTTTTTAAAAAATAAATACAGTGGTAGCTCGGGTTAAGTACTTAATTCGTTCCGGAGGTCTGTTCTTAACCTGAAACTGTTCTTAATCTGAAGCACCACTTTAGCTATAATGGGGCCTCCTGCTGCCACCGCACTGCCAGAGCACAATTTCTGTTCTCATCCTGAAGCAAAGTTCTTAACCTGAAGCACTATTTCTGGGTTAGCGGAGTCTGTAACCTGAAGCGTATGTAACCTGAGGCGTATGTCACCTGAGGTACCACTGTAAATCTCATCAGTTCTGGATCAACTGCAGTATTTTCCTGACTGTTTCAAAGTGCTGGTTTAATATTTAAACCCCTGTACACTGCATAATATACAGCAGGGGTCACCAAGATGGCACCTGCAGACACCAAAGCCAGTACCGCCTATGGTACCTGCAAAAGGTCTCTTTAATATAACCCAAAAAAAATCAACAATGCACCAGAAAGTGTTTACTCTTTCTGCTCAGTTCCTACTTGCACCGGCTCGCCCTCTCCTACATGGACCACAACATGCCTGAATTTCACTGGATGCCAGGTTTGTTCATCCACCTTCCATACCACTCTGAACAGAGGAGAGGTATAAAGAACTTCTCCATGTGAACAAGTGCAGTGGTGGCTGATATAGCTGCCTTTTTTCCATTGTTAAGGAAGGGTCTGGTGGGCAGGAAATACTTGCATGATTTGTCTTTTTCTGTTTCTTTAGATGTGGCTGCCATTTTGTATTATGCCACACCCCCATAGCATCCATTTTGTGACACTTTCTCAAAATTCCAAATATGCCCATCAAGGTTACTGACCCCTGAAATACAGATTGAAACCTAGGAATCTGCTACCACATGAACCTGAATGACAATTATAATGATCCGAAGCAAGTGGGTATTGGGGAGAGAGCTTCATTGGTGCTGGTATCCCAGCTATAGGATGCTTCTCCCCCGCCCAGGATGGCTCATCTGGTACCCGTTTTCATGACCTTTACTTGCCATATAAACTTTTTTATTTGCCCAGGCCTTCAATCATTAGAACTTTTATTGCTGCTCACATTTGAATTCTGGCTTCAACTTTATCAACTGCTGTGTCATTTATGGTGTTCGGGTTTTTTTAAAAAAAAATATTTCTATTGGATTTCACATTGTTTTACATCTCATTAATATATATAACGCCTTGAAAATTATTTGAAAGGCTGGTACACATATATCTTTGAATATAAATACATAGCTGGCACAGAAAGAGTAAGGTAACTGCTATAAAAGTTATGGAAAAGCTTACACTCAAAATGGGACAATCTGAAGGCTTTAAGTTACTCTATATGGGAAACCCAGTAAAAAAAGCACTGCTAGCTTGGGACATGTGGCATTATCAGATTTGCTGGTAATTAGCTAGCTTGAAGGTGAAAGTCTGCAATGTACTTTTTGGCACCAACAGATTGATAGCAATAATGAATTAGCCAGTGCTAGAAATCTGCCACACGTTAACAGGATTGGAGAAAGGTAAAATTAATAGTCAGGGGTCAGCAAGGTTTATCTTGTCTGGGCCGGATCGGTCCCGCGGAGATCCCTCTGTGGGCCGCATTGTGCGCGCACCCCTGTGATTTTCAATGTCTGCACATGCGGAGACGCCATTTCTGACAACGCGGAAGCGAGTCCCTGTGCTGTGCTGGTTTAGCGCAGCGAACAAGTGGGCAGCTCAGTTCAAGGGTGGCTCATGGGCCAGTCAAATGACCTCCGCGGGCCACTTCTGGCCCATGGGCCTTAGGTTGCTGACCCCTGTTAACAGTGTAGCTAATTCAAAAGCCCTTCAGATTGAGAATATATATGGGAAATGATGAAAAACCACAACATCATTTCTTCTAATTGTGAAGTTGGCAGCCCCTGCCTACCAGTGCAACAGCAAAACTCAGTCTCCAAGAGAGAAAAGTTCCTGCAAACACAAGAGGCACTCCAGGTATGCAGAAAAAGTTGTGTATGTGTGCACACGTGGGTTTCAAGAGACCTATGGGGAGGTGTGGAAGGATAAAGGGAAGGAAGGCTGACACCTAAATGTGTGCATTGCTCTCAAGCTGCCCTGTAACTTTTGAAAGCATGACAGCAGAGTGCAGGAACAACACAAGACTATTCATACTGGCAGCTGGAGCCTAACACAGATGGGGTACATCATGACCACAATACTCTCCAGCTCAAGATTCCTTTAAAAGGGTACAGAGGGACTGGAAAGATAAATGGTTCCCTTAAAACAGATCAACCCTTAAAAGGACTACGTAGTTAAGCTGTGGATGGGGCACACCCATTCAGCAGTTTGAAGTATTCTGGAAGGGGCAGGAATTAAAGAGTCTGCGCACCTTCAGGTATGCATTTTAGGGGAGACTTCATAGCTTAGTGGGAGAGAACCAATTTCACACACTCCAGCGGAAGATTCAGACACAGATGTCCTAGTTCTATGCCTGGGCCCTATTGCACATTAAAATAGGAGAAATGATTTCCCTATCATTTACTCCTCTTGTTTACTCACAGGCAGGGTTTGAAATTAGCAAGGTGCCAGGTGCATTTTGCGCCTAAACATTCTCCATTTGTGAGTACCTCCAAAAGTCTGGGTGCCATTTTTTGCACCTGGCTAACACTCAAGAATTACTGAAATGTATTTTCTTTGAAGCCTCAAAGTATATATTAAGGATCAGCAGTACGTTAAGGAGTTTAACAATAAGTTTTGAAAACTGAAGTTTTGAAAACTGAAGTTTTGAAAACCGAAGTATGGTACTGATATTCTTACTGTAAACACCAAATTACACATGTATTAACAATTTATGGTAAAAATGTGATATTAACAATGTGTCACTTAAGTGAATTGCGTATTAATTCATTTTGATCAAAATAATAAATAAAACGTGTTGCTGACACACCCACCCCATGGTGATTAGACATTGTTTTGGCGCTCACAATCCAGGTTTCAGAAGACGTTTGGCTCCTGGCTTTCCTATCCCAGTCTCTAACACTGTTCACAGTCATGTTCATATTACTGAACACTAAACTATTATCACATAGTGTTGTCTCCCTCTTTCAGTGCTGAAAAAAAATGTTTAATACCAATGCTGCTGGAGATTAAATAATAAAAACAGCAAAATATTCATATAGTTTATGCGTTTGGCCTTAAAATGAGAAAATTAAAGAGATTTCAGACTGTTACCATCTCATTTCCCCAAAGTGGAATGATTTTTTTGCTGAACTATGCTGAAGGAAGGAAAGATGAATTTGTCTCCAATCTATTAGCAACTTCATGTTTACTTGCACTACAATACTGGAAAATTAGCTCATTTCCGCCAATGAACTCTGGATGGGGGAAAAATGCATGGTTACTGCAAATTAATTTTATTACATTTAGAGAAAATAAATGTAAAAGTAAAAGTGATGTGCTTTGGTAGAATTAACAATAAGAAATAAATATTTCTTACCCATAAATCTCAAGGCAATATCAATGGATGGGTCTGTGAACTTTTTCATATATTGCCAATCTACCAAAAAATCACCTTAATAGCTACTCGTACCATTCTGGAGAATAATGAAATATATACAGTTGACCCAAAGGGTTTTCAAAATGTAGTAGCATGACAGCTGATTCTATGTTGCTAGATTTCCGCATATAGAATGTCAGAAACAGGCCATAATAAAGTGAGATCATTATTATTTTTGTCACTAAATTGTATAAAATATAAATGCTGATTACTAAGGCAGCTATTTAGATTAGAAGGTATTTTTGGAATTAAGGGAAGTGGTGTTGCCACTTCAAAGACTACCACGAGAGCCCTACCCGCCTCCTGAATTGATGAGCAAATGTGAAAATTATTGGCCACCATGTGGCGTGAGAGCCCACAAAAAGAGGAGGCATAAGGGCCCTCCGGGTGAGAGCTAGAACATCTGCATCATCCCCGATGAGAGATGCTGCTGGGTCCCCAGGATGTTTGGAAAATTTGGATCTCAACTACTGGATAACATGGTTATAGGGAATCCCTGTCCACACTGTCTTTTCTTTGCTGTTGCTGTTAAGGAAAAGTTGTCGGATCAAGGCTGGTATGAAGTGCAGGGCAAAGAGGAGGAGGGCTTCCTTCGGCAACACGCTATCAGGCAAAAGTCTAGGTGGTCAAATTTGGCTTGTGGTTTCTTAAGTGCCTGGAAAGCAATGTATGATGTAGGAGAATGTGAGCAGTATTAAAACTATGACTGCATGTGGAGCTTGAAGGAGCAGCTGCAATCTTTACCTTCCTAAATGAAAGATGGGGATGTTCAGAGAGGGGAGGAGAGGCACCTGAGAGCAGGGAAGGAACAGACTGCCACACATGAGAGTGTGGTTCCCATCAAATGCATGCAATTTAGTTACAATGAACCTCTGTTGAACAAACATCCTTTTGGAATGGCGATCCCCCCCCCCCCCCGGCCAACACACATTTTCTCTCTGCTAGGCATCATTCTCTGTTCAGTTTTCAGCTTGTCTTGTTTTATACAGTGCTGTATGGATTTTTTTGTTTACTTATTGACATTATGACCATTTCCAATATATTTTTGAATTGTTATACTTATTCTTAATTTGATATGTGGTGAGCCGTTTGAGGAACAATTTTGTGGAATAGAAGCATACAATTAGACAGGTGAGGAAAACTGATACTGGATTATTGTGCAAAGATTCAAATGGACTGTCTTACCTTTCAATTTACTGGTAGACAACTAATGGATAACATTACTCAGGAGCCTCTCTGGATATCCCTGTATAAGAACTTTATCGCCTTGTCTACAGCTGTTCCATTAGTCAGCAATACAGAATGGGTTCAACTGCTCTGTGGTATGTACAAATTATTTTAAGACATGCATTTTGTTGATGCACCTTGCTAAACCAGCTACTGTCTCATGTATTTTATTTCTGAACCTTGAATAATAAATTCAAAGCATAATGAAAAACTATTTTTAAAATGAAAATTATTTAAATGGGTGGTGTGAAAGAACATAGTACAATACTTTTATGGGCAAAAAAGTACTGCAAGATTATATTCTCCATGCAATACAGGTAATGGTGGCCAGTAAATTCAGCTGCATTTTGGCAAAGAGATGACCCTGCTTTGAAGGCTGGGGCCTTCCAATCCTACAATTTATTATTTTAAACTCAACATGTCTTTCATATGTCTAAATCAGACCCTGTAGCTTGATGGGTGACCAGGAAGGAAGCTAAGCTTGCTTGAGTTCACTGAAATTCCAGTGCTGGAGGAGGACTGTTAGTACAGTGGTACCTCGGGTTACATATGCTTCAGGTTACAGACTCCGCTAACCCAGAAATAGTGCTTCAGGTTAAGAACTTTGCTTCAGAATGAGAACAGAAATCGTGCTCCGGTGGCACGGCAGCAGTAGGAGGCCCCATTAGCTAAAGTGGTGCTTCAGGTTAAGTACGGACCTCCGGAACGAATTAAGTACTTAACCCGAGGTACCACTGCAAGCAGTAGTCCCGATCAGCTTGAGAAACAGTACAGGTAGCAAATGGTTTTGATTCAATGGGAGGGGATACAACATGCTTCACATGTGTGAAGTCAAAATTTCCATATCTGATCTTGCTACTTAAAAGGATCTGAGATAGCAGAGCAAAACCTATTATTATTACTATCATTATCATTAATCAAATTTATATACCGCCCTATACCTGGGGGTCTCAGGGTGGTTCACAGAATAAATCTATACCCATAATGCTGGAGATCTACTGCTGTCAAGGAATGCAGCATTTGACTAGATGGATCAATGGCCTGACCCAATGTAAGACTGTTTTTAACCAAAGCTTGAAACTGGATGAGCACCACTAGCAGAAGATACTAATACTACTCAGAGCAAGCTAAAAGGTTAAGTAGCCAGCACTGCTAGCATCTTGTAACACTGCAGTCAGGAAAGATATACAGTGGTACCTCGGGTTAAGAACTTAATTCGTTCTGGAGGTCTGTTCTTAACCTGAAGCAATTTCTTTTCTCATCCTGAAGCAAAGTTCTTAACCCGAGGTACTATTTCTGGGTTAGTGGAGTCTGTAACCTGAAGCGTCTTTAACTGTAATGGGATCAGAGTGCTGGCCAGAGCAGTGGGTAATCATGTATCTATAATGCTACACCATGAAAGCAATTTATTTTTGCAAAATAGACAAGTTATTCGGGAAACAAGGTGCTGTAAGAATAAATAACTATGTGATAAACTAGAGTTTAGGACATACACACAACAGTTGGAACATTTCAACACTGAAGCCCATGAGAGAATGGTGGGTTCTGCCATACAGAATGTTCAAGCTCTGATTTCCTGCAATGAATAGATGGCCTACAAGGCTCTCTACAACCATAACAAAAACATCAGAAGATTTTGTCCACAAGTATTATACTGACCAGTTTTCTGAGATCCAAAAGCTATCCGCAAAGGTTTGAAGATGTAGTGCGTATTAACAAAGAATAAAATTATAAATATAATCATATTTTTGCTAGGATTACATTTTAAATGATCATCATTATAACACTTAGGTCAACACAGGAGTTGCCAAAATGAAAGATCATCAGATCTGCTTTGAGCAATGATTACTAATCTGAGGTGATGATTATCTTGAGGGGTTTTTTTTATGCAGCCTTATTCTGACTGCGACTACGGAGCACAATATTAGTTTACCTCACAAGTCAATGCATCTGAGTAGCACACACTATTTCCTATGCTTTCTCAACACCCAATGCCCAACTGTGGTTGCATTTGGACGTAATGTTCAACTATGGCTTAGAGTTATGTGCATGACCCTTGGGCTTGTTAGCTCTACCCTCTAGCATGACCAAAAGCTTTCATTTCCATTTACATGTTAGTCTGAAGTATTATTTGGGAAACAAGCCAAATTCAAAATGTGGTTTATGATTCTGGCTTGTTTCCCAACCACAGTTGAAACAAACCACATTCTGAACTTAGGCCCCTCAAGAACTTTGGTTAGCAGGTGGGGTATAAATACGCCTGAATACATAAAATAAATAATAGAACACAGTTAACTAAGCAAACTTCCAATCTCCTCCTTGCATCCACCCCAGAAAAAGAGCTGAACTATGATATGATGTGATGTATGAATGGACAGACTGTAGTTACAGCTTGGCATCTGGGGGCTGCTATGCCTAGAGACAGCAGCGATGAGCTGATAGAAAGGGCTGTAGCTTCATGTTAAGAGTATTTGCTTTGCATACAGAAGGTCCCAGGTAAAATCCTGTTCAGCCAGGGATAGGAAAGATTCCTGGTCTGAAGTCCTGGAGAACGGCTGCCAGTCTGTATAGCCAATACTGTACTAGAAGGGCCTACAGTCTGACTCAATAGAAGGCAGTTTCCTATGGTCCTAAATGACAGTAGACACACAGCTCTAAACCATGATTTGGTTACATGTTTGGAAGCACAAACTATGGCTTGGGATCTAAACTATGTTTATCGCAGAGCATCAAACTACTGAATTTAATACCCACACTAAAACAGGGGACAGTACTTAAAGATATGCACAAAAACAACATCTAACAGACAATCAAGCCTCAGCCACTTTCAGAAGTACAGTACAAACCTATCTCAAAATTACAGGATTCCCCAGAAGAGAAAACAGTGCACATGGAGAAAAGGTTTGTCCATTAAACTACAAATTTCTACAATAGTAAATGATATTATATCATAAACATGCAAAGTAAGACTTCTATACCTGTCTGCAAGATGGAAGGGGAGGTGATTTTTCATAATCTGCTTTGCAGGAGAAACTTACAGGAGTTCCATTCTTTGAAACCAGATTTGTCAACAGAAAGTTTGGGAATTCTAAATGGAACTCTTTTCTTCAGTTTAAGCAAACACTTCGCACTCCAGAGGTAACATTACATTTACTGCAAAGGTTCATATGTGTCCCACATGCCTTGAAGCAGGTTCTAAGAGAGACATATACAGCTACCTGAATAAATCCACATGCAATACCAGCAATAAATATGCAGCTAAAATATTCTCTCTTCTACACATTCTAACCTTCTGTGATTATGGGACAATGTGTCCACCCTGTAATGAAAAATAATAATGCTGACTCTGCAATGGCACCAGCATTTGTAAAATTAGAAAGTAATGAGAAGTCGAGGGAAAAATCACTGAAACGTTTCCATATATACACAAGATTATTACGATTAAAGATACACAAATCAAACAAGTAAAAGCTGCAAACTACCTTGAAACTCCAAAAGCCAAATTATTTTGCTGAACACTGCATGTTGTAACTAATGTTAGTTCTACCCAGAGCAGACCCCCTCTAAACTAAATGGGCATGACTAACACATTGTTGACAGATGTTACATATTGCTGTAAAAATCATGTGAAGTGTACTAAAACACAGTGAATGTGGAATGCTACTACAGTTAAAAAAAAATTCCCAAGCACAGAAGAAACAGGCAGCATGGCCACTTCCTAGAGAACTTTAAAATGCTAGCAATGTCAAAAAATAAAAGCAAAAAGAGCAGACAGGACATGATGGAGGCACAAGAATGGGGCTTTGTGCACAGGTGGGGCATTTTAAGACACGTTGAAATACCTTACATTTAATTTAACAAACGTGTGTGTAACGTGCCATGGAGGAGTTGTGCATCAACTGCGCAGATGACTTTCTTCCACGCCCTCTTTGTACTGCACACAGGCAAAACATTTGTATTCAGAAAGGCACCTATCCCCTGGGACCTTGCATAATGTAACATTATGAGTGACAAAGATTCTCTTTAGAAAATGTGGATTGTACAGAAAATCAAGTCTTTGCAGGAGCCGATAGATGAGGTAACATCCCCTTCCCTGATGTGTTGAACACACAGGCCTTGGTAAAAACCCAAATGTATAGCCCCTGAATGCCATGCTCTTTTTCTCTGTGTGTAGCAGGCTTCCTGGCCCACACACTACCATGCATTGGAACACATGCTGCGACAGCACAGAAAGACTCAACCCTCAGCGTGTCCTTTGATACCGTGCACATGTGCACCTATTGCTGTGGTACTCAAGAACATGAGTAGCATGCATTTACTAATTTTCTTCCCTCCATAGAAAAAAATATGCACCTGAGTGCTTCTCCACCCTTTTTACATGTGCAATGACCAAATAGCACACCACAGCAAAAATATATAATCTGCGTAACAGGAGATGTGAAAGCTCCCGCCCCCTTCCTGCATTTCAACTTGGATGCACATAGCACACAAAGGTAGAGGAATTCCCATACTCAAAAGAAACAAAGAAAGGGGTGCACTACATCCCAATTTGAGAGAAGGAAGAGAGAAAGAGAGAGACTGACTTGCATCTCAGATAGGAACAGGAACATATTCTTGCTTCCCACGCCATGTGCTTCTGGGCCAAGATTGCCAGACAGCATGTTAAAGAGACCACCCCCTATTAAAGCACATCATTTGCTGCAGAACAAAATGAAAAATGCTACAAGAATCTCACATACGCAACTCATATGAGTTATTGTGGATCTCCAGATTAAAAAATAAAACAGTAATACAGGGGTCTTGGTGGTCACATGTTCTCCCCTATGCACCCACCCAATGGCCATTATGCTAACTGCACCCCAAATTCTGTCAAATTCAAACCTGAGCAGCTGACAAATCTGGCCAATCCCCAAACACACTCCAGGCCCTTTCAGACCTCTGCAGCAAGACAACTCTGTCCCCTGCCCCAATGCCAAAAAGTAAGGGCACAACAGCATTGCCTTGAGTGGCAATCATGTAATCCAGACTAGCCCCCAAGAACAATCCTTCAACAAACCTACTCTGCCATATATTTTCCAGCCTAACCTAGCTAGCATCCCAACCACCTTCCTGACATTGGTATCACTGCCGCAAGTTCTTCACTCCAGCTTGTAGGTATGAGCTTTTGGCCAAGTTTCTACTTCTGTCCAGTATTTCTCAATGCTAGCCTATGAGCAATGGGGGATGGGGACGCCTCAAACAGCACTGGAGAACAGCTATGGAAACCTCAATGCTAAAGGATCCTTAAAAAAGAAGAATCTGCCAGCACATGTGGAATAGCACAGCCTGGCCACTGAGTAACTTCTGCCACCCTAGGCGTCTGGCACTCGACCTGTGGGTCCTACCTCTAGGTCCAAAGGTATAGAAACACTTAAAAAGAAAAAAGGAGGTAAAAGGAAAAGTGAACGAATGAACCTTTGCCTGGAATACTTGCTCTTACCAATCGATACATTAAGTACACATTGCCGGGAAGCAACTGCTCCACCGTTTTATAACCTTGACTAGGGCCTAGTCACACTACCCGCCCCTTTTATTTTCCCTACCCTAACCCTACTTCCGCCGCCCCGATGTGATCCCCTTCCCGAGGCCTCCCTCCACAGTGGGGGTTGGGAGAGAGGGAGAAAGAAGCGTCAGCCTAACCCCCATGTTGGTCTCCTCACCCCACCACTCCTTGGCTGTAGTTCGCCGTCTTCCACGGGGTGCCGGTGTAGGCGGGCTCGTCCGGGCCAGCTTGCGGCCTCCCCAGGGGCCCGTCCCCCGGCGCCGGGACCCCGCTCTCCCCGGCGGGCCCGAGCAGGAGGGTGTAATTGAGCCCGAAGGTGCTGGCCTTGTTGTCGCGCTTCCTCTTGTTGCTGGCGGCCGAAGAACCCGAGCCGGCGGGCGGCGATGAAGTGGAAGACGAAGAAGGGCCAGCTGCCGAAGAGGCGGCGGCGGCGGCGGCGGGAGAAGGAGAAGAGGCGGCGTTGGCGGTGGAAGAAGAAGTAATAGAAGAAGACGAGGAGGAGGAAGAGACGGCCGCGACAGGAGGCGCTGGGGCTGCAGCCGCTGCCCGGGCGCCGGGCCTGCCTGTCCAGGCGGTGGCGGCCGGCGGCTGCGGCGAGGAGGCCTGCCGCCGGTGGAGCTGGTGGTGGTTGTGCTGCTGGTGGTTGGCGCTCTCGAGCGGCAGGAAGTCGGGCTGAGGGTCGCAGCGGGGGCCGCGGGACATGCCGGGCGGCGAGGCCGGGCCGACCCCGGGGTTGGCGGCGGCGGCGGTGTTGCTGCTGCTGCTGCTGCTGTTGCTGGAGGCGGCCGAGGCAGGCTGCTGCTGTTGCTGCTGCTGGGCGCGCTGCTGCTCGTGCTGCTGCTGCTGCTGCTGCTGGAAGTAGAGATTGCGGACCCCTTGCGTGGTCTCCCAGATCTGCATCCACAGGCGGTTCGAGGGGCCGAGCTGCTCTGGCTGGAACCAGGCGATCCGGGGATCCATCAAACGGGGACCCGGCCCTCGAGAGACTGGGCGGCGGCGGCGGCTACTCCTCCCCCGCCTTGCCCGGCCCGGCCCAGCCCAGCCGGCCGAGAGCGCGGCGGCGCCCACCGGCTCGCAGCGCTAATGGCGGGCGGACGAAGGCGGCGGCGGCGGCGAGCAATGGAGAGAGAAAAGGGAGACTCTCCTCCGCTGCGCTGTGTCGGCGGCGGCGCCCTCCTCCTCCTCTGCCCAGTGAAATGACTGGCGGTCCGGGGCGAGAGAGGTCGGCCAGGCGCTGAGTGGCTTCCTCCTTGCTTAGGCTGCTCCCACTATCGCTGCTCCTTCGCCGCCGCCTCCAGCACACAGCAACCCCCGCCCCTCTCGGCGAGCGAGGCGGGGCCCTGGCGAAGAGGTGGCCGCCGCCGCCGCCGCACGGGCCGCGCGTAATAAAGGCGTGGGAGGAAGACGGAGGAGGAGCCGGCGGCGGCGACGACACGGGAGAACCGCGCTGTGGCCGGGCTTGGCTGCTGTCGAAAGCGTGCGCGGTTCAGGGCTCGGCTAGGCCCGGCCTGGCTCAGCCTGCCTCTGCCGTCGTCGTCCTTCTCCCCCTCAGGCGTGCTCCAGCCCATGGAGTTACATCCTCCACCATGGCGGTCGCACCGTGGCGACGGGCCGCGCTGTACACTAAGCACGCACGCTTCTTTTCTCCTTTCGAGATTATTACTGTTACCATCACCATCGTTATTTCGTGATATAACAATAGCTCTTACGTCGTTCTTTCACTTGGGATGGGGTGGGGGGACACAGACACAGCGAAGAAGCTCCCGCGTTCCGGAGGAGGGGAAGGCGCGTTTCTGGGGTCACAGAAGGGGGAGCCCTTAAAAGGGCTGACCCGGGATCATGGGGCTGGTCGTGTCGCCCCACCCCCGCGTCCCGTTTCTTTCCGCCATCACACAACTCCCATCATGGCAAGAGTCCAGAGGTGCAGCCATGTTAAGTCCTGGTTACGGCAAGCGCCAAAATCGAGACCTCTCGGCGCCTTCGAGGGCTTGGGCTGCCATCCTGTGTATACGCGCTGAACTGGGAGCGAGTCCTATTTGAACGGGAAAGGACTTCACTCCTGAGCGGGGCAGGCGCAGGGTTGCGCTGAAACTGATTTTATTGCGGCATGGGCTTCTGTGGACTAGAGGCCATTTTATCAGAACACACACACACACACACACACACACACACCGAGGCATTTCAAATATGTGTAACACAAAATGTAGTCTTGTGGCACCTTAAAAGGACTGCTTCACTTAATGCTGCAGAAACTTTCAGGGAGCTACACCAGCGGCGTGCTTCAGCTGTTCAGCCTAAGCTTCACCATAACTAGCTGGTGCTTTGAACATTAAAAATCCTAGCAACAGTACTCCTGTAAGAACAAAAGAAGCTCCGGTTGAATCAGGTTTATGACCCAACTATTCCTGCATCCTGTTGTTCATCCAGATGCCTGTGGGAATCCTGTTGCAAGTTGGATTCGGGCACAAGAGCCCTCTCCCCTCCTGTGGTTTTCAGCAACTGGTATTCAGAAGCATTGCTGCCTCCAACTTCCATGAATTTGTCTAATCTTTTAGAGCTATCTAGGTCTGTGGCTATCATCACTGCCTCATGTATGTGAGCAAGTGTCATAGTTTAACTATGTGCTGCATGAATAAGTTCTTCCTTTTATCTGTCCTACATCTCCCACTGTTTAGCTTCACTGGCCACAAATTGTACTATTACGAGAGTGGAAAAACAGCTTTTCTCTAACTGCTTTCTCCATGCCATGTATACTTTTATAAACTTCTATCATGACCAGAGCCATAGCTAGGTGATCTTGCGCCCCTGGCAGAACTGTCCAGATTGCACCCCCTAGCCATGGACAAATTAGCTCTTCTTTCCAACTCTCCACCCCGCCCCCCAAATTCAGTTCACTGTATTGAAAACCATTTTTTATGAGGCAATAATCAATATTTATATTTATAGACATATTTTTGCACACCCCCCCCATTGCCTGCTACGACCCTGATCATGACACCTTTCTCATCTTTTCTCTAAACTAAAATATCCAAGACATCACAACCTTTCTTCATAGGGGAGTTGCCTGCAATGACACGATAATAAATTGATTTGTTGACAAGCTGCTATTTCTTCATGCTACCCCAACCCCAAATCTCACCCCAACCATCCCTATGATTGTTTTAATAAAGGCCGTCTAACTTCTCATACCAAGTGGACCACAATAGTACTTCAACATGGAACCTGCAAACCGTACACTGCCTTGTTGTGCAGAGGGTAAGGCGGTGAGGCCAAGAATTGACGCCCCACCAGACCACCATGCTGCCTTCCCAAAGGAATAAGTGAGGCACCGAGCTTTGAAAAGGAGGCACAAGGGTCAAGCAGGGTCCTAGAGCTCTCCCATGTTCTTCCCAAAGCTGGAAAAGCACTAACTAGGCTTTGGAAAGGTTAGAGTAAGGTTACCAGATTTTTTTCAATGAATCCGGGGACACTTTTCAGCTTCAATGGATTTTGTATGGGGGCTGATTTGTAAATCCGGGGACTGTCCCCAGGAAACAGGGATGTCTGGTAACCTCAGGCTAGAGGCTCCTAGGACCCTGTCAGAGCCCTCAAGCCTTTTCCCCAAAGCCCATAATCTTGTTTTCCTGGCTTTGGGAAGGCAGTGCAAGAGCTGTGGGGAGGATGTCAAATGTTTCCAAGGGCTGCCAAAAAAAAGGCACTGAAGGCTTCACATGGCCCTTGGACTGCATGTTAGACCATCCTGCTCTAATAGTTCATTTATGTCACTTTACATCGTAAGAGGCCTTGTACATTATCCTCACAACCTACTGCTCTCACACACCTCCATGCACGCAAACCTTTTGCTGGAGAGACAGCAAGACATACTCTCCTTCAGTTCTGTCTGTGCCCACTACCTTCATAAACAGATGTGCCATCTCTCCTTTAGGCTTGCCTGCATTCTACCCACCAAACCAATTGGTTTTTCATACCATGCCTCCTCTGTGGAACTTGTGAAGTACCGTAATACTAAAGATAGTCACTTTGACTATGAGTAGAGCGCTTTGTTCAGCTCTCTACCTACCTACTAATGCTATGCTTCTCTAACAGATATAGGATTAGATAACAGTTTGCCAAATTCACATTCCCAGGTCCTGACAGCTCCCCCAATTTTGTTTTAAATTTAAGGACTTGGTCAAGACAGAACAATAACCAAGCCTGACAAAATCATTTAATTAAATGGGAAATAATCTTACAGCTGCAGCTCAGTAGCAAAGCATCCCAGCTTCAATGCCCAGCATCTTCAGGTAGGGCTGGGAAACATTCATTTGAAATCCCGGAGACCTGCCATCAGTGTAGACAATACTGAGCGACATGGACCAATATAAAGCCACTTTCTATCTTCCATCTGGAAACAATGATTTGTCTCTGGTAATAAGAGGCTAATTTTGCAAAATTCAATAAAATGAGACTAATTTGTGATAAATATGTGAGTGTCCTTTCTGGAGAACACCTTGCTACCCCTTCCTCCACAAACAAAAGTTCATCAAAACCATTAGCAAAAATAATTCACAGAATCTTAACCACTATGAAGCCACATAAACAAAGTAGTTTGTCAAGTTGAAAAGATCTGAAGGAGTAACAAAAAATGTTACGTTATTTACTTGTAGCTTGTTGTCCCTCTATCACTCAAATGCATTTTGCACTTGACAGGGATGGGGAACCTGTGACCCTCTAGATGTTGCTAGACTCAAACTCCCATCAACTCCAGCCAGCATTGCCAACGGTCAGTGATGATGGGAACATTAGTTCAACAACATATAGGAGGCCATGTTCCCCTTCACTGAACTAGACGAGGCTTCCTCAACCGCTGCCTTCCAGAAGTTTTTGGCCTACAACTCCCATGATCCCTAGCTAGCAGGACCAGTGGTCAGGGATGATGAGAATTGCAGTCTTAAAACATCTGGAGGGCCAAAGTTGAGCAAGCCTGAGCTAGACCATACCACCTACAGTGGCGTGCCTAGCAGCAATCTAATCTGACATTTGCACAAATTGTAGATAGCTATGAAGAAAACTGCACCCATAAACAATGGTTGAACACCCAAATCTTGGGAATTTGTTTTACAGATGGGGGCGGGAAACACTTATTGCCAAAGACATCACATGGCAATTGTAAGGTGAATCCCACACCCCAAGGCATTTGTGTTGCTCAGTAGGAAAAGACAAATACAGTGGTGCCTCGGGTTACATACGCTTCTGGTTACATACGTGTCAGGGAACTGCCATCAGTACTGGAGGGAGAGCGCGAAAGCCAGAGGGATTCCAGAGGGCGCCCAGGGATCGGGAGAAGCAGCCCATCTTCTGGGGAAGAGAATCAGTGTAGCACCAGTGGAGAAGGGGGGCAGGTGGGGGAAGTGGCGAGGCGGTCTCATGACTCCTTGCCTGGGACCAGCGGGGAGACTAGGGGTCCTCCGCTGCCCACGCCCTCCCTGCGCAGAAGGCTTCTGCGCAGAGAGGGTAGGCGGAGACTAGGCGTCAAAGAACTTCTTTGCTGGAATAAGTTTAAGAAACGCCCACTGACGGATTCTGCCAGAGATTGAGTCAGCCACGGGCGAGTGGCTGTCCGGACAGAAAAGGTTCACTCAGGCAACCCAGCCAGGTCTTTGCACCCATCCAGGAAGATAGGCACCTGCTTACGCACAAGCAACCCCCTTAGGAACCATTACAATACGCTTCAGGTTACAGACTCTGCTAACCCAGAAATAGTGCTTCAGGTTAAGAACTTTGCTTCAGGATGAGAACAGAAATCGTGCTCCGGAGGCGCGGCAGCAGCAGGAGGCTCTATTAGCTAAGGTGGTGCTTCAGGTTAAGAACAGTTTCAGGTTAAGTACGGACCTCCGGAACGAATTAAGTACTTAACCCGAGGTACCACTGTATATTCCACTAGAAACACTGACCTTTTTCGTCTTGCCTAAACTGAGCATCCAAACCCTTCACACAGCAAGGCACACATCTGGTGTGATCAAAATAAGAATCTGAGGTGAGAGTTATTACTATTTGGATACTATAACATTTTCTTTCTCTCTCTCTCATACATACACACTGAATAAAAAGGAATCTGAAGTACAGTCCTAAGGAGATTCCCAGGGAACCTGCCCCAACAATAACATCAAATTGCTTCAAAGCCATTTGTTGTTATTCTGTCTCTCACAGCTACAATAAACCTACCATTAAAATTATGGACTGGTCATTTCTTCGTCGGAGGGCAAACGGGCAAAAGGTAGTGAAGCAATAAACACAGGTCTCAATTAACTGGGTAAGGGAGATTGCTTTGTTTTCATTCGAGTTTCCTCATTCCAATTGTATATCAAAAAAGGTTTTAATTGTTTCGCTTACTAAAGGCTCACAGAGATTTTCCATCTCTGAATGCATGATTAAAATTGCTTTGAGCAGATGGTGTGTAAAAATGTACTAAGTGGAAGCTTGATTTCTAAATGTGTAGCACCTCCCACCAAAACAATGCAGGAAATTAGCCAGCAGCAGGTACTGTTTATATTGTGTTTGTATTTAGCAACATGAAAGTGCTTTCAGCCTGAATATGAAGAGACAGAGGCATGGCCTCTGTAAATCCTCAGCATGAGATTCTCTTATCCCAGAAAAGTTGATGCTGAGATTTTCAGAGCAACAAGTTCCAGGTGGCACTTTCACGCTACCTACAGCTCTGTCTGATATTGTCAACAGACACCGCTTGCAATTTCTCCTCCTTTCTCACCACACCATGGCAAAACCCAAAAGGTTTAAGAGAAGGAAAGCAGAGAAAGCAAGCACTTAACAATCACCGCCAAGAATTTTCTCTCTGATTCTTGCCACCCTCATGCAGAACTAGCAATGTGTTTGTGGAGAGAAAATGTCCCTATGAAAGCGGGGCTAAGGTGGTCAGTTTATCATGTCTTTAGAGGTACGGTTTATTTCCTAGATCTGGAGTCGTGTGATTATTGTCGTCAGACAGGGATATAAACACAAATCAGAAATTCCCCATTATTACAGGGCTTCAGCATTTCCAATATTTTACGTATTTTGTGTGATTGCAATTCATGTCATGCCCCTCCACCCCCACAACTTAAGACAAATACTTAACGGTTCTGAATCACTTTTCAAATAAAATACTATTCAGTTAAAACTTGGTTTACTAAACATAATCCTTCCAATTTATAATCTCCACAATATATATTTTAGTAGAACTGCAAATACTTTAAAAATATTTATATGCATCCAAGTTTAGTGCAAAAACACTAAACTATGTGTGAGCCACTATGATGTGGCTCATTTACCTGCCCATTTGAAACATCACCAGATTCTATGCAAGGTGGAGAGGAGACACTGATCAAATAGCCTTTTTTCTCTATCCAACAATACACAATTTTAAAAAAAGAAAAACCCTCATAGATTTTTGGGCAGGGGGGATATTAAGAAACAAAATGTAGCGTATTTTCTTGGCTTCTGTATATTACCCTAGTATACCGTATTTTTCCGTGTCTAAGACTAGGTTCCCCCCCTAAAAAATAATGTCCGAAATTTGGGGGTGTCTTATACACGGGGGCCATCTCCCCCCATTTTCTTAAATCAGAGTCCCCCAAAACAGGGGTTGTCTTATACATGGGGGCATCTTATACGGTATATAACAGTTTCAAGGTGATATGACAACAGTCTATGCTACAAATGGTAAAAGAATAATATGCTGAGTATTCCTCTGCTGTGTTGCTCAGGAAGCCTTCTGCAAGTTGACACCTTAGAAGACCTATGTACAATCCTTTGCTGTATGGAGGGTGCAGTGCAGAGGATCCAGGTGACTGATACACCAGGGCACGGCCACCCAAAACCTCAATTCACCTGACCACATGTGGCATCCTGCTTGCAGACATCCCCATGGAATCTGGTTGGACATTGTATGAACAGGATCCTGGAGCAGATGGGCCTTTGGTCTGACCCAGCAGGGCTCTTCGGATGTTCACACATGCATGCTGCACACCTGTCAGGAGCCAGCAGAACTGCGTCACAGAATGAGACCTGTGCTAGTTGATGCCTTGGTAGAAGAGGCAGCTTTAAAGCTGGACACCCTGTGAGCTGGGTAAGGCAGGAAGAATGCCAGCACAGCATATTCTCTTTCCTGGAGCTTCCATGCCCTCCCGTCCACAAACGGAGGCCAGAATTATACTCCAACTAATATATTGTTGTATGAGCTTCTGAAGGAAATACCCTTTTTCATCTGATGCTGCTGGAAGTAGTCACTTGCCTATGAAAGCCGACATTCTACATACACATATTTATGGTAACAAAAGGTGCCGCACGACTCTATTGCTCAACATGGCTAACCTGCTGCTTTCTGTTAATGCCTGCTTTCAACCCACTTAATCGACTCGAAGGAAATCTCGAGCTGGTTTTGCGCTATCTATATTTTCCCAACTGTTCAGCAAACACATTTCAAGGTGACAGGTGTGGGTGACTTTGCAGAGTGACAACAGTCACACCTGTTGTAGCTGCTCAACGGTAGCAGTCGATAGCAATCTATCATTTATACAGCCCAGGCTGGAAAAATCCCAAGCAAGGCGCTGCCTAGAAAAGGAGATGCTGGAAATATTTTTCCAACCTTGCGTACAGCTGGCACCTATAGGATCAAAACTGGTACTTAGGGAGGGCTCCCCCACCTGCTAGTCTGAGCCTGATACATATGGCAAAGAGTATATTACAGGTTGAAAGAATCTTGGTATGTTTTTGCAGTGCAGTTAGCTAATATGTAGTTGGCACAAAGCCACCCCTAGGATAAAGCCACTTGGGTCTAATCCACAAGAATATTAAGTGTATTAAAGTAGATCAACTTAAAAGCAAATATTGGTTTTTCAGGGAATTATACCCTCAGAGCAGTCTATAAAAGCATACCTTTTTAATAGGCTTCCAACATAAATTAAATTCACATTTCCTTTGCAGAACAATGCTTTTGTACATGGGAGGCATGTATATTTCCATACAATGAAAATAAAATCCAGAGATTTCAAGCCAGTACTGATGTAATAGTCTAGATTTTTTAACCTTGGTTAAGAGAGTATGAGTACTCCACAGGCTTGCATGCTCCCTCACTTCCCTTTTAATGTCTGCACCAATGTTAACATTAACCATGGCCCAACACTACCCACAAATTATCTCTGAAGAGTGGGGCAGGGAGAAACGCCATGTGTAGATGAAATAGGGAGAGTGGAAGGAAAGCAAGATCTTCCCAATCTTCTAATGATGGCTGGAAGACTAGGAATATTACATTAGGCCTTCAGCAGAGCTTACTCCTAAAATCTGATGCTGGTTCTTGAGAGACTGATGGGTGACATATACTTTTTTCCAGTATTTAAGGGCACATTCTGGCTACTGTCAACACTGAATCAAAAGCAAATGGTGCGGCACTTACGGATCCTGAATCCAGTTTTAACGGCTCCGTAACTCCACAATTTCTTAACTCTCCTCCTGCCACCAATCACTGCAAGGCGCTATATAAAAATCCCAAACTAAAGTATTTAACAAACAATAATAAAAATATAGCTTTACAGTCTTTTTTTTCCTATTCAAAAATTATTATTTTCTCTCCAATTTCTCTTGATAGGCAATGAATCTTCTTAAGTTCAGTTTCACATTGTCAAGCACACATAACTGATCTGAGCTGTACTGTCCTTTCCCTTCTTTCCGCATCTGCAATTCAAAAGGGGGGAAAAAGACAGATGTATTATGCTGAAATTCTACAAGAGAGGAATCCTAAACCATCCAAAAACAAACAAATAAACAAACAAACAAACAAAACAAAAAACCCCAGTCCTCCTCTGCAAAAGGAGATGCTGTATGCAGTCCTTTCAAAACAAGGGCATTGATGTCTCTTGCCCAAAGTAACAAGTTGGAGTGGGTGGCAAGAACGACTAAATTATCTTCACTCACTCAGATATCATAGTAGTTTAAGAGTCACAAGCTTAAAATGGGCAGTGCTCCACCAACAGGGATTTAGTTATTTATTAAAAGTATTTCTATTCAGCTATTCATAAAAAAATTGGAGCAGTTTACAACAATTATACATAGAACCATGCAGCAAAAAGTTAGAAATCAGAAAAAAAGCTATTATGGAAAGATGTATTCTCAACTGCCTGTATAAATCCGACAGAACAGAAACGTTTCCAGCAGGCATTTAGAAGTCGGAAGAGAAGGTGTCTGCTGAATCTCTAGTGACAAAGTGTTCCACAGGACTGGGCTGATGACACTAAAGCAGAGCTTTCCAAACTTTCCATGTTGGTGATACACTTTTTAGACATGTATCATTTCACAACACAGTAATTCAGTTTTACTAGCAAACCAGAGGTTAAATCAACCCTTTTCTAGCCCTGGGAGGAGCGCAGGGAGCATTTGTGTGACGCGCCAACACACTGCAGCCAACACACTAACGTGTCGCAACACACAATTTAGTAAGCTCTGCACTAAAGGCTTGGTTTCTTGTTACGGTCAAATGAGCCTCACCAACACAGGGAATGTCCAACAGTGCTCCCTGCAGATGATCTCAGTGATCAAGGTGGGCTATAAAACCATGGAATAAATCATAATCATAATCCTGGTGAGCGCTCCCTCCCTCTGATAATTAAACACTTTAGGTGGTATCCAATGCTAGTCCTACGGGACACGGGTGGCGCTGTGGGTAAAAGCCTCAGCGTCTAGGGCTTGCTGATCGAAAGGTCGGCGGTTCGAATCCCCGCGGCGGGGTGCGCTCCCGCTGTTCGGTCCCAGTGCCTGCCAACCTAGCAGTTCGAAAGCACTTTCGGGTGCAAGTAGATAAATAGGGACCGCTTACTAGCGGGAAGGTAAACGGCGTTTCCGTGTGCGGCTCTGGCTCGCCAGAGCAGCGATGTCACGCTGGCCACGTGACCCGGAAGTGTCTGCGGACAGCGCTGGCCCCCGGCCTCTTGAGTGAGATGGGCGCACAACCCTAGAGTCTGTCAAGACTGGCCCGTACGGGCAGGGGTACCTTTACCTTTAATGCTAGTCCTACTCAGCGCAGACCTACTGAAGTTAACACACATGATTTACTTTCATTAGTTGAAGTTGGTCTAATCTCAGTACCTCTTAGGGGGCTACAACCCAAGCGGCAGACTCACACGTGTACAATGCTCAAATACCAGGACCAGCCCCAGGTTTGAGGAAGCCCATAGTAGAAGGCCCTCTGTTGGGTCCCCTCCTAATCAATGGAGCTCTTCTGTGTAGGTGAGTCTTAGTGGAATCATCTGATGTCAGCAGCAGCAGACAGCACTGGGCAGCTGAAAGTTGCCTTTTAAAATTTATCCATAATGCCCTAGTGTAGGCATTATGGGAAATTAAAACAACAGCTTTTAAACCAAGCTGGTCACTGCTGATTACAGTACCCAATTGTTGGTGGGGTTTTTTTGTTTGTTTGTTTGTTTGTTTGTTTCAAGAAGGGCTCAGGACAGGCACCAGAGTTGTGTCTACAGGGATGCTGAGGCCTCAACAGCTGCTGTGTGCTGATCCTAGGGCTTGCTTGCTACATTTGTCGTGGATAACTTGCAACCAAGGCCACAACCACACCATCCATTCAAAAGCCACTCTTATACCACTTTAAACAGTCATGGTTTCCCTCAAAGAACCCTGGGAACTGTAGTTTGTTCAGGGTCTCCTAGCAACTCTCCATACCCTTAAACAAGCTACAATTTCCAGGAATCTTTGTGGGGGCTGATGGTTTGAATTGGTGTGTTGCTGCTTTGAATAGATGGTTTAGATGTGAACTGAATGTGTGAACTCCCACCACTGATTACGCCGGTGTCGATTGCTAGGAAAGGCCTGGAAGTGCTGGCTGATGTGTGCTAGCTCATTCACACATGCGCAAGTCTTTACTTGCTGGATCAGGCCAATGGCTCATCTGGTCCAGAGTTCTGTTCTCACAATGGCCACCCAGATGCCTAAGGATAACTTGCAAGCAGGACCCGAGCACAAGAATACTCTCCCCTCCTGTTGCTCCCAGCAACTAGTATTCAGAAGCGACTCCCCCCACCCCAGTGATGAACACATAGGTGTTCACTCAACCCCTTAGTCCTTTCTCCTCCTTGGAGAACCCACACTAGTACACTTTGACTCGGGAGACTAGGAAATGACTAAGCAGCATCTGTCTCCCAGGCTGGCAGACAAGCTCCTTCCTTGTGTTCCAGAGCAACATGTTCTCTGGGGCTGGCAGGTACAGCACTGCAATTATTTTTCAGACGATGCCTTTGCATTAACCCCTCAAAACCTAAAATTCAATCCCCACAAAAAGCCAAATTCTCCGAGATTCCAAACAGCTCGAACTGGCCTGACCTAATAAAAACCACCTGGACATATTTACTAAACTCTGTTCATCTATGACAGAAGCACACACATTATCTGAGCAAAGCTAGGCAAGCTTGTCTTAACAGCAACATGACACTGAAGAAGGACAGACCCAAAGAACGGCTCTTATGAGATGCCGACACGGAGCTGGGTCAGGTCTATGAAGACAGACAGGGCTCAACAAAAAGAGAAGGGAGGAAACCAAACACCTTCCTTTCTTCACCACTAGCATTCTAACACTTCTAACATTGACTTGCCTCCATCTTTGGAGAGATATTATTGAACCAATGAGGACTAGAAACTTGCTCTCCCCTTTTTTTCCCTCAACAATAATTTTTTTTTTTTAAGGTATTCAATATGAATCTTGGATGCAACTGCGGTAAAGAAAAGTTTTCCCAACTGGTGGCATTAGTGAAGTCACAAACCATATTAGTGTTTCAAGTACTTTCCTCTCACAGTGAATAAAATAGGCTTACCCGCGATTTGAAAACTGGCTGGAATTCCTTAAGTGAATATAACAACTTTATTTGCTCTCCTGCCTTTTCGGCTTCTTTACCGTCAGCGAACACATCAAAGAGGGCATCCAGAGCTTCCCCCACCACCACAAGCGAAGGATCCTTCGTTGCAACGTCAAGGAGGAATTTCCCAATCATCTGAAATGACACAGAAACAGGTACCCCAAAAATCACTACAGATCTTACAAGCAGTAATGTCATTGCCAGAAGTGAGAGATAAGTATTTCCATACAGAAGTTTTACCTTTAGTGTTTCTGCTGTGTCTTCCACCTTGGCCAGCACACTGCCAGCAATTCCTAGAATGCTAACCACGTTTACTCGGACACTAACATTGGTATTCTGAATACCGGCTTCACATAAAGTCATCAGCTGCTCAGGAGACATGCTCTGTTTAAAGGAATAAAAATTGGGACTGGTGAGGGGAAGAGATAAAACACTCAGCATCCAAGTTGTTTAAAAGCCAATGCCAAAGAACATTTTAATTCAAGTGTTTAAGGGATCAAACATATAAAAGTGGAGGGCTAGCACCTCAAGCTACTTACAAACAGGTTGCACAGAAGCAACGGATATAGACAAAAAAGCACTCTGTACATGTTTGGAGACACTGGCTGCATGTTAGGAGAACAGCCTTTCCACACTTCTCCTTTACCCAAACTCTTCCAGTTTTCTCAGTTCATCCCCCTTCTGGCACCCCCACCCCTGGGAAAAAAGCAGTCTCACCTGAGATATATTATTAGATGCCAATGTTTGCAAAAGGGCCCGCAAGGCGCTGGTTACGGCTTCCAGGAACTCCATTTCCTTTGAAAATTCTGCACAAAAGGAAAAAAATCCCAATCAAGTTGTTCAGGGCTTGAAACCCAAGAAGTAACACATGCTTACACAGAGGCAAATTTCATTGTTGGAGAATCAATGTTGGTGATTCTCAACACTCTTTAATTATTTTGAGTAGCGCCCCACATTACAGAGGTTCAGCATTTGTCTACACACTTTTGCTATCACCACCTCATCCCCAAATTACCCCCCAGCTCTACTTATATTTTTGAAGGACAACCATTTTCCAAGGTCTTCAAGAAACTATGCCTAACCAACATTGGCTATGGGGGCCTGCCTTCCATCTGCAAACTGATTTTCTACATGACTCATTGATAAAAGACTTTCCGCTGGGTTTGTGGTGCTCTAAGGCAGCCAGCTAGTTTTTTAAGTTTACGCTCAACAAGTTTAAATAAGGAGGCTTAGAACACCTCAAATATGGGTGTTGATGGAGAATGTCAGCAAGAGAGATCCACACTGCCCCATGTCCTGCTCATGGACTTGCCACTGTGGGAAACAAGAGTTGGGTCTTCCTCTGTTCTTTTGTTCCCAGGCTGCATAACTCCCTCCCAGGGAGTAACTCCCCCAGGACATCTGTGTGGCTTCCTCCTTGATAGTGTCCAGACTTCAACAGGACTCTGATCTGGCTGACATCCAGTATACTCCCACTCTCGGTTTTCCTCCAGAATTGTTTGCCTGCTGTGTTAGGATGTTTTTAGGGTGTGTATCTATGATTCTTAATTATACTTTTCTTGCTTCTTTCAATTCTCATATTCATTTTATTGTACGGCCATTTGAATTCCAGTTTTAAGTGTTCTTCACAGATACACCATGGACTGCTAGAATGAAGCTTCACAGACCACAGTTTGAGAAACCCTGCTGTCAATAAATAAAAAAACCTCACACTGCCCATGCGTAGACCAGCACGATGTAAGGAAATACAATAAAAGTGGGATGCTGGTAGGTACTGTGAACAGCAGAGGGATGTGGGGTGGGGGAAGGAGAAGCAAAAGGAGAGAAATATGAAGGGAAAGGGCAGAGATTTGCTGAGGTAGCCATGACCGTAGCACATGAAACATACCTGGCTGAGAAAATATTAACTGGGACAGGTGCTGGGAGAGCGACTGAAGCACTGAAGCACCCCCAAGACATTCCACATCAGACACCAACAAAATGCTGTGGAGACAGGTCAGGGCTCTATACTGGACCATGTTCAACCTGTAAGAAAATGGAACACTCAGCACAGCCCCTAATCGAGAGCCATAAAGCAGAGAAGTGGAACACCAACAGTACAACCCCCAATAAAAGGAATGGATCTTCCAACCCCCATTTTCCTAGGGGTCATATGGCTATGTGCTCCATCATGGATTGCCAGCCTTTTTGAGCCAGTGGACTTTTGTGGGTGTTAGCCACAAAATGGTTCCTGTAGAGGTATGGGAAATGACAAAATGGCTGCCGGGGGGAGCCATGTCCTAACACAAAATGGCTGCCATTGAGGTATGGCATAATGGCTGCCACATTTAAAATAGAGAAAGAGAGAGACATGCCTGTCCCTTCAGGGAAAATGCTGTACTCAAATCACAGGGGGCTATGGAAACCCCTCCTGTATTCAGAACAGATGGGAGGAAGGGTGCCCAACCCCAGCCTCCACTGAAATGTGGGCATGCTTAAAGGGATGCGTTCAAAGTAGGAAAGGGTGAGACAGTGCAAATAAGGAATGAGCAAAAGAGCAGCCCCTTATATATTGCCAATGCCCTGCATTCTGTGCAGTGGAACCAAGCCTGTGGAACTCCATCCCAACTGAGATTAGACAGGCACCTTTCTTGCTGAATTTTGGGCACATAACTAAGACTTTCTTGTTCCAGCAGGCATGCTAAAGTAGTGCTTGGTTTTATGATAAATTTTCATTGTCCCATTTTTGTGGATTGCTTTTATGTACACTACATAGAAAAGTGAATAAATGCTTTTTATAAATTTCAAGAATCTCTCCCCCCCCCCCGCCAAAACAAAACACCTCAAGTGTTTTCAAAGGGTTGGGGGGGGGAGAGGAAAAATTAACTGAAGTGCAGCAATACAAGTCACTGAAACAGACTGCTTTATTAGTATGTCCTCGTATATATAAAAAAGCGACGACCCTGAAATAGGCAAGTGCTCAGATGTTCAAGTGACAGTTCTTAAATAACAAAAGTGCTCTTGTCTTAATGGAAAAGAAGAAAGCCCCGTCTAGTCCCAGTTCTTTTTTCAACAGCAGTGAGCCTGGATCCCATTGGAAACCCCACAAATGAGGAGACACATTGCTTTCCTAATAATATGACTGGAAACATAACAAAAGTGAATTAACTCCTACTTTTTAATAAGTGGCTTCCAAGCTGGACTGCGCATGCAGACCTCAATAGCAACACTGTTGGGAAACCCAGTTTTTTCAAGTATCTAGGAAAAGAAAAAAGCTGTTATGCTTCACCACCACCAAGAACAAAATTCAAATTCCTAAGAACACCAGCTTTCCTTAAAAAAAACAAAAGATGTTTCCAGTCCTTATGGCTGTATAGAAGTGCATGGGCAACAGTTTTAATGGCAGGATAAATTATGCAAAATATGCAAATTTTTATGCTTTGCATAATTTGCAATTCATACAGGTTGTGGAATTGAGCATTTCTTGCTTTGACGCAGCATTTCAGTGCTTTACTGCACAAAGCCTTGATAATCTTCACAACAGTTATGTTAGCATCCTTGACTTCAGGAAGGAATATTCAGGACAGGGGAAAGAAAGTTCTTTTTTGCACAGCACATAGTTAAACAATGGAACACTTGCAGGAAGCAGTAATGGCTACCAATTTTGATAGCTCTAAAAGGTAAATTCATGGAGGAAAAGGCTATGCTCTGCCTCTACAGATGGAAGCAGTAATGCTTCTGAACACCAGTTGCTGGAAACCACCAGAGGAGAGAGTGCTGTTGTGCTCATATCCTGTTTGTAGGTTTCCCACAGGTATCTGGTTGGCCACTGTGTGAACAAGATGATGGACTACAATCATATAATTGTAGTTGGAAGGTACCCCAACTGTCATCTAGTCCAACCCCCTGCATTGCAGGAATCAAAACTAAAGAATGCCTGACAGATGACCAGCCAACCTCTGCTTCCAGTGAAAAGTACACGAATGAAGGTGAGTTTTACCACCAGAAAGTTCTTCCTCATGTTTAGTCAGAATCTCCTTCCTTGTAATTCAAATTCTTTGGTCTGGGCATTACTCTCTGGAACAGCAGAAAACCTCCAATCTAGGATATTTCCTTGCCTCCAATGAAGGATACTTCCTTGCATTTCCCCTCCAACCAGCCAGCCAATATTTTGCAGCCACCATTGTGTTTTCTTTTTCTGGAGGCAGGAAGTCCCACCCCAAAAGGGATTTTGTCTTCCTAATACCTACTTTACCAAAAGATACATAGGTAGACTTCTTTCTATGAAAAGTGAACCACAACTCCACATCCCAGTTTCACAAAAGCACTTTCCCAGAAATGCAATTCCACAGAACTTAACTGGTCACGTGATCATCTGGACCCTGGCACATAAGTGGGGTGGGGAGGGAAGATGAGGACTCTACCTTCTTGGGAACAAGGTGGTTCCGAAGTGCTGTGTGCAGCTCAGCCGAAAGGCACAGGGGTGACTGAAGCTTCCCACCTTCGTTGTAGTTGTCCATAAAGGCATCACTTTCATCGCTACTGGATAACTCTTCCCATTCGTCATCGGAGGGGTCTGAAAACATGCAGTTCTGGCATTAAAAAAAATCTCAACGGGATCATTTGGTCAAAGTGCCATGATGCTGCTTTAAATGTATAGTGCAGACAGGGCCAGAGAGAGAGGGTTTTTGTTGGTTTTTTTTTTACAAGAGGAAGGAAACAGAAGCCCAGATACCACCTGAGCAAGAGGGCAACAGAAATACCTTCATTGCAGCACATGTTAACAATGATTTCCAGGGCTGTCTGCTGAGCTAAGAGTAAAGCTGCCGCCTGCTTCACCTCCTGCTTACTGCCCTACAAAGCAAATAACACAATAAATATTTGATATACCAGGTCATGCTATTTGTCCATTTGTTTTATTTATTTAAAGGCATTTCTAAACAACTTTCTGTAAAAAAATTAATAAATCTCTACATGGTGTACGCTGTGTACAGTATAAAAACAATATCCATTAGCACAAAAATGCCACCTAAAACCAATAAAATTAGCATAAAAACAAATAAAACAGCCTGATTCAGAGGTAACAGAGAAATAAGAGCCTCAAATCACCAGATGGTTGCTTCCAGTGGCTTTGTGTATGTGTATATAAATAACAGCATGTGTATGTGCATATAAATAACAGCATTCAGCATTCAGGATAGAATAATGCTCTGCAGGACTCCACAGTACAACTGCCATGGGGTAGACACATAATTCCCTCAATGCGAGGCCACACCACATGCGAGTGTCATGATACCACTTTAAACAGTCATGGCTTCCCTTCAAAGAATTCTGGGAGCTGTAGTTTAATGGGACCCGTCCCATTTCCACTCCAGTTCTACAATTCCCTGTGAAGAGGGACTGACTGTTAAACAACTCCGCGAATTGCAGCTCTTGAAGGGGAGTAGAGGCCACCCAACAATTCTCAACACTCGTACCAAACTACATCTCCCATAATTATTTGGAGGAAGCCATGACTGTTTAAAGTGGTATCATGGCACTTTAAATGTATGGTGTGAATGTGGCCCTAATCTTAGAACCTGGACCCATAGGAAGGAGCGATGCCAGTGCAACACAGTGCCACCAACTCATATGTCACAGAGACAGTGGCCCTATCTGGCACTGGGTTACCTACCTCCAAGCATAGCCAACATGGGGCCTACCAGATGCAGTTGGATTACAACTCCCATCAGCCCCAGGCAGTATGGCCGATTTACTTATTTATTTTATATGCTACTTCATATTTCAATAGAAATCCTTAAGCAGTTTACAAATTCTACCCCCCAAAAAAGAATCAATATAAAAAACACAATACAAATCCCACATTCAGCAGCAAACTGTACTACCAATCACCATCATCTTACATTTTAGGTGATGTGAATAAATAAACCTTTCAACAATGAACACAAAGAACTACCAGAAAAGCAAACTGTGTACAAACGATACATAAAAATGCTATATAATTACAATTTACAAATTTCAGAAATAGTACCCACAAAGCATGTAATATTACCAAAAAAAAGCACTTAATAGAATCACCAAATTGGCAGAGGTTGATGATGCTTTAAAAGAGAAAGTCTGGCTTGCAACATCTAGGGCTAAGATCAGCCACACTTACCGGAAGTAGATCTGAAATGTCACTTTCTTGTTTGGTGGCTCCTTTAGGAGTTTCCTCCATCTCCTCATCATTATTAAGTATTGAGATGTCCCCATCGCCCAGATTTCCCTCAGCCTCTGGTTCAGCTGAGCTTTTCAACCTTTCCACTTCCACTTCCTTCATCTGAATAATCATCTCACCAGCATCAATGGCTAAGCACTCTGAGAAAATCTTCAGGATGGCATTCATGGTGCTTGCCTGGCTACCAGATGGCAGGGTGCTTCTTATATTCCAAGTGACACCTTAAACAAGAAAGAGATTAACATAGATAGAAGCCATAAACCCTGGTTATAGTATCTGCGGAGCAAATAAAGTGCAAGTGCTCCTCCATGAAAAACAACTCCTTGCATATAGAAAATCACCCAGGAGAAGAGTTCTAGGCTAGATATCTCCCTGACATTCTAATTTTCTCGATGCAGGGAGTTCCCACATTGGAGAACATCCAAAACACTTGCAATTTCCCCACCTGCCAGAAGGCAATCAAGTCCAAGAACAGCTACTATCACATCTTTCTGCTGAATATGAAGATCAGGAAAGATAAAGATGAGGTACAAATATTGTATTTGTCCTTAGGTGAATTGGAACCCAAGTCCTTGAAAGTGCCTCCACCCATACCTTATGACCTGAAATCTGCAATCTGGGATGAGAGGCCCTGCTTGTGATCGCATTGGTAGGAATGGCTCCAAGAAAAGGGAGCCAAGACAGGGCCTTTTTTGTGGTTGGACCCCAGCTATGGAACTCTCAGGGAAAATCAGGAAGTCCTCCTCTTTAATGGCATTCAAGATAAGGGAGAGTAGATGTGACTATCATGAAGGGACCCTGCACTTCTGAATTTCCCATTACGCTACTGCCACAACACAGCACTCATATACCCAGTTGAAACCTACCTGCCACCAGAGTCCGTAAAAGAATGTCCTCCATGCCTTTCTCTGATGATAATAAAATCATTTCCAGAACTTGGTGTGCTGAAGAATCAAAGGACGACAGCAGGTCTGGATTATCTTCTGTCACAGCCTGTAAACAGGATGCTGTGGAGGAAAGCATTTAAACTGAGACTGCAATTCCAAGATGTCACTCATTAAAACACATGCATCAAGATAATCTTACCCATATATGCCTACTCAACCAATTCAATCTGTGGTACTGTCACTTTTACAAGTGCCATACAGCATTCTTTCTGCAAAGAATTCTGTAAAGAAATTGATCCTTCAGTGAGGCAGCAGCTACAGTCTGGAACTCCCTGCCCAATGACATAAGGCAGCTGCTTTATCTGTACTGTTTCTGGAGCATCCTAAAATATTTTGTTTGTTTGTTTGTCTGTTTAGGCAAGACTTGCATGTATTTTAATATACCACATTATTTCATAATGTATATTTTTAAGCTGTTGATTTTATTTATATTGGGGGGAATTAGCCTAACTTGTTTTTACCTTTCGAGTTCCACCAGTAGCTTTAATATTTGTATTTTATATTTCATGTATACTGCTTAAAGGTTTGTAACAATTAAGCAGTATACAAATGCTGCTAAAGAATAAATAAAACAGTATAAGTTTCTTCAGCTGCAACAGGTTTCTGCCAACCACAGCTCTACCTGTGGCACTGGAAGCTGCTTCCAAAGATTCAATACAGTGGTACCTCTGGTTACAAACTTAATTCACTCCAGAGGTCCGTTCTTAATCTGAAACCATTCTTAACCTGAGGTACCACTTTAGCTATTAGGGCCTCCCGTTGCCGCCACACTGCCACCATGCAATTTCCCGTTGCCGCCACACTGCCACCATGCAATTTCTGTTCTCATCCTGAGGTAAAGTTTTTAACCCGAGGTACTACTGGGTTAGTGGAGTCTGTAACCCGAAGTGTTTCTAACCTGAGATGTTTGCAACCCAACATACCACTGTAGTTGCTTGCCGAGAGGCTCTGGAGGATGTGTTTGCCCAGAAACCCCAGAACCAGTGGACCTGAGAGAGTTTCATATCTGCAAGAGACACCTGACAGAGGGTCTCTGCAGCTGAAATCCTCCCATCAACATGTCCCTTTACTCACCCACTGCGATAGCCAAGTCCACGTTTTTGCGAAATCTCTTCAGATACTGGAGCACAACATCCAAGCAACCTTGTTTGTTGAATATAGAGACCGCTGTACTGTTACATTCACTAACAAAGACACAAAAGGATATTTAGCAAACCAGCTTAGCAAGCACATTGAACACTTAATTTTTAAAAATATATTTGGTCCTGGAACAAAGGAAGGAATGTAAGGCTAAACCACATTTTAGCATTGCAAGGAAATATCAGTGTGTACGCTCCCTCTTCACCTCATGACGTCTTTTAAAGCCATGTAGATAGGTGGCCATCACTGCTTCCTGAGGGAGCTCCATAGCTCAACCACCATGCGCAGTCTGCCCCCTACCAACCAACCTTCCACCTGCCTTCTTATTTACAAAGAGTGCATAGGGTGGCCATGCCTGTCAGTTTTTCCTTGGTCTTGGTGTTGCGCCTTTGTAGTACTCATCAGGGGACAAGGATGGATACAAAACTAGAATTAGCTGCCTCTGCCTCTCACTGGTTCTGGCTCTAGCTACTGTGGGTCTCCTTGCTTTCCACCACACCAATCTCAGTGAGCAGCAGCCACCATGGCCAGTGGGGCCGTCAGAATTGGACCCAGCTCCGACACCAAGTATTTCAAGATGGCGCTCACCAGACATTCCAGAGGAGGTTCACAGCCTCGTAGGCAATATCTTCCATACAGTTCTTGTGTGTATCTTTGATTTCCTTCAGAGAGCCGTTGCTCTCCTCAAGTCCTGCTCGACACTGCATTGCAAGATGGGTTATGAAAAGGGGGGTGTAAAAGCAGAACAAATCAGAGCAAACACCTAGTGGCAAGAAGGCACTAGAGCCATGTTCACACCACACATTTAAAAGCACTATAGTACCACATTCCTGAGGTACCCTGGAAAATATAGCTCTGGGAGGGGAATAGGGGCTTCCTAACAACTCTCAGCACCCGTAACAAACTCCAGCTCCCAGAATCCTTTGGGGAAAGCCTTGACTGTTTAAAGTAGTATCATAGCACATGGTGTATATAATTTTAGAACCCATCCAATTTTTGTGATTTTAAGTTGTTTTAAACCAGGGGTCAGCAACCTAAGGCCCATGAGCTGGAAGCGGCCCGCGGAGGTAATTTGACCGGCCCCCGAGCCGCCCCCGAATTGAGTTGCCTACTCGCACGCTGTGCTAAACCAGATGCTAGACTAGATGGGCACTGTTTGGTCAGTGCCCTATGAAAGCAGCCTAAGGCTGACTAGTGAGTTGATGGTGGAGGTAGGATTTGAAATGGGAGCTTCCTGATTCACTGCTCAGTTCTTTCACCACCATGCTGGCTACATACCTCTTTCAACAAAGCTACAAGAGGAGTCATGATATCTTTAGTGACCATGTCGTCGCAGACGTCAAATCCTCCACAAGCACTGAGATTTCTGTAACACAGCCAAAAACTTTGGGTTCAGATTCTTGTTAAAATAAGTTATAACGGATTAAGGTTTATTATCATCATCATCATCATCTGTAGCAACAACAATACATAATCAGAAAAAATTCAACTAAAACAAGAACCAAAAGTTTTGAACAACAGGTGTGTACATTGTCACTTGAGTGGTACAAAACATTTAGATATAAAATAGTATTCTAATAATTAAACTTGGGCAAACTATGCTGCTGCTGTTAGTCTCTTGGGCCTCTGCAAAGTAACAGAAAATCTGGTTCTTGCTATCAAGCAAGTGGGATCTGCAACAAAATACTGCAGCGTCAAATGTTTATTCAGGGTACCTGCCCCTCCATTACATCCCTGCCCCCCATATTGTCGGTGTTCTGTCCAAACTGCACTCAATCTCACTGGCTCATTTTGGGAAGTTTTTTCTGAGGTTCTCCCCCCAAAAAGTTTATTTTGCTCTTCTACAAAAACCTTGGGGTTCCTCCTACATTGCTTGCACCTCCCCTTTATCCATGAATGCTACTCTTTTAGTTATAGAGCTCGTAGCCTGTATATTTGAAACAGAATGATGATAAACAGGGGAAGATAAGGAACAAGATTGAATATAAAAGGGAAGCAAGATGGGGGAAGGATGGGCTTATGTGCTTGTCACTGGGTATGGAGACTATCTGCCTCAAAGCAACAACTGCTGTGATCTAGTACTCTATCTACCACAGGCTACAATGGTTTCTGTCCGGGGGACATATTGGTATAACCAGACCAATCAGAGAAAGCAATACTGAGCTAGATGGACCAACAGTCTGACTCAGTAGAAGGCAGTTTTCTATGTTCCTAAGGGGTGTGCTCTTTACACCGTGGAATTCGCCTATGAAATGTGTCACCACTTAGATGGCTTTAAAAAAAAAAGGATTATACAGATTCATCAACTGCTAATAGCCATCACTAAATGGAATCTCGTCGTTCAGGGATAGTATATCTCAAAATACCATGTGCAGAGGACAACAGCAGGGAAAGGCTCATTATCTCCATTCCCTGATTTGGCCACCTTCTGTAGCATCTGGATGGCTCTATGGTGTGATTGAACAAGACATGGTCTTATGCATTTAAGTGGGGGGGGGGGACAGCACACAAGATGCTCATGAATTCTCAGAGCCCACCACCCACATGCCCTCCTGAGCATACTTCAAAACACTGCTTTCTTCATGGTCTGTTCTTCCAGCTTGCCACAAATTGTAACTCACCGAAGAGCTCCTGCCGCTGTCTCTCGAACTGCCAAACTCTGATCGAGCAGCATGGGACCCAAACACCGGACAACATCTCTCTGCAGAAAAGCCGGGATTGTTTGTTTCTGCTGCAAGAGTTTGGAGATGCTGGCACAGGCAAATTCTCGCATGTCAGCGCTGGGGTGTTGAAGCTAGAAAGAGGCACACAGAGGGAGGTTAGAACACCACAGCTCAAAAATACACACCATAGTGACAAACAAAAACAATAACCCCACACACAGAGCGTTTAAAAAGCCATGAATTATTTGATTAGCCAAAGGCCTGGGAGAAGATAAATATTTTTGCCTGGTGTCTAAGGATATGTAATGAAGGCACCAGGCGAGCCTCCCTGGAGAGAGCATTCCACAAATGGGGAGCCACAGCAGAAAAGGCCTGTTCTCATGTTGCTGCCCTCCAGACCTATCATGGAGGAGGCACCTGAAGAAGGGCCTCAGATGAGGATCGCAGGGTCTGGGTCAGTTCATGAGAAGAGGTGGACATTGACGAATTGCAGCCCTGAGGCGTTTAAGGCTTCATAGGTCAAAATCAGCAATTTGAATCGGGTCTGGAAACTTATTGACAGCCTGTGCAGTCCGGCCAGGATTGGTGTTATATGTTCAAACCATCTTGCTCTGGTGAGCAACCTGGCTGTTGAATTCTACACCAGCCGAAGCATCTTTAGAGGCAGCTCTACCTATAATGCTTTGCAGTAATATAACCTCATGAGAAGAGAAGACTCCCTGAAAAAGACCCTGGTGCTGGGAAAGATTGAGGGCACAAGGAGAAAGAGGACGAGATGGTTGGACAGCCTAACATGAATTTGACCAAACTGTGGGAGGCAGTGGAAGACAGGAGTGCCTGGCCTGCTCTGGTCCATGGGGTCACAAAGAGTCAGACACAACTAAACAACAACAATAACATAACCTAGAGGTGACCAGAGCATAGACAACAGAATAAAGCACTTATTCTTTGCAGTAACAACAAGCACCCTAAGAAAAGGTAGGTGGAAGACCGATCTGTCTTGTTCCTCGTGGTTCCTGGTTGAACCCTGTATCTGCCTTTATCAAGAGCTTGCTCTCTTATAGGGCACGAGCAAGCGATCACACTTCAGCTTCACGCCCTTTATCAGAAGCTTCACTTGCTGATTTCTCGGGGGGGGGGGGAGGGAGCAGGCCAGGTCAGTTGGCAACCTCCATTCAGGCTCCCTTGGAGAGCGCGCAGGAGCAGACCAGGTCGGGTCCTTCCTGGTAAGTTGGCAACCCGAGCTGAAACCCCTTGGCGGGCGATTATGCATGCAGGCGGTTTGCTTTCGCTCTCGGGCTCGGAGAGGGAAGGAGGCGGAATCCGGTTTCTCCCTCCTCCCTCCCCGCCCCGCTCTTACTTTTTCCAGCAACTCCGCGGCCGGGGATCCTGCTCCGGCCTCCCCGTCTTGCACGCTCAGGGTCCCCGCTGGAGAAAACGGCTCGTGGCGGAACCGCTTGGTCTTGCTTTTGCCCATGATCTTTGCAAACCCTGGACGCTTCCACGGCAAGGAAAGCGAGGAGAGGAACCGGGGCGTGTTGGCCTGGCCTTCACCCCCACGTGTGCGGCTTCGGCGCAGGCGCCGCTGCTGCTGCTTCCCCGGGAAACGTCCGCCCCGGATGCGCTTGCACTGGGGGCCGGGCTGCAGCCAGAAGCAGCTGGGAGACGGAGGGAGAAGCATCTCAGCTAAAATAAGCTGGGGAAAGCCTTTTCCGCCAGCTCATCCAGCTGTGTGCTTAACTCCGCAGCACGCTGGTTGGAGTTGAGGGGGCTTGCTCCCAAGTAAGTACTGTACTGATTGCACGGACTTGCAAATAGATAGCACCAGCCGCTTCTACGTAATCATTTCAGGGGTGTTGGAATATTATGTCACACTTCAAGGTGGCCTTATTGTTGTTGCTGTTATTGATGTTACTACTATTACTTAATTACTTTAATTAATTAATAATTAAGTTTGTATACTGTCCTTCGCCTGAAGATCGCAGGGCTGTTCACAATATAAAAACAAGAACACAAAATACATAACAAAAACCAAAGCCATAACCCTGAGCTCAATGCCTGGTTGAAGAGAAGCGTTTTCGCCTGGCGCCTTAATCACAGGATCCTAGAATGGCAAAGTTGGAAGGCACCCCAGGGCCCACCCTACCCCAGAGAGGTGCCTCCTCCCACTGCCCCACAAGGGCCTGGGAAGCACCCTCTGGTCAGCCCTAGAGGCACCATTCACCTGGGGAGCTGCTGTGCAAGCCTTTGTGAGGCAGAGATGTGAGGGAAGGAAAGAGGGACAGAGGCCAGTGTTGCGAAACGGCACCCTTGACCATCATTCAAGGCACCGCGGGGTGCCCCAGCACATTGGTTGAAAACCACTGCCTTCTTATAATAATATATTAATAATTTAGTATTTGTACCCCGTCCATCTGGCTGGGTCTCCCCAGCCACTCTGGGCAGCTTTCAACAAAGATTAAAAATACATTAAAATGTCACATATTAAAAACTTAAGACTCATACTGACTGTCCTAAGCAATGGAAAGAAAAAAGAGAGGTTTGTGGACAGCAGCCATGGTTTAGCTTTCCGCAGCTTGAAAATTTTTGCAACTTAGGAAAGCCAGACTTCAAAGTTTTTCAGAACGAAGCTGGTGGCAACATGAACCCAAATGCAGAACACTGCTGTATAGGCTTAAAACTGAATAAAAACATTCGCGTTATTAAGGTTTTAGAAGCCCGTGAAACAACACGTGTTCCCCTCAAGCATATCTTACAGCACAGTACTATGCACATTTCCTCGGAAGCAAGTTCACTGGGACTTACTCCTAGGAAATCGAGCCCAGGACTGAAGCATTAGTTTCTATTTATGCAGTACGGCAAAGCGAACACTTAAATAATAAATGCAAGCTGCTCCCCACAGAAAATAATTAGAAAATGAAAGGTCTCTTATACCACATATTAGGTGATCCGCCAGTGTCAATCTTGGAAAAATTGATGGAATTGTCAGGAAATTCCTTCGTTGCGCAGAAGGGGAAGAAATGATACCCCAAGTTCTTTCTCCAGTATATTTGTCTTGATGAGAATCTTTCCCACGTATTCCCTGCTGTGAAGTTTCCTCTTCCATTGTCTTGGTCCAAAATGTAAGACTGCAGCAAAGGCTGGGGAAGACTGGCGGTTTCATTTATCCAGAAGGGGAAGGGGAGTGTTCATTTGCATGCTTACGGAAAATTAGACATGCCCAGACTAGCCCCTGGGGTTGCATGGGCCTGATTCTGATGAAGATCATTATATCATAACAGCCGTAAAATTCAAATAATAATAAACACTTTGTAAAGCTAATATTTTGGTACTAATACATCAAATGTTACATTCCCCCCCCCAAGATTTCAGAAGTTTATTTTATTTATTATTTCACAATACTTATGTGGTGTTTGATTGTAATAAAACCTCTATGAGGTTTGTGAAAGATAAAATCAAAACAGTAAAATTACCAACAAAAGACTATTAAAAACAGCTATTTAAAAACGTTCAAAAATCAACAGTAAGCATGAAAAGATTAAATGGATGTTAGCATTCTACATTTCTGGATAGGCTTGCATAAACAAAAATGTTTTAAGCAGGTGCCGAAGAGTACAGCGAAGGCTTCTGTCTGATGTCAACAGGCAGGGAGTTCCAAAGAGTAGGTGCTGATATCCTAAATGATTGATAGGGTCTCACCCATCAGCAATTGTGTTGCAGCATTCTACATTAAGTACCATTTCCAGATCAAGTACAAGGGAAGCCCCAATCAAATATTGAAGTTACCAATATCTGAACTACTGTGGTCAAGCTGAGTAATTAAACCAGGGGGATCCCTTAGACTCATACTGACTGTCCTAAGCAATTGGGGGGGGGGGGGTGTTGTGGAGGCCATAGTTTGGATTTCTGCAGCTTGAAAGTTTCTGCAACTTAGGAAAGCCAGACTGCAGATTTTTTGGAATCAAGCTGGTGGCAACATGAACCCAAATATATAACATTGCTGTATAGACTTAAAACTGAATAAAAATAGAACCTATCATGATCTAGAAAAACAAAAATTGAGATTTATGCAATGTTCAAAGGTCTTACATCTTCACATGATCTGTAATTTAGATATTAAAAAGATTTTCAGTACTGTAATACTAAGCATCAAGTCCTCCTTTAGTTGCTTCAGTATCAAAGCATCTAATAACTGCCAATTTAGGTGATTGTTTTCTTGTATGAAGGGGTTGCATGCATGGCAAACAAACCAGAAAGTTTTCCCTTAACATTTATAGCTTACCAATTACACCAAACTGGGAAACTGCTTAGTAATGGCTTCAGAACAAGACAAGACATTAAACCAACTTCAAACCACAGTGGCTTGTTCTGAACCCCTTAGCCAGAGTTTCATGTTTCAGAAGCCACAGGAAACTATGGTTAATGGAAGACTTTCTGGTTTGTTCTCTTACTTGTTATGTCAGTGGGTCAGCATTTAGAACCAAATACTTGTTCTAATAAGCCCAAGATATTACTGAATACCATTAATAACAAAACTCATATGACTATATTTAGATAAAGTTCTCATCCAATTAAGTGATCCATCTCTAAGTTGCCCCAGACTGCTAAAGACTGTCATGGCTGTTCTGGATCTTGTCTGAAATTTTGCAGGAATACAACTACAGTACTGTATGAAATTCCACACCTGTCCTGTAGATGCAGAATTGCAGAAGCTGACCTACCCTATATATCTGAAGCAGTTTTTTAAAAAACTGAATTTTCAAAAGTTGGTAACATGAGATGCATTAAATGTGAAATTAATAGATTTCAGCACTCCTAACATTTATTTACTTGCAATTTCAAATACAAAAGCCAGCAAACATATCATTATAAATAAAATGTTTATTTTGTACACATTTCCTACAAAAATTTACAGCACTTAAAAACACAGGTGTAGCAAGAAATGCAGAGAAGACTTTGAGAGCACAGGATTTAATTGCAGCATTCAAAGGAGAATTAAACATTGACACAAGTGTAGTTTTGGTTTCCTGTATGTACAAAATCTTCCTTGTAGTGCAGCATTTCCTACACTGCCAGTTGCTTTGTGCTCTTAAAGTTTTATACTCTTCTTAAAATAGCTTGAAACAGGTCTTGTAAAAAGGCACAGGAAGGATTTAAAATTAAATTGCTTTGTGTCAGTATTTCAAAGTCATACTATGTGTAACAGCCACTTTTAAGTTTTAACACTTTTCTGTACTAAAGGTAGATTCAGACAGCTGATTTTGCCTCTTCACAAAGCTATTTCAATTGCCATCCCCTATCCACCAAGTTCCACGGGCATTTAAGGATAGAGAATTTGACTCAGTGGCTACTATGCATTTGTCATGCCTGATTAGGATGATCCAACTGGGCAAAGGGAGGGAAATAGATGGTCCTGCATTAAGTGTCATGCTGCCTGCTCATATAATCAGATAGCGTGCCACAGCTTCGCATACTCCTCCTCCTCTGGGCATCTAACCCTCTCTTGCAATATCAATAATGCAGTTTATGCTCCACTGCATAGTGAATTAATGCATTATGCTAACATTTCTGCCAACCTTAGCTAATGTCAAACCACAGTTTGCAGCAGTGATTCGAAGCAGGCTTGAAAACTGGCTTGGCACCAAATGTGGTTAGCAAAAACGCTGGCACCAAGGAAGCAGTAACTTTTGCTAGCTCAGAAACTGAAAAGAAGTTTCACGTGAGAGGGAAAAGCACACACAGGTTGCCTAATGATGCTTAAGGAATCAGGCAGCATTATGCCAGACTGGGCCCAAAGGAAAGTCTGAATCTACCTTGAGCTTTGTTACATTTGTGGCACTTTCTTTTTATCAAGTAATCTGAAGTTGAGCAATACTAGTTTCGTGGCAAAACTACCACAGTGTAAATTTCACATACAATACATCATTACTGTATGTCCCAAACACACAGAGGTTTTAAAATATTAAAAGCCTAAACATAGAATTTGCTGAAAATAGGCTACTGCTAATGCAAGGAACTGAAGAACAGGAGCTTTTGTGACAAAATTCAAAGTAATACGCACCAAGAAGAGTTCTGCCAGAAGAATTTTTATATATAAAATGCAGCGTTGGATGGGGAGGGAGATAGCCATGATTAATGAACAACGCTGTGTGAATGGCAGGTTTAAGTATCTCTTCAAATACTGGTTCCATTTTCTATTTACAGTGATTTGCACATCATAAAACCCATTGAGTCCTTTTCTAAATAGAGGCTCCCACCTTGCTGAAGATGAAACCCCAGAGACATACTAATACTGTGTGGCAGGGTTGGAGAACCTGTGCCCCTCCAGATGCTATTGGACTACACCTCCCATTATCCCTTACCCACAACTCTGTTTGCTGGGACTGATGGGAGTCAGAGTCCCCCAGCATTTGGAAGGGTACAGCTTACTGCTGCCAGAGAAGGAACTGAAAGCATAAAACAGACAAGAAAATGCAAGGAAATTATGAATAAATAAACCAGATGTTTTCACGCTTTTGCTGTCAACTCAACACCCCACAATCCTATTTGGCCTCACTCTCCCAAAGTTCTTTTCTTACATTTCCACAGCAGCGAGTAGAGTTGAAGGGAGATGATGGGTTACTGGACGTGAAGCCGGGGTTTCAATATTAGTTTTCCAGTCTGGGGAAGAAAGAAATCACTTTCACATTACAGAAACTCCTGCTATGTTGGGATTACTTCTCCGTCGTCTTGCTAAGCCTACGCCAACTTGCTGTCCAGAAGTTTTGAACTACAACTCCCATCAGCCCCGTCAGCATGGCCATCTGGAGAGAGCCAAGTTAACAAAGGCTGATCTAGCTTAAAGAGTGGAAACTGAGAACAGAGTTTGTTTGCAAGGATTATGAATCTAATTTATTAGTTATTAGAACAATTCTTTTCTTTTTTATATGCAAACTACAATCATAGGTTACCAGTCCCCTGTGCAATGAATCTACAGAATTTATAGATTTTTTTTCATGCTACAGACCAAAGATAGCATAATATTCACCCTGATTGATCTTTCATTTCTTAATAATTTAAGGATTTCATGTCAGATAAGGAGGCCACTCAGGTTTGTCTACTAGCAACATTATAAGGAATATTTAGGCCACTTCTTATAGAAGGATATAGGGCAAAAAGATCCTTAATGTCTTAGTCCCAAGCAGAATAGACCACCTCGAGTCCACTGATGGGAGGAAGAAACTAGAAGCACATAGAGTAAACTGGGAACTTAAAGACAGTAGAGGCTGTAAGACAATGTGTATTGGAAGATTATTAGGGAGGAGACACACTCAGCCAGGGAAACCAAAGCCACTTACATCATCACAGGACATGTTGTATTCTGCCAGGACTGTTCGACATCGCGCTGCTATGCTGAACAGAAAACATCAAAGAAACATACCGGTCTCTAGAGTCAGGGCAAAGCAAAGCAAAGTGATTGCACTAGAGAGAAGAGGCACTGAAGGTCACATGGGGATGTCTTGGGCTGCATTCAGCCCTTGGGTGGTGGTTTCCCACCCAAGTTGTATGCTCTCTGTATTTTTTTTTATCTGTAAAGTAATAGGTAGCAAAGTTCTGTGGCTATCTTTGCACTCCAGCTATATCCTGGGAACAATTACCATAGAGTCGTTTTGCAGAGTGGCTGTAGGGTCACACACAATGTTGTGGAAAGCGCCACCCTGAGAGATTATCTTATTCACATGTCACCACAAAGAAGGGAGTACAGGCGCTTAGGTCCATACTCCCCGTTCAAGAAAAGTGTTCAAACTCTCTCTGTTCTCAGAGAGAATAGAACAGTAGCTAAAAGTTTCTTCAGTTGAAATTATTGCCAGTGTGATCATGGTTAAATATATGCCAGGTACTGAATAAAGGATACATTGAGGGTGCCACCACTCTTTTATGTATTCCAGCAAAAAACAAACCTATAAGAGTAATACAGCTAACTGTGAAGAATGGATGATTCCATAGAGATGTGAAGAAAGAAACCTAGGAGAAAACCAAACAACACTTTATAAATACACGATTAGCTTGAAATTAATACAATTAATTTTAAAAGAAGCATATTGTACAGTCGAGAATGAGGGGCAAACAAGTTACTAATTTTAACACTAATATAAGGGGGGATTAAATTATTACCTTAATTTAGAAATTAATATATAAAGTAACAGATTTGATTTCCCTCTCATTCGCCACTGTGAAAACAGGATGCTGGACAAGGCAGATCTTTGGTCTGATCCAGCAGGGCTCTTCATAAGCTCTGACTGACATAAAGGTCCCAACTTCCTACCTTTGCAATTATGAAGGCTAGCAGTGTCCCAAAGAATAAGCACATAGATATGATCTTAAGAACATTCTAGCTACTAGATTAAGCTATAACCTAACAAGCCAAAAATCATGATGCAATCCCAGATCGCTGGTTGTAACACAAACATTGTTCTAGTCCACCCTGAAGGATAGAAATACTGAACTGACACTAAACACGATGTCTAGGTTTGGCTATAGGAAACCATGGGGAACTTTCCAGCAGTCTATAAAACCTGTTAATATATGCATAGCATTATGCATGAATTTATGCCACAAGTTCAAATAGATTAAATAGGAAAGCAACACAGGAGCAAGACATTTGAGAATGCTACTACCCACCTTCTGCGTTTCAGGATCTATTAACCAGTTCCAGGCACCAGTTGCTGTACAGACTGATACGACTATAAGTATTACTAATGGAAAAGGAAAATGTTAGAAGCAATATATTTGCACAACATATAAGGGATAACTTCTAAAAAAGGTCTTAGTTATTCTCAAAGAACATGACAGTCATACTAAATTGGGCGATTTACGTTCCACTGAAATAAGTGGAACCTGCAGTTCATTGAACAGCACTTCCTGTACCCCATTCATCCTTTAAAAAAATATCTGCACAGGAACAGCCATCAATAGATAATTCTATGCAATTTCCAATAGGCACAAAAAGTCGGAAGAACTGCCTTTTATTAGGTTAGCTAGTAATTTAAATGTGTTGCAAATTTCCAAGTTCAATAAATACTTCTCCAACACATGGGTATTCAGAGCAAAAGTAACCTCTCTTCCATAGGCAACAATTAACTATAGCAGTATTCAGGCATTCCTCACATGAAAAATAGAAGCATGGTAAAGGGGGCTGCAGTGTTGTGCATTTAGCCCCATCCCTAATGTATTGGGGCACAATTTCTGTCACTGAGTGCTGCTCCATAGATGGAAGCATGCCTCCATTCAAAGAGCAGACTCTCCGCTACAGAAGTTACGCCCTAAAACAGTTTGCCCCTCTTCACGCAAGTAATGTCTGAAGAGGACTTCTGTTTTCATAGAATTAGCATGACTATTCATTAACTAGCAGCCTTATATGTGGAATTCCAATAAATCAAAAAATCAGTGCAGTTTTGAAAGGTTCAGTCTGCCATCTTGGTTCAAAATAAAATCCAATTGTATTCAAATATAGATGTTTGCTCCTTGATCTCAGGAATCATCATGCAAATTTTGGTGGCAATATCTTAAGAGGTGTTCAAACGCATAATGAACATATAGTAGACGCATAGGCAGATAAATAGAGATCTTTCATGTGGGAAATCCAGAATAAAACCCTGCTCAGCTGTAAAGGAATCACAAGGGTCTTGAGTAAGTATCTCTAAGCCTTGTTGGTATGCTAAAAAAAAAAGTTGCTGTCCTCATCTTAGTTCCAAAAATAATTGCTTTCAGAGGTTCAGGACACCACTGTACTATAGTTCTCTTTGGCGGTAAGACAGTATTATTTATCATATTTTCTTTTCTTATGCAGAATTTTGCATCACAAATATATCATAAAAGCTACTGAAATGTTAATACTACACTATGTAGGTACAATTTGATCGAAGCATTTATAGGCAAATTTGTACTGCTCTTAGACAGCTTGACTTACTTCTCCAGCGTCCAGTAGCTGGTTGTAAACAAGCTATATATTCAGTAAGCCTTCTTTCAAAAGCCTTGAGATCTGAAATAAAGAAAGGCAACCATCTAATTAGACTTATGCTGAAATACTGTATTGTTTTTAACACTTGATTGGGAGCCGCCCAGAGTGGTTGGGGAAACTCAGCCAGATGGGCGGGGTATAAATAATAAATTCTTCTTATTATTATTATAACAATAATAATACTATACTTACCGTATTTTTCGCTCTATAAGACGCACCAGACCACAAGACGCACCAAGTTTTTTGGAGGAGGAAAACAAGAAAAAAATAATTCTAACTCTCAGAAGCCAGAACAGCTGTGCAGTGAAAGCAGCAATCCCTTTTGCTGCTCTGGCTTCTGGGATAGCTGTGCAGCCTGTATTCGCTCCATAAGACGCACACACATTTTCCCTTACTTTTTAGGAGGTTAAAAGTGAGTCTTATAGAGCAAAAAATACGGTACTGGAAGTAAGCATCATTGAACAAAATGGGGCTTACTTTTGAGTAGACAAGTGTTGGATTGTGGTGTTAGACTGTTTTAAATTTACTTTACACTAGTGAAAAATATGAAGTTGGGCAGACTTTATCGCAGATTAGTTAATCAACAACACATTCACTAGGTTTGACCACCAGCATACAGCTCTCCACAGTTTACTCAAAGGGAATGTAGCACACAATTGAAAAGAGGTTTGACTATCCCCATCATGCACATTTTGCAGATATTAAGAGGCGGCTTTCAAAACTCTCAGCATAGTTGCATCTATAACAACAATAAACAGTACCAATAATAGGTCTAAAATAAGGTCATATTGCACCATCTGTGAAATATCCCCTAAACCCTGCCTTCAGTAATCTTGTTCTTTTTGACAAAAGTTCAGTTACTAGTGGCTTCAAAAAAACTCAACAGATTTGCTTGTGTTCCTTTTAACAACCACCTGATTTGCAGAAAGCAACTGAGGAGCAACTTGAAGGCATGGAGATAAAAAAAATACTGTCTTATACTGGTGTCTAAAAAGGAAAGTGTTTTGTAGCACTTATTCATGTTATCTATGTATCATTTTCCACGAAACCTCCGGAAGTTATTTAACATTGGAATTGTATTTAAAAACAATTTAAATTCCACTACGGATACAGATTGGGATTTAAAAACAACAGCAAAACCCTCAATTCAAGAGGCTTGTTGGAAAAGGAAGATCATGAATTGGTGCAGAACAGATATTATTTATTTTATTTCACAAAATTTATACCACTTATTTATTTTTTTAAAAATCAAATTAGTTTAGAATGAGAATAAAACAATAAATAAAATTATCAGTAGAAGCAGTTAAAAACAACTATGCAAAATATTCCAAAATAAAATAAGCAAATAAACTAAAAACAGATTAAAACATACATCAACATTCTACATGTCTGGGTAGGGAAAGGCGCCTGCCTTATATCCATAGGCAGGGAGTTCCAAAGTGTAGGTGCTGCTACACTAAAAAAATCTTATAAATGCAGAACGGGTATTATGTGGCACCTGCAACGGTGCCAGTTCCGCAGACTGGTGAAGTGGGCATATATGGGGGTGAGGCGCTCTCACAGGTAAACTGGCTGCAAGCTTCGATGGGTACAGCACTGACAAAATGTTATTGTGGTGTAAGCTTCCGCAGACCTGAATCCACTTGACAAAAGCTTATGCCACCGCAACAACATCTGTTAATCCTTACCCAGTGCCAACAAGACTGTCATGGTACGACTCGTCTCTCAAGGACCAGTCTGCTGTTTCAAGGCACAACCACATGGGCCAGCTGGATAGTTGTCAGCCCTGCAGCGGGAGGACAATTTAATCGGGAAGACTAAGTTTTGCAGGTCCAGCCGCTTTCTCTTCCGCGGCGGCTCACTGCCTCAGAAACTCTTTTGGGGACACTGAGAGGAAGAAAAGGAGGATATAGGACAGGCAAAATGTCCTTTCCCTGGAGGGAGGCTGGTGCCTTTATGACGCCCCCCGCCCCGCCTCAGGGGAACCCCGAATTACCTTCCGCTTGTTCCAGGGAGTTCATTGTGAGGGGCAGGGAATAAGGAGAACTCGCAGACTACCACCATTCACAGACGCAAAGTCTATGGTTTCCTTCCTCCTCCTCCTCCCTTCCATGTAGCGCCGTAAGCTCTCGAACTTCCTTCAAATCAATGAAAGCGTCGCTTCTTTCTATTGGGCAGTTTTTACCTCAAGCGCCCGCCGTCCAACAAACATCGTCTTCATTGGACAGGCTACGTATGGGCAAGAGGCTGAAGAAGGGAGGTGACGGGAAAGGGCAAAGAAGAATACGCATGCGTAACGGTCAGTAGCGTTGTGCCGTCGCCCACCCATCGTCTGGTCCCTAGAATTTGTTAAAAGGGGTTGCAAAAGATCCTTACGCTCCTGCTGTGTCTTTGCAGAGGTTTCACTGACAGTTAATTGACCGATGAACGTTATATATTTGCACTTCCAGAGTGGTTCACAAAATAGTGCTAACAAATTCTAAAAGATCACATTAAACTTCTATAAAGTATTATTACCACTATCAGCACCACTACTATGCTTATTAGCCAGGTCTACTACTGTAAGACACAGCAGGAATAACAATGCTTGGATTTCTTGATGCTGCACATTATTTGCTGCCGTTGTTTATCCCACAGTGTTAAAGAAAAACCCCGGCACTATTTAAAAATTAAGAATTTAAGACAGTCCTTGCCAGTCTTCACTAAAAGCACTAAATGCCTTCACTATAAAATAAGGGATTTCTGATTTGACCTTTGTGAGGTTTGCTGTGTCATGCTGAATTGTTTGATAGCTTGTTATTTAGCTTAATTTAATTTTTTTTAAAAACACACTAATGCTGAAGTAAGTTCTAACTCAGGCTAAACCAACCCTGAGTTACTTCTGAGAAATAAGCCTCACTGGAACTTATACCTCCCCAGGATGAAGCAAAAACAGGATTGGAGCCATGCAACCATGTCCTGTAGTTGCTTATAGTTTTGGACCAGTGTTCGAAACTCACATTGTTCTAGGTGCATTTTGCCACAGGGAATTTCATTAGCGCAAGCAGCCTCTGCGCCTAAGATTTCAGATTAAAACTGCAGAGTGGAAGGAAAGGGGGACCTTTTTCTGCCTCCCCACTTCCAGCCACTCTGAAGACTGGAGAAGAGGCCCTCTTAAGAATATTAGGGGGATGAGCAGGGGAAGGACTAGAGACCATGTGAAAAATGAACATAACATTTTAGCTGCAGTTCATTCATTTTCAGCTTTCTATTCTTGTTACGAAAAAAGCACGCCTAGACATTCCGTTGTTGCGCCCACAATCTAGGTTTAAGGTGTCATTTAGCCCCTAGCTTTCATATATAAGTTTCTGTTTTGGACTAGGACTGGAAAGAAGCGGCAGGATCAGATCCTTTGTTGCTATTGTACTGTATTCGCACTCTTGACTGAATGACGTTCCTGTCCTTTGTAAGCCCCACTGGAAGAAAGGCGGCTGAGGAACATTTCGAATCAACAAGCCCGCTAAGCGTGCATAGGGATGCGTTTTGAGACCGGAGAGTCGCCGCAGACTGCCGTGCCGTTGCCATGGAAACCAAGCAGGCCGCGGCCTAGCTCAGCCGCGGCGCCGGGGGCGCTGTGCGCGTGTAATGGCCACCCTTCGCTTTCGGCCCTCGGGCAGGCAGGCGGAAGAAGGATGCTCCGCCCCGCGGAAGAGGAGGAGCCGGGGATGGGCGGTAGCGTGTTTGTCTTTGATTCACGCCGCCGCCGCTGTTGTTGCCACCGCTGTTGTTACCGTCCCTGCCGCGCTCCCTCCCAGTTTCCTCCTGACTGTGTTTCATCTGCGGGAAGGGAGAGAAAAGGTTGAGGCCGTTGCGGGGGGCGGCGGCGGCGGCGGAAGAAGAAGATTCGTGAAGCCTTGAACGTGTGAGTTGGGACGGGGGTGGGGGTGGGGTGGGGGCTCGACTGGGAAGAGGGTAGCAAGACGGCGATTCGAGGCGGGGAAGTGGATTGCATATTTGTTCCGCGTTACTCCCCGTGTCTCTGGGTTGTTTATAATCACCATTGTGTTTTTCTTCATCCGTCCTTTATGCCAGGAACTCAGGGTGGCATAACATGGTCCTCCTCCTCCCTTCCTCGCTACCATGTTATTCTCACAACAGTCCTGCGAGGTAGTTGAATGCGACAGGCTCAAGCTCACCCAGAGAGCTTTTGCTTTTTGGGGGATGTGTTTGAGTAGAGATTTGAAGCTGGGTCTTCTTGTTCCTAGTCTTACATACTTAACTGCAGTGGTGCATCGACTCATTATTTGTTTTAGTCTTTATAGCCAAGCTTTACTCTAAGGAGCTCAAAATGGTGTACCTTAGGCTGCCTCCTCCTTCCCTTTTTACCCCCATGAAGTAGGTTAGGTAGGTTAGGCTGAAAGGGAGTGACTGGCTGAGATCACCCAGTGAGGATTCAAATCTTGGTTTCCCAGGTCCAGTGCTGTAACCACTACACCATGCTGGCTTTCAATAACATTTGGTATTGGGGAGGCACACAAACACACAATCCACAGCAAAACTGTCAGATGGTCTACAATAAAAAATGCAAAACAGAATGAGACTCTTGCAAATCTTTCCCAACGATGAGCCTTTGAAGAAACTCAACATGAACCATTTCCTATTCTTCTCCTCCACACCCATATTGAAATTTTTTGGCTAAAAAATAAAAAATATTTTGGCAAAAAGACCCTTGTGGCTTTAGAGTGGGAAGCGCTCCACTCCTGCTCTCCCTCCCAACACCCACCCATTGCTACTTTTATTTTAAGCTGCCTTTTCTAGGTATTAGATTCAGGTAGGTAGCCGTGTTGGTCTGACACAGTCAATATATATATATATAAAATTAAAAAAAATGTCCAGTAGCACCTTAGAGACTAGCTAAGTTTGTTCTTGGAATAAGCTTTCGTGTGCATGTACACTTCTTCAGATACACAGAAACAGAAGTCACCAGACCCTGATATATAGTGAGGGGGGGGGGTTTCTCAGGAGCATAGTAGGAGATGGGTGATTGACTCAATGGGTATGGTAAACCTGTTGACGACTGTTAACGAGTGAACAGGAATCCAAGGATAGATGGACATAAATCTGACATCAGGAATCAGAAGACAGAGAAGCCAGTAGGAGAATACATCAATCTCCCCGGACATTCAATACAGGATCTCAAAGCAGCTGTCTTATTACAAAAGAATTTCAGAAACACACTTGAAAGAGAAGTTGATGAATGTCAACTTACCACTAAACTGAAAACTATGGGGAGACCTGGTCTCAATATAGATATTGGATTTCTGTCTCATTACATATGCTGATCATCTGCATACTATCCCTTGCTTTTTCCTGTAGGACTAATTGCAGTTGTCAACAGCAAATTCCTGGGCTGGCTTATGCAAACCTATGTGGCTAAGCTAGGGCTATCAAGAGAACAATAGAGGACATTAAAATATAATAGAGCTTCTTGCCCCAGGTGTGAGCCATGGGCTCTTGCCACCCATTGGCAGAGAGAGGGAGGCAGGCATCCGGCTTTTGTAACAATATTTATATATTTGGCAGAATTTGTATTACATGTCCTCTTCCTCTGCTTAATCAAAGAATCTCCAAATCCCTCCCTGCTATCTTAATCTATATTTGCGCTGCTTTGTGTGTTTTTTGCACAATGTATGTAATCGCGTTTGAACTGGTAGCCTGTAATTATATGCAGCATTTTGTGGACTGAAGTTCCCCAGAGAGGGTAAGGGTGTGTGTTTTTCTGCGCTCGTGTGATGGAAAAACATAAGGCATCATTCCGTATTGGAGAAGCAATTTTTTTTGGGAGTGGAAAAAAACAGAAAGTTCAGTCCACAACCTGTCTCTTCATTTAGGTGGGATCTGCCCCCCCCCCAAAGAATATCCCATGTAAGGTAGACTATCGTGGTACATAAACACATAAAAATATAGTTTCAAGAAGGTCACATACCATGGGGAAATTTCTAAATTTATAAACCTTTCAGTTAACCTGACTTGGGAAAATACATTTCTAATACTAAATATTAATAGACTTTGAATGTGAACCTGGAGACTCCCTCAAAATAAATGACATTAGAAAGCAAGTCTACTTGACTCAGTATCCTGGTAATATTTTTTGCAGTTCCTTCACTTTTTTGTGAGTGAAAAGGTGAATATAGTTAATGAACAAGTTAATTTGGAGTAAGAAAATGTCTTGAACATTTGGCCATTGTTTCATTTCAGGAATGAAGTGATAGTTTGAAGGAAACATGTGGTTCACTGTGTCTTTATTGGTGTAATGGTTGTCATGTGAAGAGAAGCTCTGTGAAATATTTTTATTTTGGAAATTATTCACCCTGATGAAAATAATAGTTATTTCTCCTCATATAGAAACTGAAATGTCTTCGTGGGTCAAAGTAACTACAGATCAAGCACAAACACCTGTTCCAGAAAAGAGGTAAAATAAAATTGCATTATCTGCTTGTTTTTCTACAGTTAAAAACAGTTGGAGTTTAATAATTCCAGAAGCTGTAGTTAAATTGTTTTACAACTACTTCTACTTCAGAGTTAGTAAAATGCTCTTAATTATTTAGTCGAAGGGTTGGAAATCTGTGGCACTCCAGATGTTATTGGATGCCAACTTCCATTAGCCCCAGCCTGCATGAGTAATATTCAGGGATGATGAGAGCTGGTCTAGCAACATCTGGAGGGGCAGAACTTCCCTGCCCCTGATTTACTCCCAATTTAATGATCATTTCCTTTTAAAAGCAACACAGTATATGTTTCTAAGTGCTCTGCTAAATACTTTGAAGTTGACATTTAATAATACAAGAGATAATCCCGTTGATGTCATTCAGAATTCTGTGCATAAATGTGAGTGCAATTATAAAACCTTTAGAAACTACAGGCGAGATTCACTTAAAAGGCTTCCACTTGCGCAGCAGGGCTTTCTACCCCTCTCCTGCCTTCACCCGCCCAAAAAGTGGTTCTGGGGGTGTCAGGAAAACCCCCAAATCAGGATGTAGTTGGGGGAGGGTTCTGTCTGGCAATCTGAAATGATTGTGCAGTCCAAACATTTGTTACAGTCCATGTGGAATTCTACCCCATAAATTTATTATGGTCACATGCTATCTCCCCCCTCCACCTCGTTAGTGTCAGGTATTTGCCTTAGTTCAAGTCAGACATTTGGTACTCCAGCTCAGTGCTGTCTACTGCTGTGCTGAGTGGCCACAGCTTTCCAGGGTTTCAGACAGAACTCTGACAGGCCTTCCTGGAGATGCTCGAGATGGAAGCTTCTGCATGCAGAGCATGTGCCCCTCTGCAATCTTGTTCTCCTTTCATTTAGTAAAGTCCTGTAGTGACTACCCACGCAGTGAAGAGGATGTTACCATGTGGCAGCATGGAAAATGCAGGGTGAGGGGGGCACTGTAATATTATTTAAGTACATTAAATAATAACAGCCTTTAGCTCATGGCATGATCAGTTGCCATGATTACTGGTAACCACACAGTGAGGTTATAAACAACCACCAAACAGTGTTTGGCCTTCTGCAACTACTCTCTCTTCTAGAATTGAGTGAGATGAGGAAAGCAAGTGGAATTTTAAAAAATGAGACTCTTTCCTTAGTAAGAAACATTTGAGGCAGTTGAAATAAATTATTGGTGAGAAGAAAAAGCATTTTCTGTATTGGGTTTACTGAATAATATTACCAATCTCCCTTCTGTTTTAGAAGCTAATAATAGTTTTCTCAGCCCGTTGCTAGCAACTGGTGCGCTGATGAGATAACCTTGACATTTTAAGATGGAACCTCATAAGTAGTTTCCTCAAGTATATTTCTTACATGAAAAAGCAGCTCCCTGTTGCTGCTTTGCACCACAAATGGCTGTTATTATCACATATTCCTTGGCAACGCTGCTTGTCCTGGGGGGTTTATCCCACCTTGTTTTCTAGTTGCTTCAGTACACCAACTAGTGCATGCCAAATAAATGTCTTGCACAGTGGGACACTTCTGTACCAACAAGGATTACTTGAAGAGTAACTTTACTTGGAGTAAGAGATTGGAGTTGTGTGCTATATTTAGTACCATTACATTGTTGGGCAGTATAATGAACACTGAGTTTCTTGGCCTCTTGGGCTTTATATGTTTGTGTATTTAGATGGAAGCTCTGCTTAAAGAGTTCAGAATGATGCTTCTTATGTTCAAAGTTAAGCTAATTTCTTCATCAGAACTGAATTTGTTTTTATCTGTCCTTTAGCTATAGTTAACAGCAAATGAGGCAAGACCAAGCAGCTGTCATCCTCTGATACTTGACTTAACTTTCCAGACTATACATCTGTTGTCCTTTTTTCTTTTGGATGGGTTTCTCTACCCAACCTGTGCAGACTTCAAATCCAGCAGCTTAAACAAAGATGTGTAGCACAGCTGGATTGCTGAGTTCATCTGGAAGGGGGCAGGAAAGGGTGGTTGCACTATTTGTGTCTTTCCCCGTGATATGGCTTCTAGACTTAGAATATAATATTACATTGTAGTGGTTCAAGGAAATCAAGTGATAATTCATTGACATGAGTAGCATGCTGCAGCTTCCTTAAATCATCGTATCTCTTACTTATTATTTTTCTTCTCTTAATGCTTTATGATGTTAAATAGTTTCTTTTTTACCCTGTTGAAAGTCTATTATGTTTGAGTTGCTCTATAGCTATCCCTCTCTAGGTTCAGACAACCTCTTTCCCAAGAAATCAGATTGTTGAACATTATCCTGCCTGTTCGGAACAGAATAAGCATTTCTTAAGATGCCTTGCTTCTAACTGGGTTTCTGATGCATTATGTTTACACCGTTTTCTTTTAATAGATGGTCCCATTGTAAAAATAAAAATGCTCTTAAGTATTTCTTCAGTTAAGAGATCAGAATTTAGTATGTCTTGGGTTGTAACTTTTTGTAAGATACCCTCAGACTTTTCATAGACCAATCTATTACACCTTTATTATCTCGTATATTTAATTCCCCCCCCCCCATCCTCCAGAGCATCAAAATATTTCATTGATTGAGGGATTTTTTTCCTTACATGAAGGGTGAAGGGTAGGTTATTATAAAAAAGAATATTAATACGGGCAACACTGGCTTCTGTTCTACAGCCATTTTTAAAAATACATAATTTCATATTTTATCATTTCAGCTTATCATTCTGTCTTAAAGCATTTGGGATTTATAAGGTCTTCATATTCTAAGACAATTTGCACCTTTTACTTCTACAGTGATGTAATTAATGACAGATGCTTGCAGCGTATTTTCTGCATATGTTAACCTACTTTTTTCCACTTTGGGTCTAGGCATAGACCTGGATGGATTCCACGACTTCTAGAGTAAGTAATCCTCAATGTTTTAATCATTTAAAATATTTTTTTTTTAAAAAACCTTCAAATAGTTTGATGGTTATGTTGTTTTTTTACATTTAAATATAAAAAGGAGACATTGCTTGTGCTGTTGTTGTTCTTTTGAATTAGCTTCTTCTCTGATTCACCCTACTAGCATTTGTTATCCTAGGTCAGTTGTTTAACTTTGTGGTTCTGTTTTGAGGGGAAAGAGTACACAATTTCTCTGACAGTAACATTTTTGGGTAGAAAAATAAGCATAGGAAGCCAATACCAGTTGTGCAAAGTGTGGTTGTATTTCCATGAGTATCCATAAGTGGCCAGCAGGCAAAGCTGGCTGAGGAATCAACCACCTAGTGGGATTTCTGGTAAATAACTGCACATAGATGAACCTGGCAATCTTGTACTATATTGTAAAAGTAGAACTGAGCTTTCCAGAAGAGGTGCAAACAATGGCAATCCAGCATCTTAAATATGTTACAATTTTTGTGCCTTACAGCATAAATCCTTACAAAACCTTTCAGAAGAGCTCTTACTCGTCTCCAGAGGGTTATTCGAAGGACTATGAAGATGCTAACAGGTTAGAGGGGGTTTTCTCAGTACTTATTTGAATAATAACCTGACCCCATCCCCAAAGCTCAAAGAAGATGTGAAACCCAATGTTAACAAATAAGCTCATGTCCTAAAATTTCTTCTTTTCATCAAATATATTGAGACATTTCAGGAAAACTGGGCTATATACTATTTTGAAACAGATACAGACCAATGGATTCAGCACATAACAGTGTTTTGACAGTTCAGTGTATTCAGTTAGAACGTAGGATTTAAGTATGGTTTCTTTTTACTTGGCTCTTTATGAATTCACTTTAAGGGTATAACATCATATGAAGTTCATACATACACTTTTATTTTTAGCTTTTAGAAAAAGCTGAATTTCCATAATATATTTATTCCCAATGGCTAGAAATGGCTGATCTCAAGTTCTCTTTGGGGATAACTGCGAAAGCCAGCCCATGTGGCTCTTACAGTTGATGGTGGCTTTAGGCAGGCGCTGATTCCATGCAAAGCTGTGGCCTTTGCATAGGATGCCCAGCACCACACTGACAAGACAGTTTCTCATGCCATGAGAGTACCCTAAATTTGGGAGGACCACAGCTCTGTGGTAGAGCACATGCTCAGCATGCACAAGGTCACAGGTGCATTTCCTGACATCTCCAGTTAGAAAAGGAAGGATAGCAGTTGGTGTGTAAAACTGCTGTCTTGAAATGTTGGAAAGTTGCTGCCAATCAGACAATGCCGAAAAATAAGTACCTGAGTCTTGCCTGCTATAAGCTAATTTCCTGTGCTCTTAAGTTGCACCTAGATATTTACTATATACTTTCAGCTTAGAAAGGTTATAAGGTGACTTACAATTCAATTTGAAGTAAAAACCAGCAGTTAATCTCTTAAATTGAATCAGATGGGGGCGGGGGACAGCAGCCCAAGAGCCACAGGTACACATAACATGCACACGTTATATATATATAATGCCATGTGATTCATTTATTCTTTATTTTATACCTTCATATTATTAAACATTGATTCAAATGTTCAATCAAATGCCTCCCTCAACAATATTACCAGGACACCCCACTATGCCCTTGTCTTCTGGTGTCCCAATTAGCTGTATCACTGATATCAGCATTGCACTAAGTGACCAGCTTGTGTGTTTCATCAAGAATAATGATTATGCATTAATCACACGCCCCAATATGAGAAGGTAAAGAGAGAGAGTCCTCTTCAATAGCAGGAAGTTTTATTTTAACTCTGCTTGATTCACTTTGTGTCTTGTATGGTTAGCTTTGAAGAACTCTTTGGGCAGCAATATCATCCATCAACAGGGAATGAAGATAATTATGAGAGATACCAATATTCTCAAAAAGGTAAGAGAGAGTTTCTCTGGCAGCTTGCACCAATGATCAGTGATAGGCATGTCAAATATTGTTGGCTTCTGTGTCTCAGTCCTGTGGGCCAAGATGCCTGTTATGTATTCCTAAATTCTGACTGTTTATTAGGAGCTATTAAAATGTGCCTACCCTGAAATTGCAATTGTCTTAGCAAGGAGTGGGTGCAGTCCTTTAAGCAACTCCACTTCAGCCTGTCTGGGTATCTCTTTAGATGATGACTACACAAAGGACCTTCTTCGGGACAAGCTGTACTTGCAGTTTTACCAGCAGTTAAAGAAGGAGTACAACAAAGACCGACCTTCAGACTGTGTCATTGTTTCCATCAGCAAGGATCAAGCGTAAGTTTGTTTTTAAAGATGTACTTAAGGATTCGTGCTGAGCTGTGAACTAACATCTTAATGTGTAATTTGGTATTGAGCAAATACGGCTAATCTTTTTAGGATTTCTCTGCTTCCATACCAAAATTTTACCTGAAATGGTACCAGCTGTGACAGTTATGCAAGCCTAAAGCCTGTACTACATGGGATGGCAGCGGGGGGGGGTGACTTTAAAGTTGGACCTGCCTTGTTTGCATGTAAGGAGAGATATTAAAGGGACATGCCAAAACTTTCGCTCAGGTTCTTTTCTTCTTAGCTGTGTTGGTATTGGAGCCTCTCTGGGAAAAGCACTTAGTGGCATGGGCAGTGGCGATAAAAGTAATGGGGGTCAGCTCCTACCACCCACACTCTTTGTGCCCTTTAAACAACCCCTCCCCCAAAAAACTGATTTGTATAGTGCGGCAGACTTTCATGTAAAGATGTGGGCCTGCCATGATCCAGTGCAGTTTGGGGCTTAATTCGTGTGCTTCTTGAAGCTGTTACTTTTGATTACCAGTTTATACTTAGCAGGAAGGCCGCTTTAAACAGTGTTGCAGTGTTGTTAATTTGTATCACGGTAAATACAGTCTTTATCCATCAACTAGCAGGTTGCATATATGTATCCCCCCCCCCTTTGATTTTCTTGTATCTTTTTGTAAACTGCTTTGAGGCTTTTTTTGCTTTTTTACAGCCAAGCGGTCTATAAATTTTATGACATTAATAATTACTTTTGAATCCAATTCTCCACGTATATCCCACCCCATACTCCTCTCTGAATCTTAAAAGTACAATATGAACCAAGAGAAGTTTCTCTTTTTTTGTATATTAAATACTATGAGTGCTTACATTAAGAGATTATTCTGCAATCTTAAAGTTTCCATTTATAAACCCACTTTTTCCTTGATCGCCCAAACAGAAATTTGATGTTCCCATAATGTAGTGCTGGTAATTAGACTTTAAAAAACAGCAACACACTTTCTCAATATTTCAACACTTTTTAAGATTAACGTTTGAATGACAAACTAAGCTGAATGAATCTTGTTCACGAAGCATACTCTAGGTTTACAGGACTGTGGGTTTTCATAAAGTTGGTAGTCTGGCAGCCTGTAAGATTGTTTAATCAATTAGATTGTACTGTTACTGAGTACTGAGTGTTTATGTAAGCCGACTTGGAATGCTAGGAACTTCAATAAGCATATAAGCACCTGATATTTAACATTCTAGGTTGCTTCTTAAAATAGCTTTAACTTCTTTTATATTCTTCTTAAAACAAAATACATATTTATAGTCTTGTACTCAACTACTTGTTAAAACCTTTCATTGTTTTTAACATTTTGGTGTGGCCCCTGCCCGGAATATTTTCTAATACAAAGGGTGTCTATCAGTTCGAGACAAATATGATGCTTCTGCTTCTAAGCTATGAAATTTCCATGATATTTCAACCAAGTCTTTCTCACTTTGTCATTCCAACCTGACTCTTCAGTCTGTTATAATATTAACTAGAGCTTCTTAATTTGCTCCGAAACCACCCCACTGAAAACTATTTTCTGATTCTCCACATAATGGTCAAGCATATTTTGAGTCAAAACAGTAATGGCCATCTCTTTTAAAGTGCCACAGTTAGCTGTAGGCTTTCACTGAAAAAGTTACCAGCATAATTTGAACACCTTATTCACTGAAAGTATATTGAATCTGTGTGATGATGTTTAAGCATGCCTTAAATATTCTTAACTTTCCCTTGGATATTATACTAATAAGAAAAATATAGGGTGGTTGTATTAGATTTTTTGCTTTGCTTTAGTAAGCGATTTCCATGACCTCTTCTAATTTCCCATCCAGTAGCACATGGAAATGTTGAATACATTTCTGCCTTTCATCCATTGGGCCGCTAATATCACTAGCAGATCTTGGGAGTCCATAGAGCGGGATATATTGGATATATCAATCATTTGGATCTCTGGTTAGACCTCTTCCTACAATCTTCAGAACACGAGCACCTTCCTTTCTGGTTGAATGACCGCCTCCCTTTTTAAACCCAGAAGAGTCATTGCAAAGTAACACTTACTAAAACGTTTGCCCAAATGTAATAAAATGTTAGTTAGCAACTGTTCATACTTTCTCAGGTAGCTGAGGTTAATGCATGTCTTTAAAGCTCTCTAATATTGTACTTTCTATTAATTTCAACATTGGCAATTCATTTTACACTTCATGGACACAGACTTTTAACATCACAGTGCGTGTTCTGTGCATAGTACCTATATTTTATATTACTGAAGCTCCAGGTATGTGAACCAACATATATTACAAAGGCTGGGGTACCCATAGTTAATCACATTATATCATCCTGGCTGGCACTCAGTGCCATCTAACTGGATAAACTTGAGTGTTTTGCCCACATGATTTTATCTTTTTATCTTGGTTGTAAAATTAAAGCCTTTGAAATTGATTTCCTGTCCATATTTAGCTCGGAATGACCCAGATTGAGAACCTAGTTGCATTGCCATGATTTCATAATACGAAAGGTTTTTTTGTTTATAAAGTGCTAGTAAAAGTCAAAGAATACATGTACTGCCATAACCAGGTGGTAATTTTCCTAATTACTTTGATATTTAATTCTTGCTGTCCTACCAATTTGGATTCAAAAATACATTTAAAATAACAGAATATAAAGTTGACATGTCTTCACATACGCATTACCAATTATGGTGCAATTAATCACACAGTGATAAACAAATTTCCATACACACCTGTTTCCAAACCCCACAAATTCCTATTTTACAGGTGTTCATGAGTCCACACTTAAGTGTATTTTGTCCAAATGTTCCTTGACGCCAAGCGGTTTTGCAGCTTGACAGTAACTGGAAAATTGAACCCATGTATCCCAGTTCAGGACTCTATGCAGCCTTGCTTGAATGGATTCCTCAGGCAGCCAAAGGCTTTGCTATTCAGTTTGGTATGATAAAGAAATCTGTGTTTCCCAAAAGGGAAAACTAAATGAAAATAAGAAGAGTATTGCCTCACCAACAAGTGCATGTCAGTATAGAGCATATAGTTAAAAAGTATAATTGAAAATCATAATATGTTGTCATACACTCTTAACATTCAATTATAGCTTCCAACCCTAAGCTCTGTATAAACCCTGCAGTTGGGATAGGCCTTGTTCACAATAGAGCTTCCTTTTGCATAAACAACTGCTCAGTTATTGTTTAAGTCCACCATCCAAACCAGATCTGCTCACTCTTCCCAGTTCCAGTGGGTTGCCTGAATCCCAAAGGAATACTGTTGACATAACAAGTCTGGTACTCTTGAGTCTTCTCCGTGCACACATAATGGCAGCGACTAGAACACTGGCACTAATATTTGGGGAGGAATTATTTGTAAAATAACCTGCTTCTTCTTTTTTTCCTTCAAGGGAATATTCAACAGCCATAGGCCATCGGTTGCAGGATCATGGCCTTATTGTGGAAATGATATACCTTACATCTGAATCAGGTCTTACACGTGCCCTACAAGAAGTTAAAAATGATGGTTCCCCATTCTGTGTTCTTGTTGAACCATCTAACGTAACACTTTCCTCTTGCACCGTAATCATGCTTCATCAGTCTATCAAAAGTAAGTTTAGATTCATTCAGAAACGGTCCCCATTCATAATATGCTATCTAGATCTCCTCCTCAACACATACACAATATTAAAACATGTCACAAGTTGGAATAATACTTCTAACTGAAAATTAATACTGCTTCACAAAACTGCTGGATGTGCTGAGGAACACTTTTTACATTTATTAAATATTCATACAGTTGTAAACCCTTTCTACACTGAGCAAAATTTATTTCATCTTACTGGAGGGTGTTTTTGTACACTTCTTAGATTTCGCCTTCTGTCTGAAACAATAAAGTAAACCATTGGATTGGGTATTTTCTCTGGATCTTAAAAAGCAAACAAACCCACCTTCAACACTAATTTCTTAGAACTGTTCCTCTAGTTAGAAATGTTTTTGTAAAATTGTTCCAAGCATGAAATTAACTTACTTTAAATGAACACACAAATGAGATCTCAATAGTTAAATGTGCACATTACACTTAATAGAACTGAGCATGTTTGTGTTGAATCATGAACATATAACATTCAGTTAAAAATATAAATTTGCTCGTATTGAAACAGACGTTGACTTTGAACTTCAGAATAATGGTTCAGGAACACAGCAGTTTTGTGTTTGGTTTTGTCTTGATGTAACCTTTTAAAAAGCAAGGTATCTCTCTTCTCCATAGTACACCGTAATATGCCCATGGAGGATGCATTGGCTCTGATAGCTAAGGCGTTTGAGAAAATTTGTGCTGAGCGCGAACAACAGGAACGCACAGAGATTTCACACAAAGCAGCTGATCTGGCGAATGACTACCTAGAGCGGGATCTCTATGACAGTTACCATGTGCCTCTAGGCATTAGACATCTCCTCTTTCTGTTAAGTGAGGGAAAACATTTGTATATGGAAGAATTGAACTCAATAAGTGACTTCCTGAAGACCAGGAGAAATAAGCTTGAAGGTATTCATTACTTTCCCACCTGTTCCCCAAGAATGTCCCTATAAATCCCACTATTTTAAAACGGGCTCTTGGTTAAAACTTATATTAAAAGTAATAATCAAAATATGGAATGTGAAGGTTAATCCTACCCCATCCCCAAGCCATAAAATCTTACTTCTTACTGGAATGTGAACACTTCTTAAAACTACCTTGCTCTTTTTTTGGCTTTGTAGACATAGATTTATAATGTGGTATTGGTGGGTAATATTTCCAGCAGGTCTTGCCTGGGTGTGTGTTGGTGGTTAAAATGAATCCAGACTCTCACATGTACATCACACGACACGCATGCACACAGCTCTTCTTTACACAGTGACCCTTGTTTCCAGCTAGGCCTTCAAAGCATGTTGTTACTGCTGTGCAAGAAGACAGTTTTTAAAAGTCCCGTTCATACACTAGCGGGGGGAAACTGCGTGTTTTTATCGTGTGGCAGGGCTTTTACTGTTGCTTGCTAAGTTCTTAATGATGGAAGGCAGGAATTAAGCTACTTAAGGAGCAGCAACCACATTATGGGGTGACAAGAAGTATTCCATGGAAGAGCCCCAGGCCAGTGTGGAAAAACAGTCTTAAAGAGCAAGCACTTCCATTGTTCGTTGCCACCCTCTGGTAACCATCACATTTCACGTGGCAAAAAGACATTACACTTATAACAAGTTATTAAATTAAAATATGAAACCTTAATATTCGCGAAAACAATGGCAGACCCCGACCCCTTTATTATGTTCTGCAAACTGAAGAGTTCAGAAGCTCAGTCCTTAAAATAAATTAAACTTACGTCTGTAAATCTAACTTGAGGCGTCTTTAAAAGATCTGAGGTATTTCCCTGAGGGGAAAAAGTAGGTAGTTAAAGAGCGTGTTATTCCCATAAATCAGAGGCAAACTGCAGTCTTTGCTTTTAATAAATCGGGTGTTCACTAATCATTGTGTGTTGCTTGCTAACTCTTGGTTCTCCTAAACCAGGCTTTGTTGCAGAAACAGACCCTTTAGCTGTTGCAGCTGAAGACACGGTGTATCCAGCAAGTGTCCGGCCAAGCACTAGTGCTCTCCCCCAGACTCTAAGCAAACCCCCGCCCCTTCTTCCAACTCCTGGCCGGAATTCTGTGTTAGGCCAGTCATCTGTATCTTCAGCTAAGCCAGCTTTGTTGGGTGAAAGACCGTTGACGGGTCTTCTTCCCACACCAGGTTGGTAACCCTGTTAACTGTATTGATGTTTTATTAAAATTTACAGTGAAGCAGGGAGAGGAAAGTGGAAATAGAAGGGTGGGTGTGGTTGATGGTTAACTCTGGCATAAGACCGAAGGTGAGATGAGAAACCCAGGGTAACTAACAGTGAAACTTAATTGGTCCACCAGAAATGTTAAAATATGCATTGTACATACATACATGCTACCTATGCAGTGTAATATCACTCTTTGAATCAATTTCTTTAAAAACAAAAAATCCTTTGGATAAGGCCTACTGGAAAATAACTACCGTATTTTTTGCACCATAACACTCACTTTTTTCCTCCTAAAAAGTAAGGGGAAATGTCTGCGTGTTATGGAGGGAATGCCTACGGGTGGCATGCCTACGGATTTTCCTCCTCTAAAAACTACGTGCGTGTTATGGTCGGGTGCGTGTTATAGAGCGAAAAATACGGTATATGAAAAACTACCTCCTTCAATATGAGCATGTCCAGATATTGTAGTTAATCAGCAGAGGCTGTTCTCTGCATCTGCTAGCACCAGAGGCAAGTTGGGCAGGCACACGAGAGAGGGCCTTTTCAGTGGTTGCACCTACACTGTGGAACTTCTTTCCTAGAGAACCTCGGTTGGTGCCTTTTCTGACCGCTGACCATTAAGTGAAAACATTTATTAAGACAGGCCTACTGCTTGTTGAGTTAATTATATTCTGCTGGTAGGCGATAGTAGGTGCTTTATACTTGGCTGCTGTTTCTATCTTACCCTGCTTCTTAGCTGCTAGTTGTGCAACTTCTTGGTATATTATTACATACTAATCATTGATATATGTTAGCAGCATGGGGTGCATATTTGTGGAAAGGCAGGATAGCAACCATAGTGAAATTAAATAATAATTTCTACTTTGAGTGACCAATTAATAAAGAAATGTTGGCCATTTCCCCCCATTCCACGCTTTCTTCTTCCCTCTTTCCAAACAGGGCTGGCTGGCCCAAAGGGCAACCCTCCGCCACTTCTGATAAAGTCTGCTAAAAGACCAGTCCACCTACCTCCATCTCCACATCTGCCTGCAAAGCGGCCACTGCTTAGTGGCAGACCGGGCTTGCTGCCAACACCAGGTGAGAGCTGAGTAAGCTTGGTGCTGAATGCACAGGAATGAAAGGTGGTCATTTTGCACTTCCGATAAATATTTCCCCAATTCATGAAATGGGGTATGGAGTAGTGGGCAGCCTGGTGAACTTCACCAAGGGTTCAAATACCTCCTGGGTGACCCACATTTGGTACTGCAGGAAGGAGCCTTACCCTTGAGCATCCATTCTCTTCATCCACCCCGGCTCTTTGATTGAATTTGCTATTTTCTGCTTGGAGCAAACTGTATTATGTTGTTGCATAAAAACTGGTAAATCACGGTTGGCACTTCCTTTCCAAGAGCTAGGATCGCAAGTCAAACTTGGCATTATGTGTGAACAAGTCATTAAAAGTGTTCCATCCATTATACGAGGTGCATAATGTTATACACATGTTATACACAGTGCCCGATGCTGCTATGTGAAGGGCTGGAAATATTTTTTTCTTGCTCTTCACACAGCAGTAGTGCATGTTTGTGAACACCATAGGGGTGTTGATTGGTAGGCAGCCACACCCACTTGTCATATTTGGACTGAGAGGGCAATTCTGATAAAGATCTGGCCCTTTATCTGAGCAAAAAAGCTTCCCCATCCTTGCCCAATAGATTTGGAACAACTTCAGTAAGATTTCAAATGTAGATTTCTCATTTCTAGATGTTGATGAGACTGGCTGGGTTAATGGTGACCTTCTTTGCAGAAGATGCGTGCAAAATTTAAGTGGGCAAAATTCAGCAACTGCAAACATGATGCTCTAGGACAGTCTTTTGGTGCTTTCCAGATGTTTTGGACTACAATTACCATAATCTCTGTCCACTGATTGGGGTTGAAGGGAATTCAGAGACCAGCAATATCTGGAGAGGCTCACGTTGGGGACTAAGGAGGGTGTTCCACTGTTTTTGTGTGCGTTTAAAACCTTAAAGTCAAACTTCTGTACTACTTTCACAGTGGTATTATTAATTAAATTTATTGATCACTTTTTTTGCCAAGACAACTAAAAACCACTTGCAGTTCTTTTAAACATATAAGTGCAAACACACATTAAAACTAGCATCAAAAAACAATCTAAAAGACAAGTCAGTTTTTAAAAACTAGATTAATACATTCCATCCATATAAAAGGACCATAGATAATTAAAAGCCAAAGGCTTGACGAATGATGAATGTTTTTGTCTGGCACTTAAGCTATGTAACAGTGGTGCTTGGGGATGGTATTCCACAGTTGGGGAGCCACCACTGAAAAGGCCCATTCTCATATTGCCACCCTCTGGACCTCCCATGATAGGGGCACACGAAGAAGGGCCTCGGATGATGATTGCATGGTCCGGGGACTGGGGAGAGGTAGTGCTTGAGAAAGTAGATCTCTCTTTTTTCCATTCATGCCTACTTCTTCATAATGATTGGAATCTTGAGCTAGGGCTGTAAATCCTTGAATTTACAGGATAGAGAATTGTGCTCACTTGGAAGCTGGAAGAAAATTTTATTCTGAAGCTCAGTGGAGGGAGGTGCTAAACAAATAGTTTGCAATCCTTCTCACACTTTGGCACTTCTTTCAGGGTTCATGACTTTTGTCTAAGATTAATAAAATAAGGAGCCTCAAAGACCAGGATTGCTGTGGCCACTATGGTATTCTTTTTATCCAGTTATACAGTTCCCTGGCTTGATGAATATTATTCAGTCTTGTTATGGCTCTTGCTTCTCTAGATAGTCTCCTGAGTCCAAAAGCTTTGCAAAGCTCTGAACTCTTAGTAATTGTCAACTGAAGCAGACTTCATTTATGAGCTAAGCTAGGAGCCAGTTCTTTTTGCATGCATATATTCTTTATACTGCACTAACAGCAGTTCATGTTTCATATCAAGTAGCATATGAGAACACCAAACTGTACAGTCCTGTGGATGTGGGCCAGGACTGTATGCAGTCCATGCCTGCAGCCTTCATGACTGCCAAGAAATATCACGGCAGTGTCTGTTAAAGTTCAAAAGGTCAAATTGCTGCTCTTGGAGCATATCCGCACCTCCCTCCCCAATGCTACCTCATTTTCCAAGAGATCCATTCAAAATTCTGTGAAGTGCCCCAAAATGACTTTTGGAGTAAATTGTGCAAATTTAAGTCCACATTGGCAACTTTTGTGAGATCCCAAGCCTTCACAATCCAGGCTGTTCTCAAGTGTGACTGAACCATAACTGTTCATTGGTCCTGGTTTTTCTATCTCTGAGTCCAAGCTAATATAAATGAGAGAAGTAGACTGATTAAAATGAGAAAATACAGTGAATTTTCAGCACCCTTAGGATTCTGGGAGAGTTGAAGAGAGGCTTGTAGGAAAAACGAGTGCATGCAGAAAGTGACAGCTGCCCTATTCTGGTTTCAGTTTTCCAGTTTGCACTGATAAGTTCTGAAGTAAAGGAATGGTTGGGTTTTTTGTTTTTTTGCATTGTATTTTAGTCCAGACAAGAGGCTGTTTTCTCGCATGTAGAAGGCCACTTTGAACATTAAACATGTTCTATAAAAATTAAAGGCTAAGAGTGTTTCACCACTTAACTCTTCTTCATTTCACAGTTGCTAAGGCACAGCATCATTGGGTACCCAAGCCAAAGTTCCTAGCTTGACTGGACACCTGGATTAAATGGAGTACACGGCAGTCCCTGCTTGCATCATCCCTCTTACAAGACGGCAGCACCTGACAAATGTGTGTTAGTACACCAGACAAGCTTAAATGTGTATTGTTTTCTGTTGTACACTTTCCTGGGTACTTTCTTTTTTTTTTACTTAAGTGGCAGAGTGAAATAGGTGTTTGTGGAACTATCAGTATTGTAGATTCCCAGTACTAACATTTTTTAAAAAAACCAATATCATCCCAGAATAAAGGACTTATTTCCACAGTTTGTCATTTGATTTCTTTGTGACTTAAGCTCCACTTAGATAATTTGTCTGGTGATAAACTTGTTCCTCTGTATATGTAAGCTCCTAGCCAGACTTGAACACTCGTTATGAATACTTCGCTAGCCTTTGGGCCACTCATTATGCTTTTCCAGGAGATCCAGATAAATTAGTTTCCACAGTGTCTGATGTGGCATTGTAAGATTCAGAAAAACTATGGAATAACTTGCCTCACAGACATTTAGCCATAGACTCTCAAAACTAAACATTGCCACAACTTGCTTTATATTACAATATATATATATATGCATGCATTACTGCTCTCTCAAGCATTGCAGGAAATAATATACTCTAATTCCACTTGCTATTTTGCCTTCTTTAAACACAAATCACATATTTGGCCAATGGTAACAGTTGGAACAGTGTGTTTTTTTTCTTTTTCTTTCTTAAGGCAGTGTTTGTTACAAACAAATACTTTAGGGCTGCTTTTGCAATATTCAAGGATGCATTCAGTGCTTAAAAACCACAAGATAATAAAAAAATAAATTACAAAAACTGCTCCAAACCTCTACTCAACAAATTGAGGGCTGCTGATTCCTGATGCACTACTATTGGTGTTAACTACCATTCAAAATGTAAATTTTCACAGGACCCTTGCAAGTGTCAACACTTTATTAGTTTTCTCTGTTTCATACTTAATTCCCAGCCCTACTGCATTTCATACATCGTGATGTTTTAATGTCCTATAAAGTACTTTCCAACCTGAATATAACCCCTGGATGTTGCACTGGCTTATTGGGGAAGACTGGTCTTGTTGAGCTCTCTGTGCATACAGTTGGGCACCAGGCATGGCATTAAGGTTGACACCTGGCTGCTTTTAAACTGGATTGTTGGCTACATACCCTTAATCACTTGAAAGGACTGCTACATGTCCCCTTGCACATACCTGGAAGTGAAGCAGGAAGTGCTTCCCAAAAGACGCATCTGTTGCCATGGGGAGCAGGGGAGCTACCACCACTAATGTTCTGCATTGTTGCTACTGTTGTACACACACACATCAGATGCATTCAGTCTGACATATGGCTTGCTGGTTTCTGATACATATGGAGGCGACTAGCACAATCGCTGTTGCTGATGCCTAGAAGAGATTAAGAATAAGGGTGCCACACTGCCCCGCCATTTTAATAAATGGCAAATCCCAAAGGGACTGGTGATTACATTTTACATATGATAACAATAGAAGAATCTCTGTCCACCCCCCCCCCACTTCTCATGAAATTCCCTTCCAACAGAACTTACAGCTCAGCCAATCTCCATTTTAAAGAATCACTGGCATTGTATTTTACAGTTTCCATTGCGCATAGTACAGCTTTGTCAAACTGTGCCAGTTTAGTTTGACAGAAGAGCTGTAGTTCATACAAGTAATCATCCTGAAGATTAATCACAAACAAGGTATGTTCTCTTCCTCTTGCATTTCTGAGCTTACTGGGCCACTTGTTTTTCTCCAGAAGGGGGCATCCTTTAACTGGAAGAAATAAAAAACTATTTTTCCCAAATTTGCCAAAGTAGTAGGCATGAGAGGAAAAGGTGACATTTCTGTTCCAGCAACCATCATACGAATAATATGTAATCTTGCAGTTACAAGTAACAACAAAGATACGGGATTTGTATATAAAATCAGGTGTCTTAAACTGACCAGTTATGCTTTTTCTGCCTTTATTCATGCTATTTATAAACTGCTTTTCAACAGAACGCTCTCGAGAGATGGTTCGCAAGAGTCTTAAAATACAAACAATACATATTTCTCACTGCTTCACAAGAACATTAAAAAAACCCATACAAAATGAAAAAGAAACCTAGCTAAAGTAATAGAAATAAACATGTGGAACTATACAGCACATAGAGTCTCTGCTAATCTCTAAGCAGCTGTCTTAAGTATTTTCAACTATCTATGAAAGGAGTCTATGGAAAAACTGACTGATGGGCCAGAGGAGTCATCAGGTAAAAGGCCTTTCTCTTCCTTTGCCCTAGATTATAAATTGCTCCTCTCTCACATTGTTCTAGGGCCTAGAATAATATTGTGGGGAGCTATACCTTACACCGAGCTAGCTTACTTGAGATTCTTCCAACTCCTTTTATTAATGTGTCCTCATCTGTGTATTGTCCTTTACCTGGGGAAGATAAGGCAGGAACCTGCCCAAAAAGCCAGTTTAGCCCAGGATCCTTCACTCCACCCCAGCGTATTTTCCAACCCCATGGAATCCTGGAATCGCACATGAAGAAATCACAGCAGGTGGTCAGCCAACCTCTGCTTTAAAATCTCCAGCGAAGGAGAGTCCACCAACTTCCAAGGGAGTCCATTCCACTGCCAAATGGCTTTTACCATCAGAACATTCTTCCTGGTGTTTAGTCAGAATCGCCTTTCTTGCAGTTTGAATCCATTGGTTTGGGTTCTACCCTCTGGAGCAGGAGAAAACAAGCATGCTCCATCTTCCATGTGACAGCCCTTCAGATACTTGAAGATGGCTATGTTCAAATCTCCGCTGGTCCTCGGTATCCAGTACTGTGGCATGCTGCCTCTGAAGCTGGAGGTTCTATATAACCATCATTCATCCTGGCCATAAACTCGTAGAGCACATGCTTTCTGTGCAAAAGTTTTAGGTTCAGTCTCCAGGTAGGGCTCTGAAAGATCCCTCGCCTAAATGTTGCAGAACTGCTGCTTGTTGTTACAGACAATACTGGGTGAGATGGATCATGAGCTGACTCAGAATCAGACAGTCAAAAGGTACTGTGTCATTTAGATCAAACCCCAACACTAGAGGCATCCCTGCTAGGTGGCCATCTGGTACCTACTTAAGAACCTCAAACAAATCAGACCATTCCTGATGTTTTTCCAAAATCTCATTGCTTGTCTTTTTCTCTCGTTGGTTGGGACCCTGTGGAACAATTTTCCTCCATCATCCTTCGGTTACTTGAATATGCCTAGCATCACCTCTCCTATACCTCATCTCCATGCAAAACATACCCAACTTTTTCAACCTTTCTTCATAGGACTTGGTCTCCCAGTCCTTCACCATATTTGTCACCTGTCAGGGAGCCAGTTAGCAACACAGGGTGAGTGAAGTTAACTCTTTATTAGAAGAAGCATGGCTGGCTCAGGAGTGCCAGGCCTAATGAGTACTGCAACTCCTCTTGGTTGGTCTTGCCTCTATGAGGCAGTTGTGGAGGCTGAAGGTCCACAGCTGACTAAATTTCCTCCCCGGCAAAGTGAAACTATGCAGGGGAGAAACCTGGCTTCTTCACCAGCCTGAGCCAACTCTGCCTCTTGAGCTGTCTTCTACTTCTGCCTCTGATTCTGATGCTAGACTTATCTCTGCCACAGACTCTCCCTGCTCACCAAACCCTGTTACCTCTTCAGCTTCCAACACCTCCTCCAATGATAATGATTTATTTATATGCCTCCTATCTGACTGGGTTGCCTCAGCCACTCTGAGTGGCTTCCAACAAATTAAACACATTAAGCACAGTAAAACACCTAACATTAAAAACCTCCCTACACAGGGCTGCCTTCAGATGTCTTCTAAAAGTCAGTTGTTTATTTTTTTTGACACCTGACAGGATCTTTTCCCTCTTCTTCCTCTGACCACTTATTGTCGTACCACAATCCCTGGGCTCTGAGCCTTCTTCCCCAGCTGGTTCCTCCCACCATTCCTCTGTGTCCAGCCAGTCCGTGACATCATCCTTCCCTGGGCACATTCCAGTCTGTCCACATCCTGCTTAAGGACTCAGTAGAAGACAGTTTTCTTCATTCCTAACTATGGCCAAGGTGCATTTTTAAGAAGCTCACTTCATTCAGATGGTGGTCAATTAAAACTCTCACTTGTTTATAGGCTTCCAGTTGCTTCCTGCCAAATGGGCTTAGATGTTGTAGGAGTTGTGCATTGCAGATGGCCTCAGGCAGAGCCTTTTAGCAGTTTTGCATTGCATCTGCTCCTGGGAACCTGTCATAGATTCACCCTGATCTTACTGCTTTATTTCCCCGGGGTCTTAGATATGTTGCACAAATCCTCACATGAAGGAGGAGGATGCTTTGGGATGACTCAGTGTGCATCATGAGGACATAAGAGAGAATTAAATAGGCTATTCAGATGCAGATTTGTTCCAAAATTTAACCCTGAAACACACAAGCACACATCTCTTCAATATATTGAGGTTTTTTGTTTTTAAATAGAAGATAGAATAAAAATGGACAAAGCAGTTTACACCCTCCCTTCTGTTGTGTACAGATATGCAATCTGAAAAGGTATTTCATAAATAATCCATTTAGACATTAGGAGGAAATAAATCCATTTTGAGTACCAGCCTGAAATTTTGAAAAAGAGCACATTGACAGTATTAATGCTCTACACATGTTTACTCAAGAAGAAAACATTGAGTTCAATGAAAGTTACTCCCAAGTAGATTGCAAGTGTAATATTCTAGAATTTAGACAAATAAAGGGCTTACAGTTCAGTTACAGCTGCAACTTGTGTTCATTTAAACTTGTGTGCAGTCCGCTTTATGCACCTGGCAAAACAACAAACAACAACAACAACTTAAAAGGGGTGAAAAGGGGATGAGGTTCTAGGAAAAATGACTTTGGCAATCCCATCTGCCATTGAACTCAATGGGCTTTGACTATACACGATTTTGGCTTTAGGCGTGATCCCCAGAACATAATCTCCTCATAAGTTGCGGGCTTACTGTAGTTTGTTAGGGACTTTGTGTGGAGTGGTGGTGCGGGACATCCTTGGAACTGCCAACTGGAATTGGATGCCCTCTGTATTTCATGATGCTGCTGTTCCGCATGGACATGATCACTGCACAAACACGTTGTATGAATCTTACTGATATCAATGGACCACCTTAAAACCACATTTAAAAGGAGCAATACCAAAAAGAACAAGCAAACATGCTGACCATACCAAACACCTGCAACTACCATTTAACACCCCCCATCCCAGAACTGCCACTATCAGCAGCTGTTCCACCTGTGTGCTTCCAAAGAAGAAGGAGACACCAAGGGATCTTCATCAGTTCAGATGGAACCAGCCACTCTTTGGCTATTCCCATCATAGACTTGCCTCCTTCCATGGCAAAATAGGATTTTTTCCTCTTAGGAGATTTACCCCTATGTGCCCGTATTGGGAAACTGCTCATGCTGAACGAGGTTATTCTAAGACAAGTAATTGATGTCCTTAGCCCTGTTGAGGGAGGCTGCTCACATGAATCATAACACACGAAGTAAACATGGGAAGGATTGGCAGCAGGGCTGGTCCATCCCATTTCACTGCCTGAGGCAAAACAGGAAAGTGCCTCTCCTGCCCCTCACTTACTAGAGTAGCATGGCAGCTGTTCTGGAAAGATCTTGCAAAACTCCTGCGAGATCTCACCAGAAATCTCCACTGCTTCTCCGGCGGCGTCTGGGGCCAGTGGGGATGCCCAAGGGGTTGCCTCCCCATGGGATTCTGTCACCTGAGGTGGCTACCTCAGGCCACTTCATGGGTGACCTGACCCTGGGTGTCAGCAGCAAACTCTCTTCTACACACACTCACTTGATTTTATGTTCCCTAAGTGTTTACAGTTTGCATATGGGGTTGGTGACCTCAAAGAAAACACACAGGGGCTGTATGAACTTTTGAGGAAACTCATGGAGATGCAGGGAGGGGGAAGAGAGACTGGTGTCAGATCCTTCCACACAACCTACATGTAGGACCTGTCCTCCAGCAGCATATGAAGGGTCGCAGGCTCCCCCTCCTGGTTTAGTGTGATGTCGTCGTGGGAATGGACCACAGCTCAATGGTCCTTGTTTAATCTCCAGCATCTTCATGTAGGGCTGGGAGAAGCCCCAGGCTGTAAGCTTGGAGAGATGCTACCAGTTTGTGTGGACAGTGCTGAGCTAGATCAGGGGTCAGTAACCTAAGGCCCCTGGGCCGGAACTGGCCCACAGAGGTTGTTTGACCGGCCCCCGAGCCTCCCCCAAACCGAGCTGCCTCCTTGCGTGTTGCACTAAACCGGCATGCACAGACACTGAAAATTGCGGGCATGTGTGCTCACACATGCACATGATACGGCCCACAGAGGGATCTCCACAGGACTGATCCAGCCCAGGCAAGATAAACCTTGCTGACCCCTAAACTAGATGGACCAATGGCCTGACTCAGTATAAGTCAGATTTCTATGTTCCTGTGGAAACTTGCAGGTGATACTGTAAATGCAAATGGAAGACCCAATTTATTTATTTTTTAAAAATGACCACTATTTTAAGGAGCATTTTGAGTTTCCCTAAAAGCTGACACAATTAAATGTTAGGACTTCCCTATGAAAACATTTCCTAATGCCTGCAGGACAGCATCACGGTCATTGGATTAATTAACGGGCTGAATATCACTAGCCAAAAGTTATCAGAAGTCTGTAGTTAAGACACAAACGCAGTTGCATTTGCCAGCCCTGGGTGGGGCTGCTGATAGGCAAGTGCTGCTGGAGAAAATATATAAAAAGGAGAAAAGAAGCTGTCTCCTGTCTGTTTTCCTCTTTAATGAAAATCTAAGCAGGAGTGGGTGAGAAAAGGGGAATGGAAAATATCACTTTTTGAGTTTTGAGAAGTTGAACCCTTCTTTGGGGGCATCTTGCAGCTGTTGCAGAGAGAGCCTCATTTAGAGTCGGGTTGTCCATGAGCGACATCTTCCTTCGAGACGACCCTGTGGTCATGGAAGAGACGACCATCAGTTCTCTCGTTCAGCACTCACAGCTGTCTGAAACTCCTTCTGTATTCAGCGGGGATCACTTCTCCCAGAATACTCCTTCCCTCCAGAGCAGGAGTTCCTTCATTATAACTTACTCTGTCTCCTCTTAGGCTGCCCTTGGAAACCTCTCTTTCCTAGACCAAAGCCTGCTAAGATCTTACTAGAATCACCTTCTGCTATGCTTCAAAGCATCTGCCTGGCGGAGACGCCATCACTTAGACAATTTGAGGCATCGCTGGGATGCAAGCGATTACGGTGTCTCGGTACAAGAAAAACTCGTACCCATCCCAAGTGTAAGTTCCTCATCCATTTGTAGCTGCAAATTGAGCCACATGAAAACATCACTAAGCTATGGCGGTAAGGAGGAAATTGTGGTTCCCGGAAATCTTCTTTCTAGGATGAGAGGATGTTGTTATTTCATGGAGCGATAACTTGGGGTGGGGGGTGAATGGCTGTGGGTGAATTTAACCCAATGGTTGACGATGGCAAAAATGCTGCCACCAGATGAGCAATCTTACAGGGGGTGAGAGAATTGTGCCACCATGATGCTAGTGCAACAGCCCAAGTCTATCCAGCAGAGACAGCCAGCTGTTGCTGGACATCTGACTCCCATCAGAATAGGGATGGAATGATATGTCCATTTTAGTTCTCTCATTTTATTATTTTTCCAGTCTTAAATTTAGTTTTCCACATTTTGCATCAATTTCCTTTCCTTTTTTCTTTTTAAATAAACTCCTTGTGAAAATTCATTATTGCTCCTAAACAAACACGTTTTTAAATGCAGTTTTAACCAACATGCATATTTTTGCAAGCAATTTCCCCTCCTTTAATGCATTTTTTTGCACATTGCTTTCAATAATACCTTCATTTTTATGCATACTGCTATATGCATTTTTTTTTGCAATCATTGATGGGAGAAGCAATATTCAGATCAAGGCAAATTTCAGGGGCTGTTGTGGTGTGGTGACAACATCCACATGCCACCTACAGACGGAGGGAGCCAATGAACTCACAGTAATAGGGGCATACCCCCACCCAGGATGGCCTCATGTCTCCTCCCAACAAAACACATCAATGGACAATGCAGCACCTCTACTCAATGAGTTCCTGTCCAGACCCCACTGTTACAAATAGCCAGGCCTTTCTGAAGACAGTGCTTCAAGTCTCCTCATGCCACACACAGCTCACAGGCATGGGTTTTGAGCATAATGCAGAAAGGGGATGGTAATTGATGCTGCAGAACTTATAGGTATCTGAAGGATAAGTTGTGATTTAGTTCACATATAGTTTTGGGAAGCATGAATGAAGTAGGTTTGCATTAAAATGCAGATGGAACCAGATTTCTCTCTCGTCCCTAATCAAGCAATATAATTAAACAATCAGTTGCATAATAGTTATATGCTGTTACGTCTTCCCATTTTCCTGCAAATTCTAGAACTAGCACTCAGCAGGAGTTGGCTTCCTTCATGGGAGACACACCGGTCTTTTACAGCATTTTATTTATTCATAAATATACAAGCAGAGCCTAGCTCAGGGGTGGAGGCACCACTTTATCCGGAGGGCCACATTTCCTTATGAGCAACCTTCCAAGAGCCATATACCAGTGGTGGGTGGAGGCAGAAGAAAAACTGGGTGAAACAACACTTGTAAATTTTACTTTTCTACAGTAAGCTAGTTTCTACATATCACTCTCTAGCCTCCATTGAGACAAGCAAGAGGAATGATCAGAGTCCAATGACACAACCAGTTTATAATTTTCCCACCCTTGAGTTTAGTTCTCCACATTTCTGCAGCAGTTTATGAATCTGGTTTTTTGTAAGTCCTTTTGAAAATTTGTCAGCAATTTAGTGCAAATTTCTCCTAATATGCAACATTTTTGCATTCACTTCTGCCCTATATATTACTTTTTGCAATGACTTTTAATTAATAGAGTTTATTTTATGAATTATTTTTATGTACGTTTTCCTCTAATATACAATTTTTTGTGCATTTTTTAAAGGGGGGAGCTGCATCACAAAATTCAGAGAAGTGCTGATTTTGAAGGATAGCTGTGTTTTTGGTTTGTGTATTGTTTCAGGAAGTGTGAATTAGGTAGGTTCACGTTAAAAACCAAACCAAACAGAATTTCCCCACCATCTCTAGTATTAACTAGTCCAAAGGCGTTGCGGCCTCTTTAAGAACTGCATTCATGCAGTACTGTTATACACTCCTAGGAAATGATCTGAAAATACTTTGTGTTTTAATCCTCCTGGAAATCAAACACATTAAACTCCAAAATTATCTGGCTTTCCACTAGCCAACAGACTGGGAATTTCAAGGTCATCCCCTGAACTCAGGTCTCTGAGCATAACCGTTCAATAAACGGTTATGGCTTAGCTGTGCAAGCTAATTTTGCCTAATTGATTTTCTTGTTCCACTGAGTTTGTGTGTAAAAGTAAACAAAAAGGAGCAAGCAAGCTGGAGAAAGGTTTATTAAAGGCATTTTTTCCCCATTTCTAAAATTTTGTGGTGCCCAAAACTGCACCACAAAGTAAAGAAACTTTGGGTTGAGTGGGGAGCAGCTGAATTTCATAAATTTATTACATACATAGAATCATAGAATTGTAGAGTTGGAAGGAACCATGAGGGTCATCTAGTCCAACCCCCTGCAATGCAGGAATCTCTTAATGCTGCTGTGTGTTGTTTTACTTTAGTACACAAATTCTACTGCGATGGGAAAATCTATTACACATATTTCAATGGCAATATTAGAAAGCGCACACACAGGGCACCAGCCACCACTGCCCACTCCCAGCCTTACTGTTTTCTAGAGTAGCACAGGCAACTCTGTTCCACCCATGGTCGCCTAGTCACAAAGCAAGATGGTGCCAAAGTGTTGCAAATCACACTTAACAAAAAACCTCCCTCAATCATTGCATTCTTAAAAGGAAAGAAACATACAGATTCCCTGTGGACTGGCACAACTCTATTTTGTACGCCGGCAAGTCAAGCGACAACCAGTGAGCCAGTGTGGTTTAATGGATAGAGTATTGAACCTGGGGGAGATGGTGGTTCAAATCCCCACTCAGACATGATGCTGTCTGGATGACTTGCCTCTCAGCCTAACCAGCTTCTCAGGTTTGTTGTGAGGATAAAATGAGGAGGGGGCGTAATGTGTACGGGTCCTTGAGCTCATTTGATGAAAAGGTGGTGTATTAAAGAGGTAAGTAAGAAAGGAAGAAAGAGTAAGTTTAAGGAGAATAAGCAAGGATTTGCAATCTAGGGTTGTAAGTGGACTGAATGTAATACACCTATCTCTACAACATCCATCTAGAAGAAACAACAACAACAAAACCACTGATAATGCATTACTAAAGCCAATAATACCTGACAACTTTGTATATGATTATATTTTAGCTCTGGACTGAGTTATGTTCTGAAAATATAAATACATGATAAGAGAGGAGGAGAGAGTGGACAATTCAAGCCAAGAGGCCAATGGAAACAAACATGTACACAAGCAATTCTCTCCCCCGCCCCCCACAGTTAGCATGGAAGTTTGAACCCCTAAATTCTGAAGAAAGAACAACACAAGAATAAAAGGTAAAGGGACCCCTGACCATTAGGTCCAGTCGTGGCTGACTCTGGGGTTGCGGCGCTCATCTTGCTTTATTGGCCAAGGGAGCCGGTGTACAGCTTCTGGGTCATGTGGCCAGCATGACTAAGCCGCTTCTGGCGAACCAGAGCAGCGGAAGGTAAACGCTGTTTACCTTCCCACTGGAGCGGTACCTATTTATCTACTTGCACTTTGAAGTGCTTTTGAACTGCTAGGTTGGCAGGAGCTGGGACGGAGCAACGGGAGCTCACCCCATCACAGGGATTCGAACCGCTGACCTTCTGATCGGCAAGTCCTAGGCTCTGTGGTTTAACCCACAGCACCACCCGCGTCCCTTAACACTAGAATAATTGACACCAATTGTTTTCTTGGCAGCTCCTAGCCTGGATCGCCCGCTAAGATGCAGTTCAGTGGGTGAGAATGACAATAGTCTGGTCTTGGGTGTTTTTGGTGTGTTTTTTTAAAGGCAGGTCCTGGCAGAATATATAACAGATAATGGTTTTGCTTTGTACAGCTGTCAAATAATGCTTAACTAATACTGAATTACTGTCAAGGCTCTCAGGGTGTTCACTTAAATTCTCACCTGAATATCCAATGATGGCATGGCAGTGAATTCTTAATAAATGTGTGGTGGGTGGATGTTTAGAACATTGGGGGGAGGGTGTTATAAAGGCCTTTGATTTGTTTAACAGCTTTCTTGTCAAATGAAGCTTACGAGAACTTGGCCGCCTGTGTGAAGTGGAACTGCTTGCTGTCAGTCATCATTATTACTGAACTACTGACGTCCAAGTGGCAGGATTTGCTAGGAAGCTCCCAGACTGGCATAATTAATATAGCTGACAAATATGGCAGATGAACTGTAGGAGGGGAAGGAATATCAAAGGTCATTAGGGTTTGCTATGCCTGTGAGAGAATGGGTGAGACTGAGATTCCCTTAAGTTCAAATCCCTGCTCAGTCATGACTCAGAAATTAGTTAAAAAAACCCAGAATGCAAACATGGTCAGGAATCAGAGCTGGATCCTGATGTGCTATCACCAGCTACAGCAAAGCTAGACAACATGGTGCCCTCCAGATTTGATGGACTCCAATTCCCATCAGCCTCTTTGAGCATGGCCAAAGGTCAGGGATGATGGGAGTTGTAGCTCCTCAACAGCTGGAGAATTAGAGCTTAAGTCTGGGGCTGGAGAACCTGTGGTCCTTCAGATATTTTTGGATTACAGCTCTCATAATCCTCAGCCATTCTGGCTAGGGCATGGAGTCCAGCAACATCTGGAGGGCCACTGATTCCCCACCTTTGGGCTAAATTTAACTAAATCACAGTTCCCTGACCTGAGATGTAACAAGCAGCTGTGCCTTGTTTAAAACAGAACCGGGAAGATTCCAATCTCCTCTGGCACACGAAAGATAATGAGAAGGGGGGCACATGCTCTTAAGGCTCACTGCATTGTTTGCATTGTAGGAGACTGACTCACTGTTATGTGTGAACTGGGCTGGTGTATGTCTTGCCCTTACTGAGACAGAAAGTCACAGGAGGAATCCTGGCCACCTGCCCCAACCTGAACAAATCTAAACACCTCCGTTGCTGTCCGTGTTAGGCCACGGGGGCAATGCTCTGTCTTTTGTAGGTTTTTGGCTCTAGCTAACATTCTCCCAGTGCTATCGTGTTGATGCTTTCGGACAGGAAGAGAAGTACAAGACGACTCAGATCCTTGGGTGCAGGGGAAGGTGCTTGTGATGGTCCTGGTTCCAGTTCTGCACAGTCTCAATCACCAGCCTTAGGTTCAGTATCAGGAGCCTGGTCCATTTCCCCAGTGAGTAGCAAGGCAGACTTGAGCTCTATCTCCACTATGCATTTTAAAGCAGTATCACATCACTTTAAATAGTTATGGCTCCACCCCCCCCCCAAAGAATTCTGATAACTCTGTTAGGAGATCCCTATTCTCCTCACAGAGCTGCAATTTCCAGAGTTACCTGCAATGAGGGATCGATAGTTAAACCACCCTGAGAACTCTAGCTCTGCGAGGAGAACAGGGCTCTCCTAACAACTCTCAGCACCCTTAATAAACTGCAATAACCAGGATCCCACAAAGGAGGTATAATACAGTGGTACCTTGAGTTGCATACGCTTTAGGTTACAGACGCTTCAGGTTACAGACGAAGCTAACCCAGAAATAGTACCTCAGGTTAAGAACAGAAATTGTGTGGCGGTGGTGTGGTGGCGGCAGCGGGAGGCCCCATTAGCTAAAGTGGTGCTTCAGGTTAAGCACAGTTTCAGGTTAAGAACGGACCTCTGGAACGAATTAAGTTCTTAACCCAAGGTACCACTGTATTGATTTAAATGTAGAGTGCAGGTGGAGACTTAATCTTCCCAGGTTCCTCTTCTGAGTTTAAGGCCTAGGCCAGGGTTGTGGCACGTAGTAAGAATTGGACTTTAAGATAAAAAACAATATTATTCATTTCTAATGTCCGGAACAATTTGCTAATATTTATACTGCTTTTAAATCTACTTATAAACCCCTGTATTTTAATATGAAATTTATTTCTAATTTGCTGATGAATAAATATATCTGACATGCTTTGAAGGCAATTAAATCTTCATTGTTTGGGTAAATATTTAATTTGTTGTATTAGAGTTTGAAATTGTATCTCTTGTAAATCCCTATAAAATTTAATACCATGTAGGTAGGGGTACAAAAGAAAGAAGAAAATTAATTAAGGGAAACTTGGCTCTGATAATAGAGGAAAAAGGGCGGAAATCAGATTAACTCAGAAACAGCAAAAAAAAAAGGGGGAGAAAAATAAGATAACAAAATAATTAGAAAAATGGTTTGGAAATTTGAAGAGGGCTATGATTGATGCTGCAATACTAACCTTCCCAGGAGGTTGTCTAAAGAGATTTTGAAAACTCTGCAAGTGCTGTTTTGCCCTCATTGGGGGAGGTCAGTTGGTGGAATGACAAGCTACAGAAATAAGGACTCAAATCCGTCAATTTAATTTTTTCATTTTTCCAGTCTTAAGAAGAGTTTGGCACATTTCTGCATCAGTTTGCTTTAATTGGAAAAAAAAGTCATCATGAAAATTCATCAGTATATTCTGTGCATTTCTCCTGATACGGATTTCCATACACAATTTTTGCCTAATACACACATATTTATGATAGCAATTTATGCTAAGATAATGCACTTTAGCATTTTCACTAGTATATGAATTTGTGTGCATATTTTCCTCCAGTACACACACATTCCTAAACATCTTTTGATTGGAGAAATGCACTGCAAAATCTGAACTTCAAAGGATAGTGCTGTTTCATGTCACATGTTGTGTAATGAATTGTGAATTACAGTTGATGTGCAACTTACGTGTATTTAATTTTTGCGATTTCAACTTTATGCGCTTGGTGACTGGCCAGCTGAAATTGTACAAATTAAGCGCTTGGTTTTCCCAGCACAGAAAGAGCTTTTAAGCTCTCTGCTTAGCTCACCAGGCTCTGATCACATGGGAGCCTCCCAGAGCCTGGTAGGCAAGGCAGAGAGCTTAAAAGCTCTGGAAGGTAAGATTGCTCATGTGGGGTCAGTTTTGATTAAACGTGAGTTTGGCTTTATGTGCCATCCCCAGAACATAAACACCACATAAGCTGCAAGTCTACTATAGTTTCATATTAAAATGTCATGCCCAGCCCTGACCTGGTACCAGACTTAAGAGTCCTCACAGGATGAACCAGATACGCCACTGGTCAAAGGGCACCCTGGATCCAATCCTGAGGATCCCTTTGAGGGGCCTTCTAGGTTGTTATCAATGAAGAATTCCTGGAACTGTCACAGGAAGAGGTGGAGCATCTCCATGCCCAGCCCTTCTGAGCACAGGTATCAAAAGCTTCTACGTCAAGCCAAAGAGTAATGGTACAGTATGCATTTGTGAACCCAGAGCTGTCAGTCTATTCATGAGTAAGCAATCCCATCACTGTCATGAGCAAGGTACTCCTTCACGGCCAGCAGCTGTGGTTAGGGTGTAGTTTAGGAGGCCTGAGTATATGAGGCCTCGATTTTGAACCTTCCAGTTGTTGAAAGCCACAATAACTCTGGGTTCTAATGTCCAGGTCTAGTCTTCATGTCTTGCCATGTTGTACCTTGCCTGAACTCCTTGTGATATTGGCCATGGACCATTGGTACTCACAACTCTGTCTGCACCTGCCGGCTCAGGAAGCTGCTTCATGCTCCCAAATGGTAGGGCCGGTGTTGCATCTATTGCTTTCTGTTGCACAATAGGACCTTCAGGGTTCACGTTCACCTTTCAGATAGTCATTTTCAAATTCCAGAAGTGCATCCCTTTATAATTTTTCCACATTGCCTTCAACTGACCTAGGAGCCAGGGCAGGTAAATAATGGGAACAGTTTTGTGCCCTGTGTGCATGCGAATGCCCGTTTATCTGACACTTGCCATTCTCTCTCTCCTCCCTTTTGAATTGCTAGCAACAGACAGACTTTGTTCAGGCAGTGTCAGCAAAGCCCTGGAAAAAGTCAACTTCCCATCCTTACCTTGTTACAGAACCATCTATACAAGGGCGGAAGAAAAAATCAGAGGACAAAGAAAGAAAGGGCAGGAACAACAAGAGCAGAAGAAAGCCCAGTGCCATGGAGAGGGGTAGGAGAAGATAAAGAGAGTTGTGCGTTTGATGAATTCGTTTCTTCTTATTAGTGGTATCCATGTAGTTAGCGCTCAGGCTGAGATGGCTGACCTGTCCAGAAGTTACACAATCCACTCCCAATAGTGTAAGAAACTGAGACATTAACAGGATGGGAAAAGAGAAGGTCAAGATGAAGGAAGAAACCATGGGCTGTGAAATATGAACAGGAAGTAACCTATGTTCACCCAAGTGGCAAGAGGTCTACCTCAGATTGTCTTCCTCCTTTCTGTGCATTCTTAACAATCTCAATCCCTCCACCTGTAGATACGTCGCTTATTCCGTTTTCTACTTTTCAACTGATAAATGGGTCAAAGATGAAAGGACCTAGGAACAGAAGGTCAACCCTTATTCAATTTCCTTAAATTGTGTGGGTCTACCTTATCTTCTCATTCTAGAAAGAGATAGCAGGAGAAGATGAGAGAGGTGGAAGAAAGAGGCCAAGAATAAACTTTGCCTGAAGCCAGGGTTGAGTGCTTCTCACTAAGCCTCATAAGATGCATGAATGAATAGTATCATTATGGTGTTTAATCACTAGGTGCACTGGACGTAGTTTTCTCTGGGTGGTGTCAGAATTTTTCTGCCACTTGTCTGTTCTGAAGAGAGGCAACCAAGTTCTTACTTGGCTTCCTGACTATTGTTTCTTATCAGCTTTCCATGATAGTATATTTATACACGTAGCGGGAAGAAAACAGAACTATGTCTAGTCAATTGGCAAGTTGAGAGGGCCAATGAACTCATCCCATCAGATATCCTTAAGCTCTGGAGGTGAAGGTGGACTGTTACCTTGAGTAAACGGTCCTATTTTTATGAAGGAAACATTCAAAACTTAATTTCCTGTTCCCATTCTGCATCAACTGTTTTGGTTTTTTTTTCAAAAAAGGAAAAAACACCATAGAAAGTGTTGGAAACCACACAAGTGAATAATTAATATTGTAATAGCCTCAAGCAGAAAATAGCTTTAAAAATTGAAATCCTATATATTTTCTGCTTGAAATTATTTTAAAAAATAATTCTTTATTAGTGTTTTTTAAAAACATTTTCTTCTTTTTTTCTTATGGGTGGTCCTTCCTTGCCTTTCCCCCCTTTAAATGGGAAAGAGGAAACACCAACCAATTTCATTTAACAGAACTGTTATGCTACACAGTTAAAATTTAAATGCAATAAGAGTCTTGTAGCACATTAAAGACCAACAGACATGGTCTTTCATGGACTAGGGCTCAGTTCAACAGACATGTGAAGTGTTATCCTTGACAGCTATACAGACATATACAGATGTTAGCATGTTGGCATCCGTCTGTCTCGAGAGACAATGGAAGAGTGCTCCGTAAAGTCAAACAATTGGAGGCAAACCATAGTTAAGGCAGGCAAAACAGCAAACTGTACTTAATAAAAAAGGAAAGGGAGCACTTCCATACACCTCTACATGGCTCTATCAGAGTAGAAGAGTAGCACGAGTCAAAGGCTTAGTTAGACTCATTCCCATCATGCTAAGCCATAGTTTATTGCGACATCCAAATGCAGTCAATAAGATGCTTGTGAATATTATCTTTCAAAGGGTCACCTGTACAGCTTTTTTTCCTTAATTAAAAATGGAGACATGATTCACCCTTATACTTGAAAAGGTTCGCTTTTGGAGTGTGTAAAACTAAGTTCTATTCATTGTGGGTTTTTTCAGCCAGAGCTCACATCAGCTCAGCTCCAGCACCTCTCAGGTGGGCACCAATGCCATTCTAAGAACAAGAGAGAAGTTTGTGGTGAGCTCCAGCACTTATTTTTCTAGAAAAAATAGCACTGGCTATTCACTTGCTGGGATGACCATCCCTTGTGTTTCTGTGTAACTATTTTGGATGTGCATTTTGATTGGTAATATTTGCTTCATTCACAAATTTAGAAGTAGAGCATAAATGGATGCAAACATTAGGCACACTTAAAACAGGCAGCAGATCCATCAGATGCTCAGAGAGATGCTTCTAGCCTTAAGTACACCTCTCTAGTCTCCAAATTCTCTTTTTTGTTTTCTTCCTCTGCACCCCCCACTTAGTTTAGTATGCTGTATCCAGCTCCCCCCAACTCTGAAGGCTTTCCCATTTCAAATATACCCCGGAGATCCCTGTACAGAGGTACTTCGGGTTACAAACACTTTGGGTTACAGACTCCGCTAACCCGGAAGTAGTACCTTGGGTTAAGAACTTTGCCCCAGGATGAGAACAGAAATTGTGTGCCAGCAGTGCGGCAGCAGGGGAAGGCCCCATTAGCTAAAGTGGTACCTCAGGTTAAGAACTGTTTCAGGTTAAGAATGGACCCCCGGAACTAATTAAGTTCATAACCAGAGGTACCACTGTATTAAGAAGCATCTTCTAAGAATTAAGCTCTCATAAAAAAAAGACATCAACCATCCATTAAAGAAAATTAACATTATTTTTTCAGCTCTCAGACTCTGATCAGTCGTCCCTTTAAATAAAATTGATATGTGATAATGCTTTTTCACAGTAACCAGAACAGCACTTCTAGCCAGCCTCCTTTACTCAGGCTCCTATAGCATTTACATACACTGAGAAAAAGAAACAACTAGAAGTTCTTAAAAGGAAAATGTCAAAACCACAAGAAATGACACCTAAAGGAATGCTGATGAAACCTGGGCAGAAGATGTTAAAGTTTCTGAGACCTTGATATTTCTCCATTCTAACCTCTGAGAAGGCAGATGTGCCAAAGATTTGGCTTGCACATTTTAAGAATCTGAACCAGAAAGGATTTATCCATGCATTGACCTTAAACCTCTCATCAATGGGACGAGGGCATGGAACTAAAGGTACATTAAGCCTCTGCTGAAGAGGGATATTAAAATGTGAGCAGATCACGCTTTCAACAGGCTTTCAAAGCAGCTGGTGAGATGTCAAGGACTAGACGCAGTTCATCCCATTTATATTATGTGGGCTTGAGTTAGAGAGTTGTTTCGACTTAGGCAATGGCTCTTACTTTGCCCAGTTGCTTGCAGTCAACCACAGCAGCACCCAAACATGATGTCACCCCTTGGGAAGCATTGCTAAGCCTGGTGCTGTTACTCCCTGTAGACTGATTGTGTAAAAAGAAATCACTAAAGCCCATAATTGCCTTTTGCAAAAATATTGCATCAGATAATGTTTGCATCAATAAATCTGGTAGAAAAGCACAAGACTGTATTGGGCTAATGTGCCCTCCCCCCCCCCCAAAAAAAATATGGACGACCAGCAGTGAATCATAGAATTGTAGAGAGGGTGCTGTCCACAGATAATTGACCCAGTACACTAAGTAAGTTGGAACAACTACCCATCATCCCTGACCACTGGTCATGCTGGCTGAGGCTGATGGTACTGTAAATCCAACAACAACCAGAAGACCCCATGCTGGCTACCCTGAATTAGGGGTAGATTATGCTGAAAACTGGCTGAATTAAACAGCATCATAGTTTGCTACGCTAATATGTGAAAACTTTGTCCTGGAATCCTAATATGCAACTACAAAAGTCGTATAGATACACAGATCTAAACTAAAGGAAGAAGGCCACGTATCAGGTGTATGTGGTGGTGTTTTTTTCGTTTTTAAAAAGGAGACCCTTCTGTTTTTCTAAAAGCGTTCACTGTTAAAGCTAAATTTTCCTTTCCAGGCAGCTGAAGACTGCTCAGTTATGTTATTTTGGTAAAAGAGAATATGTCCAGGACAAGGGGGTCTGCTCCTCCAAATGAAAAAAGTCACGCATGTACTAGGGCCTTTGATGCCCCAGATACATCAAACTGCATAATGTTCTCTCCTAATAGGAGCACTGGGATTACACTGGAGGAAATTTGCAATATTTGGTCTGTCACACCCCCTCCAGAAGGATTGAATACAGGGAAAGTATCAGAAAATATGTCACGGTGCGCCTTGCCTCCCCGCATCCCCCCGCGTACCGTGGGGAATCCTGCAGCCTGGCTCCTCAGACGGAGCTTCAGGGTGAAATATAGTTTCAGAGTAAGTTTAAATTAGATGGCCTGAAAGCTTCTGCACAAGGGATCCCCAAAGTATTGAGCGCCTTTCCCCAAGGATCTCCGGGCAGCTTTAATATATATTGTGCGATCTGTGCAACGTATCCGCTCGAGAGAGAACGGTTTGTAATGGAGTCGGAAGGGTGCTGTAATCCACTAAAAAGGACAATAGGCAAGGTGTTATGTTGTTATGTTTCGCTGCCTATCATTCTAATGCAACTCGTAATGTATGAATCATACCCCCATTGTGTGTAATTAGATTTCTCCTCCCAACACCCTTCCGAAGTACACTGAAGAGGGCTGGCCAATGTTAATATTAAAAACAGCACATCTTTTGCAAAGTTAGAGGTCATGCCTTAATTCCTTGCGCATGAAGAGAGTTAATCAAAAGATGACGGGAGAAGAACGAGCAGGAGGACAAGAATACCCCTGTATTATTTCTGAAGGAATTTAATTAGAAAGGAGGTATTAATAGCATTTATTTCTGCAATTAAAAAAAAATCTTGTTATTTGAATTGCTTCGCCGTAACCCACGTTTTGCAGACACTCATTTAAATCTGTCTTTATTCCCCTCCTTTTTTTTAAAAAAAAAGGAAAAGCAAAGCATGCTTCTTACTGAGCAAAATAATGAGGAGGGGGGAACTGGCAATAATGGAAGATAATAGCGATAAAACCTAGCAGTGATCCCCGTCGTCTCCGATTTCCTCAGAGTTTCTCGTTTAGGACAAGGAATGGTATTAATCAATGAGGAGGTACAGTTTGCACTTTCCTGGTTATGAACCTTTGGCTTCTGGTCTCCACAATACCTGGGGATGGGGTGGGCCTCTCTGGCCTGGAAACCCCCTAATCTATGCTAAAGTTATTTTGTTGGTTGTGTTCAATTAAAATGCAAAAAAGTTATTTTGTTGGTTGTGTTCAATTAAAATGCAAAAAAGTGGCTTTTCTCACAGGGTCGGGCTAAGGCATGTTGCTGAGGCAAAGGACAAGATTATGTCCCCCGCTGCTACCAGACAGCCAACATCTTAGTCAAGTGATCTGTCAGGTCTCCAATGTCTCATCCCTGCTCACTGTCATGAACTGGCAGGACGACGGAGAGGAGGAAAAGAATCTCAGCGAGGGGTGAAGTACTCACAGTGCAATGGAGGATGATCAGGGGATGGAAGTCAGTGCACAGGAACCAGAGCAGCAGGACCCATCACCAGAGCCAGAGGGGCCTTATCCCCACGAACACAGCAGGCTCTGAGGTGTAGGAAGCAGTGAGAGGTGTGCTCTGGGAGGCTGAGGCAGGCAAGGGCCAGGTGTCATCCCTCAGCTGAGGTAGGCTCCAGACAGGTGAGGGTCACATGCTTCGTTAAGCCCAGATGCTACAATCAGCATGCAAATTACAAAAGGGAAGCAGAGCTGAGGTACTGTAGCTGCTCAACTGCCATGTTGATGGACCTTGACTTGGATGCTCCTGGGCCTCTAAGGGACTGTGCTTCAGGTTTGACTCTGAACTCCGTTTCTTGACCTCTGGACTTTGCTTGTGTGGATTGAATTTTGGATTTGGCATACTGAACTTGTTGCCAGGTAGGCCAAGGATTCAAGACACTCACGCACTTCCAGTTGGGACCCCAGGAACATAAATAGGAAATTGATGCTTTTTGTCTGTGTGTCAACGGGCATCACTTTACATGTTTAAAAACTGTGGTATGCTAGGAGAAAATGACTAGACCTGACGTGTTCAGTTACCTCAGAACAGTGACAAGAAACCATTGCTGCCAGTGGGGCACTGGCTCAGGTGAATGGGAATTAGCTAGGGGATGCAGAGAGAGCAGCTAGGAGCCAGGAGCTATTTGCTCTGAGGTGGATATCTTGCTCTGTCTAATGGTAGAGCTGCCCCTGACCTCTTCACCAGCAGCGCATGCCCAGTCTTGTTCCTGTACAAATGACTTTTCCTCTCACATTGCCAGCTTAGAAGTCCCACAGCAGATATAAGTAGGGTGATTGTATCAAGAGCAGGCCCCATTAATAAATTTGAAGGATGAAATATAAACCTAGATCATAAATAAATAAATAAAATACACTAGGTTTTCAGGATCTAGTTTGGTGGTGGTAGGGTTCTGAAACCCTGAGGTAAATTGACTTAAATTAGGTACCAAATCATGGCATAAGATGGGAATCCAGATACAAAATGATGGCTGAGGGGGTGCCCAGCTTCCCCTCCACAAGTCATACATAGGGGATGGGCATTGATCCCATAAGCAATACACTGTTCAAGTAACTTCCATAAGCCATATGCTGGGATGAAACAGAAAAATTGAAAGTGCTCTTTTAAGCACAAAGTCCCATTTTATAGCTAGGGAACACTGAGTCTCCACCACTGGAACTCTCTTCTGGGGGAGATCAGGCCACCCCATTTGATGGCCATATTCAGGCAGAATTTGAAGGCATTTCTATTTGTTCATTCATTCTACAGTGGTACCTCTGGTTACGTACTTAATTCCAGAGGTCCGTTCTTAACCTGAAACTGTTCTTAACCTGAAGCACCACTTTAGCTAATGGGGCCTCCCACTGCTGCCGCGTCGCCAGAGCACTATTTCTGTACCCATCCTGAAGTAAAGTTCTTAACCTGAGGTACTACTTCTGGGTTAGTGGAGTCTGTAACCTGAAGCATATGTAACCTGAAACATATGTAATCCGAGGTACCACTGTATTTGGAAGGGAGATAGCTCACTTTTAGACATTGTAATTGTCATTGTAATTGTCCATGGGGTCACGAAGAGTCGGACACGACTAAACGACTAAACAACAGCAACAACAATTGTCGTGACTGTCACTTAAATTATTGTATACTGGATATGAATAGATTTTATGTTGCTAGCTGCTCTCAGCACAATTTGGCCAGGAAAACTAGATTTGAATAAATTTGCCACTGACACACACAGTATGTGTGCATAGGATTGCAGCCTTTTTGTTTTGTTATCATTGCAATAAGGATGCCTCCAGATTGTAAGTACTTCGTAGGATGAATTCAAGCGCACATTCAAAGTGGTATTTGGACTAGTGTAACAATCTACCTTTTTTTGTTTTAAGCACCTTTCCAAGTTTGGAAAGTGATGGGGAAATGCACTGAAAAGTGTGGGATGAAAAAATGGTTAACAGGAAAACTGACTGACAGGTCGACAACCTTTTTGGATCAGAGGGCACATTCCAAATGTGTGTGCTGGGGACACCAGTTACAAAATGGCTGATGGAGATCATGGCATAACCCAAAATGGCTGCCATGGTGACACAAAATCAGACAGGCATCCACAACAATGTTATGCTTACAATGGGAAGTCAGCTATGTCCTGCTGGCGAATTTTGATTTCTCTCTCTCTCTCTCTCTCTCTCTCTCTCTCTCTCTCTCTCACACACACACACACACACACACACACACACACACACAGAGAGATTGTCTAAGAGCAACAGGCAACATTCCTCAGTATTATACTGGGGAAAATATACCAGGTGGCCACAACACACTCACTCTCATTTCACAGAACATGCTTAGAAGGTACCTGTGCATTTTGCCCCATAACTTTCTTTTTATGAGGACTAGAAACTTATTTATTTTTTAAAGGAAGCTCAGGATCTGAGGTACCTGCTCCAGGCAAAAGTGAAGGCCTTTGAGAATGGACTGGCAGACCCTGGTGTGGACATCCCACAAGCAAGCTAGGATGAACATAGGATGAATGTTTATTGTCCTAAAACAGCCCCTTAAACAAATCTGCACAAATGCTCAACAAAGACCAGACACAGTCTAACCATCATGTCACATTTGTGGAAGGCAAATTGAGATAAATGCTGAATAAGCAGGTCATCTCAAGCCGCCCTTAGAATTTAAGATTGTTTAAGGTATTTCATATTCTATCTCTGCTATTTGCGCAACAAGATGCAAAGGCAGTTGAGTGTTGTTATCCGTGTATCACAGATACAACAGATGAAGCATAGTAGCAGGTTTGTTTGTGGCTGTGGTGAGATTTTAATGCAGGGATTTTCCGCCTTACAGCTCGCACAACATTAGCCGCTGCGGTGTTACACCAGCTGTCAACAAGCACAACAAGCAACCCTCTTCACGGTTAATGGGGGCGGGCTTGATATCTTGCCTCTGATATCTCCCTACCTACCTTCAAAGTTTGCCTGCTTCCTATCACAGGCCATTTGTAAAATCAAAGGCGACTGACGGCTCGCCTCTTCAGCAAAACCTCACCTTGGCACAGGAGAGCCGAATCTGTTCCAGCTCCTACTTTTTCCCCACTTTACTGTTGTGATGCTGAAACAAACCAGACCTACAACCATCATCCAAACAAAATTGAATTCTTGAGCCTAAAAAAAGAAAAGGAAAAGCTCTGGCCTCCATGTTGGTTGGGGGAGATAATGCTGTCTATTGTTCCAGGCACTCTCCAAGCACTCTAGGCTGGGCGTTTCTAGAAAGAGGAAAGCCATGTTCCTAATATATTTTTGCATTAACAGCTTTGCCATCCTGAGGTTGGGACAGTTACATCTGGGTAGCTGCCTTTCATTAAGTCTGCCTTCTCTCTCTCTCTCTCTCTCTCTCTCTCTTTTTAAAAAAAACACACCTGGGAGGTTCAGTGTATGTGCCCTGGAATGTTACAGCTCCCTCTGGGATTCTTGTGGGGAGCAGTTCTTTCTTAATTTACTGCTCGTGCAGACGGTGTATGGAAATGGTAATTACAATAGCAAGCACCTGGCTTAACCAGCCATATAATAGTTTCCTTTTTGGAGCCTGTGTTTTACCTGCTTCTAGACAGGGCTGGCCCAACACTTTGGCCCAGGATGCCTCAGGGACCGCCTGAGCCCTTATAACCTTGTCCAATTGGTGGGGTCTCCAGGGGTGTCATTGTTAGTGGTCCCCCCTGTGGCTCAGATGCATGGCTCATATCCACTAGGAATTTGGGTTGCCAAGTCAGGAGCAGCCCAGATCCTGAGATTTCAGGATCCAAACCTGAGACCTACAGGGTGGGTCCTGGAGACAGAGGTTAATTGGGAGAGGGGAGCAGAGGTGGGCAGGGCCTTCCCCCCCTGAGTGCCTTTGCTAGAATTCTTGATTATACATTTTAAAATGAATTTTAACTTTGTGTTTTTATATTGTTGTAACCTGCCCTGAAACATTATGGCAAAGGGTGAGCAAGAAATCAAACAGATGATGGTGATAAATGGCTTACAAGACTCCCTCCAGCTTTATGGCTTTGTCCCTGTGTTTGTTTATTTCTAATCCTCCATTCATCATTACTGATCTCAGAGCAGAATACAGCAGAATTAAATCTTGCCCAAATTAAACAGTCACAATAAGAAATCCACTTAATTACAAGAAGCAGGTAAGGCAAATATAATTACAACCTCAGTATACTAATACAGAAATCATTCTCCAAATGTGGATATTTAAATGTGGCCAAAATGATACCATCTATGCACAAGAGGGAGGTTTCAGCAAGCTTGGGGGAAAAAACTCAGTTTGCAGAGGTACACATTTTTATTTTTATTTAGTAAAATGAACTGTATTGGCCCTTCCGGCTGGCCATACTAGGAGGGGCCTGTCAGGCACAGCTTCCAGTTTTGACACATGGGTTTTACCCTGTCTTTGGTGTGCCTGTGGAGGATGATCCATTTGGGCAAATGGGGTAGTGCCCAGCCAACATCATTCTGTCCTCAGCCAGCCCAGTCCCCACCTTCCTGCACTCTTGCTTACAGCCAGGGGGTGGCCCTGGTTGTCTGTTTCCTCCTTCTTGGTGTTGCCCTTTTAAACTCAGCAGAGGTAGCTAGGGACAAAACTAGAATTACTTCTGTTCTGCCTCTCCTTTGCTGTGGCTCCACCTACTGTTTGGGGGTGGTGATGGAATGGAGCATATTCTATCCCTCAAGGAATTCAGGGCATTGTAGTTTACCCCTCTTAGAGTCACAGGTCCCAGCAACCCTTAACAAACTACAGTGCCCAGAATTCTCTGTGGGTAAAACTATGCTTTGGATTTGCTTTAAAGGTATAGTATTTACACAGCCTATGTTACTTAACATGCTGGCTGCTTGATGATTCCCTGTCCCATTAAGCTGGTTTGCACAAGATTTCTAGCTATGGGCCTTGTTGAGTTTTCTGTTTTCTGCTTGCTTCAGCTCTGGTGCTGGTTTTCTTTTAAGGCCTTTCTGTTTCTGCGTTGGCACCAATAACCTCAAACCAGGGTGGAGAAATGAAAGACACACAGGCCTGAACAGAGGCAGAATTCATGTATATAGCCTTACAGGTTGCCTCTCCTAATTCTGCAAAGGCGCCCCAGATAGCAACTTGAAGAGGAATACCTGGCTTTTGTGTTTAATATTATAGCAGAGGGAAGCCGAGTGGCCCTAGAAAAGCTTCAGCGTTGCGGCATTCCGTCCTCTTCTTGGTTCTCAGCCTTCCGCAGACACTTGGGCTCCAATTATTCTTGTATCTTGCTCTCAGACAAATTAAAATTTCATAATCTTTCTACCGGCCTCAGTGGGCAGAGTGCTATGCTAGGTCAAGTAACATCTTCGAGCTACAGTGCTTCTCTCAGAAGTTTCAATGCCCTTGAGGAATTTGTACCTTTAGGAAAGCCACGGAGAACCTCTTTTTATTCTTCTTTTTAACAAACTGAAGACAAGACGAAACACAGAGAAGTTTCTGCGTTTCCTCCAAGCTGTTTTGTTTTGTTGTTTGGGGGCAGGCAAAACAAAAAACAACATTTGTCTTTGAAATATGGGGTTGCAGGTAAGGCTACAAGGAGCCCTAAGTTTCATCCTAAAGTGAAATTAAAGTTGAACTACATCATAATCTTTCTCAGCATAATGACAAGGCTAGAAGAATTTGGTAGAACTCCAAGGAAACTTTCTTAGGAGGGGTTTATCTTGCAAGGGGGAAATACACATATTTGATTGCAGAAAACATGGCTAAGTGACTATTTTAGGAGACTGACCACCGTTTTATTTTAGTCGCCACTAGGCTACTTTTCATTAGAAATGTTGTTGACCATACATCACTATCCAGAATGAAAAGAGATGCTAGAATAAACTGGCATGGCTTCTTTGATTTACTAAACAGGACACTCCTCACTCCTTTCTTAGGCTAGGTGAAACCAGGAACCACCTTAAGAGGCTGGTGGCTTCTTTTACTTATTTCATTCACTGGTGGACAGCTCAACTACTGTCAATAAAAAGTTTCTCAGTCAGACTGATGAATTATTGCAGCCCAACTTTACGCAGGCCAGTGCATTCAGTGCCTCTTCCAAGGGAAATTTCTTTTAAGGAATCCAAATAGCATCTTGCAATGCACATTATCCTTGGTGGGAGCTGTAGATCAGCAATATCTGGAGGGCCAAAGGTTCCTCATATAATTGCCCTTATTTGCATCTTGGCAAATCAAACAGGCAAACAGACTAAAACTAGCTGCCTCTTTGTTTTGGTACAGCAGGGCGGGGGGGGGGGGGAAGTATCTCTGGATCCTCATGCGGCAATAAATAAATAAATAATAGAAGAGCCTGCTGTTATTAGAGAGCCCTGTCCCATTGATTTCCCCCAGCTCAAGGATCTATAAGAGACCCAGGTAAAGCACTGCAGCGCCAGAGTCTTGCTAAGAACCGGAAGACAGGCTATTAATCATAATTGCACCATGAGTTCTGCCTCCTCTGATCCATTTAGTCACGTCAACTTTTTTTTTTTTTTTTTGCTGTTGGAAGAGCAATAATGTCATCTGTAAGGCACATGCTCAGGACCTGCCTCCAAAATGGTTATTTGCAGGGCCAAGCAATGTGTTTGAATGACGCTGCTAGAACGCAGGCCATGCTGTATTTATTTATTGCTGCATGTGATCCCATCTTTCCCAAGGAGCTCAAGATAACATTCATGCTTCTTCTCCCACCCCGCCTTTTCCATTTTAAGCTCACAGCAACCCTGCAAAGCAGGTTAGGTTGAGAGACAGTGACTAGCCCAAGTCATGCTTCATGTCCAGCTTGCTGGCTTCTCATTAGGTGTCAGGGACTGGCAGGGTTCTGAAGAGTTGTGGGGAGGGCAAAGGAATGACCCAGGGAAGGGAGATGGCAATTAATGGGGTTTGGTGCTCCCTGCAAGGCAGGAGTCAGGACACCAGCAAGAGGAGGAAGGGGCAGGGCAGTCTGAGATGGAGGGAGGTGCTCAGCATGTGGTGGAGCAAGACTGTTCAGGTAAGGAATGGTCAGTGGCGTAGCGTGGGGGGTGCAGGGGGGGCCGGCCGCACCGGGCGCAACATCTGGGGGTTAGGGTTAGGGGGCGCAAATCCACGGGTTAGGGGGCGCAGATTACTTGCCTTGCCCCGGGTGCTGAAAACCCACGCTACGCCACTGGGAATGGTCCAGTAGGCTCCCCGCCATCTTCCTCCCCCCTGTCTTCTAGAATCGGGAGGAGTTTGAAGAGGAACGGCAGATATGACTTCTGTGTAGGACAAGCCTCAGGCTGTGTGTGTGCGCATCCGTCAGATGAGGGTACATAAGCCAAAGGGCCACAATAAATGTGATAATGTGTACCCCTGGATATCCTTGAGTAAGCTTCTAATAGGGAAGTTATGGTAACCTGTTGCTTTAGGAAGCTGATGATTTTGCAAGTTGTTGGCATAAGGGCAGAAATACAGCTACTATGTGAATCACAAAGATGCAGCTCAAAGCTAGAACATAAGTTGCTACACGGTGCAAATGGCTACATGTAACACAGGTTCCCAACATGCATGCTAACACAATGTAACAGCACAAGGTGAGAATCAAAGCTTAGCTAACAGAAATTGGTGAGAATCAAACCTGAATCAGCATAAATTGCCAGTGCTTATTGCGCATGTGTATTAACCATAAAATGAGGTAATGATGTACATGATTGGTGAAAATTGAAATCCTTTGTTTGGAACTTTATAAATTCTACTGCCAGAACCACTGGGCGTGGTTGTAGTTTTGTGGAACGATTCGACTATAACCTATTGCTTTGCAATAAACCTTGGACTCCTAACTCCTCAAGCTTCTGGGTTTTTGTTGGCATAAACCCAGGAGATAACCCATTTTTTGGCTTACAACAGGGGCATGGTCCCCCTGTTGCTGCAACTGCTCGACAGGGCACAGACCTGAGGACAGCTGCCTAGAGATAAGAAGTGTGTGTGTGTATCCCAGTGGCGTAGCCTGGGTTGTCAGCACCTGGGGCAAGGCAAGTAATTTGTGCCCCTAACCCATGGATTTTAGCATGCCCCCCAGCGCCCCCCCCCAGATGTTGCGCCCGGTGTGGCCGGCCCCCCTGCACCCCCATGCTACGCCACTGGTGTATCCGGAGCACCGTGGGAGCTGCTGTAAGTGTTTCTTTGTCAATAAGGACTTAACTATTGGACATGTGCCATACTTGACTGCGGGGGTCAGGGCAGACCAGAACATTAGGCCATCTGGATGGCCACAGGATGTTGGACTAGATGGGTCGTTGCAGGAAGTGTTGCTCTGCTGCTGCTGTCTGTGCCACCTGCCCTGCCACCTCCACTTCTGGTGGTGAAGTGGCACCAGCATTGGTGCCAATTTCGAGTGAGATCTCATGTGTTCTGCAAGATTTTGTGGCACTTCTCTCCCACCGACAGAAGTGGCAAGGTGCCCATGGGGTGCCGTATCAGGGTCTTTCATTACCTGAGGTGGCAGCCTTACCCCATCTAACGGCTGCACCAGCCCTGATCCAGCAGGCTGGCCTCAGGTTCTGATGCCCTCCAACACCTTGCAAGCACTCTGTTTCCCCCCGTTACCTACTGCTGGAGGCATCTGCATCACTCTGCCTAACAGAAGGGCCAGCTCTGCTTGTCTGAGAGATGGTTAGACTACAAGGCTCTGTTCAAATGGCGTGTGTGCATGCAGAGGCATATTTAGGGCCCCTTGTGCCATTGGCACCCCCTGGAAAAAAATATCGCCTTTGTGCCATGATGCGAGAAGGACAGGAAGCTTTTCCTGCGTTAGACCTCATTGCTACAGTGATGGTGATCCACCACACACATATACATAATACACTGATTTTTGTGCTCACCTCCGGTATGAGCCGGTTTCAGCAAATATGGGAGTTATTTGCTCTTTATTTGCTTGCCATATTCTCCTCCACCCTTTTTCAAAAAATGTAATGCTGGTTTTTGTCTGTGGGGTGTGTGGGTTGTTGTTTTTCCTTAATCCCTTCAATGTGTTGTTTTTCTGTTTGACTGGTGCTGTCTGCCGCTCAGCCTACGGAGGATTAGCCTTGTGCTCCTTCGCTTGGTGGCCTTAAGCAAGGAACTAATGTAGATCACAGATTCCTGTAGATCTCCTGCATTCCTGGAGTACATTATCTATCTCCCTGGTTTAGGGCTTCTGCTCAGCCTGCCTCTCATGTTTTATCCATGTGGCTCAGAGTTCTTACATGCAGAAAGTTTCCTCTAAAACCAGGAGGATCTTTTTAAAAAGAGTGGAGGTAATAGAGATTCAATCCAGGCCTCTCCAAATGGAATTTTAATGATTGTCTTAAAGCAAGAAAGCAGACATTGTAGGGACCTGCCAAAATCCCTTTCCTGGCTTGTAGGGAGGGGGGGGCATAAAGGGTCTCTGAACAGCTGCTGAGGGTAAGCAGATGGAAAGGAGGATGGGGTCCCTATGCCTTTCTTGGCTTTCCAGAAAAGAGGATTTCCACAGGTGTAGCTTTTCTTACAAGGCATGAGTGGTGCTATTCCTGCTTCAAATCCATATTCTGTGCAGGCACACAAACCTGACTTACACAGAGTCAGTCTCTTGATCCATATTGTCTATAGCACAGGGGTGACTAAACTTTTCTGGACAGCAGGCCAAATCCTTATCTCCCCACCCCTGGAAGGGCAAATTTGACAAGGTGAGTGGCCACCTGTCAGTCACCTGAAGTAACTGTGATGCCAGGTGATGCTGCACATTGATGTCCCCGTTTTGGGGACTTTTAAAGCACAGTGCTGGGATGTTTAGGGGGCTCTGCAAACAGCTCTGCACAACTCCATATACCGCCAAAAACCAGAGGTTCAAAAAAGCAGCATGAGACTGATTGCAAAAGGACTTTCAAACAACCTGTACTGCTCTTTGAGTCTTCAGAGATCTTTCTGGAGGAGCACTCTTGTGTTATAGTGCAACAAAAGCAGAACAAATAAACCAGAACATTAGTGTGGTATAAAAATGATTTTTAGAAATCCTTCTCTTCGCTTGCACTTGAGATTTGATGTTATCATGCATTGCTATATATGGCTATACAGTACTGTTTTGATGCATGAGTGCTGTATACGTTGTTTTGGAATATTATTTGTTATCATAAAAGAGCGTTTTTTGTTTTGCTAAAGTATTTCAGCAGAAAGCTATGGGGCATGCACTAATTGCCCCTGCTTTTCTTATGCTATAGCACAAAGAGTGCCTCCCCAGACAGCAAAAATATGAAGCACTGCAGAACAACTAGTAAAGTGGATTGATGTATGGATGGTCCAGTATAAATCCATCATTATTGAGGCAGTCACATGTTATAGAATATACCTGCAAAAGGGGGGGGGGGGAGAACCCTTCTGGACCTGTGACTCCCCAGGCAGAATTGGTTAGCATGGAGCAAGAAGGTGCCCCCCAGGATGACTTGAGTTTGCTTCTCTTCCCCAGCTGTTGTTCCTTCAGGCTTTTAGCATCTGCAGCTCCTTTGCTTCTTTGTGCTGGTTTCGGTTGCATTTTCCTGTTTCATTCTCTCTGCCTCTCCCTCCCACCTCCAATTCCTAACCTCTTTCCCACTCCTCTTTGCCTCCTTCTCCTGTTGCTCTGCCTTGACCTTCTCTTACCCCCTGCTTCTCTGCACTTCTACCTCCTATCCTGCTGTCCTCCATCTCTTCTTCGCCTCCTTTTTCCTTCTGATCTCCCCTCCCACTGCTTTGGACTTCTTGCCCCCTATCTGTTCCCCCTGGATGCCCTGACTGTTCTGCCTTCTCTATCCCCTCCAGCATTTCTCCCATTCCTGCTGTTGCCTTCCATCTTCGCAAAGGCTCCTGCTGTTTGATCTTCTCCCCTTTGGCTCCTGATGCTGTAAGACGCCTCCTGCCCTCTGCAGCTCTTGGATCTTTGCTGGGTCTGCTGGTCTGGAGTGCCACACTTGTAATAAGAAATACATGGATGGTTAATAGCTGTTCCCATTCTCTCTCTTGCACACACACACACACACACACAGCACCTAGCACCTGTCATTTTTGCAGCATCTTCTCCCCCTTCAGATAAAACTCAATGGGTCATATTTGGATTGAGACTTTCAAACTTCCTCCGATAAATAATACATTTCAAAATGTTTTCATTAAAAACCTTCGAACAGGCTCCAAAGATAATCAGTTGGCAAGGAATTTAACGGAAAGCCATCATCCTGCCCACTTTGTGGTCTCAAAAGATTTTTCCATCCAGAGCTAACGGAAGAAAACCTCTTATGCCGAGTGTGTGTGTGGAAATACAGAAACGGTTCTGTGCAGAAACTGTGCTACTTCTTTTAGAAGAACAGTTTTAGTATCTTTTTCAGGTCTAGCGCTTGTTCACGCATTGCAGTTAATGGGAGCACTTATCTGGGATGAAAAGCAGACTGGAGGTCTTGAAGCAAGCAGAGCTTCTTAACACATAGGGCTCCAGAGCAGATGAGGAGGCTATCTGCAAATCTGCATGGTGGCAGCTGCTGTGCATATGATTCCTAGTGCACAAATTATAGCTGCTATCAAATACTTACCCAAGGTACAACTTTTCAAAAAAAAAAGTTTGTTTTTCCTGAAACAATGTATGAACCAAAACACAGTCCTCCTTCTAAATTCACACTTCTCTGAAATTTGCAATGTAGTACTCTAGCCAAGTAATGTGTACAAAAACAGATATACAAGGGTAACATGTGCCTAGAAATACATTAGGGATGTGGGTGGCTTTGTAGTCTAAACCACTGAGCCTTTGGGGCTTGCCGATCAGAAGGTTGGCAGTTCGAATCCCTGTGATGGAGTGAGTTGCCATTGGTCTGTCCCAGCTCCTGCCAACCTAGCAGTTCGAAAGCATGCCAGTGCAAGTAGATAAATAGGTACCGCTGCTGCAGGAAGGTAAATGGAGTTTCTGTGCTCTCTGGCTTTTGTTCTGTTGCACCAGAAGCGGTTTAATCATTCTACCCACATGACCCGGAAAGCTGTCTGTGGACAAACGCCAGCTCCCTTGGCCTGAAAGTGAGATGAGCACCACAACCCCATAGTTGCTTTGACTGGACTTAACCATCCAGGGGTCCTTTACCTTTACTTTTAAGAAATGCATTATAGTTGTAGAAAAAACCCATATGAAATGCATTGCATTTGTGAACAGTGCCTGCAAAACTGTGTATATGTTAGGAGAAATCTGTGAATGAATTTTCATGAGAGCTTTAAAATAAATAAATCGCAAATTGATGTGGAAATGTGGAGAACTAAATTTAAGATTAGGGAAAAATAAGAAAAGAAGAGAGAGCAAAACTGACAAATTCCCTCATCTCCACTCATAGGTGTGGGCTTTTTCACAAATTGCACAGCAACGTGTCTGGATTTTCCACCAAGCCTGCCTTTCACCAGCTGACTGGAGATGTCAGACAATGACCCTGAAAAGAGGTGAGTTTCCACATTCAAATGACTTACTCTGAAGTAGTTCCACAGGAGTCTGGGGAACTAACAGCTTGAAGATGATGCCATAGGGGTTGCTTTCGCCTGTTGGTTCCTTTTTGCTATACAGCAGTGAAGGGTTCAGAGCTTCTGTCCAGAAAAAAAACTGGAAATTTGACCAAATAAGATGTGATTATGGAGATGTGTGTTGGGATTTCTCGTCTTTTTATGTAAAAAGCAAGTGTGTGGGACAGAAGGAGAGAGAGCATGAGAACCTGCCTGAGGTGAAGGGCAAGATGGTGCCTCTTACCACCACTGTAGGAACATAGGTCACATCCACACCAAACACGCACATTTGAAGCATATAGCCTCCACCCCCAATCCTGGGAGCTTGTAGCTTACCTTCTCACAGAGCTACAGTTCCCAGTTGCAGAATCAGAGGCAGAGGATGAACCAGGAGAGTAGAAGGCCAAGACAGGGGTGGAGCTTCACCAGGGGCACCGGGGGTTGGGGGGTGGACAGCAGACGGGAGTGGGGCTGGCGCGTGTCCTGAGGGCGTGGCGTGCTGTCCACAGGGGCATGGTGCACGTCCCAGGGGCGTGGCACGCCGTCTGTGGGGGCATGGCACCCAGTGTGGGCGGGGGGCAGCTGCGATGGCCCCCCACCAGGATTGTGCTACCGGGGGCGGTGCGCTCCCCCCGCACTCCTCTTCCTCCGCCAGTGGGCCAAGAGGCAGAGATGACTCAAGTTGCTGAAGAGTCACAGTTGTCTCCTGTTCCTGCTGCAACAAGCTCCCCTCCATCCTTGTCACCCAGCACTATAAGAGGCATAAAAAGGGCAGATGAGAGGTTGGCTGCACACAGGCGTAGTCTCTGATTGCTTGGGGAGAGCCCTGGAGAGGAGGGGATTTAGTTGGCTGTGAAGAGGTGGGGACTTTCAGTCTTGGTAACTCTGCATGGAGTAAGACTACTGGGAATGAGCTCATTAGGTCTGACACTCAGCCAAGTCTGTGGTTTTGCTGATAAAGAGTTAACTCCAACTTTGAACTGTGTGATTACTGGCTGGCGTACACCTGTGACAATAGTTTAACATGTATCCTTCCCAAGCAGTGCCACAATCTCCTTCCACTGCTTTTTACTCATGGTCCCCCTTCTGGTCCAGGCTCCTCTCCCATAAATACTTGCACCCATTGCTTTTTACAAAATTTAAAGTGGGGGCAGAGAGATGCGATCATGGATCTCCTCCATCATTTGTCCACTTATGGGAATCTGGGACTAGCCAGCCGTCATGGAAATATTCTTCAGCTCCTATTCTAAGAAAACCTATTCTAAAATGAAGGCTGCAGGCCATTTAGACTAATTCCTCCGAATGGGTTCAAATATATCCACCTTGCATTAAATGTGTGTGGAGCTTTTCCGCGAGACAAAGAACATAAGAGACCAAATGTTCTCACGCAGATGCCACCCACTCCAAACTACAGGTTTGCTGAACTTACTGCCGTTTAGAAAAGCATGTGTGTAACTGTAAATATCTTAACATTAAGAAAAGGGAAAGAAAGAAAATAGCCGCTTCTAAAATACCGGTTTTACAATTGCCTTGTGCCTCACTGTGCACCTGAGGAGTATATTAATCGGTGGCAGCTCGCAGTATGACTTGTCTTATTGCTTAATTATATAGGGAAAGGAGACATGGAAAAGAGGTGTGAGTGGAAACTGTTAATTTTGCAGAACAGTACTTGATTCATGTTTCTGTTTCCCCGTTCCCCGCTCAGTTGGGAAGCAGGTGGTGGCATAGGCATGATCACCACACACACACACACACACACACACACACACAGCTACCTTGTGTCTGCCTTGGCTTGCTGGCCCATTTCCCTCTAAAGCTCAGTGTACTCTCCTTAAACGAAGTCTGTCTCCCTGAAGGGTGGTAAAGGCTGCTCCACACATTGCATTTTTTTCAAAGTACCTGTTCAGCGCTAGCCCAAGATGTTTTCCTGACTGGGGCAGCTCTGCTACCACCCATGGGTAGGGGAGAAAGTCATTTCAATATGCATTTGAAGGCAAGCCTACCTAATTCACACTTTCCAAAACAACGTGCAAACCGAAACACAGTCACCTTTCAAATTCCACACTTTTCCTAATTTTGCAATGCAAATCTCCAACATGTGCAAAAATGCTTGTGTTGGGGGAGAATATGTGCATTAAAATGTACATCAGTGAACATAATATGCAAAAATGCATTATACGAGGGGAAAGTTGGTTTGTAAAAACGTGTATATTATACAAAATTGCATAGAAAACTGTATGTTAGGAGAAATTCTCACAAAAATGCAAATTGTGGTGGAGATAGTGCGTTTGGGGGGATGACAGAGAGATATACTAAAGTGGCCGGATTCCCCTAGTCTAATACCACATGCAGAAGCCAACCTGACTGATGGTCAGACCTCACTGATTCTGTATATGGACAGCTTCTATATGTGGAGTGGAGGGTGTCATTTTGGCCTTTGCTTGAGGCAGTAAAATGGTTTGGGCTGGCCCTGGCCATTTGGGGAGAGGAAGAAGGAAGGTGAGTCAATTGTGAAAGCAGTTTGTCTCTTCTAATGTGAAACAGGGCCACTTCTTCCCTACAATGCCCACCCCAACATTTGTTCAAACGGGAAAAAGCTGCCAAACGCCAGTACCCACATGATTTCTGTTAGGATTTGTGCATTATCTTCAGGGCATTTTTGTTTCCTGATACATCCACTTGCTTGGTTATTACTCGCATACTTTTCTGTTTCGATTGAAATGTAGGGTGCTAATGATCTGTTTATGCGAAGTGTCCAGAGGCTTTAAGCGTGGATGCTGCAGAGACCAAGAGGGCATCCAGTTGAGTCTTTTGCCTAGGCTTTCCGATGTACTTCTCTTGCCTTTGCGCATTCTGATCTCATGTTTATTTTGACTAAGCCTTTGTGCGTCCCATTTGAGATATTTTACTGTCCTTAAAGAGCAATTCTGTTCTGCAGCTCTTGGTGTGGTGACATTTGTCTATCAACCCAATGACTGCGGGTGGCACTGTGGTCTAAACCACTGAGCCTCTTGGGCTTGCTGATCAGAAGGTCAGTGGTTCGAATCCCCGAAGTGGGGTGAGCTCCCATTCCTCGGTCCCAGCTCCTGCAAACCTAGCAATTTGAAAGCACACCAAAAAGTGCAAGTAAATAAATAGGTACTGCTCTGGTGGGAAGGTAAACGACATTTCCCTGTGCTGCTCTGGTTTCGGTGTTCCGCTGTGCCATGTCATGCTGGCCACATGACCTGGAAAAACTGTCTGCGGACAAACGCCAGCTCCCTCGGCCTGTAAAGCGAGATGAGCACCGCAACTCCAGAGTTGTTTGCGACTGGACTTAACTGTCAGGGGTCCTTTACCTTTAGGGAACATTGTTCCTAATTCTTTGCACACATGGAAACAAAAACCCCTGAAAGTAATCCTTTAACAAACAAGTGTTGGGTCATAGAAGACTAGGTGTTAGTTCTTCCAACTCAGTATACAGTCATTCACAACATTTAAATTTTTGTGTTAAAACTGGACAAGTGCAAGATCTTTACTATTCATCATCCACCTAATTTTGGATCCTAAGCTGGCATTCAGGTTTTTCCGCACTACTATTTATGTCTCCATATCTGCTTGCAACAGGCACACAATGCTGTTGCAACAATGGTGTCAGATGTCCATGCTTTCGTGGTAGTGCACTGGTTAGCGATAGGCAAATCTGTTGATTTTGGTGTCTCTCAGTTTCTCATCTTTCCAGCTTACATTCAGGTCATCACATTTCCACAACAGTCTGCAATTATTTTTTTTTAACTCTCATGGAAATTAGACATCTTAGTATATACTTCTCCTAATGCTCTTTCAAGCAATTTCCCCTAATGACCCAAGTGAATGAGGGTCAGTGGAGCCACTGGAGGGATGGAGAGCATGGCAAAGAGAGGTATTATTAAGCACATTTGTATCGCACTCATTCTACAACGCAGGGAATCTGTAGCTCTCCAGATGAAGGGACTCAAAGCCCATCAACCCCAGCCAGAATGGACAATGGTCAGGAACGATGGAAGTTGGTGTCAGCAATGTCTGGAGAGCATCAGCTTCCCCGGCCCTGGTTCAATGAGCTCATAGTGTAAATCATAGGGTTGCCAGACCCCACCCCACCGGGCTGACCTGAAGTCTCCATGCCCTATCTTAATTTTCAACTAGTGACATATTTGCTCATGTGTTAGACTTTTTATTTGACATGCTCATAGCAACTGCAGTCCACCCCCTGTGACATCACCAGGTCTCACCTTGGAGCCTTGAAGTCCCCTGGGATGCTCCTGACTTGACACCTCTAGTGAATCAGGCTTACCCTCCTTTAATCTCCAGACAACTGCTGCAGAAGTAGCCAACCTGATGTCTTCCAGGTACCATCTCTCATCATTCCTGACCATTGACCATGCTAGCTGGGAATGACGGGAGTTGTAGTCCAAAACATCTGGAGGGGATTGCATTGGCCAGCTCTAGTTCAAGAGGTGTGGGTCAGGTAAATTTTCATTTAAGAATCTGCAAAAACCAGATCCCTCAAGCATCCCTCTGTATGGTGCCTGTGCAAACAGAATATCCTTGTGACCACTCTGGGTTCACCATCACTCTTAGCTGTTTTCTCACAGTGGCTTTCTGGGAGAATTGATTGCTGACCCAGACTGGTGGTGGTTTCCAAAAGAACAGTCATTGGCTGCACTTGCCAGCATCACGGCTGATCTAATTCATGCCAATATTCCACAACGCTGAACTAGAATGTAAAGTCTCCATACTGCCTGACCCCCTCAACCCTTTTCTTGTACAGATAAGCAGAATCATGGCACTTACAGTCACAGTGAATCTCTCACTAGGAGCCATGCGCTCTGTTAACACGCTCTCTTTAGGACAGAATGTGTAAAGTGATTAATTGGCACAATTAGCTGATTAATGGCTTGATCATGTTTTAAAAATGGTCTCGATTAATTGAGGTTGGCCATCTGGGCTCTTCTGCTATGAGCTGCAGGGACCCAAGTAGCACCTCTGATGACTGCTTTTGTACATGCACACACATGTGCACTCCTTCCCACCCTCCCACCAACACACTTACACACACACACTAGGGATGTGTGAATCTGTTATAATTTATCTCAGTTTTAAGTTCAGTCCTCCACATTTACACATCATTTTTTTTTAAAAAAAGTAAATTTGAAAATTCACCAGCATTTTGGGGGCAAATTTGTCCCGAAGCACACATTTTTGACTAATATAAACATTTTTGCAAATATTTATGTCCCTCCTAATCAAACGCATTTCTGCAGGTGCCCCCCCCCACTGAGCTATGCATTTCTATGCACATGTTAGCTGAGCATTTGCACTCTTGATCACATTGCTTGGCTGAAGAACTGCACTGCAAAGTTTGGAGGAGTGCAGAAAGGCTGTAGTTCAGTTTGTGTACTGCTTTAGAGAGTGAAATGAGGTAGGTTTACTTTTCAATGCCAACTGAATCAAATTTCTCCCCCTCTCTAATACCCACACTTGTATTGCCTTTCCCCTGCTGGGGGGCCAGCCTTACAACCTACATCAGGGTAAGCACCAATCGGATGCTTTTTGGGTGGCGAGAGCGCAGTGCAGGTCACATGACTTGTCCAGGAGCGCATCCCGGAAGATGTGCATCCCGGATTTTATCTGAAAAAGTTGGATGGTATGCACTCTATAGCTCAGTGGAAACTAACTGGAACCTTATAATCATAGAATTGTAGAGTTGGAAGGGACTGTGAGGGTCATCTAGTCCAACCCCCTGCAATGCAGGAATCTTTTGCTGCATTCAGACAGCACATTGTTCAGTTTTCCCAACATTTCCTTAACTGATAAGTTCCACATTTTATGTGACGCTTCTGGAATTCCAGCAGAATCTAGTGGAAGTTTAGTGCTCATTTATATGTTAATTGCTTCTAGGGAAAAATATATCAATTTCCCACCCTGTTAGCCTAGAAAGTCATGGGACTTTGGTGCCTGCCACTTTCATTGATCACACTATGGGACAAATTTTGGGGTTGTATTCCAGCATAAAGTTCTTTCCTGCCATTTTCATGGGCAAATCATGAAGGAACAGAAGTGCGCATGTGCAAAAGTGGTGGCGATGTGTCAGATGATGTCCACGGTTGTGTCAAACCACACCCACTGGTGTGAATGACAGGGCAGTATGTTGATCCAAAAGCCACAGTTCCACAATGCAACAGGCAACACTGTGTAAAAGAAAAGTTAGAACTTGGCACAGAACCTCTATCATTATAACCAGGAAAACCAATGTATTGATCCCCTTGTCTGAATGTACCCTTAGTCTTACCTATGTAGCAAGTCCTGGTGGCTATGCTGAATGGTTGACCTGTTATTCACAAATAAATACTGCTATTGAACTTTATCTGGCTGTGATGGAGGCAGCTGCTTCCTGCTATTAGGGCAGACCCACTTCAAGGCTTCCTCACAGTTGAGTCCCCTTCCCAAACCCACAGGATACTACAATCCGATTTATAGACACACTTTCCCCAGAGAGACTCACCAGGTGAAGAGCTATTTTATTTTCGCAGGCTCTTAATTGTTCTTCTTTTTTAAAAGATTGCTGCCAGTTTCTATCTGCTGTTCTTGTTATGATACCTGTTTCATTGTTACTGTGTAAGCTGTCCTGAGGATATTTAAATTGAAGAGCAGTCCATAAATTAATAATAAAAAAATGATGAAAACACTGCAAGAAAGCAATCAAGCATTTCAAGGGGATGTGAAAGTTCCAACAGCACTTAATCTTTGTTGCTCCACTTTCTGCCAAGATAGTATTTTTTTTTTATTAAAACTCTCATAAATGAAGATATAAGACGCCTGAGAGACAACAAAACGGGTTGAAAACAAAACCCTTTTATTAAACTTGTACATGGACCTGCTCCTGTGCTACGAGATCCTAACCCTTAGATATTACAGCAAAGCCACAACTCAAAGCTCTGGGTCTACAACTGAATCATTAGACAGAGGTCTAAACATTAACCTCAGAAAACGGGCATGCCTTGTTTCTCTGGCTGATTGTCTTTCAGCATCACTGTGTGGTCTCACTACTTTCTTTTTTTAATTATGTCATTGCTTGTCCCTCTCTCTCTCTCTTTGGGTGTGTGTGTGCATGTAAACAATACAACGTATTTTAAAAGGCCGTTTTAAACGATGGAGCAAATAACCACCCTATCTCCCTCTAATGGAAAACATAGGTGGTATGTGCTGACAGGTTCATAGCTGGGATGGAATCACGGAGAAACAAGAGGCAGGGGAGGTATTGTGATGCTCAGGGCACAGCCTTTCCCATCCTTGGGTCCCCAGGTGTTGGACGACAACACACGCACAAAAAGGATCAGTGTTACATGATTCCAAACAGTGTTGGGAGGGATGCACAAAGTGGGGTTAAAAAGCTCCCTGCCTTCAGCTATAAAGCAAAAGCGCTGAAGTTCAATAATGGCCGCCGCCCCTGATCCTGTGCCCTTCAGCAGAACACAGCACAGCAGGTGAATATTTCAAAAGGATAAGGAATTAAACTGAAGTTCTCTGAGAGCCCTGAAAGGCACTCCAGGTCTCCTGTTCCAAGCTGGCTGGAGACCTCTACGGGAGAACTCCTTTAGGGGCTGCAGATAATATCATTTTGTTGCATGTTCCAACCCCTGCTGTATTTATTTTCAGGGAACTTAAGCATGTTGAACTCTGTGACCCAGTGCAGACATACTGTAGCCATGGCTAGGAGATTGGGAGTGTCCTGGAAGCATGAGCCCTCCTTCTTTCCCTTTCTTCTACCATTTCCAAGTACCATGCACCATGGTAAGCACTAGGCATACATCAGTGTTTCTGCCAACTGTAGATAGTTCAAATCACAATTTTAAAACCAGGGTTGCGATCTTTAGTTTGCTACTGACCAACTTTGGTTTCCCTACCTTCTGCCCTGCTAATTCCATCAGGCACCAGTTGCTGCTGAGCAAAAGATAAACAAAAGTGCCAGTGTGGGTGTCTTGCTAGCCATAATTAGGGCTGAAGCTGAGGGGAGGAGGCGATGCACAGTTGTGGGTTGGGGGGGGACACATTGCCTGAAGGGATGTTCCTGAACATCTCTGCATAGAAGAAGCAGGCCGTATTATATCTCCCGAGACCTGCATTGGGCTGAGATTGTGGACTCCTCAATTGCTTATAAAAATATTTTATCAAGAGGTAAAGTTGTAATTAGACAGGAATGTTTTTGTTGGTGTGCTTGTGAAAATACTTTGGAAATGCAGATTGTTGTTGTTTTAAAAACAACCATGAAGCTCTTATTCTACTTTAAAAAAATAATTAAGGGAATCCTAGATATTCAGAGGGACATGGGTGGCACTGTGGTCTAAACTACTGAGTCTAGGGCTTGCGATCGGAAGGTCGGCGGTTCAAATCCCCACAACAGGGTGAGCTCCTGTCTGCGGACAAACGTCGGCTCCCTCGGCCTGTAAAGCGAGATGAGCGCAGCAACCCCAGAGTCGTTTGCGACTGGACTTAACTGTCAGGGGTCCTTTTTTTAAAAAAAGTTATAATTAGACAGGAATGTTTTTGTTGGTGTGCTTGTGAAAACACTTTGGAAATGAAGATTGTTGTTGCTGTTTTAAAAAACAACCATGAAGCTCTTATTCAACTTTAAGAAATATCCTAGATATTCAGAAAGAATCATGGGTCCTTTAAGGTGTAACAGATTGTTAACTGCACAATCCTGTACATATACTGATGTGATATAGATATAGATGTATAGTATGTAAATTACTGAGAGATATTTTGTAACAGGTAACTAATACATCAAATAAATAATAATAAAATATGCGATGTATAGAGCCAGTGTAGTGATCAGCATGTTCGGCTACAACTGAAGGCACCTTGGTCCAAATCCTCACTCAGTCATGAAGCTTCCTTTGGGCCAGTCACCTCTCAGCCTCACTAACCTCACAGGGTTGTGAAGATAAAAATGAGGCAGGGAGAGAACCATGTACGCCACCTGGAACTCCTTGCAGAAATGGCAGGGTATAAAAGTAATAATGAGTTCTAAAAAGTAAGTCCCATTTAGTTCAATGTGTCTTATTCCCAAGTAAGTGGATATAGGATTGCCCACTCAAACAGTGTTTCTAATCTTGTTTTACAAATGATCGAAGAAATATTTACCTGTTTTCTTGTTTCCACAACAAGATCATGTAATTTATCTCTGTGGGACGCAGGTTGTTGTGGTATGTGTGTGTGTTTAATGGTTTCAGGTTGTCCAGAATAACTAGCAAGCTAGGGAATGAATTTTCCTCTCAGTGTCTTTTAAGACAGAAAGTATTGATCAGGAAAAGAATGTTAACGTTTTTACTGTACCATAAAGCATTGGCACTAGAAGCCATAGGAAGAAGGTTGTTTTTTTGTTTTTGTTTTTTCTTGGACAGGAGGTTAAAAGAGGAGGAGGAGGAGGAAGTGGTAATGGCCTTTGTTATCAGGGTTGCAAATTAAGAAAATTGTAAAATGCTTGGAGACTCAGATCAAAGCAGCTATGAGATTAGCTTGGAACCCCCCCCCCCCCGCCCCCAAATTTGAATTATCGGTATAGAGAATGCAGGGCTTTCTGTAGAGTGGCACCTATATCTCTACCTGTGGAGAGTCATTACCAATGTAAGCCAATGATGTGAGTCAAATTAATATGGCAATTTGGGTTATATGCAACTAGTTTTCTGTCTCTAGAACTCTGACAGGATGTTTAGGGAAATGGGACTGTACAGTCTTTCTGGCATCAATTACTATTGTTCTTTGGTTGGTGTCTTACTCTCTAGTCCCCATATTTTAATGAAGTTTTCAACAAGCAGGGCACAGAAGCAAACAATCACAAGATGAGAAACACACTAGACAAGAGTTTCAAAAAGCATGGGGGAAATGCAGAGAATACTTCACAAAACAGTGCCCTAAAATACAAACTTGGACTTGTTTCGATTAATGTCTGCAGGAGACTTTGTGGATATTTAAGTTATAATTAGAAAAATCTTAATAATAATTATTCATAAAGGAAACAGCTTATAAGAAGTAAATAAGGAGGCAAGATACAGGATAAAGGAAGTCTTTTATTTGGCTGTTTGTATTGTTGTATGTTATGCTCATTGTATGGTATGTTCATGTTTAATTAGGGTGGATTTCTGTATTGGGGGGTTTATGTTATGTTGTAAATAAAATTTCCAATAATTTTTTTTAAAAAAGATGAGAAACAAAACAGTATACAGAGAATCAGAATACAGCAACAATCCACTGAAAAAGTTTGTGTGATTGCAGAGCCATGAGTTAGCAACTGTGAATGAAGTTCCATGGTTGTATTAACCAAGCTGAAAAATGGAATCCAGGTTGTATCAAAGTGAGCAGTTTTGGATTCATTCCTGGCAACTCTGCAGTATTGTGTGAGGCACTCATACAGTGAAAAATCCAAAACACACTTCAGCCAGCCTGCTATAGAGGGGTCAGACTCCCAACTTCCAATGTCTAGTGACCTCAATCCATGGTGCCACCAGCAAGGAGAAAAAACAAATCTTTGTATCAGAGACAGATAAGTCTCTAAAGATAATCATGCAAGACCCAGTTCAAGGATTAATTTTTGACCAGTGATGGCCTCCATTTCCTAAACATTCACTCCCGAAAGAGCAGCGTGATGGCAAACTCCCATCACATATGCAGGAAGGTTCCATTGGGATCACACCCCCTCCAGCAATTAGAGGAGAATGCCACACTGGGGTCCAGTTCCACTGTAGGAGTTTAGAGAAAAGGCCTCCTGGATTCTATCTGAGATGCTTTTAGGGGGTGGGTTGACTTCCTATACCACAATAGTGAGCTTCTCTTCCCAAGCTACCCGCAAGCCATTTGAGTCCCCCACAGATTTACCATTTATAAATATCTGAAGCTACCCCCCCCGGCCGTTAAGCATTTATTCAAATAAGTGCAGAGGGACTAATAAATCTGCCAAAGAGCAAAGCCCCTCTCCCTCATTGATCAGCTGAAAAGCAAATAAGCGGATTTGGAAAACCTGGAACCAGTTGAAGCGAACGCCTTGGAGAGCTTCAGGCAGAGTCCTTTGGGGAATGGGATGGTCCCAGATCACAATATCACAAATGCCAAAGAGGCTCCCAACCTTCCATTCTTCGAATAGAAGGTATTTATCAGTATGCCAAAACCCAGAGTGACGCAGGATCAGGGTCAGTGGGAAGTCCACAGACTCCTCAATAATGCAGATTTTTTTAAAAATTTGAAGCACCATAGTGAAGGCGGAAGCTGAGAAGCCCAAGCCCCACTTTAGCTCTAGGTTTAAACAGTGTTATTTGCCACCCGGCTGTATTTCCCAGCAGTACCAAAGTTGTTATTTGGAAAAGTCATCGTTAGGAATGCCTTCAAGGCATTTGACTGAGTGGAGTGGGATTTCCCCGAAAACACTGTTTAGACAAATTACATCTGGGGACAGGTTTATGCACTTGATCTACCAATTGCATCCACGCTTTCCGACAATGATTTCAGGCAACAGCTTCAACTCCTTGGGCACCAGCCTTGCTAGAGGGGTGCCCTCTATTGCTTCTGCTCTTTGCTTTGATGATAAGAGGTTTTGGTTAAGATTGTCTGATCTCAGTGCACTGTGGGGGGGATAGTGGATGTGAGGAGTCTCAAACACAGACTCAACCTATTTGAGGATGACATGCTATTAATACTGTTTGATCCCCACATTGCCCTCACAGACCTGAATGGGTCTTTGGAGCAGTTCCATAGTGTGGCAGACTTGGAAATTAATTACACTATAACTATAGTTCTACCCCTTAACATGCCACCCGAGGACCACATTTGACTATTCACTGTTTTTGCCTTCACCCTGTGTTGTGAGAGTTTTAAGTATTTGGGGGCTATCATTCCACATGTTTTTAGGCAATTGAAACCTCCTAACTTTAGGAGGCCCTATAAACCAACTCTAAATGAGCTGAAAGGTTAGTTAGTTTTATCTCAATCTAAGTTGTCTGGGCAGAATAGCAGACATAAATATGCTTTGTTTCTGACGAGGTGAGGGATGCTGGAGCTTTTTAGCTAACATCTGAAACTCTGCTAGGTCTAAGTGGCACGATCTGCTGCTTTTAAAGCAGAAGAACAAGTCAGGTTTTGTCCATTGTATCTCTGCAAGATTCACTGATATCTCCACATTCTGGTCAGTTTCCTTAAGTGGGAGTAGAGGGAGTGTATGATTGGATCTCAGAAGAGGCATCCCATGGCATCTCTGTATGAGTGGCTCACCTCATCTCAGTAGGCTGAATGCAGAACCATGGATGCGCTTCTCTGAAAATACGTGGTTCTTATAGTGTACTTCCTAAAAGTCTGGGGTTTTTTTTGAGGGGAGGGGTTAAGAGTGAAGCATGCCTCAGCTATTGGTTTGGGGAAACAATAAGAGCCTCACTTGGTCAGACCAAAGGTTCCTTTCTTCCAATTTTCTGTTTCTCACAGGGGCTGACCCAGATGCCCACAAGCAAGTCTTTCCTGCAGTGTGGCCCCCACCAGCTGTTTTTCAGAGGTATGCTGCTTTTTAACTTGGAGGTTCCATATAAAGTAAGCTCATTTATTTAAAATATTTATACACAGCTTTTCAGAAGGATTGTCATTAGTAACAGACCAGTGACAGGCGTATTCTCCCCAAATCTGTCTATCCCCTTTTTAAAGCTGACTACGTTACTGGCCACAATCCCAATCTGTGGCAGAAAATTTAATAACTTTCGTATCCTGAGGGGGAAAAAATATTTTGCCAGTCTGGAACAATGAATTGAATCCTGTTCTCCTTGTCTTCACTGATCACCCACTTGAACTACTCTCATGCTGCAGTGTTCACACATCCCATAATCCATCCTTCACCAAATGCTCACTTTATTCCAGCTCATCCTTTCCCTGGATTCAGTAAAGGCAATTCCATACTCCCATACTTAAAGGCCTATTTAGCTCAGCTCCCAAAGCTGTGAATCAGATGTCTACCTGATACTTTTGAAGCTGCAATCCTGTGCAGACATGTGGGAACTCAATGAGTCTTACATTTGAGTAAAGCACTTGGGCTTTCCTGCAGCACAGCTTAAGAACATACCTTTTTACCATATAGGTGGTAAAACATACTGGCTTCTTATGTACCTACGTTTGCTCAGAAGTAAGCCAATGGGCCTCACTCCCAGGAAAAGTGTCCATAGGACCTGCAGCTTTATTTGAGATTAAACCCCACGCTGAATTTTGCTGGACTTACATTTGAGTAAATTTGTCCGGGCTGCGCTGCGCTCTTACGCATCTAGGTGCATGCTCCATTGAACCCAAACGCGCCTTCTTTCTGAGTAAACCTGCACAGCGTCGGCTTGGAATTGCAAATGATGACCTTGCTGCCGCCTGGTCTTTCAAATCAAAGCAATGTTAGAGGGGTTCAGCTTCACATTAGCGAACGATAAACAAAAAACCGCGTAAGATTTCCTTTCTCTCTCTCTCTCTCTCTGAAAGTTTGGGTTAGAGAAAAGAACGGGCGGAAAAATAAAAAGGGCCGTGCGTGCAGACTCGATCCATCCAAATAATAATAATCCGGAGTACAAAGGGAGTCTAAAATCTAAGCAAAATGGGAAGTTGAAGACGGAGGGAGGACTTGCGATGGAGGAATGAAAGAAAATAGCGTGGAGGGTGATCAAAGTAGGTCAGAAAAAAGAGGAAAAGAAGAGAAAATTGTAATGATTTATTTGGGGGGGGGGGTAAAGAAAGGCTCCCCCATGCAGCAGCCCAGATGCTGCAGCTACAGAGGCGGCCAAGGCGCGTGTAAGCGAGGGAGGCCGCGAGGAAGCGCCAGCAGCCTCGGCGACCCCTGCGTCCGTCTGCTTGCGCGCCTCCTCGCCGCCGCCGCCTCTTCCTCCTCCTCCTCCTCCTCCTCCGTCTCCCTCCCCCCGCTCTCCTTCGCCTCGGAGGCGGCTTCGGCTGGCCGACTCCAATCCGTCGCTTGGCTCGATTCCTCCCCTTCCTCCGCCCTCGTCGCCGGTCCGTGTTTTGCGTGCGACCCGAGCTGTATTTCCAGGGCTGTCCATGGCTCGGTGCTGTTGGCTCTCTCTCCGTCTGATCAGCGCAGGCTGTGCGGGGCTCCCTACGGGATCAGAGCGCTCCCCCGCCGGGACTCCACTCCTCACATCCTCCTGCTGGGACTCAGCTACATTTCCAGCCAAGCCTGGCTTTATTATGTGTGTCTGCACTGCAGCCCCAGCAGCAAGATCAGGAGGAGGAAAAAGAGCCAGGACAAAGAAAAGAGAGGCTGGCTGGCGAGAGCCGCTCAAGAAAATTAAGAGCCAAGGAAGCGGCGGCGGCGGCGGCGGCTGCGGCGGCGGGAGCAGCGATGAAGGCAGGCGGATCAGGGCCACCACCTCGGCGCGATTAACACATGGAGGCAGCTAGCGAGCCCTGCATCCATGCCAAGAAACATTTGCCTTGTTTTCAGAAGTGCGTTTGTGCGGGAGGAGGAGGAGGAGGTGGTGGTGGTGGAGGCGGAGGCGGCGAAGGAGGACACCAGCCCGGACCGGCGGCCAGGCGCAGGGAAGGACGCGGCTCCCGAGCCACGCTGAGCTTGTGAAAAGACCCACAAAAGAGAGAGAGAGAAGGGAAAGAGGAAAGGGGGGGGGGGGAGAGAGGAATCCAACCTCACACTCCTTGATATATTTTTTTTAATTGACAGAAAGCATCCTTCCCCAAATATTGTGCATTGTTGGCCGCCCCTCTTTCGGGGAAAGCGAGCAAAACCTTTTATTGCGAAGGAGGTCAGGGGGGATTAAAAGCAGAGGGGGGGGGGAAGCAGCCCAGAAAAGGAGGAGGAGGAGGGAGAGAGCGGGGTACATTAGACCCAAGGGGGAGGAAGATACAGGGAGTTTTTTTTTTAATGCAACCAGGTTGCTGGAAGGGGGGGAGAGAGAGAATTAAATAAACCCAAAGCTGCCACCTTCTCCCCCACCTCGTATTTCGTTGTTGCCGCTGACCCCTTTTCCGCCCCCCTCGAGCGCAAGATCGCGCTTGTTTTGCAAATGGGTTGCGTCGCTTTAGAAAGTCTGAACGGCGCTTAAAGAAAAAGAGAGTTGATGGTGGTGGGGAAGCCGGAGAAACTTTAAATGAGGACACGCGAAGAGTAGGAGCAGTAAAGAGAGGGGTGAAAAGAAAACGGGGGGGGGGGAATCCCCCGAAACGTTTAAATCGGTGTTTTTAAAATTGTATTTATTGATTTGCACCACGTCGCGTGCGCGCGTTTTTATTTTACTCAATTGCATTTGAGAAAGCAGCGGGTTGTTGGGGGGGGGGCAAAGAGGGTCTCTGGCCCGGGAAAGGTCTAGGTCTTTGGGTGCCCGAAGTGGGTGTTTCTAAAAAGAAAAGAAGAGAGAGAGAAAAAAGAAGGGACTCAGAAGTTGCCGCATTGCAACAGGCAAAGAAGTGAGAAATCAAATAATCGATCCGGGCGCTGCTGCTGCCGCCGCCGCCGCTTCGCCTCTTCCAGGAGCCGCCAGCAAAGTTTCAAGTGGGAGAAGGAGGAAGAGGAGGGGGGTAGGAAGGAGAGGGAAAGGAAAAGAGGGAGGGGGAAGGAAGACGAGAAGGAGAGGAGGAGGAGGAAGGAAGGAAGAAAAAAAAGAGGAGAACATCTCGGAGCTGGAAATGTCCAGAAGGAAGCAAGCCAAGCCGCGCTCGGTGAAAGGTAAGCGCCTGGGCTGGACGCATCCTGCTCGGGTTTGTGTGTGTGGAGAGATCTCCCTCTGTCTGAAGCGGATCCTGCCCGGCGCTGGAGTCTCTCGCCGGGCTCCGGGAAGCGGTGTGAGCGCCAGCCAGGCAGCCTGCCTGCCTCTGCCGCGTGACCAATCAGGGCTGGGGCCAGGCTTGGCGGGGATTGCGATTTTGCGAAGCCTTCCTCGCTGCTCCAGCGCCCCCCCCCCACTCGCTGCCCTTTCCCCCCAAGCTCAGTCCGTGGAGCAGCGGCTCATGCTGTCTCCATCGTCGCCTCATTGAGAGTTTTTGTTTCAAGGCTGCAGGACCAGCGAAGAAAGGACGGGGAGGGAGGAGATTCCCTTGATCTGTGCTGAGTTGCAATTCCAAGTTCTATCGCGGAGAGAGAGAGAGAGAGTTGGCTCTTAGAACTCCAAAAAAAGAGAGGGGCATGTGAGGGGGAGAGAGGAATGCCTCTCTTTTTCTGAAAATAGTTTTAGTTCAGCAGTGGAGCCAATGCCTTGCATGTTGAAGGTCCCAGGTGCAACCCGCACCCCCGCCCCACATCTCCGTGCAGGGCTGGGGAAGATTTGCCACCTGAAATCCTGGAGAGTCGCTGCCTGTCCATGTGGATGCAATTCTGGGCTAGGTGGGGTTGACTCTGTAGAAGGCAACTTCCACTTGTGAGTTACTGCGCGTCCCATCAGCGGACAGACCACAAGTGAAAGTCACAAGCCATTAAACAAATTAAAAAGGGCTACCTCTACAATTAGCAGATGCATTTATGTAGGCCTTCCATGCAAACCTCTTCCTGGAGATTTGTGTGGGCCGCAAGATGCTCACACCACGAGTTTAGTATTGTGGAAAGGTCGCTACCCTAAAGAGCTTACCCTTGCTAAAATTTGAGATAGGGAATACCAGCGTATGGGTGAGGGAGATGGATACCATTCATTCAGTTGAATGACTCAGACTTGTTTGGACACAGTAGGCAATTTTTACCTCCTGGCAAACTGGGCTGCAAGCTGAAGACTTTTTACTCCAGGTTAGTTGCCTAATGCTTCAGGACTGCCTTGTATGGCAGTGCACAATGACATTATATATAGGCTTCTACAGGTTGGGTAGCGCATCACTTTGGGACAAGACTCACAGACATCGGTGTGGTGGACAGCTCAACCATGAGGCACCATTGACTTTCCTTCCTCCAGAACAGTCCTGTAGACCTCCACAAGGCTTGAAAAGGAACACCAGGCCTGGCTTGTGGTAAATTGTCTTGTAGATGTGGATCTGCAAAGCCCTTACTCCAGAGTTCCCATTGGGCTTTCTCCAGAGTAAGTTGATTGTAGCTGTAGGTGGGCCACTTAATCCAGAAAGGGTTTCATGGGTAGCTCCAGAGTAGATCTTAGCACTGCAGCTTCGAACCAGTGAATAGTTTAATAAGTTTTGGTGGGTCTTTCAAAAAGGTAGATGAGCTTTCTAGCACAAAGTATTTAGTAGTATAGCCCGATGTAGACCACTTAGGTTCTAGCAAGTTTCAGATGACTGTTGGCAGGAGAACTCCAGCTGTAAATATTACAGTTTTGAGGTTAAGAGTTTCACTTACTGTTCACTTCAGAGCCAGTTTTCAGAGACTGGAAATATTTCCATAACGTAGCCTTAGCCTGCAAGTTGTAAACAGGTTTACTCTGGAGTTAGAAGGCCAGGAGCTCACTGAGACTTTTGGTGAAATTGTTCTAAGGCAACATAGTTCTATGGATTACCATTCTCCTAGCTCTTTTTCAACTGCTCAGCTTCCTTCTCCACCATGCCCCATGTATCCCCTAAGAAGAAGCCCTCCTTTATCCCACGCTGGCAGACTTTTTGAAACAAATGTTTCGAAAAGGGCAATCAGAATGATCAAGGGACTGAAGGAACTCCCCAGTGAGGAAAGCTTGCAACATTTGAGCTTTCTAGTTAAGGAATTAGGTGAGTGTGGGGTGGTGGTGTCATGAACCAGGTGTATAAAATTATGTGTGGTGTGGAGAGAGGGGATAGAGTGAGGTTTTCCTCCCTCTCACTTCTAAAACCTGAAGGCGTCCAATGCAGCTGGATGGTGGGTGAATCAGGACAAACAAAAGGAAGTACTTCTTAACACTGCATAATTAAACTGTGGAACTCTCTGCCTCATGATATATGGTCACCAACTCAGACAGATTTAAAAGGCATTCAGGCAAATTCCTGGAGGATAAGGCTATCCATGGCTACTAGTCATGATGGCCATATATTGCCTCCAATATCTGAGGTAGCTCCACGTGCTGATGGTCACAAATGGGCTGCCATGCTTGTGCCCAGCCTCTGAGCCTCCAACACTCCTCTGCTGGACCAGGGTGAGAACAGGAAGCAGGACTAGATAGGCCTTTGGTTGGATCCAGCAAGGCTTTTCATATGATGCTCAATGGCCCGTCTCAAATACTGGCTCCCCACAGTTCTCTAGCTTTTGCTGATCTTGAAAAGTTGAACCCATGTCCGCCTTCCAAAGCCCACACCTCTAAATTGCCTCTTCTCTGTGGAATTTGCAAACCATTCTGCCCCCCCTCCCCGACACCACCAAACAAAAGTCACATCCTCTTTCAACAAAAGCAGCCTTATAATAATCCACAGACCAAGGCAGAGCAGGCCTGGTTCATTGCCCCCAAGGGCAGTCTTGTGACATTCTGTTGGCAGCTAATGCTGAAATGATTTTTATGTGGGCAGGAGAGTAAAATAACTGCTCTTTCTCCCTTCTTGTTGCTGCCACCGTAAGATTTTATTCCTTGCCATGGGCAGGTTAATGGGGTTTTGTAACAGGGACGTGATTTGATCCCCCTCTGGTCTTGGTTTCCATAAAGCCCCCCCCACTCTCTTATCCTCCTTCCTTTTCCTTGTATAGAATCAGGAGGAATGGCTCTAAAACTTGTATTAATGAACGGTTTTCAATTCGTTAGACAAAACAAGGTTCGATTATGAGGGAGAGGGAAAGGGTATCCCCACAATCTGGCTCTGTAGGTGTGTTTGTGGGGTGAGGGAGTTCAGCCACTTACTCCATGTGGTGCGAAGGTGCTTGCACTCCCCCCAACCCCTCCAATCATCCATTTTAAAGACTTGTGTGCCCTTGGCAGAGTGGGAGCAGAGTGTGTGTCTGCCTTTCTTTGACCACTTGGTACAATGAACAGCACCTTATAAAAAAGATCTGTTTTCGTTTCCCCCTTCGCAATGGGTGCAAACCTTAGCAAACAGCCTTAACTGATGCATTAGCAGAGGTGTCCCGGCTTCTCCTCCTCCTATTCCTTTCCCCCCTCCCTGCCTCACGCTCAGGAGTATAAGGATTTGTGGCTCTATTTCTGTAATGGCTGCTAGACTGTGCCACTTTCTTGCTGCTCTTATTGCTCAATGCAGACAGTGAGGGCTGGAGGAAAGAGGGAGCAGACTCCTTTGCAGTTTGTGTGACAAAAGTGGATGGTTAAGGAGAAGCAGATTCTCTCTCTCTCCCTGTGTGTGTGTGTAAAATTGGGATATGTTGTATGCATATGCAATTTGCGATAGTGGCACACTGCTCCTTTTTGTCCCTGTGTGATCTTGAATCGATCAGCACCTTGTAGATATTTTGATTGTTGATGTGGGAAAGTTGATCCCAGTCTCAGCAAAACTGGAGTGTTAATCATGAATTGCTCTGCTGTTACCTTGAAAATAATCTAATGGGGATAGTAGCCATTACGGAAGTAAGGAGCGTTTGATGTCCAGATCCCAATTTAATGTATGAAGTGAGTTTAGGGGAGGGGGGGGGGAGGAAGAATACTGTATTGTGAACAGGGATTGGATATTGGGTTGTGGCACGACACGTTACTTACAGTACAATCCAGTACATATTTGCTTGTAGGTAAGTCTCACTGTGTTCACTGGGGCTTACTCCCTAGTAAGTGTATTTAGGATTGAAGGCTTAACATAATCAAGTAACGTACACCACAAATAAAAAAGATGCAAGGAGCTTGATTGTAGACGTATTCTATAACCAATTCTGGCAGGGGAATATTAGAAATGAATGGAATAAAAGCTGTCACAAGGATGCGGTGTCTGTCTGTCAATCAGTCAGTGAATCATTCAGTCATTTGCTTCAAGCCAATGGTTTGGCACAAGGAGAAATAGAGCCCTGAATGAGTAAAACTATCATAGTTGGTTTGTGATAGGTATTATGGAGGGAACTCAAAAGGTGTGGCCAGGCAGAACACACACACACACACACACAGAGAGAGAGAGAGAGAGAGAGTCAGAGTGTGCATACCTGATGCCTCCATGTGGTTTACAGAGTTGTGCAAATTCTTATGGTGATTGGTACCATTTCAGGTGGCGGACCGGTGATCATTATTGCACTGATCTAGAAGACAGAACATGGTACAACAGCTCGCTTGCTGAATAGTTGGTGCTTCGCTTGCCTGAGATATTTCACACTACCCTCCCCCAGTTTCAGTTTAACACTGCAACTCTACATCAAAAAAGCTGCTCTGTGAGTGCAGCCTAAAAGCATGAAATTGGAAAATTTGGCATGGCCTAACAAGGTGCCAGTTGATGCTCGGGATTCCAAACTGTGAAAATTTGATGGCCTGTGTTTGCTGAGAATATCTGTCCATTTTAGAGAGGCAGTGATGTTTATATTTGCACCTCGTGGCTTGTTACTTCCAAAGTACCTCCCTGTGATTTTCAGATGAAGGGCGGTATAGAAATTTAATAAATAATGACAATATTTTTTTAAGTGATATGTGCCGTTTGAAGACTTTGAAAAGGCACAGCGAACCAGTTGGCTGAGAAATCTTAAAACCTATGCCTATATTACAGGGTGATCCTATTCATGTATACTCAGAAGTAAGCCCTACTGGGTTCAGTGGGACTTACTCCCAAGTAAATGTGTGCAGGACGATTTGGTTCAAATCCTAAGCATACATATGAGTCCTGTTGAACTCAGTGGGGCTCAATAGATATGTATAGGACGGCATTCTTTATGATTTGGTGAGTGTGTTGGGTTGAAATCCTGAACAATTACTGGGGAGTGAGCTCCATTGTTGAGTATACCTGCATATATTTTATGATGGATATTGCATGGGTATCTGCCAAATGACATTTTCTTTCAAATGAAAAAGGAAGGGTATAGTTTTTTTAAAAAATGAATAATGCATTTTTAAAAATTCAAAAATATATGTTCTCCTCTGGATTTGTAACTGATTTTTGCAATAAAGTTTATTGTAATTTTTTAAAGTAACCTGTTTTATATTCATAGCATTTGCACACTGTATTTAACCCATAATAATATAAAAACTTTACATAAAAGACCCTTTCACCATCTACAAAATCATTTTCCAGATCAAAATATATATTGTCCATTTGCTTTCCCACTTTCCAGATTAAATATATTTGTCTATGAGCTTTTTCCTCATTTCACCCTCTTGAACATATTGTCAGCATAGAAGGATACCATTGAAACCATGTTCCTTTGACATAATTTGAAAACTGGTGGGACAATGAAGGAAAGGCTCCTCATAAAAACTTTCCAGCAACTTCTGATAGTCCTGATCCTAATATTTTTTTCTGTTTAAAATGAGGTATTCTTGGGTAAGAAAGGCAGTCTCTTGCATTTTCTTCCCCCCACTCCCAGCTAACTGACTACAAACCTCATACTAAATTTAAATGATTATTAATTGTAGACACTGCCCGTTTTAGTGTCGAGGAGAAATACCTAAATTTTTAAAGGATTTATGGCAGGGAAAATGTTCTTTGTATTTCTTCCTGCAGGCCGAGGACTCTTGCTATAAAATCTGTGTTTAAGGTATCATAAAAGCGAGACCTTCACATGAAACAGAAGTTTGAAGGTGTCTCTTACAGATTGATAGTATATTTTAACCTCTCAGCTGTATGTCAGCTTAACAGTATGGTATTATGGACCTCTGCAATCCAGGACAAACTCTTGCAAAAGAAGCCCCAGTAGTAATTGATACAAGAAATATAACAACCTCAAGGAGTGAGAGGATGGGGAGGGGGAGGGAAGAGTGAACTACAACAGTGTCAGGTGGATTGGGAGGGGGGAATATTTGAAAGCCAAAGTTGTTCTTTGAGGGGGAGAAAGTACAAGGCTTGGGAGGTCTTGACTCTTGCTAGGTTGAGGGTATTTCATTAGAAGTATGGGTTCAGAAATACATCCTGAGATGGTAGCAAAGCAATCCCATTTCCCAGGAAGTCGTCCCAGGGTGGCAGAGATGCATGCTATCTTCTAATACTTGTGATACACATGTTTTATGAGCTCCTTTTAAATTTAGTTAGGTGTCCTCCCTTAAGCTGTTCTCTATTCTTTTGGTCTGTTTTCACCCTTGTAGTATGCATAATTTGGACAATTATTCTGTAACTGAAGCAAGTGACAGTTTTTGCAATCCAAAATGGTAATTGAAATTCCAGGTTTTGTCTATTTTAAAACTTGGAATTCTCATCTTTTAAAAACATTGAGTGTTGGATGGTCAGAAGGCAAATCGGAGATCCACACATGGATTAATGTTGACTGGATAATTCGTGACTTCATAGTGGAAATACTGATTCAACCAACCTTCTTCTGTCTTTACATTTTTGTACATAAAAGGATAGATTATTTTTTGAGGGCTTGTCATTCAGGTTATACAATCAAGTAGCTAGAACTCCCCCCTCCCCTGTTAAAAAAATACCCACCAAGTGCATTTTAAGATCTTGGGAGCTAGCAATCTAATAGGTTGCCACAATCCATGTTTCCATGGAAATAATTGAGATGGAGAGGTAATAAATAAAGAGTTCTAAGGTCACAGGTCCTTCAGCCTAAGACAGGCAGAAAATAGGTTTAAATTACAGAGATCTCTTCAAATAAATGCACACAGGCTTGTTTCCCTAGTTGAAATATTTTTTTTGGGGGGGCTGTCCGTTTTTCAGTAGCATATAATCACTGTCATGATGACAGAGTTGGATATTAGGACTCCCCCCCCCCATTTTTTGTAATCCCTCAACCCACCTCCTTTAGCAGTTTTTCTTTAGACAGTATGAACCCATTTCTATGTCAAAAGTTTAAGGATTAAATGATGACATCTGTGGTAAAAAGGATGCACCATTCTGTGGGTGAAAATGCAGATCGTGTGGTAATAAAAAGCCATGGATCTGTGTGAATAGCAAGTTTTAAATATGCTGATGGCTCCTCTTTAGTTTTTTTAAATGGGGTGGAATTACTTAATCAGCCAAATGGGTGTTATGCTTTAAGTAAAAATTCATGAATAGGAACCCATTTTCTTCCCGTATGTTCAGTCTACTAAAAAAAACATGTAGTAATTACTGTATCAGTATCCGTTCATTTAGACTGGTAGTGGTAGAACTATTTCCTTGATAAAGGGTTTAAACCTTATAATTAAATACGTTGATTATGTTAACCATCCATTGATAGTATAAATATAATGCAAGCAAGCATTGTGGTTGGCTGATAGAGTTATTTCCATTCAATCTAGTTTTGTTTAGGGGCGTATAAGGATAGTTTTGTAATCTCACTTCAGGCTTTAACTAAAGCCTGCCTAATTATCGTGTGAAAAGTTCACACAAATTTAGAGACCTATTTAGATTTGCATTATGGTGAAGATCCAAAACTGTGAGACACACACACACACATTTTTAATTGTAGCCAGCTTTTTTTTTTTAAAGAATCCAGATGGTAAACAAAGGTATGATATTAGCAATTTGCCTATTAAATGAACAGGATATAGCTGACATCATTTGAAACTGATTCTGGGTGCTTACCATAGGATGCAAAATGTATCAAACTCTTTAAGGTGGAAGGCACTCTGCATAGAAAAAGCATATTTGCTAAATTTGTGTTTTTTTCCAATTTTATGATGAGAAACTTTGATCTGACTACCCAATGGCTTTTACTAAATTTATGTCCCAGATTATTTTAGGTTATTATAGAACAGATAAATTAGAGAGTCCATTCTGTTTCGTGTTACATGTAATTTCAAAAATGTTCGTGTGTACAGTTGGGGAGAGTCATACATCGCTTCGTTAAGCAACCAGATTTCAAACCTGACGTGCACATTGGTGGGTAACTTTGACAGCTCTGCAAATTGATGTCAGGTTGCGATGATATTTTTTGGATAAATGTGTTAGTCGGTGATCAAATTGTTTTGCAGTTAAAAAAAAGAGGATGCACTAATTAAGCTTATATTTGTTACCTTGCTTGAAGTTGGAGAATTGCTGTCACCTTTTTTTTTGCTTGGCAAAATATGCTGATAGAAACTTCTGATTCGTAACTTACCTACCTCATTTGTGTCAGTCAAAAACAAAAGAGCACGCACACATGCACACACCCCCTGCCACCAAACCAAGCAACCTAGGAGGCTCCCTACTTCATTATATGCAAAGTAAATAATAAAAAATCTTCATCCTTTTGCTTGGCTCCAATTAGTTGATTACTAGGAACGCTCTCCTTTAAAGGAATGTTGTTTTACCTATCTGCTCATACAGAGGTTTGATTTTTAATGTCTTGTGAAAAGGATTTCTTTTTGTCTTGATTGATGTCAAGAATGAAAGCGTGATGGTAATATCCCTTTGAAAGCTATTGTATTGTCAGCTCTGGCTGACAGCGGGAGGCCCTCCTAGTGGTATAGATTAGCGCTGTAGAAACACTGACATTTTCTTTGTTATATTGCTGTTGTTCTGCTTGCAAAGTCAATTATACAATGTCGGAGCTCAGTTACAGAGTTGACTGTGGAAGTAACAATGTCTTTCATACTTGTTTTAAAGATATAATTTTCCCTTCTTCATTCTCTCCCCCCTCTTCCAACACTCCCCGTTCCCTATCTGCTTCCCTTCCCAGCTGATAGCCAGGGATTTTTTGAAGGCAGTGGAATAGTATGATATGAAAATTGCATTTTTGCATTGTATAGTCATCGCTGAGGCTTCCGTGATCCTTCTTGGAAAAATAAAAATAAAACACGTACGGATCGTTCAAACATTTCGGTTCCTCCTTGTTGTGAATTCAGCAAATGAAATGGTGGGACTCTTTTCTCCCTCCACCTCCCAGGCATCTGTTAAATTAAATTACCGATTATTTTCTAATCAGTATGGCACTGTTTTGGATGTGACATCAGTGGAGATGTGGAGCGGTTGTCTGAACCAGCATATTGTGATGGAAAGTGCATAGGCTGGGTAAGGATATGTAGCTTCCATTGTCTTTTATTTCCCTTACAGAGAGTCCAGTGAAGTTTCCCTGAGGAGCACCAGAAAAAGGGGGGGGGGGAAGCATTTGCATAGCTTACTATCTTATTGGCTGAAATTCTTCACTTGTGTATGAAATGCTTTTAATTTTCATTTTACCTCAGATGGTTCCTGTTGGACCCAAATTGATAAATAGTGTGTGTGGAGGGGAGAAGAAGGAGTGGTTATTAAAGGACAAGTTTTTGGAGTTGGTGTGAATTAATAAGCCAAATGATAAATATAAACCAAGGTGCCTAATTTTCTTTCTTGCTTCTCTTGGTGGCAAAACAAAAAAGGAAGGGAGTAGATGGTTAGCTAAGATGCAGTGGATTCATCATCCCTCCCCTGCCCCTCCCTCTAAAACATTTGTATATAATCAGGGAAGCAGATAGAACATCATTCATTACCAAATTGCCTTAAATAACAAGTATCCAGCGGAACAATCCCTCATTGGGAATGTTAATTGTGGGATTTCTAAATTACTGTTCTAAACTAATAGACAAAAGATTCCACAGTTACCAGTAATTTGTCAGGATTTATTTTGTTTCTCTTCAATAATTGAAAATTAATGTCTTGAAGTGAAAACAGATGTTCGAGCCATCTTCTCAATTGGGTATAAAAAGGGAGGCTTTGTGGATGTACCGTGTTCGCAAGCTCAGTTGATACTGGGCTAATGAAGGGTTTGGTCTTGCCTGTTTGATGGATGGAATATAAGTTTAATTATCCTGTAAGTGAAATGAAAACTCCCGGGCGAATGAAAACTGCATCATTCAATTGTGCACTAATTCTTAGAGTTAATATACATACATGTTTGAAAGTGGTTTGTTTCTCCATCCTTGCTAATTCACACAAAGGCAAAACTCAACAAAAATATTCTACCCATCCATCTACCCAGTTGTGTCCCTGTTCATCACAAGGAAGGTTGAACACAGAGTCTGGAAGGAATTGTTTTCACTTGGGCTACAGGTTTGCAAAGACTCGTTTGCCTGATAGCTCTATAGTGAACAAGAATCCTTTCCAGGCAGCCAGCTGAAGCAGCTCTTGCAATATGGTTCTTTGCTTTTGGGTTATCTGTGCATCATAAATTATTGGAGCACCTTCGCACTAAGGAAAACGATCAACTTTTTAGTTTAGGGGGCAAAATGACTAAGGCTGGTTTTAATAGAGGTTTACATTATTTTGCATGGTGTGGGGAAAAATGGATAGAGATAAGTTTCTTTCCTATATCATCTTTCTAGAATTTGGGTCATCCGATGAAATTGAGTGGCAGGGGATACAAGGCAATGCTTTGTCACACAACTCACAAGTAGCTTGTACAGTGATACCTCGGGTTAAGAACAGTCCTGTTTATGAACGATTTGGTTTATGAACTCCGCAAAACCGGAAGTAGTATCCCGGTTTGCGAATTTTACCTCGGTCTAAGAACGGAATCTGAACGGTGGAAGGGCACTGGTGGCGGGAGACCTCATTAGGGAAAGTGTGCCTCGGTTTAAGAACAGTTTCAGTTTAAGAATGGACTTCCAGAATGGATTAAGTTCGTAAACTGAGGTACCACTGTATTGTAAATGCTTCAGGTTGCCTCATGGGAAGCGATTTATAAATGAAATTAATGAATAATAATAATTGATGGAATTCCCTGCCACATGAATGTGGAAATGGGCACTAGCATAGACAGAAGAGGTCTTTCAGTGGTAACTTGTCACGATGGCTATATGGAGCATCCAGGTTTAGAGGCTGTACAGTGGTACCTCTACTTACGTTCACCACTGGTTACGTATCCTTTGGCATATGTACGTGACAAACCTGGAAGTATTTTTCCGGGTTTCGCCATGTGCGCATGTGCAGAAGCGCTCTACCACTTCTACCTCTGGTTGTGGAAACCTCGGGATCCGACCGGAGCTCCGGAACGGATTCCACCTGCAACCGGAGGTACCACTGCATATATTAAAATCACACTTTCTGGAGAGCAGAAGCAAGGGAGAGAGTCTTCATACCCTGGTTGTGGGCTTCCCAAAGACGTCTGTTTTGCCACTGTGGGGATTCTGGATTATACAGACCTTTTGATTCGTCTTATGTCCTTATGATTAACTTAGGAGTGTAGGCTAAAAATGATCACAGCAGCAATTCTTGCGGACTTCTTTGCAACACTGAAATACACAACTGCTGCAATGTGAGAGCATAACCTGTTTACGAAGCACGCGCCTAAAAGCTCAAGAGAAGCACATTGGGCTTGAAGCTTTTTCTTTTCTTTAGGTGGGGTGAGGGGTGCAGCGGTTACATCTAATTGGCATCTCCAGCTTGGTCTATAAAATGAAGATAATTTCAGTTTGTAGATAGAATGGTTGGTGGCACTATTACCTTTGAAAATAAATCTCAGCTTGGTTAAACTTTCAAAACCCTTTACAAGCATTCAAAACCTGGGTGCTGAAAATGTGTGTGGCACTTCAGCATACTTTAAAACATGGGGAATAAAGGTGTGTGTGGATGTTGTCACCTTTGTCTCCTGACTTGTGTGCTTTTATTACAGCATCTGTAGAGGGCTCCTACTTCTCCATCTGCATGCATAGGAGTCCTTAACAGCCGTTATAGCAGGAATAGGGAACCTGTAGCTTTCCCTATGTTGTTGGACCACACCTCCCATCATTCCCAACTATGCTGCCTTGGGCTGATAGGATTTGGAGTCCAGTAACATCAGGAAGGCTACAAGCTCCCCTTTCCTATATTATCCCGAATGTACCTAAGTCTGGGTGGGCAGAACATCCCTCTCTTCTCTCCTACACAATTTGTTAACAGCATTTTCGGACACCTTGAAAGGGCTCTTCTGAACAAGAACCCTTAAAATTCCTGCTTCACAGATCTGTGTCCAACCCATCATACTCTCTGCATCATAATGCTTACTAAGCATGGATTTCCTAATGGATTAAAAATAGCTAGGTAAAAGATTGCTCTTCTGAACTCTTTGTTGACAAGCAGGTACTACTTCCGTCTGCTTCGCAGAGATATGTCTTTAATACATGCTTGAACTGGCACAATTAAGCTTTGTAAATAATTCCTCTTAGGGGGTGAATACATACCTCTGGCACCTCTGGCATTTCCTGCTTCAACTGAGGAAAGGGAATCTGAGCAGTGTAAGTAGATGGCTCAGTGATATCCTGTGCTGGCTGCAATCTTGGTTCTTTTTCTGACTTTTAGCCCCCAAGGGCTCTTATCCCTTTGAGGATGGAAGAGGGTGAGCTTCCTGCACACCCACCATAGTGCTGTGCAGTCACCATAGCACTGCATAGCTTTCCCCTTGGATGTTTGCTGGTGAGAATAGCTGATAGTAGGCTAGAGACATTTATTTCCACTGTACAAGGCAGTGACCTGCACAACAGAACTTCCATTTTGCCTACTTCCAGCTAGATAAGGAATGGGAGGGAACTTTTGTTCTCCAAAACTCAAAGAAGACTCATCCCTTAAATCATTTGAAGAACAGGAATGAATGGGGGATAAGGAAGGGAATTACATGACTCTGCCATCAATATGTGTAATTCATTTTTAGTTTTTTTCCATGTGATGCAGGTATGCATTGCATGTAGCCCAGACATACATCAGCCCTGTCGAGCCAATCTTCCCAAAGGCATTTTTATATATGATCTCTTAAGACAACACTCCTTGAACTTGAACATACAAAGCTGGACGGTCGGGTTTGTCTATCCCAGTATTACTGTTCTTTGATAGCAGTGGTCCAAGGCTTCCTGCAAAAATCTTTCCCAGCCTTCCTACCTGGTTCCTTTTAAATGTTTATTTCTTTATTGTATTATATAGTGCCATCAGTGTGTGTGGTGATTTACAGCAGTGGTAGCAAAGTAGCACCTTCCTGCTGCAGAACTGCAGCACGTGCTGGCCAGGGATTATGAAAGTGGTAGTCCATCAACATCCAGAGGGAACCACATTGGCCACCCCTCAGTTTACAGCACACAAGAGGACATGTCTCTTTCACTTCCTCCCACTGTTAATGGGGTGCTGGGTAGCAGGAGGGCTCAGGCAGCCCACCTGTCCTCCTCTTAGGTTTTCCTGGCAACACAGAGGTAGGCTTTGCTTTTTCAAGCCCACTACTGCCTTATCTTAAGATAAGTGGAGCATATCTTCCCAGTTGTCTGATCAGTTATTTTCAGTGCATGGCTCAAGATTGGCCAGGGGTTGTGGTTTGAAATGTCCTCAGATTTCTCATTTGTTTTGGTGGTGGGTTGTCCTCAGTTGCTGAGAGACTTTTTGATTCTGGAGTGACTATACAGGTCCTTAATCTGTGACACTAGATACTTGCATGGCACTGTGGCTTTGGAAAAACTGCAGCTGCCCTACATCTGTACATGACTTAGCAGGTTGTGCTTACATATGATGGGCCAGGCCCAATTTTAATTGTCCACAATACCTCAGATTGATATTATGTAGACTATATTGTGCTGCTCACTGATGCTGTCAGGTAAATCCAGGGGTGTTTGTGGCGGCCTACCAGAAGGTACCTTGCTAAGGGCCCGCACAACCTGTCATTAATGGAAACCTGTATCTCATGTGCTTGGTCAACAGAGTACTGTGGTTCTGTGGAGGAAACAGAAACTCCTCCGTTGTATCCTGGGTTAGACACTGCTCATGGGTCGCACAGGGAGCCATTGTAAACTGAGCCCACCTTTTTGCTAGAGAGTGATCAGTCTGAGGCTGGTTTTCCTCATTTTATTTGTCATATTTGTGTAGAAAACACAATTTTGGTGTTCATATGAAAAGCAAAAGAGTAGAACAACATTTGAGGCTTCTGAAAATGCCCCCAATTAATCATCTGTCGTGTCCATTTGTCTGCCTGTCTGTCTATCTAAATAATAAAGTATTCCTCCTCCCCTCCCCTTGGATGTGTTAAGTCAACTTTTAGAGCCCTTTAAAAATATGTAATTGAAATTTGCCCTTTTGGTACCTGGGAATGAATTATTTTTGAAATGTTGTCATTACTCACCCTGCTGTGAGGTTTATCTCTTCTGTTGATCCTAATTAAATAAAACATACTGTTGTTCGCCAGTTTCATGTTGAACTGAATTACCTGCCTCTAGGCTTCTGAATGGTGGTTGGGCTGGCTGGATTCTGCGGCAGGCAGGCATTGACTAACCCGCTTGCTCTTAGATTTTCCATTTCAAAGGGATCAGTTGGCGTTAGTGACAGGCGAAATAGCAAATGCTTTACAGTTGCTTTCAAGAGCTGTACAAACAATAAAAAAGGCCTAATGCTACTGGAATAGAACAGTAGGCAGAACTGCAACTTGGAGAAAGCAAAGAGGGGGGAAAAGAGAAAAAAAAAAGTATACTTGCTGGTGTGACTAGCATTGGAGGGCTGCAGGATGTTGTTGGGGTACTTAACTAATGGGTCATCCAGTGGTGTCAAGAATTGCCTGGGAAGAGGGCATGCACCTATTTTGATTGTGTATCAAAATTATAACTTTGTGTATAGAAGGTAGATGAGCACCAAAGCCGGTGGGTGTGCTACTCTTACATAACATCATTTGATACATCCAACAGCTACATTTAAAATACAGAAATGCTACATTAATACCTTGACGAAGCACACTATGGCCTGTGTTGGACACAGCGCATCCTCATCACCATTTTATTTGTATGCACCCTTTCCATTGTTAAAACCATGCTCAAGGCAGCTTACAGCTTGAAAAGATATACATGATTACAAAGGTAACAAAAGTAGTCATAAACAATAAATAAGAACACATCAAAAAGTACACAAAAAACTGAACCACTTCCACATAAATTGTAACAAGATCTAAAAATATAGATACAGGAAAAATTAATATCAATATCAGCAATGGCAACACCCAACACATCCCCCTAAACAATGCCCCAGCCCCAGCTGTCTCATCTTGGTAAGCATGACTCAAGATACGCACAAACCTTTTGCTTATGTACTCTCTCCTTGCTCTGCCCCTTATGCTCTCCCTTCTCTTTCATACCTCAGTCAAAGACTTTCTGAGTTTAATCATAGTTTTATGTTGCATCTGAACCATGGTTACCAGAGTTGGAAACAAACCAGGGTCTGAAACCAGTTTACGGTCCTGGTTTGATCCAAACCTGGTAACAATCATTACTTGGGTTGGATGCCACTGAAAATGACGGAGACCTCCTGGATTAATTAACCAATTGTGTTGGAAAGGGAAGAAAGAAGGGCATTTATGGGTGGACACAAGGCTCATGCATATCTTGGCTTGACAGGCTGAAATACATTATGTTTCAAATTGGCATTGTACTCTGCTTCAGGATTATTTTACAGTGGAGAAGCAGGTAACACATATTACAAATAAATAAAATTGCCTTGTGCTACTAGCACCCTAACCACTACCCCATGAGACATTATGTATCCTTTGGTACCAGCTAAAAACTATTCCTTTTCCATCCGGATCCCAAGAGTGCTGAGTATTGTTGGAGACACTGGCTGGTATGTAGGAGGGACAATTGAACTGTAGGTTTTTTTTAATGAAGTCTTTATTTTGTTTCATTTCTGTTTTTCATTAAGTGTTGCCTGAATTACAGTGCTGTAACACAGGCTGGGCTTTATGACAAGGGGCAGGATATAAATAAACTGATGATGGTGATACCTATTAAGCACTTCTCACCGTTTTTGTGAGTCAGAATCAGTTCAGGGCAGCAAGTTGCTTGGTCAATTACTTTCTTGCAGCCCAAAAGCCTTAGATCGGCTAAGGGAGGAGTGCCAAAGAGTTGACACTAATTTTAGGATTTGTAAGACAGGCATGTGGCAGATTACCAAGAGAGCTTCTAATTTTTAGGCCAGTTACATCCACAGCCCTACCTACTTTAGGGTGGCTGAGGATGTGTGGGGATAATGGATGAATTACTTCCATTACCATTTGATTCTAATACACCATAGTGACGTTCACCTGAGTCCAAGCATAGGAATGAAAAGGGAAGAGACTTTTAAGGGCTGCAGAAGGCCTTTTAATATTTGTTGGGGTGTTAGAAAATCCAGAATGACTCTGATTCAGGGAAACGGTTGTAACATTTGAAACACATGAGGCAATAAGTGGTCTTATGTGCACCTTTTGAGACCTTCCTTTCATTCCATTCCTGCATTTTATGCTTGCTTTCCCCCTTTGAAGAATAAGAAGAATAAGAATAGCGGTCGGGTTATTTTTCATTCTTCTTCTTCTTCTTCTTCTTCTTCTTCTTCTTCTTCTTCCTACTATTATTATTTCTTATGTTCCTGCTGTGTAAACCACTGTGTCATGTCAGAGGTGCCTGAGATTTTTGATCTCCATAGCATTTTATCTTATTGATTTGTTTTAAATATATCTTTTTTTGCCATCCTAAATAAAAAAAATTATTTGAGCTCAAACAATTAAGATTTGACCAGAAGGTTTTCACCAGTAAGAAATAGATTGAATGACACTGGACTAGTTGTTTTCACATGATAATGAACATTCGAAGCTACCTTCAATCAGCATTACCCATTTCTTCTTCCAGTTGCATTCTGACATGTGGAGGACGACCTCAAGCAAGGTGCCCCTTGTACTCATTGAGGTTATCCATGTATTCTAGAAGCCGGATTCTAAAATGTTTGGGGAGCCTTTTTGTGTTGGAAGGTGATCGGAATGCCATTGGGGGTGGAGTTATCATGATTGGGTGGAGCTAGCACGCTCCACCCCCACTCCCAAGTCTTCCTTGTGTGTTTACTTATTTTGTTGAAGGCTTATGTTGTCGCCTATTGTAAATTTGTGATACGTCAGTTTCGTGAGTGTAATTTTGCCTGCTAGGATCATGTTGGAGATAATTACAAGCAGAATTATGACAGTCCTGCGTGATCTTCATGCTATAAGTCTTAATTCGTAGACTGATGGCTGTGCATTAGAAGGAAATTAGGCTGATAGTTAAATATGAGAGTCAAATTACAATGACATACTTCAGATGTAACTTGCTTTGATTTATTTGTGGCTAATTTCATTTGAAAGGCTATAGTGTCTTCAGTCTGGGGCTACTATGAACATTTCTTCACGTAGTAAAAAGCCGGAGAGAAGTCTTGATGAAAAATACAAAATAAAATTGGAGGTTCTCTGCAAGCATCCTGGATGAAATTTATCTGTTTAATGGGTTTTCAAATAATAGCATTTGAAAGGGAGGATGGATTGAATCTGAAAAATTGGTTGTTCCTGTGGGAATATTCAATATATTAACATACTCTTTCCATAAAAGGGTTGCAGATCATCATAAGCCATGGTTCTTAATGGAGACTTGAGAAGGGAGGGAGGGAGTTATTGGCATTTGTGCAGGGGTGTCCCCTTTCTCTTTGGATTCTTCTGCACACTTCCCCATTTAGGACATCCCCCCTCTCTTTGCAGCCACTGTTTTTTGTCTATAGAGAAGTCTTCGTTACATTTTTTGTTGGTTTCCAGCTCCCATCAGCTCCAGCCACTATGGACAGTGGTCAGGGATGATGCTGGACTCTCCCAAGGCTAGCATCACATTATGGCTGGAAGCTATTTATTATTTATTTTATTTAAATATTTAGGAGCCACGCTTTTCATAATTTACTAAAAACACAACAACATTATTCTATAGATCTGCATAAAACAAAATTGAAGCATCAATAAAACATCAGTAGATATTGGTTGGTTAAAAAGAATAATTCCTATAGTGAAGGCCTGTCAAAACAGTATCGTTTTTAGAAGATGCCTGGAAGAAGGCAGAGACCATTCCTGCTGAGACTGTACTGGCAGGGAGTTCTACAAGGCAGGGCCTGCCACACTCAAGATCTGGTCCTTCGTGAAGACCATCTGAACCTCAAGGGCATGGGGAGCATCCAGATGTGCCCCATAAGAGGATCTCTGTGACTGAGGTGAAGTATAAGGGATCAGACTCTCCTTACAATTAACTCTAAATTATAAGTTTAGAAATAATTAGGAATAAGCCCCTTGGAAATAATTTGGACTTCCCAATATATGTGCAAAGATTATGAAGTTAGATGCAGTTATATAGACATAAAGTTCGCCCCTTGGGACTAGTACAGATGTAGCTTCCCCAGTTGCTTAACTACGGTCAAACAATTGAGAATGGACCATGGAATAAAATGAAGGGCTTCATCTCTTCTCCCTCTGCTCTCTGCTGAGCATGAACTCTCCTCCTTAAGCCGAACTTCAACTAACCAAACTTTTGGTTTTAACATAAGCCTTAGTGAGGTCTTACCTAGAATTCACACCTAGCCCCTGTTCTGAGTAATGGCTTGATACTGACTTAAGAATGGACACTGAGAGAGCCAGCTGCAGGTAATGTTCTCCTCCCAGAATTGTCATGTCTTTCTGACCATTTTGCCCAACTTTGTCAGATGGGTAGGTAAGATGGCAAGGTCCCCACCAGCCGCCATCTTCCCTTCTGGAACTGCCTCCAGCAACATCCATGCTCTCTAGCTTATTTCCCTCTTTTCCACTCCTGGTCTTTTTCTATCACATTCCATGATCCCCTAAGCCACTAGTTTTGAATGATGGGTGACCAAGAGTGTGTTGGTGCAAAGGTGGCATAGAAATATGTCAAGTGAAATAAATGCCAATGAAATGGAGAGCCGTGATTTGAAGTTCATGGATTTCCAAAGTTTCTGCCTTGTGTGAGCTCCTTATTTTATTTTTTATTTTTTGCATGTGAGCTGGTTTGATGTTCTTGCTTCGTGCTGCAGCAAAGAGGTTTTAATGGATACCAATTTTCCTGTCTGTCTCATCGCATGCAAAGTGACATTAGCAATAACTTTGATTGACAAATACAAAGAAGTTCTGTTTAAATTTTCTTTGAAAAAATATTCAGTTGACTAAGTATTGACTCCATGTGGCAATTTGCAATTGCCCTGCATCAATTCCAGTTGTACAATCTAGCTTTTGTTTTATTTGGGGTGGGGGGGGTGGCGTAAGGCTGATGGGTGGGGATGAGTGTTGCAATATGTTTTTGCTTACCAGGCTTGTGCATAGTTTGTTTCAGTAGCAATGCTGTTGGTTTTGACAGCTACCTGGGTGGTGGGCACAATTCACATGCTCCATTGTGTGTGATATCTACAAGGGTGCTTTTCAGGAATATCCAACATTTTGTCTTATTTTTGTTTTAAATAACATGGGTTTGGGTTGTTGGTTTTTTTTTAAATAAAAAAACCTTTAAAAAAAATAAAATACAGTTTTGCATTGTGATCCATAACAATTTATTGAACTAGCCATTGTCCACAAAAATAGTTTCCATATAAATTTAATGTTATACAAATTGCAGTTGAGTAAAATACTACAGGTGAAAATACCCCACCCCCCAGCACAATAGAGTCTCAAAAGGATATGCTATCTTTTAAGAAACCCCTATGCTACTTGCCGTGATTCATTTCCTTATTTCTTTCTGTTCCTTTTCACCGTTAGTCCAACTAAGATTGCTTCTTGGGAACTTTGATGATATAGTCCCCAGCAACAAAGAAGAGTTAGTTCCAGCAATTAATAAAGGTAAAGGTACCCCTGCCCGTATGGGCCAGTCTTGACAGACTCTAGGGTTGTGCGCCCATCTCACTCAAGAGGTCGGGGGCCAGCGCTGTCCGCAGACACTTCCGGGTCACATGGCCAGCGTGACATCGCTGCTTTGGCAAGCCAGAGCCGCACACGGAAACGCCGTTTACCTTCCCGCTGGTAAGCGGTCCCTATTTATCTACTTGCGGGACTTGACATCTTTCCGCAGGGCCTGCAAGACAGAACTGTTCCACCAGGCCTTTGGCCAGGGCACAGCCTGACTCCCTCCATCGGCAATCTTCGCAGAGCTCTGGCCCAATGGTTGCCAGTGGCTTGAATTAATTAATTTTATAATGAATGATTTTAGAGTGTTGTTTGTACTGTTTTATTGTTGTTAGCCGCCCTGAGCCCGGCTTCGGCTGGGGAGGGCGGGATATAAATAAAATTTATTATTATTATTGCACCCAGGGTGCTTTCGAACTGCTAGGTTGGCAGGCGCTGGGACTGAACAACGGGCGCGCACCCCGCCGCGGGGATTCGAACCGCCAACCTTTTGATCGGCAAGCCTTAGGCGCTGAGGCTTTTACCCACAGCGCCACCCGCGTCCCATCCAGCAATTAATAGTTGGGGCTTAAATAAGGCTTCCCCAACCTGGTGCCCTTCAGATGTTTTGGATTACAGCTCCAGCCGGCATGGTTAATCTTACCGGGCAGCAGGCTGGGGAAAGGCTGCTGTCAATGGAAAAAGTTGCAAGAACCACAGATAATTGACCGGCTGAATAGAGTCTTGGAGCACTCTGTACCTAGTTGTAATCAACTTATTTATACACCACATTTTCCACAACTAAATCTGTGCTCAAAGCAGATTGCGTTGTGTGTTTTTTTTAAAGTTTAAACACAGCAGTACAATAATGTTACGTGATGAAAATTACAATATCACTGCAACGTAACACTAAGAAACACCCAACGATTAATAATCTGTTTAACAGACATCAACGTTTTAGCAGACGAATGGAGATAGATCAGGTAAAAATATCCAGAAGAATCGCATCCAAAAAATATTCACCAAACTGGCATTAGTATCACACAATCCCCTTCAGTCTTTTATTCCTCAAACCCAAAGGCCAGAGAATAATTCCGAAAGCAACTCCATTATGAAAACTCGTAGGGTGAAGGGTGGAGCGTAGAGCAAGGCAGGGGGAAACAGCCGTTCTCCAATGGTAGACACAGAGGGCAGAGCCATTTAAAGCACATCCCTTCCCTCAAAGAATCCTGGGAACTGTTTAAGAGTGCTAAGAGTGCAAGAGGGAAACTACAGTTCCCAGGATTCTTTGGGGGAAGGGGTGTGGCTTTTAAATGTGCATCAAATAACCTTTTAGTGTTCCCTATGGCTCTGCCCAGAATATCTATCCTCCTGAAAACATGCACATTTAGTCAGATTTTGATAAAATAGTTGATTTTTGAAAGTAAGAATGAATAAATATACAAATCCTTCCGTAAAATAGCACTATGCTTTTTTAAAAGCAATGTGGGGCAGGGGGCTTTGGTTTCAGCAAGGCAAAGGTAGCCAGTGTGGTAGCCTTTGAACATTTCAGACTACAACTTCCTGATGATTGTAGGTAGGGAACTGTAGTCCAAAGCTTCTGTAGGACGACATGTTGGCTGCCCCTACAATAAGGCATGGCTGACCTGCTTGACCCCATTTCAGCAACAGGGCCCTACCGACCATCTCCAGCTGACCTCCCCTCATCCATCCTGTTGCTGATGTTCTTTCACCTCTGTGTTTCAGCAGCCTACCACCAGCTACCATGCTATCTTATGCTGCTATGTATTTTCTTACAAATATGCAGTGTTGTTGGAAAACATGGCAGCCAAGATTGGGCTGCTGGCAGCCATTGCAAGCAGTCGTCCCTCAAGGCACCACAGGCTGTTGCGTGGGCTGGCTGGCTAGCCCCAGGTCTTGCCATTGCCTGAGGTGACACTTGCCTGATCTTTTAGCTTCTTTTGTTCTACGATTTTAAAGTGACCTCCCTCATACTTAGGAAGGATAAAGCTGCCTAATAATGATACTATGTCTTGTGTATTGGACTCTGAAGTTTCCGCTGCCTTTGGACGCCCTTTTTGCTTTATGTAGCACGAGACTGTTGTATTAAGTGGTATATTTTTCTTCCCACATAACAGCTTTTATTTGCTTAATTTACTTATTTGGATGTTTTATTTGATTAGCTGCTTTTCAGGGGCTTCTATTTAAATGGTCCACTGCTCCTTCCTAGAGAAACAGAAAACATGCATTCACCAATGGGGTTTTTCTTCTTCAAAAAACTGCCTACATATTAACATTTTGAGGGCTAAAATCTGCATATTTTAATTTTTTTTAAGGAACAAAATAATAGTTTGTTCCTCATGAAGCTGTATTTGAATTGCTTATGTTAAAAGGGGCCTTTTAAACCATGTTGGCTTCAAGGCAAAATGTTATATGTGTGTGTATGTGTGTGTTAATTTTCCCACTTACGTTTGTGTTGATATGTGAGGTAGGGGAATCTAATTTTGAAGGCTGTTGTACTGACTTTGTAGAGAGAATGCCATTCAGTATATGAATTAGTTTGAGCATTATGAATCCTTATGTTTCCCATTTGAAGCTGTTTGTGCCGTGCTTTGAAAATGTAAAGCATATATAAGTGCTTATTATTACTATGTTATTATTCTCTCGCTGAAAAGAGCTCTCTGGGGAGACTTCTGATTTGCATTTTGGTATTTGGATACAAAGTGTTACACACATTCCTTTTCTTTACACATGTTGCTTTCCACTGTCCCCCACCCCACCCCCCATTTGCTTCTGTTAACAACTGTACATTTAAACTTAACTAGCTTCTTTTTCAGTTTAGTTCATTTTGGAGATTTGTGTTCCTGTTTGCTCTTTTTCTCTCTCTCTCTTACTCAAAAGCCTGTAAAATACAGGATCAGGTTAATGGCCCATCAAGTCCATCATCTCAAAACACACATTGACTCCACTATGCTGCATTTTGTTCAAGATGTCTCTTCCCACCCTTCTTTCTCTGCCTTTTAGAGGCAATGTTCTGGTACTAAGCTGAGTTTTTTTGGGAGAAAGTAATGCCTGAAGTTTTCAGTCCTGTTTGCACTCCAGTAAAGTTATTGGAGAGGGAGAATGGCATAGAGGGGTGTGTGTGTGTGTGTGTGTGTGTGTGTGGCATGATAAGCTACAGGGGAGGTGTATGTAGCCAGCAAGAAGTGTCAAATCAAGAATTTCTACCCTGGAAGCATTTATTGAAGTCAGGTAGGAACACCTGACTTCCTCTGACCTATCACTGTTGAGAGGCCTCCTTGCTGAACTTCCTGTCCCTCTTCTTTCCTTTTTGGTCAGAGCTGTTGAATGACACACCTTATCAAATGACTGATCAATAGGATGTGTATAGCAGTTGGGTTGCATCATTTTAAAGGTGAAAACCTTCAAGGGACCGTCAACATGATACCCTCCCGATGTTGCCAGACTCCAACACTCATCATCTCTGACCTTTGGCTATGCTGGCTGGGGTTGATTGGAGTTGGAGTCCAACAACATCTTAGAGGACACCACATTTGCTACAAAAACACCCCCTTCTCCTATATCAGGGTGGGGAACCTCTGACCCATGGTAGGGCTGGGCAATATATTGATGTATCGTCCAAAACCGGTTTGAAGTTTGCATCGTGAAAATTGTTTCAAAATATTTGAGCTAGCAATACATCACAAATCACAATGTGTGTAAGGGCTAAGCAATACCTGGTTTTCAAGATCGCAATAACTCACCAGCTACACATCGCGATAACTCACCAGTTAAACATTGTTATAACAGCTAAACATTGCAATGTTACCGGCAGCTAAACCTCACAATGTCACCAGCTAAACACTGCAGTGTTAACCACCAGTTAAACACTGCAATCTACCACAATGTCTGAAATAAGGATGGAACTATACAGAGGCCTGCGAGGACTCACAGCAGTGATAGGAGGTGGCGGCAGTAGCGACAGTGGCCTGTGAGGCCTCATGGCAGCAGTGGCAATGACTTGCAAGGCCTCATGGCAGCAACAGAGTAATGGTAGTGGTAGTGGACTGCGAGGCCTCGCAGTAGCGATGGGAGATGGCGGCAGTAGTGGTGGCAGCCTGCAAGGCCTTGTGGCGGTAACAGGGAGTGATGGCAGTGACAGCACCCTGCAATGCTTTGTGGCGGTGACAGCAGGTGGCAGCAGTAGCGCCAGCCTGCAAGGCCTTGTGGCAGCAACAAAACGTGGTAGCAGTAATGGCAGCAGCCTGCAAGGCCTCACAGCAGTGACAAGGAGTGGTGGCAGCAGTGACAAGAAGCAGCAGCAGAAGCAACGGTGGCCTGTGAGTCCTCACAGCAGTGACAGGTGGTGATGGCAGTAGTGGCATCCTGCAAGGCTTCACAGTGGCAACAGGAGATGGCAATAGTAGTGGCAGCCTGCGAGGCCTTCTGGTGACACAAGCAGTGGGGCTTGTGAGGCCTCGCCATGTTGACAAGAAGTAGCGGTGGTCTACAAGTCCTCCTGGCTGTAGTGGGAAGCAGTGGTGGAAGCTGTGGCAGCATGCCTTAGTGAGGCCTTGCAGGCCAGCGCTACTGCCGCCATGACTACAAGGCCTTGCAGGCTGCCACCATTTCTGCCTCTGCCACCCACTACAGTCGTGAGGCTTCGCAGGCTGCTGATTATTGTGCAACTGTTGTCAGGCTGCCGCTGCTTCTGCCCTGCTTCCCCGCTGTGGTTGATTCTGCCCCCACGATGCTGCTGCTACTTCTGCCGCCTAGCAGGTTTGCTGGCAGCCTGGCAATCCCAGGTGATTTGTATTCACTATGACTCATCACCGTCCTTTGGATTGTCCTGAATGCCACCATTTGGTAACCAAGCCCAAACCCAAAAGTCTCATTTGGATTGCATTTTGACTTGCCTGCTGCTGAAAGTGACCATGAGGTGATTGATAATATCATCATGTATCCATTTTAGACCTTTAAGTAGTAGCAGTTGCCACAACATTGTCCTGTTTGACTCTGTGTAGTTCCTTCCTTATTTCAGATATTGTGATATATTGCTATATAGCGATGTTTAGCTGGTGATATATCATGATATTGAAGAAGAAGAAGAAGAAGAAGAAGAAGAGTTTGGATGTGATATCCCACTTTATCACTACCCTAAGGAGTCTCAAAGTGGCTAACAATCTCCTTTCCCTTCCTCCCCCACAACAAACACTCTATGAGGTGAGTGGGGCTGAGAGACTTCAGAGAAGTGTGACTAGCCCAAGGTCACCCAGCAGCTGCATGCAGAGGAGCAGGGAAGCGAACCTGGTTCACCAGATTACAAGTCCACTGCTCTTAACCACTACACCACACTGGCTCTCTTGAAAACCAGTTATCACCCAGCCAAGCCTTGACATGCCAAGCCTTTTTGGTGAAGCAATGCCCACTGTATTTAACCTTCTTGGCCAAGAGGCTTGACCCTCCAAGAACCTTCAGGCCTACATGCTTCTGCTCCTCTCCATTTTATCCTCACTGCAATCCTGTGAGGTAGGCTAAGCTTCATGGCTGAATTGGGAGTTGAAACCCCTGTTTCTGAGTAGATCCCGATCTAAATTCTGCTAATCCCAGGCTACTGGAGACATAGTCTGAATCTTTGCCTTAATCCTGCCAGGTCCCCAGTTCAAGACCCACTTTGGGCTCTTACAGAAGTGGCCTGGTGCTAACTTCCATAAAGGTAAAGGTAAAGGGACCCCTGACCATTAGGGCCAGTTGTGACAGACTCTGGGGTTGCTGTGCTCATCTTGCTTTATTGGTCGAGGGAGCCGGCGTACAGCTTCCGGGTCATGTGGCCAGCATGACTAAGCTGCTTCTGGCGAACCAGAGCAGCGCATGGAAACGCCGTTTACCTTTCCGCGAGAGCGGTACCTATTTATCTACTTGCACTTTGACGTGCTTTCGAACTGCTAGGTTGGCAGGAGCAGGGACCGAGCAACGGGAGCTCACCCTGTCGTGGGGATTCGAACCGCCGACCTTCTGATCAGCAAGTCCTAGGCTCTGTGGTTTAACCCACAGCAACACCCGCATCCCCTACGCTAACTTCCATTGGTCTGTCTTTATCTAATTCATGAGCTGAATTCAATACATATGTTGAGATGTTCTGATGAAGAACCAAATTAATACGGTGATTAGATTCCCAACCAATTTTTCTGGATTTCCTCTTCTCATTCTTTCCCTCTCCCTCTCTTCTGGAAATGATTTCTTCCAATACAAAGCAGAGTATGGCATAGTGGTTAGAGTGCTGGACTAGGAACTAGCAGACCAGGGTCCAAATCCCCATTCAACTGTTGTGTGTGTGCGTGTGTGTGTGTGTGTGTGTTGACCCTAGGACCAGTCACTATCCACCAGTCTAACGTACCTCACAGGGTTGTTGTGACAAAGGAAGAAAGAAGGATGGATGCCCCCTTGAGCTCCTTGGAGGAACTGCAATAAGGAAAACAAATTAAAAAAACCACAGCTCACACGTGATTAGATATGAAGTAGTCCCAAAAACACAGCCATCTTTTTTTGGAAGAACAGAAAGGAGTAAAAGCTGAAATGGGGTTTGGGCCAGTAAGTCTATTAAACCTTCCCTCCTTCAGCCATTGGCTTTTGTGGACTGGGTACAGATTGTACCCTTTAAATAGTGGCCCTTTCCTTCTCTCTTCCTCTTCCTCTCCCTCTCCCCCCCTACCCCCTGGCCCAGTCCTTACCTCTCTGTCTCCCAGGGATTTACCCCTGCCATGCCTGCAATAACAAACAGCCTGAGGAATGGGGGCAGATGGCTTCTTTCCAAACAGTGAGGGTCTGTCTCCTCTGGGCTTGTTCCCTGCTGAGCCGGCAACAACAGCAGCCCAGGGAATCAGGCAGATGGTCTACTGGCCGCTACTGGAGTAATTGTCTCGGCTGGTTACCTCTGCAGCTAGCAAAACCCTCTGTTTTGTAGGCCCCCATCAAAGTGATCATATTTTCTTTTTTTCTCTTCCCACCCACTCTCTGACCTGTTTTTCTACTTCGTACTTTCTCTTTCTCTCTCTCTCTTTAATGCCCCACCATCTGGAGACGCAATACCTAGGAATCTTGAAGCATGAAACCAGCACCCTCGTGCTGTTTCAAAACGCACACCTGAGCAAGGTTTTCTGTAGGTGGCAGAAACGGTGCTTTTTAAAACCCATCTCCTCTCAAGCACTCATTTTCCTGCTTGGAAGTATTAAAAAAGGTGTGATTTTCTTTTTTTTTTCTTTTTTCTTTTTTTCCCGCTTGCTCGGTTTTTCGGTGCTCTTCGTTTTCTCTCTTGGACGTTGTTTGTATGATATGACTCTCTTTTGGACTGTTTATTATGGATGAATTGTTTGGAAAACTCAATAAAAAGAAGTAAAAAAAAAAAAAAAAAAGGTGTGATTTTTGAAAGCACTTCTCTTCTACATCAGCAGCAGTGTCAGTGAGGATTTAAACAAATACTGTGAGGTTTTTTTAAAAAAACACTTTTCGGTTTCTTCTTCTTCTTTTTCTTTATCCCCACATTGAGAAGATTAATAGTGACTATGTGACATTCTTATGCTGATTCCAGATTGTTGCCTGGGAACAGGATACTTCATCTGACTCCCACCACCCAGGAGGATGGGATACCTCCACAGTGGCAGGTCCTGTCTGACCTGGGCTTTGGATTCCCAGGGTGGTGGGCTGCAGTTGGGATGCTCTGGGCCCTGTGTCCACGGTTAGCATGGTTTGGAATTCTCTGGGGTAGGAAGGAGGCAGTGAGAATACACTGAGCTTCTGTGCCAGCTCTGGGTGAAACTGCCACCCTTTTGATGCATTCTCTCATTACCAGTGCTGAAGTTTCAAGTGCCAATCCAGTTTGGTCTTGCACGTGGAATGGTGCGGGAACACCATTTATGAAGAAGGGCCTTAGCATAGTGGTGGGCCACCTGCCGCAGAAGGCCACCGGTTCAATCCCCGGCATCTCCAGGTAGAGCTGGGAGAAAACCCAGTCCGAAATCTTGGAGAGCCACTGCCAGCCAGTGTAGATAATACTGAACTAGATGAACCAGTGGGTTCCTGTGTTATCCTGGCAGGGGTGCCAGCTGTTTTTGGACTACATTTCTCATCATTCCAAGCTAGCAGGACCAGTGGTCAGGGATGATGGGAATTGTAGTCTAAAAGCAGCTGAAGAAACTGTGGACTAGATATTCCAAGGGTTAGAACTGGGTACGTTTTGAATGCAAAGCATTCACTCTATCAGTAAGCTATGGACGCTTCCCTAAAACTAAAGGCTCCCCTTCCCCTCCCAAGCAGGCTTGTGGACTTCAACTATTTCAAGAATGATCCCTGCTATTGAGGAAAAGGCTCCTGGGGCAAAGGACCCTTAGGAGTCCCCTAGTTTAGTTAGCCTTTTGCCCCCAAGGGAAGGGCTGTAGCTCAGTGGTAGGGCACTTGTTTTGCATGTAGAGGGTCCCTGGTTCAATCCCCAGTGGCATCTTCAGTTAGGGATGGGAATGTCCCCTTTCTGAATCTCTGGAGAGCCTCTGCCAGTTAGTGTAGACTAAACTACAGTCCATGGACCAGCAGAGCCCTGCGAGCTTCATTCAGGTGGTCCATGGCGAGAAGAACACCAAAATTTGAATTCTGTAGAATTCACATTGTGATACAGCAACATACAGCAGAAGAAATAAAAGAAACAGTAAGAACGCCATTAAAAAAGCATGCAGCATCTGGCATAGTACATTACAAGCGGCAGGGAAAAAAACCTTTAAGCCTAAGACCCTTAGCAATTTCCAAGTGGTCTGTTGGGGAAAAGGTTTGGGGACCACTGGTGTAGACAGCACCAAGGTAGATGGACTAGTTTTCTGACCCACAATAAGGCAGCTTCCTGTGCCCCTGATTTTTAACATACCTCATTATTTCTCAAGTTGCTTTCCATCAGTATTTCATTTTTCTGCCCCCTCCTGATATAGCAAATGACTTGAGAACCTCCATGTTCAGAGGCAGTTGTGCCACTGAATGCCGGTTGCTGGGGAGCAACAGCAGGCGAGGAGGACTGATGCTTTTTGACCCTGCTTGTGGTCTTTCCCCTGAGGCTTCCAGTTGCTCAAGGCACAAAGTGGGATGTTGGGCTGAGATGGACCTTTTGGTCTGTCCCAGCAGGGCTTTCCTTCAGCTGCAAGCAGTGGGATGGCGCTGAGGCTGGTCTCTGCAGCAGCTGGCAATCTGCACATGCTCCTGTCATCCCTCATGGAGCTCTGGCTTTTCTTCCCCCCTTGCACAGCATCGTATTTATTTGTCCCTGGTGAATTTATATCCCCCCCCCCCATTTCTGCTGCCTGCTGGAAAGTATATTCTCAGCGGGCTAGCGAAGACTACTGGTCCCCAGCCAAAGGTCTCCTCCCCCCCTCCTCCTCCTCACTCCCTCCCCTCCTCCCAAGGCACCTGATTCTCTTTCTCTCTCCGTCCCCAAAGAGAGCTTTGGTGCTCTGGAGCATCTGTGTTCCATGCCCAGCAGGGAAGAGACGGAAAATCATGCTGTGGGACCCGCTGACTTTGTTCTGCCTTTGTTCTTCAGGGTGTTGCCTGCAACATTTCTGTGGCGGCCAACTTGTCGCTGACCACTGGGCTCCCTTAATCCTGAGCTGGAGGATTAGTCCAGCCAAGCCCCGCTCTCCTTTTATTCCCTCCCTCGGTTATATTTTGCGCCCCAGCTGACATGTAGTTTGCCCCCCTGCCTATCTTTGTGATTGGCTCCTCCAGTTTTCGAGAAAGCTTTTTCTCCTGACAGGAGGGAGAGTTTGCTCGATTGATTTTCCCCTCACCCTCTCTTCCCAACCCCACCCCCTGCCCCAAATCTCCCCTTTCCCCCTCCTGTCCTTTTAATCAGGGGGTTTGGAATTTTGTGCTCAAGCAACAGTTCTGCAACTCAGGAGGGAAAACAATCCTACAATCTGCAGCTAGAATATATTGTGCAAATTTGGCAGGCTGCAAGGGGGCCGCTTTGTTGGGATCCCGCTTTGCTGGAGATGTGCTAAACCTGCTCTGTGTGTGCATGGCTGAGAGAGGGGAAGCAAATGGAGCCACAAACCAGGAAAGGGATGTTTGACGGTTCATACATTGGCAGGAGTAATATTGCTTTCTGTCTTGCATAGGTTTACACATTTTTATTTGCTTATTTCTTAATAAAGAAAATATTTTAAAGCAAAAACTGGATACATACTTTTTTGGGGGTGTAGGGGTGGAGTTCTTGCTTGGTTTGCATGTCATGCTAAGCACAACAGAGCACGAGTTCAAGTGCTTCAAACTAAAATCATGACTGCTTTGTTCCTTCCTGGGTCCTGCTGCTGCTGCTGCTGCTATTGCTGCTGCAGTACTTGGAGTTTAGCTATGGTTTGGCTTAGCATTACTTGTGAACCCAGACTTGTGACTTCTCTTGCTGTCAACAACTGCGAGTCAAGGTAGACAAGGTTTGTTCTTGGCCTTACCATTCATGGTTTGTTTGGCTTAGCTGCTGGAGAAGTGAAGGAGTTGCAAAGTACCCTCATGCTTGCTCATTCACATTTAGCCATGGTTTGGCTTAGTGTTATGTGTGAGCCCAATTTGAATCTGCGCGACGGTGCGTTCCTGTTGCTCTGTCCCTGCTCCTGCCAACCTAGCAGTTCTAAAGCACGCCAGTGCAAGTAGATAAATAGGTACCACTATGGTGGGAAGGTAAAAAGTTTTTCTGTGCACTCTGTGCACCAGAAGTGGTTTAGTCATGATTGCCACATGACCTGGAAAGTTGTCTGTGGACAAACGCCAGCTCCCTTGGCCTGAAGCGAGATGAGTGCTGTACCCCATAGTCACCTTTGACTGGATTTAACCATCCAGGGGGTCCTTCACCTTTACCTTTATGTGTGAGGTGGAGCAGAGTCTAGCTTGTGGACAGTGGTGACCCATAGAGAGAGTCAACTTGCTGGTTGAGTTTATGGTTCATGGAAAGGCTAATACAGTACAGTAGATGCAACTTTAGGTAAGGTAAAATCTGTTTAGCTCATCAACAAATTGCTCAGACTGGAGAGCCAGGCCTGGGAGAGAGAGCTAATATACAGCCCACAGAGCCCCTATTGGCTCCCCAGGTCACCTGAGTTTGGGCTGGTTGGCTGCAGTTTCCTTTCCTACCACTGTCAGGTGTGTGCACTGTGGATCACCAAATCTCAGGCCAGCAAGTCCATCCTGTAGGCTTGTATTGGAGCCTACTGTCATAAGCTGTTCTTTCTGTACAGCCCTGGCTTGACTCTACATAAACAAGTTCTCAACATTTTATTCTTTTAAGTGTGTTCAAGCAACCTAAAGTATTCATCTCTTTGCTCCATGCTGTATTTAAATTTGAGTGTAAACATATTTGCTTGTAGTATTCAGTTTGTTTGCTCCAAAAAGTAAATAAGAATCATAAAAAACAACATAGAACCTCAACCGTTGCTAATAATATTGCTTTGTTTTCTGTGTTTGTAGCAAGTAGTATTAAGGGCTCATTCTGTATCTATTTATGGGATTTCCCCATGGACACAAACTCTTCAGAGAGTTCTGTTCATGACGTAGCTAGATCTCAGCAAGAGATTTTGCTGGTGGCCTTGCATCCTGTTCTATTGTCTGTGAAGGAAGAGGCATATTTCTGTGATGGTGTCAATATTTCCTATAGGATAAGTTCATCTTTTGAGAATCAAGAATTAAGTGGCCAATTCAAGGGTGCTGCTGTAATGTGTTTTACTGGCATTAGTGCATCACTTTAATACTCATGAGCAATACCACATCTGGAATACTGTGTCCAGTTCTGGGCGCTACAATTTAAGAAGGATAATGCCAACCTGGAATGTGTGTAGAGGCGGAAACCCTGATGATCAAGGTTCTGGAAACCAAGCCTTATGAGGAATGGATAAAGGAGCTGGGCATGTTTAGCCTGGAAAAGAGGAAAGTGAGAGGAGGGTAGGACTTGAACCAATGGCTTCAAGTTACAAGAAAGGAGATTCCAACTAAACATAAGGATGAGCTTCCGACAGTAAGAGCTGTTTGACAGTAGAACTGTTTCCCAGGAAGTTGTGGACTCTCCTTCATTAGAGGTTTTTAATCAGAGGTTGGATGGCCATCTGTCGTGGATGCTTTAGTTGAGATTCCTGTATGGCAGGGATCCCTTCCAACTCTACAGTTCTATGATTCTAGGGTGTTTCCATTTGTGAATGCTATTTTGCTGCCCTCCATGAGCCACTGCATTCAAGGTTGTGAGACACAACCTGTGGTCCTCCATCTCTTGTTGGATTCAAACTCAGAGTTGTATCTGATGGAGCACTAAGTAAGTTGCTCTGTCTATGTCCCACCCCATCAATGTCAGGGGTGGACTTTGGTTTTTCAAATTTCAGCAGCGCCCTGTGCAAGGCTAAAATTCAGCATCTCCCTGCCCCTCTCCTTCTGTTCTGCTCAGTTCACTACATCATAGTTGTGGTGCCTGCGGCACTCCATAGACTCAGAACCAGTTCTGCTGCCTTAAGTCCACCTCTGCATCTGTTATGGTGTGAAGGAAGAAGATGAGGATTCCCTTCTTTAGCTGCTTTGCCTCTTCTCCTGCCCTTCTCACTTACCTGCAAGATGAGTTCTTTCCTACCAGGCTAGCCAAGACTCTCCTTCCTCTCTAAATTCCATGTATGCCTGTAATGGTTTTTTTTAAAAGTGAAACTTTCCATTAATCTTGCTTTTTGGACAGTTTCCTACTCTGCCTTTATATATTTTAGGTAGAATTTTATGTTTGGATATGGTATAAGGAAGCCTTTCCCTCCAAAGTTGGTTTAACCAACGTTGGTTTTGACTTGAGCAGAGCAGCCTCCCCCTATTTTGGTGGGGCTGGGGGCTGGGAGTAAGTGTCCTTGCAAGTCTTCAAAGAAGAAAGTGAACCAGGAAATGCACATCTATCAAGATACTTTTCAGCAAGCCAAGGACAATATTATGTTAGCCCAACAAATGGGTTATTCAAGCAAAGTTCTACCAAGACAAACAGGAGAAAGTCAAGGATAAGTGAGTTTTCAAGCAATAAGGGATGTGAGCCTCTTAAGTCATGCTATCAAAGCCCTACAGCCTTGTGGATGACCATGTATGATTTAAAGCCCACCTTCAAAATGGAATCCAGCACATATATGAAAAATAGCATGTAAACTTTCTTCTGTGCCTCTGTCTCTCTTCTACCTTGTCCTGTTCCCAGAGCTCCTCCCCCCCTAAAAAAATGTTTAGGGGTACTCTCATTTTGACTCAAGAAAATTACCGTTTCATAGTTCAAATCGGGAAAAATAAATACAGTAAATGGACAAAAGAAGAAAAGCACTGCCTGTTCCCCACATTTCCTCCATGTCATCTTGTGTGCCCTCAACCCTTTTTGTTGCCAAAATAAGCTTTTTTCCAAATAAGAAAGACCACAGAAAAGAATGTATATGGACTGTAGTCATTTTTCTTGACCCCATTAAATTTTAATGGTTAAATATCTTTCTAAAAAACTATGGGGTGGTATTTAGCCAAGTTTTGCTCAGGTGTGGTCCTGTTAAAAGTAATGGACCTAATTTAGTCATGTTCATTATTTTCAGTGGGTCTGCTTAGAGTAAAACTTAGTTGCTTTCTGCCCACTGCCTCTCCTGCTGTTTGAGCTGGTGGACAAAATGACAAAGCAAAGGCACCAGCTCAGAATTGGAAGTGAAGAACAATTAAAATAATTACTAACAGCAGTTTTTTTTGTGCGTGCACACAGAGTGAATGAGTTGATTTGCCTGCTAAATGCAAATGAACTGTAAACTCATTACAGGAGATCAACAGGAAAATAGCAGTAATGGATCTCCAGTAAGTTTTTTCAAAATCTTGGGGGCCAAACCAAAAAAGGCTCTGTTCCTTGTAGGAGAAATTGTAATCTTTCTGTATGATGTGGAAGACCTTTCTTAAAATACTTAAGGAAGAAGTGGCATCAAAGACTCAAAGCAGGGATGGGGAACCTGTGGCACTCCAAGTGTTGTTGGACTACAAATCCCATCATCCTTGACCATTGGCCATGCTGGCTGGCAGGGGCTGATGGGAGTTGTAAGACAACAACACCACGAGGGGCACAGGCCCCCCCATCCCCATCTCCAAGCAAGGGTAGGGAAATGGTGACCCTCCAGAAGTTGTTTGACTCTAAACTTCCATCTGCCCTAGCCAGCCTGGCCAATGGCCAAGGATGACCATTGTAGTTCTGCAGCATCTAGAGGACCACAGCTTCCTCATCCCTTGTCTTAGTTTTGTTTGCCAACCTTGTGCCCTCCAGATGTTTTGGACTGCAGAGGACCAAGTTGGCACAGTTGGCTCTGCAGACTAGATCCAGTTGAGTCTGAAAACTTGCTGGCAGTCAATGCCATTTTTGGGGCACTCTTTCCAGAGTCATAGGGGCACGGGTGGCGTGTGGGTTAAACCACAGAGCCTAGGACTTGCCGATCAGAAGGTTGGCGGTTCGAATCCCCACAACGGGGTGAGCTCCCATTGTTCGGCCCCTGCTCTTGCCAACCTAGCAGTTGAAAAGCACGTCAAAGTGCAAGTAGATAAATAGGTACCGCTCCGGCGGGAAGGTAAATGCATTTACGTACAGAAGCTGTACGCCTGCTCCCTCGGCTAATAAAGTGAGATGAGCGCCGTAACCCCAGAGTTGGTCACAACTGGACCTAATGGTCAGGGGTCCCTTTACCTTTTACCTTTACCTTTACCTCCAGAGTCATAACCCAAGTGGAAACTGATAGTTTTTGTGCATTTTTATTAACTAAACAGTGCTGTCAGGAAAGCTTAGCTGGCTATTATTGTTTTAAGCTACAGCACAGTCCAGCACAAGAGGAAAATGTCCACGGAAGCATACAGGAAGTCAGTCAGGAAATGGAGCAGATGCTTTATCAAAGGCCCCCCCTTTTAAATGCATTGTCTTGTTAAGGGGCCAGCACAGTTTCTGCAGTAAAACCCAGAGGAAGAAAAGACATTTCCTTGAGTGGGAATTGTAACTGTGTAGTATAGGACCCAATCCTAGTGCTCTGCAACGTCAGCCTTTGGGGCTTCTATCCAAGTAGTGCCTGTGAACATTCACACTGAATTTGGAAAATGTAGCCAAGAAGGAAAAGGTGAGTGGAATTAGGGGTTGTCTGCTTTGGCATAGTTGTGTGGAATTCTTACAACACCAGGGACTGCACGAGTCACTTGCACTGACTGTCTGGCTGCAATCAAGAAAACTCGTCACCTAGTTCTACATTCTCAGCCGAGCTTTTGTTCTTGTATATCATGGGTTGGGAACTGGGTCTGACTTGCAGGCTGAAACTGGTCCCATGGACCAGGTTAGACAGGTAAGCGGGGCCATCAAATGCCTTCAAGTTGACCCATTTTTGCCCACATGGTTGGAAATCAAACTGGGCAGGCAAAGCCATAGCCCACAAAGTGCCCCCCATCAACACTGTGCACAGGAAGGATGGGAGGGCTTGGTGGGCTCGAATAGTGCCTTGGACTGGTGGTTCCTATTGCTGGTGTACATTTGTCAGTGGCAGCTCCTGTGTTTTTCCATGCTTCAAAAGCTTCACTGCTTTTGAAGTTTGGGGATTTCTAATGCCATTTGTGGAACTGATGGGAGAGTTGGTTGCTGCATTAGTCCTGTTTTAAGTTGTTTCCCAGATTGTGGTCTGAGAAAGAAGCCTCTTGACATCTTTCTTCCCCCCTCTTTTCTGCTTTGTACACACCTGCAGTCATGGATTCTACTCTATGGCAAACCCAACAGAATGTACTAGGCTGGAGATCATTGGGCCTAGGGGATGAATGCAGGCTGCCCCCTCCCCAGCCTCTCTAGTCTGGTCCTTGGCACTCTCCCTGGCCACACCTCCTCTCCCCAGGATACCACTCCCACTTCTTGGCCCTGCTTTTCATTCTCTTTAAATGGTTTTGCCAGGTTGGAATGTGTACCTGATAAGGTCTTATGCTTGTCTGAAGGGAAGATAGAAGGAAGGATGTGCTGAGTGTACGTAGGAACTAGCCTCCTGTACAAATGCAAAAATTACGTTTGTCAGAAGGTTGTCCAGAAGGGAATGTGGCCATCTCACTGAAAATCTTTGCCACTTGGTTGTTCAAGGCACCAAAAAAGAGGTGGAGTTTCCACCCTCTTCTTTAGCAAAGGGCAGGTATTGGTCCCCTTCCATAACCCATCTACAGTTCATGTTTCAGAGTCTGGGCAACTCAGTAACATTACACCATGTGAGTTGTGTCTCATCAGGTTGTGCCTCTCTCCACTACCCTTTTCCAAAATATAATGGCAGACGTGAAAAGCCAAAGGAAACAGCCTGCATCCTGAACGACATCCTGTGTGCCATGGCAACACTCGCTTTTTGTTTGAGATTCCCAGCCAAGGGAACGGGATCCAGTCCACATGAAAATATAGTTTGCCTCGTGAAAATTACGCGCAAGTGATTTTTGCAAACCTAGGAGCTACGACCAAAAGCAAGCAGTCAGTTTAATTGAATTTGAATTATCTGGAGAATATGCCAATAGCGGTGATTTGAATTCATTTCAGTAATTTCAGGCTCACAGACCAACATTCTTCATTAATGATTACTTACTCCTTTAAAAACAACAACATGTGCTGATGATTTGTAATGATTCCCCCCCCCCCACACTTTTAAGAAATAGATATGTTTCGTAGTTGAGATGAAGTATAAACAGCAAATTGAGCTTGAATCTGGATGATGTGTTTGGTGTTTTAATCCCCACTCCTCTGGCGGTGGATTCACTTGGAGACCTCGTTTAAGACACATTCTCTCTCGGCCTCAGTTTTTCTTTACAATTGTTGTGTTAATTTATTTATTAGAATAATCCATTCTCCATCTTTCCACTTAACAGAGTGCAACTCAAGGAGGCAAACAACATTTAAATTCAAAGAGCATTTAAAAAGCAAATAATAATAATAATAATAATAATACAAAATAAGACATCCTTCAGCATTGAACAATTTAAAATCCTGCATTGGAGAGGGCTGGCATAGATGACCCTTGGGGTTCCTTCCAACTCTACAATTCTATGAAAGCAATGTGAAAACAACAAAAGTAGATAAGGGTGGCAGATAAGTTTTTATTGTCAGCCTGCTTAGAAGTGTTGAGGCCAATAAAAAAAATTCTGCAACAAACCCCCTGGAACAGAACTGTCTTCACCTGGTGGTAAAGGTAAAGTTAAAGGGACCCCTGACCATTAGGTCCAGTCGTGACCGACTCCGGGGTTGCGGCGCTCATCTCGCTTAATTGGCTGAGGGAGCCAGCGTACAGCTTGTGGGTCGTGTGGCCAGCATGACTAAGCCGCTTCTGGCGAACCAGAGCAGCACACGGAAACGCCATTTACCTTCCCGCCAGAGCAGTACCTATTTATCTACTTGCACTTTGATGTGCTTTCGAACTGCTAGGTTGGCAGGAGCTGGGACCGAGCAACGGGAGCTCACTCCGTCGCGGGGATTCGAACCGCCGACCTTCTGATCGGCAAGTCCTAGGCTCTGTGGTTTAACCCACAGTGCCACCCGCGTCCCAGCACCGGGTGGTAGGAAGGTAGAAAAAGTGTGGCCGAGTGAGCTTCCCATAGGATAGTCCCATATTTAGAGAACACAAAAAAGGTGCTCTGACCTCCACATAAGCATTGGGTGCAGTCAGGATAGTGATGGCGGAGGATGACATAAGAATAGCTCTGCCGGTCAAAGACCCATCTAGACCAGCATTCTGTTCTCACAGTGGCCAACCGGATGCCTGTGGGAATCATGAAAGCAGGATCTGAACACATCAGCAACTCTCTCCACCTGTGATTCCCAGCAACGGGTTTTGAGATACATGTACTTGAACACTTTTGGGCATATCCATTTTGCCTTCAGCTCCTCATGCTGCATTAAATGTTGCTCATGGGGGTCCTTTAGATCAGTGTTCTTTAATCTCGCTCCCCCCAGATGTGGGTAGACTAAAAGTCCCATCATCCACAGCCAGTTTAGCCCAGTGGTCAAGGATGATGCAATTTGTAGTCTACCTGCATCTGGGGACCCTAGGTTAAATAAGCTCAGGGAAAGGGGGAGGTTGACGCTACAGAGCCCAAGTGGAAAGTTCCCAGTGACTCTTTGGATCTTGCCCTACAGATTCCTAGAATTTGAAGGACGCTTAGTGGTACCTCTGGTGACAGCTGAGAGCAACATTTTATTGTTTTTAAATTAAAGGTATTATATTCTTCTCACCTGGCTTGCCTTGTCGTCTTTATGTAAGAACACTGGAAATGTGGGTACTGTATCTTCCTACCTGTACAGCACTCCTGGATAAGTCTTTTGTAATAAAGGAAAAAAGAATTATGTGAAATTAATTTAACCTTGCCCATAACAGTGGGGGGTGATTTACTCCTGTCTCTTATTATTTTCTAGTCATACTTAATGAAGATGGATAAGAGAGGTTGGCTTCTCTACTGAGTTAATTTGCCAGTCTTTCAAACTGAAGGTATTAAATAAGATGTATGTGAAACATCATTTGGATTTTTTGACAGTGCTTGTGTTCCTGTTTTGTGCTGCGCATTAAATCTTGGTGTGCTCCCCTCCCTTTCCTGCTGCTAGAACACATAAGGGTTGAAGGAAAGGGGGAAAGGCCTAGAATAAGATGGGGGAAACTATGGCCCTTCAAATGCTGCTGGACTCCAGATATTCCACCATTCTTGGTCATTGGACCAAAGGTGGAAACTAACATAGGTGTGATCCATCCCCTCTAACAAAGGCAGATCTGGCTTGTTCTACACATTGAGTAGAACTGAGGGGCTTTCCTTTCTCTCAGAACACATTATATAGTGTGTGTGTGTGTGTGTGTGTGTGTGTAAATAGGGAACCCTTTCTCCTAATGCTTTCCTCTGGTGGTGGTATTTTCCCTGCTCCAAGCTTTGATGAAGAGACAGCAGCTGTTCTCCTCTGCCTCTTAGCACCAGGCTTGTGGAACTGACTGCTACAAGTTGCAGCCTGCCTGTGGCTGTTTGTGTTCTTCTTGACAGTGTTACTGGTTCGTTCAGTCCTTTGCACATGGGGTTTTAAAAACTGAAATGGTTATTTAAAAAACAAACACAGCAATACTGTATCTTTTAACCTTATCCACCTCACAATTCCTTTGGACATCTAAGCTTTGAGAGCTGTGGTTGCCTTAAATTATGGTTTCAGAAGAAGTCGGAATCTGAATCCTTGGTTTGATCCTGGTTTAAGCAAACTATATTTCTTGTGTCGGAATGTCTTGGAACTGTGGTTTGTTTAAAATGGGAAGCAAAGGCTTCAAATTCATCCTGCAAGAAAGTACAGGAGCTCATGCCTGTTCATGTTGTCACTATGTTGTAGTGGTAAAGCATGGTTTCCCGTTGCATCTGAATTAGTCCAGAGTTTTCTGACCCCCCCCCCAAGATTTTCTTATATTTTGAAAATAGTCTAGTATAGATGCTCTGTATTTCCCTCCTTTTAAAATTATTATATGTTAGCTTTTTCCAGACTGATAAATTTCTTTTTAAAAAGAGTTTGTTAACATTATAAACCTGTGGATCATACTCCTTTTTTAAAAAATATTTTTGTAGGAAAAGCTCCTGCCGTGGTGTTAGAAATAATCTGACATCTTACTCAAATTGGACTCCAAGGTTTAAGAAAATATAGAGTGCAGGAGGCTTTGCTATAAATTCTCTGAGACCAATTTAAACGAAATATTCATTTAGGCATATAGAAAAATAGATTTTTTAAAATTGTGCTGTGCGCTATGAATAATAAAAGGCCTCTGATTAATCACTGATAGTAGCAATCCTTTCTGGTTTTTCATTAATTGTAACATTTTCTCCAGTCCCTTGAGATTTTCCAATCCCTCTAAATTGCAATGCAAACTAACTCAAATTACAAAGAGTGCTAGCATAATGTCCATCAATACAATAGTTCCCAGGTATGTGTTTGTGTGTGTGTGCACGTGCATGCATGGATACAGCTTTGTGCAAGATTTCTCTATGAGGCTCTTGCTTGCGACTCATTTACCAGAGTTGTATCGGATTCTTTATACGGCAGATTGAGCTGTTAGAATGGACCGTACGATTTCAGACCGCGGATGAGGCTATTGTAAAACCAAGTAGTGAAACCATAGCAAAGCTCCCCCATCATGAGGAAAACTAGTGAATGAGGAACAAATATTCTCACCCATCCTTGTGGTGCTAATTTTCTACTTATTGGGAGAAATTTACATAGGGATGTAGTTAAAGAAATGGACCTAGATCTGATGTAGAGTAGGGTGCACCTGTCATTTGTGTGTTTGTGTGTGCCTCTTTTCTGAAAAAAATACAATAAGGACATTAATTACACTCATCTCTGAGACACCTTTTCTCTACCACGTCATAGCACCAAATAGGTATGGTTTTAACTCTGCATTTTGTACAGCACATCTACACAAAATTAGGACTGCACATAGGCACTTGTGTGTGATTTATAAGGAAAGCTTTTTTTCTATTTTGGTAGCCCTCTGAGCTTGGAGGTGTGGGGGGTGGGGAATGCTGTTTTGCAAAGGGGCCATGATTTAGTTGTGCTTTGGTTAATTGCAAAAGGCTTTAATGCTACTACTACTAATGGTCTGAATATTCACCAGTAAGGCAAAAAAACCCGATAAGGACGTGTCCCTTCAGCGTTTTGCAAAACAAAGTAATGCAGATATCAGTAGCTGAGACACGACATGAAGCGTAAAGATAGTAAGTTTGAAACAGTTCTGGGAGTTAAGAATTTACATGTCTTTATTAATTATTAGATGTTATTAGTGTGTGACTAAGGAGCTGGGAAGCTCTAAGCGTTCTTTTGAAGTAGTGTACCCAAATTAGACTGCAAAATAAATAAATAAAATAAATCCAGTAATGTCTGCTCTAATGAATTTTTCTAAATACACAAATCACACTTTATTAAGGCAGTGGATCTTTTAACTGTAAAAATATTATGACTGCTACACTGGGGAAATCCATTTTGAATTATAAAACATTTTGGGCACTTTGGTTTTGTTTTGTTTTTTTTTAATTTCAGTGCCGGGGTTAGAAGTCTATTGTGACTTTTTTTTATTTATTAAAACAAAAAACAAAAACGGGCTGTAAAAATGTATCTCAAACCTCACCACCACCCCCCCCCCCGCCAGGTTTTTGCATGCATGCCAATTTCTGGAATGAAATTATCCCTATTTAAAACAAACTTGAATGTATAACAAGTTATTGAAATCTATTTATGGTAAAGTTAGCGTGAGGCACATGTTGTTAAGGAGTCATAAAAAAGAATTTAGTTTCCACTTTATGTAGGGTCTCATTTTCCCCTCCCTGCCTTATAAACTTGTTGTAGAAATACACATGTTGTAATATATCTCACAATCCTAAACACTTCATTTCTTTTTCATTTTAATTTATAATGTTAATGAAAAAGCAAATGCCATTTCCCCAAAATGCAATAAAGAAAACTTTCTGGAATTTTGAGTGACCTCCTCAGTGATATTTTATGGGAGGTATATATATATACAAGACTGTGCTTGCACATGGTGGTTTTTTATATGATCTAGTGGGACTGTTCATATACCAGAAGTTCATGATTACACATGTCGGCCTTGATTCCTTACAAGTGTTGAAGTTCCGGCAAGTCAGGCGCGTTTTGCGACTTGCGACCAGACTTGGCGACTGACATCTGCTGCAGTGTGAGTCAGTGCTGATACATTTGAATACTATGCTTGGGGTGGGGAGGTGTCTAGGCAAATGCAACCTAGGTTTAAAGGGCTATTTGGAGAATAGCTTATATATATGGGTTTCTAACACAGCATGTGGTGCTCTCCTGCCTCCAAGGTCTTTCCCTTGCACCAGGAGCAGCTAACTTTTTGTTGTTGTTGACCCAAAAGCTTCATTCACCCTTGTCCAGTTCTCTGAGGACCACACGGCAGCAGAGGGTAACAGCACTCCAGCTTCACTCTCACACAAAGATACAGAGCCACACAGCTGAGGACTGGGTGGGTGGGGTGTTATTGCCTCTTCTGCTCTTCTGATCTATATGATGGCAAAGGAGAGGGCAATTTCTGTCCCCATCAATGTGCTCTTGTCCCAGTTCTGTGTTTACTTTATTCTCCACCTCTTTTGCCGCTGCTGTAAAAATTGGTGGAGCAGGGGAAGAAAATGTTTGGAGAGGGGCAGATCAGGCCACTTCTGGGCCTCCTTGATATGAATGGGACAGCTCTGTGTGTGTGTTTGTCATTTTCTATGTCAAAGTAAGGGTGTTGGAGGATTCCATTGACAACAGGAACAGAAATGGCCAATTTCCCCCTTGTTCAGAACAGAAATCAGTCCCCACGATGCAATTGTTATTTGCTGGTGTTCATAGAATAATAGAACTGTAGAGCTGGAGGGAGCCCAAGGGTCATGTAGTCCAACCCCCAGCACTTTCGTCATTCAGTTTACTCTGTTCCAGTTCAAATGAATGCTCTGATCCAGCTTGAATTAAACCAAGAGTGGATGGAAAGGCTGAATGAAGGAGGATTTACTGGCTGTTGCAAAATAATTGTGTAAAATTTCACCATTGCAGACAGCGAGACAAACAATGTCTGGTGTAGTGGTTAAGAGCAGTGGACTCGTAATCTGGGGAACCGGGTTCGCGTCTCCACTCCTCCGCATGCAGCTGCTGGGTGACCTTGGGCCAGTCACACTTCTCTGAAGTCTCTCAGCCTCACTCACCTCACAGTGTTTGTTGTGGGGGAGGAAGGGAAAGGAGAATGTTTTAGCCGCTTTGAGACTCCTTCAGGTAGTGATAAAGCGGGATATCAAATCCAAACTCTTTTTCTTCTTTTGTCTAAAGCTGAACTGCAGTAGAATGGAAGCAGCGCTGCATGTGACAGAGCAGGGTGGAACAGAAATCTATGCCTTCTTACATCACAGTGCTGAAATAAATGGAAGTAGCAGCAGCAGCATGCTGAGTGTGGTGGAGCTGGTACACTATTTTTTTGGGCATGGGCGCTGTTGCTTATTGGGAGGGAGGGGCAAGGTGGTGGGGAGGTCAGTTGTGGTGCATCCATATTGGTAGAGCCACTCCAACACGCCTGCTGTTGCATTTGCACTGACCTCCCTGCCACCCCACCCCTTGCCTGCCTGGTAAGCAGCAATGGCCCACCTCCCAGAAAGTTAGCCTAGTGGCTCCGCCCTAACTCATTCAGCCACTTCTGAATGGAAGTAAGAGGTGAATTGAATGGAATGTAACACTGGGGTACAGAATGGGGCTCTGGATCAGGGGTTTAGGTTGTCTTCTCAAATATCAGGAAAACTCTCCCCCTACCCCGATTCACTTGAACGTGTCACGGAGCTTCTCTCAGCTTAACCTACCTCACAGGGGGGTTGTGAGGGTAAAATGGAACACGGATAGCCACCTTGAGTTCCTGGGAGGAAAGGTGAAATAGAAAATGTTACATGGAGACAAAATTTACTTTGTTTCCAAATGTCAAAGGTTCTTGGAACAGCTCCACAGTACCCATATTGTACAGAATCCTCTCTGTAGTTTTATTGTTCCTGTGTGCCATTTCAAGATGTGGGAGTGATGTTGAGGAGCTCTCCCATGTTGCAACCGCATTTCCCAAATGACTCGCCTCAGAGCAGCCCTGCAGACCTCCACTGAGGCTATTCTGGATTAGGCTGCATTCCAGATGCCACTTTACTTATGCTTCCCCTATCCCGTTCCCCCCACCCCCACCCCGTTCCCCATCCCACACTGTGGCTGGCTTTCCTTTAATGTAGTTAAGTTTTGCGTTTTAAATTTTTATTGCTTAAGAGTATATTGGCACACGCACAAGCGATGCAGACTCCCATTCCGCCCCCCCCCCCCGCTCTTTCTTTAAAAGCCTGTACTAAAGTCTAAGTTGATTTTGTTATTTGCTAGGCTTCAGTCCTGCACGTACCTATGTGGGAATAAGTCCCATGGAACTAAGCAGGGCTTACTTCAGAGTAGACATGCATAGGATTGCAATACATGGGACCTGAAGAGATTATACATGCAAATTTATACTCATTTGCACTCATTTTTGCTTTCCCCCACTTTCCTTAAGAAGAATATGTGTGTGTATATATATATATTTATCCTGGGAGATAGCATAATTAAAATGATGGCGCTGGGGAATATTAGCACTCTTTCGCGCATGCAGACACGCTCACATCAATACTACACTGTTTGTCAATCCAAAACTTGCAGCCTAATATAAATGTATGCTTACATGGAGGAAAGCTTTCTAGCAATTGGTGGGAATTTCTTCCACGCAATGGAATTTAGGATTATTGATGTCACAGAATGATATAATGCAGGGGTCAGCAAACTTTTTCAGCAGGGGGCAGGTCCACTGTCCCTCAGACCTTGTGGGGGGCCAGACTATAAGCTATCCCCCCCGACTCTCCCCTCCCTTCTCCATAGCGCCGGAAGAGCCCCAGTTGCTGCTTACATGTGTCTTGCGAGCAACAGGGGCTGGCAGCGGTGGCGGAGGGACGATGAGTGGTGCGCGAAAGGGCTCTGGAGAGGGGCTGCTTAAAATGGCAGCCGCTCGAGCGCTGCTGCTGCTGGCACCAACAAAGCCCAGCCCCCTTCCTCCTCTAGGCAGGGCGGGGAGAAGCCAGGAGAAGGCGCCGCTGCCGTGTGAGGGAGAGGGAAAGAACGGGCACTCTGGCGATCCACGCGGTGATTCCCGGACCGTCCGTGGGCCAGATCCAGAAGGCAATTGGGCCTGATCCAGCCTGCAGGCCTTAGTTTGCTGACCCATGATATAATGCATAAATGTCTTTATTTATAAAAATATTTATAGGCTGCTATCACATAGCATCTGCTTTCCATGCAGAATGCCCCAGGTTCAATCTCTAACATCTCTGGGTAGGGCTGGGAATTTCCCCTTGCCTGAAAAGCTGGAAAGCCGCTGCCAGTCCAGGTAGACCACACTGAGATAGATGGACTGATGGTTTGATTCAATATAAAGGCTGGCCCATTCATGAGGTAGACCAAAGGCACCTGCCTTGGGCAGTGGAATCCACAGGGTGGAAACCCATGGGCACCTTGCCTATCCCCACTGGAGAATGGAGAAGTGGCAACAGCAGGTTCTGTGTTCTGGCAAGATCTCGTGGAGCTCTTGTGGGAAGCCCGTTTCATGTTTCTCCAGATGCTGCACCCACCCACCATGGGAGAAGCGAGAAGAAGTGGCTGCCACTTCCACTGACATCTTGCAGAGCTCTCGTGAGATCTTGCCGGAAGCTGCTGTGGCTACATGAACCTGGAAAACAGGGTTTCGGTGGGGGACAGGGAGTGGTGGCGGCACCTTCCTGCTTTGCTTCAGGCAGTGGAATGGAATGGGCTGCCCCTGCTTTCACCTTCCTTATTTACTTGGGCTGTGTTTGGGATGCAACCTCACTTTCCCTCTGAGCCCATGCCAGTCACCTTGGATATCTAGGCCCAGTGCTATTTTTCTAGAAAAAGAGGTGCCGGAACTCACCATGAACACCTCACTTGTTCTCTAAAAATGGCAAAGGTGCCCACCTGAGAGGCGCCAGAACTGAGTTCTGGTGAGTTCAGGCTGAAGAAAAACCCTAGTCCTTGTAAAGTAGGTCCCACCCTCGAGAGAATCAGGTCTTGCTTTTCAGAGGCCCTGACCCACTGACTGTCATGTGAGGGGTGGCCTTGGCTTGTCAATGCCTAGGGTTGGCGCAATGTCATCTGGTTTGGTGTTGCTGTGCCCCTTCGGCTGATATTGCTAGTCCATTCTGGCCTAGTAGTGATTGGGCTCTGGACCAGGATGGACCATGTCCAGCTTTGCTTGTGTTGGAGGTGCTGAATCAGCAGGCCTGCCACTTTCAAAAAGCCCCTTCAATTTGCTGGAGGAAACAGCTGTCTGGAAAGCTAGTCAGGAAAAAAGTGGTCTCCCCCCCCCTTTTTCCTGTGCTATTTATTTATGGATTAATAGTTGGGTAATAGAAAAGAAAATCTTTACCTTCCAGAGATTAGCAGTAAAGTACGAGGTATATGTATGCATGGTTTTCTTTTCTTTTCCTTTTTTTAAAAAAAGGCTGAGGTGTGGAAATCTGGGTGAAGATTGATTTATAATTCCAGGAATGATTTAATGGGGCTTTACCGTTGAACAAAATTGTAACACTTTATATCATTATATTTTTAATAAGAGGCAAACAGAATGGAATTGGAAGCTTGTCGTGGGCTGAACTTGTTTGTATTCTCCCCCACCCCTCATAAGTAAGTTTAGCGAAAGTTTATCTGTGGGAGCAATTCATTAATAAACTGGGAAAGCAAAGTCTGGTGGCTCACACCAGTTTTGCCCTTCAATAATAAGAGTGCTAGAATGTGCACAATATTTGTATTGCTACTGGGGCATATTTTGGACTGGATTGAGTCCAGTGGCTTGTGGCTTCCTAGCAGACATCACCAGTATACAGGGTTTGTTTATATTATTAATTATCGTTACAGTGCTTTCTGTGTTCTCAGCCTTGTAAAAACTTGTGTTAAGTTGTGGGTGACCAAGACCACCCATAGAGATTTATGGCTTGGGATCTCCCACATCAAAACCAAACCCTCTCCCCTTCTCCACTGTACCATGTTGTTCCTTAAAAGCACTTTCATAAAAGGCTAAGAAGTTCCTTCAGATTGTTGTGGGAGAGCAAGAATACTGTATTGTGAAGCTGGCATGAAACCAGCAGCATAAGTGTACAGATGAAGTGTGCTTGTTTTGTTTAACAGTTGGGTGAGGGGGTAGGCCTGGAGAACTTGTGTCCCCCTAGGTGTTGTCAGATTCCTGTCATTCTCAGCACTGCCAGTGGTCAAGGGTGATAGGAGATGTAGTCTAGCAGCGGTTGGGAGGCCCTAAGTTTTCTATCCCCAGTCTCAAGAACTATTCTCCCTGATAGGCTATACTTCTAAATATAGTTTTTCTTTTCAAATTTGAGGGATTGGTTCAAAAATGCACCACTATCCCTGTTTGCATGGTACATTCCTGGAGGGACTTCACCTCGTGAGCTGGGAGTGTTTGGCTTGGCTCTTACTTACATATCAGATTCATTTTTATGAAGGAAAATGTATGGAAACTGTGGCATAGGCCAAAGTTTCTTGTTTGTCGCTCCCAGCAGGCCAGAGCAAAATGGGAGTGAGTCAGCAATGTGAACTACTATTATGGTCTCATTCGTGGTCAGGCATAAATTATGATATGAGCTTCAGCCCTTTGTCAATTCAGACACACACCAAACCATAGTTACATGTTCTTAAACCATGGTTTAGCATAATGTCTGAATTTGAGTCAAAGTCGCAGTGATTCTGATTTCTTCCCTTCTATGTCTGGAAAGCAGGAAAGAGACAGATTTCTGTGGAATACTAATGCCCTGGAGGATTTAATGGCCCATAATTTGATCTTCTCAGCATAAACATGCTAGTGTTGTTTTTTGTTTGTTTGTTTGTTTGCTCGCTTGTTTGCTGCTATTATAGCTGTTGTTTCTTCCTTGGATTTCTTTCTTTCTGCCCCCTCCCTCTCCATTTAGTCTAAATTAACTGTAAGGACCAGTCCTATCATTGGACAATATGAGGGGGTGCCTTAGGCAGCAGATTCTGAGGGATTTGGAGCAGGCAGGTGTGTGCGTGTATGCCTCCTAAGATAGCTGGCTCAAGTATGTTGGAAGATCCTTCCCATTCCCTGTATTGAAGTAACATTCAGTGGCAGTGTGGTTTTCTGAACATGTGTTGGCATGGGGAGGCATCACCTTGTCCTTCTAACCAGGCAGCCAAATGCCCTGGACCACCCCTGCTAACTTATTGTGTGTGTGTGTATGTGTGTGTGTGTGTGTGTGTGTGTGTGTGTGTGTTTCACCCCTACCTCCTTGACCAGGCTTCAGCTGCCTGGATTTCATATCCTCTTCCTCCTCCATTCAGAAAGCTGGTTTATGCCAACAGAACAAAGCATCCACCAAATCTAAGCATCTGCCCATCCCCATTACGACTTTGCTGGAGAACCTGTGTGAGTTTAGGCTGTGAACTAGCTAAATAAGCTGTGTAAAATGCTCCCCCCTTGTCTTTTTTATGGGTTTGCTCAGCCATGAAAGGGGTGATGCATAATGGTCCCATTAAGGAGTGGCAGGGAAAAACTGGCAGAGGGCCACGGCTCACACTGCGTCTTGCAATGAGGTTTAGGAAAATGCCCGATAGCCTGTTCTTCAGCTCTCCTCCAAAAGCTAAAGAGCAGTTGAGCTTCGAAGGAGAGCTTACTGACCGGAGATTCTTGAACCTGAAAGTGTCCTTAAATCAAGTGATGTATTGCCTTTGCTTGCAGATGCTGTGGCATTTCTGTCAGGCTGTTAGCTATGTGCTGGCCTGCTTCCCCCTCCCACTTCAGCTCATAGGGAAGCCTGAGACTGCAGTGGTATGGGGTGGACTGAACTGGCAGAGGTTCTCTGCTCAGCCCTAGGGGAGAGCAATAGCTCAGTGGCAGAGCCCATGCTTTTGATGCAGAAGGTGATACGTTCAATGAATGGTAGAAATCAGGTAGCAGATGATGGGGGGAAAAACGTCTCTTGAGACTCTGGAGAGATGCTGCCAGTCAGACTCAGTATAAGGCAACTTCATGCATTTTATATGTCAGGGTGTTGGTTGGCTATATTCATTCATTTAATGTTGTTTATTTAAAAGCATTTCTAAATCACTGAATAGTGAAAATCTCTTAAGCACAGAACATAGAAACATTGCATCATAAAAACAATGTAAGGATACAATATAAAAGGTAAAGGTAAAGGGACCCCTGACCATTAGGTCCAGTCGTAGCTGACTCTGGGGTTGCGACGTTCATCTCGCTTTACTGGCTGAGGGAGCCGGCATACAGCTTCTGGGTCGTGTGGCCAGCATGACTAAGTCACTTCTGGCGAACCAGAGCAGCACATGGAAACACCATTTACGTTCCCGCCGGAGTGGTACCTATTTATCTACTTGCACTTTGATGTGCTTTTGAACTGCTAGGTTGGCAGGAGCAGGGACCGAGCAACGGGGGCTCACCCTGTCGTGGGGATTTGAACTGCCAACCTTCCGATCAGCAAGTCCTAGGCTCTGTGGTTTAACCCACAGCGCCACCCGCGTCCCAAGGATACAATATAAAAACCAGTAAAAGAGTTTTAATTAAAGAAAGAAGCAAAACTCATTAAAAATATGAATTCTGTAACGATAGTCACAGAGACAAAAAGAAATATCTTTGTAAGATGCCTGAAGTAACTGATGGATAATTCCTCATGTATGTTTTTGCAGAATTGGTTATAAGCTGTCACCTGGACGACTTCAGGTATGTTCACCTGAAAGTACCATAGTTATCCAGGTCTACCTAATGTAGTTCTGCAATCTGTGTACCAGCAGCACTGGGGAAGTGTTGGTGGGTATTCCTTTTGTTAGTTGTATTCAACATATTCTTAAGCCACCCTCCTCAATAAGTGGGCAAAAGCTACTAGCCTTCAAAACGGTTTACTAGCCTCTTGGGGGGTTAGCAGAGGAAGGTTGGAGAGCTCTCTTTGTCTTGCAGCAGCCTGCTGGATTTCTATGCTGGGGGAGAGGGGGGTTTCTCTCCCTTGTTTCTTTGCTGTGCACAGAGGAAGGATTGGGTCATTCGTCCTTCTCCTGTGCCAGCTCAGCCACATGGCTACATGGAATTCCATGTGTTTCCTTGCATGCAATTCCTTCTGCTACTGCTTAAGTACAAGGCTTCTTTAAACACAATGCTTGACCAATAACTGAATCTATGGTAAGGATTGAGAGAGGTGGGAATAATTTGTTTGCTTCACGTTTTAATTCAGACCTATCAAATTCTCACTTTCTGAACCAATGTGTAAAGTGGGACACTTTGAAATTTGCACCTTTGCAGATTTTATGTTGTAGTTCTCCAACCAGATTCAGAATCCTAACACCCCAAACGTGTACATTAGTTGAAATAAATATGAAAAGATACTCAAGAGTGTATGCATTAGGTAAAATCATGCAGAAAGACTACATATATTAGGAGAAATGTGCATGGAAAATGTGTGAGTTTTTCATGTGGAATTTTTAACACAAAACGACCGTAAGAGTGTGGAAAGGGAGAGAACTGAAATTAGAGGTTGAAAAAATGAGGAACAGAAATTGAGAGATCCATCCATTCCTAACCTATGGAAGACAATATGTGCAATATAGATCTTTATCCATAGAGGGTATCCAAATTAAGGGCCTTCTACAAAAAGCAGAAAGCTGAAAATAGCCCAAGGGCTCTGATTACCAGTAAAGTTAAAACAGCCACACATGTAAAAGAGTAGTGTAAACTAGGTAATATGTGGTGACAGTGGCAGCAAATCTTGTGATGCATTTCTACACATTGGGAGTTTCATGAGGTGTCTGGTGTAGCATATAAGACTCTGAGCAGAGACATTCCTGGGAATCTCTCTCCTCATGAAAGAACCCGACCTAGTTTTGCAATCTGTCAACAGCTCTGGGGAAGTGGTGTTGAGCAAGGTGGTGTGGACACGTTTTTTTAGCTGTCCTGGTTGTGAATGGAAGGAATCTTTCAAATGGGTCAGAAGTCTTTTTGGAGACTGGAGTGGGGAGAGGTTGTTGTCCCTTTGAAAGGAAAGACTCTTTCCTAAAAGCAGATGTTTCGGTCCTGACAGGGGAAGGGCTTTAATATGGCTCCCATTTAGCTGAAAAGCTAGAGTGAGGCAGTCATGCTTGGGCGATCCTGGAACAGCAAGGGATAGTTGGACAAATCTCAACACTGGCTATGCCTTCCAAACTGACCATCTGGCTGAGATTTCTGGATCTAAAAAGCTCTTTTATTTTATCAGTTGTACAGAAGACCCTCACTGCCATAGAAGGACAGCAAAAGCTGCTGTTAATTATGCTCTCCCCGTTGATGTAAATGCCTGTGAGAGATCAGTGGTAGAGCACATGCTTCATGTGCAGAAGGTCCCAGGTTCAGTCCTCGGCATCTCCAGGGAGGGCTGAGGATGACCTCCTGAGACCACAGAGAGTCACTGCTGGTCAATGTCGACAGTCCAAAGCTATATGCAATAGTTGCCAGACTTTCATAACTAGGCAGTTTCCTATTTTCCTGTGACTTGCAACTATCAGCAAAACACAAACAGCTGAAAATAAAAGTGAAACGTGCAAGAATAAAAACTGAACAAGCCAATAAACACATTGACTAACATTAATTTGAAAGCATCTTAAATACCTTTAAAAGCTGGAGGGGATAGACTTTGCTGGTCATGTAGAAGGTATCAGAGATGGTGGACTTGCACAGTGTTTGGGGTCTACCACAGAGGAGGCCCCTTTCCTCTGTAGCCTCTCGCCTGGTCTCAGAAGGCCTGTGGATATCTGAAGGTGATCTAAACGGGCACACCTAGCAACTCAGTTCTGTACCTTTTAAGAGGTTCCATGGTCTCTTTTTCCTTCAATAAATGCCTGTGTCCATTGCTGTGCTGTGAGCAGAGTGGCCACCATGTTTGTGTGTTCCCAAGAGTCCCATGCTTGTTTTCATTCATGGATGTTTCATGCTGCAAGTAGCTAAACACATGAATAACTTGAGTTGTTGCAGGTAACATTCTTGGCCTGCATTTTTTTTGTCTTTTAGTATGCCTGTTAGGCCTCATCTGTGCCTGAATAGTGCCAAGGAAAGACCAGTCATTGCTACATTTTTAATTTTATTTTATAAAAAAACCCCAAACCCTTACTTTTCTCTTTTACCTTTCAGTCACATTTCTTTGTCCGCAGCCAGTGCCTGTGTTAAGTCATGTGAGCCATGACTTCACCCACACCTCCCAGTTGGCCCCCACCAGTTACTGTATTGTTGGGGGTACCAATTGGACACCAATATGGGGAAACACTTCAGTTGTGTTCAGCAATATCTCTTAGGCCATAGTCACACCACACATTTTAAAAACTACACTTTCACTTTAAACAGTCCTATCTTCCCCCAAAGAAGTTTCAGAAGTTTCAAAACGGTAGTTTGTTAAGGGTGTGGAGAGTTGTTAGGAGACACTTATTTCCCTTCCAGACCAACAATTCCCAGAGTGGTTAAAAAACACACAAAACCTCTTTCTAGGGAATTCTGGGAATTGTGCCTTTGTGAGGTGAGCAGGGGTCTCATAACCGTTTTCTGTATTCTTAACGAACTTCAGCTCCCAGAATTCTTTGGGGGAAGCCATAACTGTTTAATGTGTTATCATAATGTTTAAAATGTATGGTGTTAGTGAGAAGGGCGAAATATTACCGCTTTCCTCCAAAGGCGAAAAGTAAATGGAAAAGAGAACAAAATACATCAGAGTCTCTCTCTCTCTCTCTCTTTGTCTCTGTGTGTGACCTGACTTTATATGTGTGTCAAAATCATAATTTCCCCATTTGGATGACTTGCTAGTAGCTGAAGATTAACGTCTGATTTTATACATTTTCTGAGCAGCGGAAGATCTGAGTCCCCATGGCTGCTTCCCACACGACTCCAGTAATGTTTGTAGGATAGACAGGGAGATCAGCATAGAGAAGCAATCTCACCAATGTTGTCCCTAACCCCAGAGCCCAACGGTGTTGCCACTGGAAGCAAACAATTAGTTTCTTAACCTACCTGCGATTCCATCCTACCAATGTTAACCAGAGTATATGAGATCAGCCATGGGGGAAATGGTTCCTGTACTACTCCAGGAACCTAAATTGGCCTTTAGTTTCAGACAGATAGTCTGCTCAAAAAGAACATTAATTGGAGTTGTTTAGAACTATGATAGTAAAGTTGTTTTCTGTCTTTCTCGCACCCTGGGTTATTTTCTGTGTTAGGGTTGTGAAAGAAAGCTCTTTCACATATATGCTCAGGAGGAAAGCCAAGCACACCAATGTCGTGGCAGTCTGTTGAAAAGTGTTTAACTTTGCTTCGGAGGTGCTTCTAAAGCACTGTGTCTTTCTTGCAGTATTAAAGCTGAATGACCCCTCTGCTTAAGGACTATAGCAGTTGAGGTGTCTGCCCAAAGTCATGCTGCTGATGTGAAGTTCTGCAAATTATCATGCATGGTTATCTGTGTTTACTGTTAGCACTTAGATACCATTTCCTCTAATAGTGAACTGTGGTGGTTGAGTACCTATTATTTTGGGAGTGAAATGGGGACACCCAAAATAAGGTAGCAGCTCCTACATACTTGGGGGATACCTTTGCAATACATAAAGTACAGAAACTTGTGGACCAGAATAAAAAATTTCCCCATTGTTTTTTGTTCATCATGGTTCTGAACAGCAGTTAGTCAGGCACTCGCCCTCCCAATACAGTTTTGTTACTATATAGCAGGATCCCCAACGTAAGAGGCTAAATATTGGTTTCATTAAAGAGTTGAAATTGTTCAGTAGTTCTGCCATAAAAATACTCTTCCATCAAAAGTCCATAAATTGCAATAGTTGAGTATTGATTAGAGTACATTGGACATTTATCATTCATATTAAAAAGTCTGTTACTTTTGTTCCAATTTCTTTTTAACCCCCTCTGCATCAATTTGGTAGGTTAGCAACAAGGTTGTTTTGGGCCCATGGGGGAAAGTGGGGCAATAGGCTTCTAGGAAATAAAACAAAATTAATCTAAAGGCCATAACTGCTTTAAGGTCTGATTTCTCTTTCTCTCTATATATAAAATGTCCATTATACCCAGTTGAAATTGTGTGTGTGAATAAACTTTAAAGTGTTGCCGTGGCCCATATGGTAGAATCACAATTTGAGGTTCAGTTAAGAGCCAGAGTGTCTTGTGATCCAATAGCTTGTCTGTATATTTCCTTTGCAAACAGATTGGACTTTGTATTTGAATGTAGTAAAGCTTCCTCTAAACTTAAGCAGCCAAACTGGCATTTTGGCTACTGGTTGCTCTGGCTTTGCTGAAGGGATACCAGTTCATTTGAGATGCAGATTGATGGGGACACAAAAAGCTGCCTTGCATACAGTCAGATCATTGGTCCATCGAAGCTTTTGTCCCTGCTGACTGGCAGTAACCCTGGAAGGTTTCAGACAGGGGTTTTCCCCACCTCTGCCTGAGGACGAGAAAGACTGAACCTGGGACCTTCTGCATGCAAAGCATATCCTCAGGCACTAAGCTGTGGCTATCCTGATTGGAACAAAATGTGCAAAGTATCTTTAATGCAGGTCAGTTCCAAAATTTTGTGCAGTGCAGCTAAAACGGTTCCCCTTCCCCCCAATAGTTACACTATTAAAGCACAAAACAGTAAGGCTTGAACATTTGCACAATACACCTGAAGACTTGCTGGGCCCACTGGGCTGAAATATTGATATGGATCAAGGATCTGATCCCAGCTTCATTTATCCTCAGTTCTCTCTGAGTGATCTGAGAGTGTGGGTGGCCTATCTTACAGGGTGGGTGTGAGGACGAATAATTCCAAAGTGGCTTCAGTGCTCCCCCCCCCCAAAAAATGGTTAGGGATACTCTCATTTTGAAATACTGCCCCTCAATGAGGCCAAACCTAGATTCACAAAATGTTTAGGGATATGCGTACCCTTGCATCCCCTCAGAAAAAAACACTGTGTAGCTTGCATACTTGAAAGCACTGTAGGCAGATTTTAATAATGACTTGGGTGGGTCTCCGGTCAGACTTTTTTTTTTGTTTCCATGTGAGCACATTACCAAATGTAATTGCAGAAATTCTCAGTTTACCCCCCTGGATTTCCTGTGGTGTAAGGCAAGGGTATCAAATGTGGTGCCCTCCAGATATTGCAATAACTTTTCCATGGAACAGGCTTTCCCAACCTTTTTCCATCTCAGTGTTGTTGGACACCCTTCACCATTGGCCATGCAGGAGCCCATGGGAGTTGGAGTCCCACCACATTGAGAGGGCACCATGTTGGCCACTCAACAGGTCAGCTGTTTTGAATAATGTGTCAGGTCCGTTTCTCTTTTTCCCTACCCCCTGAAACTTACTGTACTTTTCTTCTTCTTCTCTCCTCAGTTGAAGAAGGCGAGTCATCGGATTTTACTTTGAACTGGGACTCGTCCGTGACCCAATCAGGTAAAGGTGGTGGTTGTTTCATACAGGAAACTGTTTTTTGTGTGTGTTGCATTCCTGCCTTTACTCCCAAACCTATCGGTTGCAACTCAGCTTCTTAGATTGGTTCCATATGTCCAATAAAACCCATTACATACAAAGACTAATATACTCTTATCCTCCCAGGAGCCATTCTTCCTTCTGGTGGGCACATTGAATCGGGTTATGACTTTCTCAGGTATGGCTGCTTTGAAGTCTCCTGCCATGGCCACCACTGGACCTTCATTCCAATATAATTATAAAAAAGTGACCTTTGATGGGATTCCTCCCCCCCCCCTTTCAATCTCAGCGATGTAACGTTTGTGTGCTTTCTGTTTTTTGGGAGAAATTGCAAAGCGGCGGAATGTGTCGCTGTTGATGAATTGATGATTGGTTCATTGGTAAAGGGCCAGGGCTCGCTTTTCTGATGATGTGCAAAGGCTTTGAAATGAAGATAAAGTGTAACGACATTCGAGGTTCTGTGTGCTGGCAAGGTCCAGGACTCCTTCAGTAAATAATGTATTGTAACGGGGTTCTTTGGGGGGAAATCGTTTGGCTCTAATGGTAATTAAATTTTTCTGCGGGTGCAGGGAAGGTGAATATGAATGTACAGTAGAATCCAAACTTGCTATCTTTTTTTAAAAAAACAAAAACACCCGCCCCCCAATAACCTCAGAATGGCTGCAGATCAGGAATAGGTAACATGGTTGCCTTGCAGATGTTGTTGGACATTTTTGTGGAGTGACCTCTGTTACAAGGAAAGGTTGCAGTGTTTGGTATTCTTTAACTATACAGAAAAAGCAAGTAAGGGACATGTCAGAAGTCTATAAAATTATGCATGGCATGGAGAAAGTGGATGGAGAAAATATTTTCTCCCTCTTGCAAATAATACTAGAACTTGCAGTCATCCAGTGAAAGTGAATGTTGGAAGATTTGGGATAGATTAAAAAAAGGTACTTCTTCATGCAGTGCATAGTTTAACTATGGAACTGAGACAGGGATGGCCACTAACTTGGATGACTTTAAAAGAGGAATGGAAGAAATTCATGAATGATAAGGCCATGTTTTGCCTTCACTGTCAGAGGCATCGTGTTTCTGGATTCCTATTTCTGGATATAGGAAGGGAGAGTGCACTTGACTTTGCAGGCTTCTCACAGACATCTGGGTGGCCACTGTGAGAACAGGATGCTGGACTAGAGGGGACATTGGGCTCTTCTTATGTTCTTATGACTACAACACCCATAATCCCTGGCCATTTGCCGTGCTGGCTGGGGCTGATGGGAGTTGTGGTCCAAAATATCTCACATGTTAGCTGCTCCTGCTGTACATGGCACCAAGAAGTGGCAATGGAGGCAGTGGAAACACCCACCTCCGTCATTATTAACACTTAGGGGGAACCTAAAAACATTCCTGTATATACAGGATTAAAGGCAACCTTGAAATGATTAGCTGTGAGGATATTGCGAACTGTTTAAAAATGTTTTCAGTATTTTAATTCATTGTATTTTATATTTTAATTGTTAGCACCTTTTTTTGTTTGCTGCTCTGGGTGGTTTTGGGAGGAAGGCCATTAAAATGAAATCATTGGCCATGATGGTGGATATATTGAACCTCCATGTTCAGGGGGTAGTTATGGCTCTGAATAACAGTTGCTGGAGAGCATCCTCTGGAGAGTTTTAGGGGGTTCCTAGGGGCATTTGCTCAGGCAATATGAAAACTCAGGTCTCATCCACAACATTTATTTACTTATTTATTAATAAAATTTGCACAGTACTTTCAAGTGTTTGAAGCATTTCACCTGGAATCTGATGCACAGCACTCTGTAAGGTAAGTTGATATTATTCCCCATACTGCAGATGGGGGATGTGGTTGAAAGAGAGTAGCTTACCTGTGGCCACCTAATGAGTTGGTGGCAGGAGCAAGATTCGAAATGGAGACTTCCTGGTTCACAGCTCTGTTTCTTAGCTACTGTATTAAACCAGCACTCCAAGCTACCTCTCATATGCCACCTTTGAGGGCAAGCCCTTCCAGGGAGTCATTCTTTTAAAGTCCCTTTCATCTCTACATTCGTGTTTAGTAGAGTTGCATGACTTGCAACCCAGAATATGGTTGCCCCTTCAAGGTGCAACCCAGTGAGTCCCTTTTTATTTCCGTGGATCGGTTTGCCTGCCAGAATGCAAAGCGGCTCTTTCTCTTTTTCTGAAAGGAGCACTTGCTATGAATCAGCGCAAAATTGTTTTTTTTTTTTTTTAACTTGGGTGGTTCCAGAAAGAAAGAATGCAAATGAATGCCTACTTTGTGATTTTTCTTTTCTTTTCTGGAATTGTCATGGTGAAGAGCACAGATTAGTTTTGGTTTGCTAGAAAATATTTTCCTATGCACACATTCTCCTCTAAGGATCTTATTTTTCAGTTTATGCAAAGCATATGCTGCAGCATATATTTTCCTGGGCCACAACTTCCCTGCACCCGGTATGGCTGTGTTTGAACAACTTTTTTTTACCGTTCTTTTGATGGCGAGTATTTCTGCTCTGAAAACCAACTGCTGGCTGTGAGACAGAAGGCCCCTTTGTGCCTGGAGCTAACAGTGCATTAACAAACAAAATACAAAATTGAAAAAACTTCTGGGTCTCTTACTGGATCTTAATTTCAAGCAGTAGAAGACCAGATTCTCCAGCTACCTTGAATTATATTGAGTGACAGGCAAAGCAACACAAGGATATGGGAAACCCCCTTGCCCCAATTCAGAACACTCCAATTTGGGTTTTGGAGAACGTTCTTGAAATCTGTGTTCCCCTCCCTTTTTGGATCAAGGTGGCAATCCCATGCACACCTAATTTGGGAGTAAGTTCTATTGAGCTCACCAGGACTTGGTTCTGAGGAGAGAAACATGCACTATAAGATGTACCAAATGTAATGCCCACTCTGTTCACTTCCACGCCATACATTTATAGCACATTTAACACATAATTTAAAGAATCTTGGGAAATGTAGTTTGCTAAGGGTACTGGGAATTATAGCACTGTTGGGGGGGTGTAGAATTCTTCAGCTCCCAGAATTCTTTGGGGGAAGGCCATGTGCTTCAAATGTATGGTGTGGGTGTGGCCAATTTTAGAGTAATAGAATCATAAGGGACCACAAGGATCATCTAGTCCAACCCCCTACAATGCAGGAATCCTTTGCTGAAATTGGGGCTTGAACCCATGCTCTACCAACTGAGTTATCCCAGGAGAGCAACAGAGCTGCCAGTGTTTTTTCCTTAGATTTCTCTCATTGTGTGGGAACTGTTGTGGCATGACTTCTTCTCGCGTCACCAGAGTACCAGGCCGCTGGAAGCTGGGGCCAACGGTGCAGGATGATGTTGTGGCCTGGGGTTCACCCATGAGGCTGAGAACTTACTGCGTCACCCAATGTGGCATGCGAAGGAGATGTGATGCAGAAGAACTGGTGAATGTGAGGAGGAGGTTCACCCTCATTTGTTGGCCCTCTTTGTTCAGGACAGATGAAAGAAAGTTCTTCTTCCTGGAGCACATAGTTATTAAACTATGGAAGTTGCTCACACAGGAGGCAGTGATGGCTGCCGACTTAGATGGCTTTAAAAGAGGAATAGACAAATTCATGGAAGAGAAAGCTATCAATGGATATGAACCATGTTGGCTATGCTCCGCCTCCACAGTTGGAGGCAGTAAGGCTTCGGAATACCAGTTTCTGGAAACCACAGGAAGGAAGAGGGCTCTTGAGCTCAAAATCTCCTTGCTGGTGTTCCACAGGCACCTGGTTGGCTGCTGTGAGAACAGGATGCTGGATTAGATGGGCCATTGGCCTGATCCAGCAGCCTCTTCTTATGTCCTTATTTACTGCTGCTGTTATTATTATTATTATTATTTATTCATTTTGTATGTTCTTTATAAAACTTAACAGTAAGGCTGGCTTTTTGGAACTTGCAGGTTCAGGAGCAGACTATCTCTGTTTGTTGGTTTCTTGCGGGTGGGGGTGGGTGATCTGCCTTCATGCCCTGCTTATCCGCTTCTTGGAAGCATCTGATTGGCCACTGTGGAAAACAGGATGCTGGACTTGAGGGATCTTTTGTCTGATCCAGCAAGGCTGCTCTTGCGTTCTGTGACCTGCATTAGCTACACAATTCATAGCAGTGATTGGCGAAGTGCAGTGATTGTGCAGGCTGCAGAAACCAAGCCCCTGTCCCTGCCCTTCATCCACCCTGGCTTCTGTGGTTATGCTTGGCATTTCTCCTGCATTTCCAAGCTTACGTTGCAGAGGTTTAAGGACTGCAATTTTAAAAAATAAAATAAAACAAAATTCTGCAATGTTAGTTTTGTCTGTGGCTGCAGAACTGCACAGTCCCCGTAGCTCTGTGGCAATTCTTGGTGTCACCTCAATGATACCAGTTTGTCTGTGTCTGTGCAGGAGGACAGTGTGGTGCCCAGCTCCCCACACTCAGGGAGCGATGCATCCGAGTCTCTGAACGTGTGTGCAGTTCAGTCTTCATGCTTTCTGATGTGCAAACAGAGAAAGGGAGTGAAAGGGAGATCCTGTTAATTTAAAACATCTGGCAAAATGATTTGGTTTCGTGGACTTTTTCTTCTTTTTTTTGAAGTGGCAGAGTCAATGGCAGGGGAGAGGAGAGAGAGAGCAGAGGGTGCGGGGAGATGTTGTTGATTTGGGCCGGGGCACAAAAATGAAAAGTGAGGCATGTTTATTCCCCCGTTATTGAAGTTCTACATCACTTTGCTGGTGCTAATGCAAACAGGAAGATCATAAAGGAACATAATGAAAGTCTTGCACACTGGGACCATGGGGCTGGTTTCGGTTACTGAATATAGCTTTGGAGACACCCCACGCAATGGAAAGCAACTCCACAGTATTACTCCACTATATATTATGGCTTTTTAATGGTTTCTCCACATCCACCTCTACTCTTGTATAGCTTTTCCATCTTATTCCACTCAGAAGCTTCATGTAATCTTTTTCTTTTTTTTTTATATGCTGCTCAGTACAGCCACACAATATAATTGCGCTTGACTTTTTTTTAAAAAAAGTACAATTCTATCACTCAAATCTTATTAAAAAATTAAGGGGTGTCCATATCATTTTTTTGATGTCTCATTATAACCAAGTGACAGCATCCAGAATAATGGATTGGGAGGGGCACAGAAGGGGCAAGTTTTTGGTGGGGTAGGGTAGAGGTTTGCCCTGCATGTTAGATTGCTGTAAGAGCAATAAATTAGATTTTATGTTAACAGTTCCTTGCTAAACGTATTTTCCTTTGGAGTATCTCTCATAGATTTCAATGGTATAACTTTCAAGTGAGCATGTTCAGGACTGCAAACATCATTTTCCAGTGCTATTTTTTGAGAAAAAGAGGTGCTGGAACTCACCATGAGCACCTACCTTGTTCTCTTGTAATGGCAATGACGACCGCCTAAGAGGTGCCAGAACTTAGTTCCAGCTGAAAAAAAGCTGTTATTTCCTGTTTTTGATGCTGTTATAATTACTAATAGTGTTTTTCTTTTAGGTAAATGCAGAGGTCCAACAGTGGGGAGTCAGCTGTGTTGGTGGGGGGGGGGAGTGTACCACTTATATTATCACTTTTTACTCTTGGCTATTTCTTACTGTACACTTCCATCTAAGGGCGTACCTTGGAAGCTGAACGGAATCTGTTCTGGAAGTCTGTTTGACTTCCAAAACATTCGGAAACCAAAGTGTGGCTTCTGATTGGCTGCAAGAAGCTCCTTCAGCCAATCGGAAGCTGTGGAAGCCCCATCGGCCGTTCAGCTTCCAAAAATCATTCGAAACTGGAACATTCACTTCTGGCTTCTGATCCTTTGGGAGCCAATTTGTTCGAGAGCCAAGGCGCTTGAGAGCCAAGGTACGACTGTATTTCAGCTAGGTTTTACTCAGAGTAGACCCATTGGAATGGACCTAATTTAGTCATGATAATTTCAGTGGGTCTACAAAGAGTAAAATCTAGTTGAATACTTAACGTTTTGTTTAACCCACGATCAATTAGCAAACTTTTATTATTACTGTTTTAATAATTTCAATGCAACTTGCATCCAAAAATTACATTGCAGTACAAAATAAGGATTAAGAACGACAATAAGCACTGAAATTTATCATTGACCAATTCTGAAAGCATCAGACAGACACCCCACTTCCCTCCAGCCACGTGATCAAGAAATACATTTGCCAGCTGCAGCACCCACAGAGATATTCCCATGCATTGTCCAGTCATTGCAGTGGAGGAGAGGGAATTGTAAAAAGAGCCAAATTCCAAGATCGTGACACAGCCATGCTTGAGAAATGTAGGGAATGGGTGCACAGATGCCTTGAGTTGACCTGAGGCTTGCCCAGTTGACTTAAAAAGACAATAGAATTGCGAACATCAAGCAACATGTTCTAAATTTACAGGCAGGATCCTGCATACACAGGATCACTTAACATAGACTTAGCTATGTCTAAGCTGTATAGAGGTGGGGAGTATGCATTGCTGTTTGTATCGAAGCTCCCTGTTTATGGAATGCTCTCCCCAGGAAGGCCCGTCTGGTGCCAACTCAGTCCTTGTTTTGCCCCTAGGCAAAGGTGTTGTTGTTTCCCTGGGCATTAGGGCAGCTACAAGGATTGGATGTTTTAATATGTTTATGTATTTTTATTATTGCATTTTACTCACTTCGTGCATTGCTGAGGAACTTCTTGTTGTGAGAAGCAATACATAAATCCAGTAAACCTAATGCAGAGCACGGGCGGACTTAGGTCATTTTTGGTAATATAGTGCCTTGAGCGAGGCCAAAGTTTGGCTCCACCAATAGATCTTCTCAGTTTTGGACCCCCTCAGCTCTGCATCCTAAGCCCTAAATCCAATGCTGCACAAGGAATATGAATAAGTGCTTTTCTGGATCTGATCAAGGTCCAGCCCCTCTGGTTTCTTTTTAAAAATGCTAGCAACCAGGAGATGTTGGCTCCTCCACTAGAAATTGGTCGGTGCTTCATCTGTGGATGGCAGTGAACAAACCAGAAAACATTTAGGAAGAGGGACAATGCAAGACTTGTATTCACCAGGCCAATCATGGGAAGGCTTAACAGGGTGGGGATTTCAAGTGAAGATTCCCCAAATAGCTCACAAGATCACAAGATCCTACACACATTGTTGAAACAGCTTTATGCTGAATCAGACCTCTGATACATCTTGCTAGGTGTTAAAAATTCTGAGGGCCGATTCTCTCCAGATCAACCTTCATAGTCTCCTGGCTCTGCTACCTTAGATTTGTTGTCACTAGAGATTCTAGATCTCTAGATTCTAGATCTCTAGTGGGGCTTCCCTCATACAAAGCTTGTGCCCCACTGCTGAGCTGGAGGCTTTCCCTGTGTTGTGATGGTGCCATTTTATTGCGCTGGCATCTGTAAAAGATGCATACAGAAAGCATCCAATCTGGAAGCAGCAGCAGCAGTTTTGGTGGCAATCCATGGAAATCTGAATTGGGATGAGATTGACTCAGACACCCGCTTTACCATGGGGAAACCCTAGCATTGCAATGGCCCCCAAGTTTGCTGTGGCTCTGCTTCTATGGGGTACTTGTATGATGACAGTGTATTTGTGCAGTCCCCAATGTTAGGAATGTAACCTCGACTGAGCAAATGTCTCGTGCCAATGTTTTCTATATGTTTTCTTTCCAGCACTGTGCAGTGCAATGCAGCCATGGTGGTCTTTCAGTTCACATGCAGAGCTTATAAAATGTGGCCTTCTGGAGTTTACAGTCTCAGCAGGACCAGAGAGGCAGCCTCAGATAGCTTGCTGTGAGTGGAGGTTTAAGAAAGTTAACTGTATGGTTGAAGATGTAGTAATGGCCACCAACTTGGATGGCTTTGAAAGAGAAAAGGGGAGATCCATGGGAGATAAAGCCATCAGTGGCTACTAGCCTTGATGGCGATGTTCTACCTCCATTGTTAGAGGCAGTATGCCTCTTAACAATTGCAAGTGGGAGGAGCACTATTGCACTGCTGTCCTGCTTGCAAGTTTGCCATGGGGATCTGCTTGGCTACTGTGAGACCAGAATGCTGCACTAGATGGGGGTTTCGCTTGATCTAGCAGGGCTTTCTCTTAACCTTGTTTTCCATCTGAATTTTGGCAATGTGATTACTGATTTCTGACTCTTTGTTTGAAACAATAATGAGCTAGATGGACCCATGGCCTGGCTCTTAATGCGGATCTCAGGGTCTGGATGGCTTATGAATGTGTGTTGTTGTTTTTCTAATAACCACATTGTGGTTTTAGTTTCAATGGACTGAATGGTATTCTCTTTGTGCTTGCTGCGACTTAAGAGATCTGGCTTTCTATTAAATAGAGGTTCAGGAACATTTTATTGTTTAAATACACCAACATCTTACCCGGGCAGGAGGTTGTTTTCCCAGAGGGTGCGTGCGATAGAGCTTGAGTTCACCTACTCTTTTCACGACACAACAATTGTACAATGTACTGCTTGCGTGCACATTTGATGCGAGTCACCAACAAAGGGGTAGGCTAAGGAAGGAGGTGTCAGGGGAGACTCCTGAAAAGATGATGGCCAGGGAAGCATTTGCTGGTCAGAGTTTGTAAAAAAAGAAAGAAAAAGAGGTTTTTAAAAGTCCTCCCCCACCCCCCCAAGATTTAATAGTTGTCTGGCCAGCTTATTGCATTGCACTGCTACATGGTTGTTGTAATATATCACGGGTGCATTATCTTGAGGAGCAACAAGGGACATGTTAAAGAAGCAAAGAAGTCTTACTAAATATATAGAGAATTTAAGGCATTTTTAAAGACTTACGGGAAGTTTAAAGATATATACAGCTTGCTGGGGAGTTTCTCATTAGCCTTCGTAGGCAGCCTTTGGAGAGTGGGGTGGGGGAGAAAAGGTTCAAAACAGTTATTTAGTCTTTTAATATTGATGAACATTTGAGTGCCTTTCTTGTTCATATTCATAAGAATGATATCACAGACTCAAAGCCATAAATGTAGAGGTGGTGGTGGTTGTTTGCACCTCCTTCCCCACTATGGAGTAGGCATTATGTTAACACACATTATTATATTGTTGGGGAAAAGGGAGAAAGTGGCAAGGTCTTTCGCCTTGTCTTTTTTTGTAACCTTTTTTGCGATAACATGAATAATAATAAGAAGGTGATTTTCTGCTGGATCAAAGCGTTACTATAGCTGGAACATTTATATGTGTTTTGTAATTTTGATGTGCCTGTTTGTATGGAAAATGGTTATGCATGCTGATAAACAGTTTGTTTTTGTGTATGCATTTCTGCTTAGGAATGCTAATGATTAAGTGGTATATAAATGCCAAAAGTAAATAAACAATCATTTTTGGTGCAGTTTCAATGGATAGCCAGTGACCACAACTTTCTTTGGGTTTCAGGACCACCAGGACCTCACAATTCTGGTCGCCTGTGTTTATTTTATCTCTCCCCCCCTTAAATTTATATCCCACCCTTTTCTGTTATGGGACCCAGTTGTTGTTGTTCTCTATTTGACTTCTTAGTCATGTAATAGGAAATTAAAAAGTCTCTAAGCGACTTACAACAAAAAAAGGCATAGTATAAAAATAGATATTACTCAAAATGTCACCCATCTAGACGCTGGGCAGACCCCAACCTGCTTAGCTTCAACAAGGCTGTGGCTTCATTTGCCTTCAGACCATACCAGGCTATTCTGTATCTTCTTCTCTGAGAGTCAGCATCTACAACATTTTATCTCCTTACACTGGGCCTACCACTTTTGGCTGTGCTGTTTCCACATCTTCCTTCCACTACAGCAGGAGTGGGGAACTTGAGACCCTCCAGATGTTGTTGTATTCCAGGCCCCATTAGCCCTTGCCAGGATGGCCAGTGGTCAGGGCTGATGGGAATTGCAGCCCAAAGATACCTGGAGGGCTGCAGGTGTCTCCATCCTTGCTCTGTAGCAACCCAAGTGTCCACTGTGCTACTTCACAATAAGGAACTGTCTTTCTTTAAGTGTGTTCTTATGAAAATGATTTCTCAGTCTCTAAGCAGGACCCATGTTCTCCAACCCACCCACCCACCCACCCAGCATGCAGATAGATGAGTGGTTTCCCTTAGTTGCATGCCTATAGAAATGAAATTGATCATCACCTCAAATCTGAAGGAAGTGGGGATATGTGGGGTGTCTACTTATTCAGAGGGTCCATTGGGTTGTGTAAACAAATCTGAGGCTGAAAGAAACAAATGTGGCTTTCTGTCGTGTAAACAAGCTACTGCCTTGCTGCCGTTGATTCCATACGCCCAAGTAATCTGCCGCCTTCCTGCTGTGGTCCTGCCAGTAAGGTGGTTTACCTGAGTTCAAACACTGCTTTTGTCAGTGAGCTGGTCTTTTAATCAGGAGGAACAGAAAATCCTGCCCACGAGGTATAGTTTAATTGCTTCATGCAACTCAATACAGCTGAGATTGCTAGTTACAGCCACATATTTCTCTTGTTGGATTTCACTGCTGGGCAAGGGCAAATTGTTTTGACCTGTGCGTGTGTTTATAAAGTTAGTATAGTTAGTGAGGAAAGTTTTGGACCGGGAAGGCATGAGCTCAGACAAACATGAATTTTGGTAGGTAGACTTGAGCAAGCCCCTTACACTTAGTCTGAATTATCTCCCCTGGGGTTTTTTGCGAGGATAAGACGGGATAATTGCAGTTATGGCTAATAAGCATCCATCCCTAAAGTCATGTAGGAAAAAATCATGACCACATCACAAAGTATTCTACGGCAATAGCAAGAGTATATACACTGTTTTAATTACAGGCATGATGTTGGAGCAAGCCTATTTTTGACACAAAGGTGAAGCAGGTGTAGACAACTGCCATTAGCTGAAACTATGGTTTATTAACAAGTCAGGATAATATCACCTTTATTTGCATCTTTTTCCGCCTCAACTTCTGTGGATCATGTGATGCATCCTGGCTGTTACTCAAAAATGTCATTTGGTGTTTTGCCAGCACTTGTTAGTGTTAAACACCAGGCAACTTTTTAATTGCCTGTGCTCTTTTTTTAAAGGTAAAATTAGCAGCTTTCATTTTCAAAGACCAACTACAGAACAACAAACCGTGGTTAGTTTGTGTTTTCTGCTCTTCTTCCCACCTTGTATATCTCTATCTCTGTTGGCTGCAGCAAAGGAATATTCATTTCACTGTGATTTACATGGCACAGTTTCCCTTTTTGTTTGTTAAGGCGTTGGAACCTGACTGAGAAATAGCACTTCTGTATTTATTCATTTTTTTTTAAAAAAACCCTTTTAAAAATCCTCTTTTCTTTCATCTTCATTTTGCACATCACTAATTCTTATTTAATTCCCATTTCCTTAATTGCCTTGTTAACAAATCCACAAAATATGACACTTTTATATTCGGCAGGTGACAGTTTTCCTTCCCTGTTACAAAATGTAGGTGATTGCCCAAGCCAGTATTAGACACTTGTATCCTTCAAGCAGCCTTTGTGATTGCACCTTCTTGGGGTCTTAGCGAGCCAGTGAGTTTTTAAGGTTTGGAATGCACCGTTTAAGCAACAACAACAAATTTATGCATAGTTTATTACATAAAAAAAAATCTCCATAAAATTGCAAAGAGCAAACGTGAACAGTAAAGAAAATGTCAAACACTGGGGCAAAGCATGTCAATTCATAATGCCATTAAGAAAATCAAAGCCAGAAATAAATAAGCAAATAAAGATGAGGGGGTGGGGAGAGAAGGGGCCATAAAGGAAAGGGGAGGGAGGGGATATGCCCCTGAGAGCCCACAATATGTACAGATCATGGAAACAGCTCTATGCAGGAACCCCAGGTATCAGAGTATGTAGTCTCTTTATGCTACCAAACAAAGGTAGTCCTTTCATGATTATGGCATCTCCCCTTTCATACGCTGCAATGGAAAGAAGGTTTTCTGGCTGATGAACAATTAGAGGAGCCATTCAATTGTTCCAGTGTTGTAAGATCCATCTCTTGGTCACCAATAAAACACACAGGATCCAGCTGCAGCGTCCCTCTGTCAAAGATGCAGCCAGATTTATACCAGGAGAATGGACAAACTGTTCAATCAACTTTAATGCTGCTGTATTACACAATGGTTGCATTAGCATGTCATGCTGAAGTATCATTTAGTGCAGCCTTCCTCAACCTTGTGCTCACCACATCTCCATTGGTCCTGGTCGGCGTGGCCATTTATTAGGGATGATGGGAGTTGTAGTTGAACATCTGCTGAGCACTAGGTTGGGGACGCCTGGGCGGCTGCCCTCTGAAACAGTTCTGTGCTCTGCTGGGGAGGCTGCTCGTTAGCTACATGGTGCGAGCCATGGAAAGGTAAATAGCTGCCTCGTCTTCCCTCACGCAGGGAAAAGAAAATTTTTGCTTAAGCGGCACTGGCCTGACTTAGTGAGGCCAATGGCTTTTCCCTTCACCCACACATGTGCACACGCACTCCAGGTCTGGCAGGAATGGTGCACTTACCTCAGCCCCCCAACCCCCTTACGAGAGAAATAATAACTGTCAATGCATAAAACGCAAAGGAAGCAGAGTGGGTGTATGAGGGAACCCCCCAAAAAAAATCACATTTGGGCAACGTTGGGGTTGGTCCCAATAAGGGCTTTTGCCAAAAATGTGGGTCATAATCATGACAACATATAGTCCGGCCCCCTACAAGGTCTGAAGGACAGTCGACTGGCCCCCTGCTGAAAAAGTTTGCTGACCCCTTGTTTAGCATGACCTGCAAATCACGAATGGAGAAAATGTCCATCTGTGGTTAAATGAAAGTTTAATCATAGCTTTTTAAAAAACAAAATCTGACAACCCATTCTGATAGTAACTCAATTGCAGCAGTGTAGAGATTCCACACTTTGGTGCTCCAACATGTATCTGATGCTTTATGCGTGCAAGCTGCCTGTTTTTTCTCTCAAATGTGGAACATGCTACAGATGCTGTGGGACATTAGGGACAATGGAGATTCTAAGAATGACACACCATGCAATGTGGGATAGGTTGGACTTTGTATGGAAAAATGGAAGTTTAGCTAGCTTCTTCAGAACTTGCTACTATTTCCAAGCATACTGTTTCAGCTAGAATAAAAACAAGCTGTTAAGCTGTTAGTTTATACTTTCCACAAGATATAAAGAATGGACTGTAAGATGGGGACTTCAACCTGGTGTATTAAAAGTAGCTCAGGAGGCTTGCAGTAGTTTTGCAGATCAAGCTGATTTCCGTGCCAGCAAGCACCAATTGTAGCAAATAAAGTTCTTATTTATGGAAGTCCACTTGATGGCTACTCCCTCTAAAGAGTGTTTAGGGTTGGATGTCATGTAGGAAGATATTAACTGTCTGAATGGATCTAAGATTTTCCAAATATCCGTACAAGACCTCAACTGAAGTTTCTGCTGAGTTTCTGCCAAGAAGCCCAGGTGCATTTCATGATATTAAATCCACCCTGTAACCTGGGCATCTGCATATTGAGAGATATTTCAGTGCTGTGTACTTGAAAGTGGGTCTGATGAATACTTCTTTTTACCTAGGAATATATTGGCAGTTGTTACAGGTCCTTGCTCAGAACTTATAATTATCAGTTGAGTGTCTGAGATGCTTGAGTTGGGTGGCTAACCATAGTGGGCTGCTGATCAATGCAACATTGATCAGTAGAATCATACTTTATTGCAGGGGTCAGCAAACTTTTTCAGCAGGGGGCTGGTCCACTGTCCCTCAGACCTTGGGGGGGGGCTGGACTATATTTTGGGGGGAAAAGGGATTGGGAAGAGGATGTAGGTGGGGAGGATGGGAAATATCTGTTCTGCAGTTTCTGAGAGTCTTAGCTTATTTAAGAAGATTCATAGACCACTTGTTTTTTTTAATAAAAAAACCCCAGTCAGCGGTTCTCAACCTGTGGGTCCCCAGATGTCATTGGACTACAACTCCCATCATCCCTAGCTAGCAAAGCCAGAGCTCAGGGATGATGGGAGTTGTAGTCCAACAACATCTGGGGACCCACAGGTTGAGAACCGCGAGGAGGTCTATACAATATAGTATAAAATAGTAATAAGAAAAGACCATCAGACTTTAAAAAACAAGTAGACATTATAAAATTATCAGTCAACAACATTTCCAAACAAATATGCTAATGAAAACATTTTTAGCACTTGTGGAAAATATTACAACAACACTAAGAGCTCATTTCTACACAAGTGCAGAACAAACATCAAATATTTGGGAATAGAACTAAGTAGGTTAATGTTGTTGTTGTTTAGTCATTTAGTCGTGTCCGACTCTTCGTGAACCCATGGACCAGCGCACACCAGGCACTCATGTCTTCAATTAGGTTAATATCTGGTACAAAAAGGTCTCAGATTACTCCACACAGCATGTTGTGATGATGATGAGATTATGGTAATTGTAGTCCAACCACTTCTGGGGACCGACTCATGGTTGAAGAACATTGCTCTAGACCAGTGTTCCCCAACCTTGGGCCTCCAGCTGTTTTTGGACTACAACTCCCATCATCCCTCGCTAGCAAGACCAGTGGTCAAGGATGATGGGAATTGTAGTCCAAAAACAGCTGGAGGCCCAAGGTTGGGGGACACTGCTCTAGACAACCAATCTGGTTTAGAGGCAAGCTATGAGCTCCTTGGAGAAAAAAGTGGGATATAAATTCAACCAACCCATCTCTCTTTTTTTGGGGGGGGGGATAGTTTTTGTGTTTTGCCTTTTTAATGCAGTGACTGCATTAAAGTTTCCCTTTGCTTTTGCCTTTAAGTTTGACATTCTAGAATTATATTTTAGGGAGCAAGGCCAATTGTGAAATAATACTGTAAGAGGTATCCATTTAGTTATTTAGTTGGGGGGGGGGAGCAAATCTTCGTGCTAAAAGACAGATTTAAGCCCTGCTTTCATCACATGCTTCAAGGGAGTGTGTGTGTGTGTGTGTGTGTGTGAGAGAGAGAGAGAGAGAGAGAGAGAGCTTGCCTTTTTTGCCTGTAAGATAAGATTACTTCCTGTGACTGAATTTTAGTTCATATCTGGACAAGCCCAGCAGAAAATGGAATGTTTTTCCTTTGAACAACTAAGCTGTTAGCTGGAGTGACAGAAGATCCCCTGGGTTCCGTGTTCTGTTAGAGACTGACATCCTGTGGCCGCATCACCTTAAGGACATGGAGGACTATGAAAAATTTAATTCTTTCTGAAGTGGCTCTTTCAGACCCCACAGCTGTGCCGAGGTTCTTCAGTACGCTCCCATCTGTCATGGAAACAGACGTCCCATAAATCGATTCTTAACGTCCCTTGTGGTGTGGTTCTAGAGGTGTTCACAGCTTGCTGAGGGAGCAAAACTTTTCCTTGAACAGTCATCTGGCATGTTCTGTTGATGCAGTAGTGCATTTGTGGCCTGGATTTGAAAGAGGCTTTAGGAAATGGACCTTTTGCTGGGAGAATCAACCGCTGGGCAATTTTCTGCAACAGGAGGAACAATGCCAGGAGAGTTGGACAAAGATGCCAGTAGTTCAGAGACCTGCTATTTGCCTGTAGATGCCAAGGATTCATTTAGCATAAAAATGTGAGCTGCCTCAAGGGCGAGCGTTAGACCTCTGTCCCACCCGAGCCAGGAAGCTGAGGTCAAGGAACTGTTGGAATTGCAGCACCAGAGATCATTCTGTGTGCAATTTAAGGGTTAATTCTGTTAATGCTAAGGTCAGCTAGCCAAGCACAGGGGCTGCTGGAGGTGCTGCTTTGCAACCATCCAAGAGGGGCGTGATCTTTGCTGAGGTGGCACATGCTCTGATTGGCTATATGTTTGGTTGGTTGGCTTCCTGTTGCATACAAGGCCTGACCTAAGAAAGACAAAAGCATGCCTGTTCCTTTTTCCTCAAATTATACTGTGTTTTTTTTCAGTTTTGCTTGGTAAAGCGTTGTCAGAACTTTTCTCTCTGGGCTCCATCTGTGTTATTTAAGTGACTTTGCAGGCCAGAAATCAGTGCTGATTAACCAGCTAGGCATCAGAGTAGATAAACAGCAGAAACCAGAACAAAAGACATGCTGGATATTGGAGCAGAGGGAAAAGCAGGAGTGGCAGCTAGGGAACAAGTCAGAAGATGGAGCTGAGGGTGATGATGAAAAGCAGGAAGACTTCCCTGTTTAGGAAAGTCCAGACAGGAAGCCCTCTTTCAGTCCAGGATATAGGATTCCCTTCAAGGAGTGCCAGGTCTTTTTTCTGGTTAGGGCTCTTCTAGCAAGGAGCATGACAAAGCTGGTAAGGACCAAACTCCTACTGACCATTTGAGGCTAGATTTGCTACACGTCCAGAGCCTGTGTTCATGTGCTTTATGGTATATTCCCTCTGTGCTCTCCAGTACACAAATAGTTTGACCTCACTGCTTGCTTCTGGTTGACATGATGCTTTAGGGATCCGTCCTGCTAGTGGTGTCCTTTTACGAGTAGACTCCTCTGAAAGTCGGCTCCTCTGAAAGACCACTTGCCCATTTCTTTTCTTCGGCAAGCAAGTTGATATGGAAAGAGCTTCTTTGAAGTCGAAAGGAAGAAGAAACACTGCTCTAATATGGGAAGATGGGAAACACAAGGCTCATTCTATCAGCTTTGCCAAAAGACCAGCTCCATCAGACACCTCCTATGGTGCCAACTAGTCATTTATATGAACAACTGCTTAAGAACTGATGCCTGAGTTTGATTTTTTCCTCTTCCCTCCCGTTCCCTTTCCCCTTGTGCGTCGTGTTTCTTTTCAGATTGTAAGCCTGCGGGCAGGGCCTGTCTTGTTTTAATGGACTGCATGTAAGCCACCCTGGGGGTCTTTTTGGCTGAAGAGCGGGGTGCACATGGTCTAAATAAATAAATATACTGATGATTCCATCCTCATTCTTCCTGTTCTTTTGGAGCGAGAGGCCTTTTCAAATCTTGGGAGTCTTTTGTCCTACAAATTTTCCTCTTTAATTCTGGTTGCATTCAAAGAACCTGCACCCCACTTCTCCTTGCAGAATGGCTGCTCCCTGTGAGGTTGGTTATTGCCACAGCTTGCGAGCATAACAGGAGGAAGGCTCATCTCCTTTTCTCGGTTTCCTTTTCCTGACAGCAGCTGCTTTTCTGCAAGTTTTGGTTCCTTCTTTATTGTCCCCCCCACCCCCCGTACAGTGGCCAAGAAAAGGGAGGAGTTCAGATGAAAACCGTAGGTGTTTTTTTGGATACAAATTAGATCTGTTGTTCTAGGAAGGCCCGAGGGAGCATAACTAGCAATAACGGGATGAACTTGAAGCACAAGAAACCTTCGGCTGAGTATTAGGAAATCATTCCCGGTAGTAAGATTGAATGGACTGGGATAATCTCCCATTGCTGAGGTCATTTTCCAGCAGGACCAGGCAGAAACCAGCAACAAAACACTTGAAAACAGAGCTTCAGAAAATATCTTTAAACTGGCAGGGTGTCTGAATGAAGCTTGGTGTATCTCTTGATGGTTGAATACAGGGAGCTGCCCATCAACCCTGCGCACCCAGATAAGGTAGTGTCTTTTGGCGGTCAAGAAGAGCCAGATTTCGGAAAGGGATGTATCTCAGAGATAGGGCACATGTTGTTCATGCAGAAGACCCCAGGTTGAATCCCTGGTATCTCTGGGTACTTGCAAAGCAGTTGCCAGTCTGTCTATACGAGCAGTGGACACCCTGGTGCCCTCCAGATGTTGTTTGGCTCAAAACTCCCATCAGCTCCAGCCAACATGGCTTTGGACAATGCAACTCTAGTCAATAGGAACAAACCAACATCAGTTTTAATCCTGGTTTTAAATTTTGCTTCCTATCTCCTTGCATATGTGAAAGAGAAGGAAGAGAAGACAGGTGGAAGTATGCAAGGTCAAAGTTCATTCATGCTTGTTGATGTTGTGGGAAACCATGGTTGCTCATTACATCTGAACCAGTGTAGTTTTCTAGACAGTCCCTTATTGATTTTACATGGAACAATTACATATTTTTGTTGTGGGCCCAAGTGCAGTGAGCCTGAGGTTCACGGGGCAGGGGCGTAGGAAGCAATAACAACAACAGGACGACAACTTGGGATTGAAATGGCCACAACTTTATTGACTACAGCTGTCAGTAGGCTTTGGCATAGGCACTGGGCATGTTTCCTGAATCACCCAGCCCAATTGTTGGTAGATTAGTTAATCAGGGTCAGTACTGAGTTAAAGATCTCCAATATGACACACATCACATGTGGGTGATCCCTCCAGGATGCCAGTTGGGGAGTTCTATAGTCTGGGCATTTTGACAGAATTTTTCTCTGCAGAAATGGTAAGCGGCCTTTATCGCATAGAAAAGTTTTAAGTAAGTAGTGGTACCTCAGGTTACAAACGCTTCAGGTTACAGACTCCGCTAACCCGGAAGTAGTACCTCGTGTTAAGAACTTTGCTTTCAGGATGAGAACAGAAATTATGCTCCAGCAACACGGTGGCAGCGGGAGGCCCCATTAGCTAAAGTGGTGCTTCAGGTTAAGAACGGTTTCAGGTTAAGAACAGACCTCCGGAACTAATTAAGTTCCTAACCCAAGGTACCATTGTACTAACACACTATCAACTACACGCTTTCCTAAATAATCCAACAGTAAAAGGAGCGGCCACTAGGCCCTTGATCACCTTTGAAAGCCTTATGGACATGGTAGAGGGATGACATCCGCAATGTACAAAATACTGCTCTTCTTGATCCTTTAAAAAAAAATCCTTGTGTTTGTTCTTTCCTTGTCACTTAACAGCCAAATTACATTAGCGAGGCATAAGTATCAATAAACTGAAGGCTCTCACCCTCATCAGTCATAAATTGCTGGCGATACTTAAGCAAATGAAGGCAACAATTCATTTTAAGAGCACATCGTTCAGGAACATTCAGATTTAATGCCACTCTGACTCAGTGTTTTGTTGCATTGCTGATGCATCTTATTTCTGAAAGAACTGCACTTAAAAACTAGAGATTTATGCAGACCTTCCCCTACCCACAAGTTCTAATTCCATCACAACAGACATATCACCAAAACAAAGGGATTTCCCCTCCCCCTCCAAAACCTTCACTTTTATTTGGCTCATGTGCCCTTGGAGGCATCTTAGGAAAGATCAGCTTTTAATTAACATTTTTGAACTTTAGTCCAGTACACATCCCTTTTAATCCCAAGCAGAGGAATTTTCTAGTTCAATTCTGTCACGTAATGGTAAAACCCACCAAGGTTAACAATTTGGACTAAGGGCCCTAACACAGCTAGATTTTATTTTTTATAATTAAAAAAAACTGACGGATGTATAGTTTGTTGAAGAGTGAAGTCTTTTTATCATGTATCAAAACCGTATGAAATTTATAATAATACATCCGAAAGTAAAAACTATGGTTATAATACAGTACAGTGGTATCTCAGGTTACATACGCTTCAGGTTACAGACTCTGCTAACCCAGAAATAGTGCTTCAGGTTAAGAACTTTGCTTCAGGATGAGAACAGAAATCGTGCTCTGGCAGCGCGGTGGCAGCAGGAGGCCCCATTAGCTAAAGTGGTGCTTAAGAACAGTTTCAGGTTAAGAACGGACCTCCGGAATGAATTAAGTACTTAACCCGAGGTACCACTGTATTGTCAGATGGCATGCATTTTCACTGTATCATAAGGCTAAAAACCTTCCCCAGTTTTGCCATCACATTAATCAACTAAAGCTTTGGTTCTTTAACTGATGGAGGACAATTTTAAATCAGTAAACTACTTATGTTCAATTCCTAAGGGCATTTTGATTTTGGCATTTAACCATATTGGAACAGGAAATGTTGATTTTCCTTCTACCAAACACTGAACATTGTCCTGCTATCTCTGCCCCCACTCTCTTAAGGAGATTGTGACATGCAAATTTGTTTACGCTTGATTGACTAATCTGTTAGAATGAAGGCAAAAGATCAATCAACTAAGAAAACCCCACAACATCATTAGGGCTGACAACTAGCAATTCCTTCTATTACCAGTGGTTCAAGGGTGGCTGAATGCCATTGCTCATGTAGCAAACATGGTAACCTGCATGCATCAGGCTCAAGGAAACGGGAGGGGGGGGGCAGAAGACCTCAGTGCGTATGGCCCCAAAATGATGATTCAGGGTGAAAAAGAAAACTAGATGGAATGGCATGAAGCATCCTGGGAGCATGCATTGCTGGCTTGCTGGCTAGTTGGAACTGCAAAATTTTGTTGCTGATCCCACTTGTTAATATAGTTTATTAATCTGTGAATGCTGAATACAAAACTGTGCACGCTGGGCTTGGTTTTCTTTTACAAACTTTGTTTTCTTAAAAAAATAAAACCTCTTTTCATAGGTTTCCCTAACATTCCTTTTGACTAAATTATCTACTACTGTACATCTTAATTTCATTTCCCCCTATTTTTAAATCTCACCAAATGACTTCTGCAGTAACCATTGCAGAAAGCCTGCAGCAACCAAGGTTAAGGTTGGACATTTAATACAAATAGTTTTAGTGATCAAAAAGACTCACTCTGACATGACATGCATGTTGGAGATTCACCAATCTACTCCAATGCTGAGATCTACAAGTTCTATATGCTCTCCAGGGATCACAAATTCACTTTACAGTGGTACCTTGGGTTAAGTACTTAATTTGTTCTGGAGGTCCATTCTTAACCTGAAACTGGTCTCAACCAGAAGCACCACTTTAGCTAATGGGGCCTCCCACCGCCGCTGCACCGCTAAAGTACAATTTCTGTTCTTATCCTGAAGCAAAGTTCTTAACCCAAGGTACTATTTCTGGGTTAGTGGAGTCTGTAACCTGAAGCATATGTAACCCAAGGTACCACTATGCTACTTTTTGTTTTCATAGTTTCATAGTTTTAATAGTTTCACTGTTTGTTTGGATAGTGTGAATCTATTCAATGTTGAGGGGAGTTTTATCAGTGTGGGAATTCCCCAACCCCCTTCTGAGTGGAGGAGGTGCAAATATTTGGGGCTTATTCTTGACTCTTTTTTTGTATGAGAAAATGAATGACTGTAATTTTTTCTGCCATTTACGGAGTTGGATTGGCGGAATCCAGATTGGAAGGGTTTGGAATAAGTAGGTTAATTTTGGAAGAATGATCATTTTGATCATGGATAATCTGTCTGAGAGAGTAAAGCTAGATTTATTCCATTTTCTCGGGTCTTTGTTGATTTGTTACCAGAGAGGCTTGTAATTTTGGAGGTATAATTTGTTAAGGTTTCTGGTTATTTGTATCCCTATGTATCTAAACCTGGTATGGCAGAGCTTTATCTTTGTGATGTTGGTGAATTCTTTTTGGATATGAGAGGGAGTGTTGAAGCACATTGCCTCAGATTTAGCAAAGTTCACCTCAAGGCCTGACACCATTACAAAAAGTGTTGAGTTCTTCAGTCAGAGTGGTTGTTGTTTTAATGGGGTCTGGTGCCATGATCATCAGGTCATCCACAAAGAGTCCTAGTTTATATGTTTTGCCTTTTAATTCCACACCCTTGATATTAGGGGCTGCCTGGAGTCGAATTGCTAAGGATTCCAGGGCCAGGATGAAAGGGAGATAGCAACAGCCAAACAAGTACAAAATAACCCCTCTGCAGCACCACAAATCCAACTCAGTGGTGTAACATTGGAAAATGTCGATCACTTCTCCTATCTAGGCAGTTATCTTTCCACAAGGGCCAACATTGATGCCGAAATCCAGCATCGCCTGAGCTCTGCGAGTGTGGCTTTCTCCTGATTGAAGTACAGAGTGTTTGAGGACCGGGACATTCGCAGGGAAACCAAAATGCTTGTTTACAAAGCTATTGTACTACCAACCTTACTGTATGCTTGTGAAACATGGAATACTTATAAACTTCATCTCCAACTCCTTGAAAGATTCCATCAACGGTGTCTCCAAAAATTTTTACACATCACTTGGGAAGACAGGCGAACTCATATCAGTGTACTGGAAGAAGCAAAGATCACCAGTGTTGAAGCAATGATTCTTCAGTATCAACTTCGTTGGACTGGTCATATTGGGCAGGTGCCTGATGATCGTCTTCCAAAGCAACTACTCTATTCTGAACTTAAAAATGGAAAGCGTAATGCTGGTGGTCAACAAAAGAGGTTTAAAGACTGTCTCAAGGCAGATCTAAAAAAATGTAGTATAAACTCTGACAACTGGGAAACTCTGGCCTGCGAGTGCTCCAGTTGGAGAACAGCCTTTAGCAAAGGTGTCATGGGCTTTGAAAATACTCAAACTCAGGACGCAAGGGAGAAATATGCTAAGAGGAAGGCACGCTTGGCAAATCCACACCGTGATCAGCTCCTGCCTAGAAACCAATGTCCCCACTGTGGAAGGACGTGTGGATCCAGAACTGGCCTCAACAGTCGCTTACGGACTCATTGTTAAAACTGTGTTTATGGAAGACAATCTTACTCAGCTACAAGTGATCGCCAAAGAAGAAGAAGAAGAAGTTGTTGACTGTGCATTTAGCTGAGGCTTGGGAATAAATTTGTCTGAGGGTTTATAGTACAGCGGGACCGAAATTCATGCTAGTTAATACTGCTAGGAGGTATTTCCACTCTAAGCAATCAAAGACTTTGAGTATATCTAGGGACATAATTGTCAGTGGAGTTTTAGTTATTTTGCTATGATTGATCAGATTCAGTAACCTCTTGATGAAATCCATTATGTTGCAACCAGAGATGAAGCCAGCTTGGTCTGGGGCTGTTAGTTTGTGTACGAAGACTTTTAGGCGGTTTGTCAGGATTTATGTGAATATTTTGTAGTCCTGATTTATCAGTGAGATTGGGCAATATGATTCTACTTTGAGGCTATCTTTGAATGGTTTTGGGATAGAGACTATTTTGGAGGAAGTCCAGGTTTTTGGAATGGGGACCCCTTTTAGGATGTCATTAAATGAGTGAGTCATGTAGGGCACCATATAGAAAATACTATATTGTACGGTGGTACCTTGGTTTTCAAATGTCTTGACATAGATTATGAAATAAACTCTACCCAATGGACTACAGTGTGGTCCAAACCTCCCTTTAAATCCATCTCAGCCAAAAGAAGGGAATTCACTTTGAAACTTATCTATCGATGGCATCTGACATAAAGGAAATTGGTGTTAATACATCCAGGAACCTTACCAAAATGCTGGAGAGGTTATACTTCTATAGGCGCATATCTCCACATGTGGTGGGAGTGTCCCCAAATCCAACCCTTTTGGACAGCTGCTTTCATAGAGAGTTATGTTCACAAAATAGAAGAACCATCAGAGCTGGGGATGTTGTGCAGGGCCCCATAAATTGTACTTCTTGTCCAAAGATGAGTGATGTGGAAGCTATAACATCTGATGTTCAGGAGTCTGAAGAAAGAGAAGCATTTTAGGGGATGGTCACGATAAATGAGTGATGGAGAAGAGGAGCAATTTTCAGAACAGTTAATAAAAGTATCAGCTCTTGTAGAAATGAGGAAAGAAATATATAAATGAGATGTTGCCTAGGATGAATGCTCTTTTGTGGATGAATGGAATTGCCCAGTATTAGAAACTCAGCTATATAAGCTAGGCTCTTAAACCAGTGTTACAGTCGCCAAAATGGAATGCCTAGTTGCCATTTTTGGGCCAGACAACTCAAAAGTCATATTTTTCAATACGACTTTTTGGTTCCTGAAATTCATTCTGATTGTGCAGATAAAATATCATGGATACAATTCTACGAGATGTGTTGCTAGTATGTGAAAACAGTCAAGATCCAAGGATTCCCAGACATGCATCTGCAGATGGTGGAGATGTCAGGCGCCATCCTGGTGCCTAGGCATCTTTACTTGCGTGGCTGATAGCCAAGTGCAAAATACGCCTGCCCCCTGGTGAATTTCTAACACTGAATCTGCCTATAAACAGCAGGCACAGTGCCTTGGGAAGAAGAATCTCTTTAGAGCCACCTTAGAGCCTCCAGCTCAGTGTTCTTCAACCTTGAGTCCAGTCCCCAGGTGTTGTTGGACTACATCTCCCATCATCCTCAGCCACCTTAGACAGTTATCAAGGATGATGGGAGTTGTAGTCCAGCAACATCTGGGGACCCAAGGTTGATGAACACCACTGTAGGCTGATGGTGGTAGTTGTGGTCCGAAACATCTGCTGGAGGGCACTTGATTGGTGAAGACTGCTTTAGAACAGATACATTCTAGTTTGATAATAATAATCCCCAACCTGTGATCCACTGAGAACTGTTTTTAATAAAAAACAAAGTTTTTTTAAAATAATAAGACGAAATGTTGAGAGAATTTCTCCCTCCTTAAAACGCAGAAGGAAAAGCAGTGTAACTTTCAGTGTGATAATTCCTGCCTAACAGACCAAGGTTACAGAGGGACAAAACAGCAGAACATTGTGAGATGTAAGAAATGTAGTGTTCCTCCCCCCCCCCCACTTTTTTTTTTTGAATTAGCCTTGTTGTGTTCGACATGGGATCTCTTGGTCTCTGCTGCCCTCCTAGTGCAGTTCTCTGAAGATATGGTCCATAGGGAAGCATTTCTTCCTGGCATTGCATCCCTGTAAAAAAAAGAGAGAGAGTGTCTGTGTGTGGGGGGAGAGAACATTGGCAGGAAAATGTCTGCAAGAAGGTTAAAGAAAAGAATTTTCTGTGTGTAATCTCCTCTCTCCCAAGGCATTGCTATATATTGTGCTTCTGCGGTGAGTCAAACTCTCAAGTGTGGTTTTTCTTAATTGTCAGCATTGAAAAAATGCTAGAATGCAAATTTAACAATTTAAGGCCTAACTCTGGGCCTTAAAAGTCCATTGCAAAGAAGCCCACTTTTTATTTTAAAATTGGCTTATCTATTATTATTATTATTATTATTATTATTATTTCCGATTACCTTGCTGGAAGTATGTGGGGAATGAGAATACAAAAAGAGTGTACAGGAACTAAATTAGGGTTAATTAGGAGGCCTCCCAAATAGCTAGTGCTTCATCAGCAGCAGAACAGCATGTAAATAAATTTAATTCTCTCCCCCCACCAATTGAACTCTTCTCGAGCTTAATTACAGCAGCAACCTCCCCCCCCTTTTCATTAGTGGGAGACAGTCATTATTAGCTCTGTCTGGAAAATGGTATTATGAGCAGTCCTGGTCCCCCACCTTTCCTGGGTGCCCTTTGAGGATGAGAGGACTCGAGGAACTTTCCATCAGATACTAGAGCCCAATTAAGGATCCTTGGAAGAAATATGAGAAGCAGGGAGCACCCAGGCAAATAAAAATGTTACTAATGAAAATTCTGGCGAGACGTTATTTAATTACTTAAGCTGCTTCCCTTTTTGGTGTTTAGCCTCTCCCCGTTCTGTTACCATTAAAGAAAAGGCTGTGACTCTTGGACATAGTAATCTAGCTCAGTTCAAACCATCATCTAATCCTCCAGGAACAGGGAACTTGTGGTCCTGTAGATGCTGAACTCCAACACACACCATCCATGACTACTGGACATGCTGTTTGGGGCTGGTTGGAGTTGAAGTCCAATAACATTTGGAGTGCCCACTGCTTCCCACATCTGGTCAGAATGATTGCCATGGCAGGCTTCAGATTCATGTGATTTCTTTCCCTCCTCCCCTCTGTCATATGTAAGAGGGGGAAATTTCCGCTTTCATTTTACAGCAAACCATAGTTTTGGATGGTTTGTGGATGCATGGAGCTGTGGTTTGTTTTAAGAGCATTTAGCTAAAATAAGCCATGATCAAACAGTTGTCACTTAACTCATCCAAGGATCATTCTGGTGTAGTTCCTCTTGTTTTCTTTCTGACCACAAACCTAAGCGCCCAAGCAGAGTGACATGAGTATAAATGTTGCTTTAAATGAAGCGACAGCAGAAGGAGAAATTGAGGCACCAATCATCTCCTCTGCCAGGCCCCTGAGCAGAACTGAGCACCATAAATATGAACTCTACCCCACCTCCTCTCAGCAGAGGAGGGCTAGATGTGTGTAGAACCCTTGGCCCTCCAGAAGGTGCTTAAACTCCCATCAGCCCCAGTAGAAATGACCGATGGTCAGGAATGATGGGAGTTGTAGTTCAGTAACATCTGGAGGGCCAAAAGCTCCCCATACCTAGGCTAGATGACAAAGAGGGAACAATACAACTGTCCATGCCCATTTTTGGACTTTGAGTTTTGGGGTGGGAGTAGCCAAGCTGGTGCCCTCCAGATGTTGTTGGACTACACCTCACATCTCCCTTGACTATTAACAAGGTTGGCTGGGACTGGAGATTGACAACATCTGGAGGGCCACCAGTTCCCCATGTCTGATGTAGAGTCAAATGGTTTAAAAGTAGTGCGTGTCACATAGCATGTCCAATCACGGCATGAACTCCCCTTGCCCCGAATGATAATTTTAGGTCGTTTAACCACAGGATCCAATTTTTTTGGAAGCCAACAGTAACTGAAACTAACAAAGATGCAGAATTTAATAAACTACTTGTGGAAGGTGTTCTTTTTCTTTTTCGTTTTTTAAGAGATACTGGTTTACTCCATGCAAGTTCACTGAGTTTGCACGTTAACATCTCTTAAATGAGTTTTAGGCAGATTCAGGTTTGATGTCAAGGTAATGATTTAAGCATAAATTGACCCTTGATGAGGGAGCTGGAGTCTAAGGTTTAATGCATCCTTGCAATTTTCTGTTGCCTTTGGTGCCTTCCTCTGCCACACATAATTCTTTTGTAACAAGTGCCTTTTCAGAAGATGTATGCTGCTGACAGTTAATATAGAATTATTGCCCCTGAATGCATTTTTTTGTAATTACTTCCCAGAGATCTGTCTTTGTGTTTAGAAGACATTTCACACTTTAGTAGCATAAGTGTTTAGGGAGAGCATGAAGAGTAATTGCAAGCGGGCTGCTTTTGTGTGTATTTGCCTTTCTGTGGAAAATGACCGTAAGAAAATGTTAAAAGCTAATGAAAAGGTTGGTTTAGGAGCCATTGAGGAATGTGCTTGGCATGTTATACATGTTTGTATGATTTTAAGTTTTTAATAACGAACCTAAAAAAAAAAGCGCAGTAAAGGCACAAAGAAAAACTACTTCCTAATTCTTAAGCAAGGGGAAAGAAAAGCTGATTAAAGATGACAAGTTTCTGGTGATGAAAATAAAGAAACTTAATATGAGCACTCCTGTAGGAGATTCTGGCTATAATGGAAAATGAAATGACGCGCAGTTTGATCAGCGTGAAAAAATTAGCAGCATTCAATGACGGATTCTACTTACTTGTTAACTAAGTAGTACAAGTGGGACCAGCAACAAAATCACATAGTGTGGAAATCTGCTGCTCAGAGTTCCTGCCAGTCGCCCTTGCCCCTTTCCAGGAGATTCCATTCCCTGCTCATTTTTCTGCCCCTGTCCCGCTTCCCACAGCCAGACAGTGTGCCTAGGCCACTGAGCATGCTTAATCCTCATTGGATTGTTCTGGGGACATTTTCATTTTTGTTTTAATAGGTTTTCTTTATTTTCAAATTAGTTACAAAATCTACTGAACATTACCCCCCCACCCCCCGATGGAACAGAACCTGAAGTTGTGATTCCGGAAGATGCCAAACACCAGAACTCGTAATAGAAAATTCTGTAAAATATTTCAAGAAAATAATCTAAATTGCATCTGCCTGCTGGAGCTCTTACTTGATTGGTCAATTTTTTGGTCAGCGCTGTTGTCCATATTTTTTTGTTTCTACACACCAATATGTAAGTTTTCCAGACTTTTCCAGTTTGGCACTATAAGCTGATCTGCTGCCATGAAAAGGAAGGTGATTTAGATACTTGTCATGGAGATTTGCTTGTTCTTCCTGAAAAAGTGTCACAGTGTACATCTTATCTTGCAACGTGGCTTAATTCTTCAAATATCCTTTCCCAAAATTGGACAATAGGTTTTTAGCCTAAGGAGCTTTCGTATTTCTGCTACCTTCCAGGTAGAATAATAGAATTGTAGAGTTGGAAGGGACACACGTAGTCCAACCCCCAGCAATTCAGGAATATGCAGCTGTCCCATATGGGGATTGAACCTGCAACCTTAGTGTTATCAGCACCACGCTGTAACCAACTGAATTATGTCCAGGGTACCATTGAGTTAGGGGCTGTTATAGTTCTGTAAGGATCAGTGCTCAGATAATTGAATTTGCAATTAACATACAGGACTGTAGCTTGATTGCAAGACTGGAAAGGCGAGGGAAAGTTTTGTGTCTTCCCCCTCTCACACGGTGACAATTGAAGCCACCAGTCCCAGGTTCCACAGCATCTCCAGGTGGAGCTGGGAATGACCCATGTCTGAAACGCTGTAGAGCTGCTGCCAGTCAATGTGTATTGCCTACATGGGCTGGCAATGACTCTCCAGGGTTTAAGGCAGGAGATCTTTCCACCCCTACCTGGAGAACCTGGAACCTTCTGCATGCAAGGCAGTTTCTCTACCACTGAGCTATGGTCTCTGGTTTGATTTGTTTGCCATAGGACCACCTAAAAGGGCTCTGCATAGTAACTGTGTTTGTATTTTCCATCCTTCACTGATATGTATATGCCACATGTATAGCACTGGGTGCTCCCTGTGCCATTGGCTTGTGTTAATATTGCCAAGCAGACCTACCTGATAAAGGCTTGTTCACCCCTGCCCTCCTTTCCTTCGCTGTGTTTGCTCTCCTCTTCCATCTGCTGTCAAAATCGGACAAATGACAGCTTGGAGAAGTTAGAATGGTCGCAGCGCTAGGAGGTCAGGAGGAGGTAACAATATACAATTTTCCGTGGTTCAAGGGTAGCCATATCCTACTGTTCTTCATTACAGTGCTGCAGTGAGATCAATTTTATTAAGTTGTAAGTCTTAGGAAGCCAACACCATTAACTATGTGCTGGACCAAATAATTTTTTCCTCCATGTTTGCGTATTGCAGTTGTGTTCCTTCCCCCTCCCTTTACTGAGGGAGAGAGTAGGGAAAGAAGGATTTTATGCATAGATGTCTTAAGAGCCATTTCATGCAAGATGGGTATAATTTCTGCATGGGAACACTGCATACAGATCCCATGTGTGAGAGAGATGTCCCTGCTGCAGATTGGATTGCAGAGGTGGCATGATGAGTTGTTATTTGGATATATAGTTTATGCTGTCTCTGTATTAGTAATTTGGGGGAAAGGCCATAGCCCAGTGGCAGAACATCCTCCTTTCACAAAGAAGGTCCTGAGTTGAATCCCCAATTGCATCTCTAGGTTGGGGCTGGGAGAGACCCATCTGGAATCCCAGAGACCTGCTGCCAGTCAGTGTAAACTTTACTAAGGTAGATATTCCCATTGGTCTGATTTAGTATAAGGCAGCTTCATATGTTCCTAATAGGTTTATATCCGAACATCAGTGATACTCAAAAGTCGACCCAGTTAAAGTAATGGACGTAGCCAACTTACGCTCATTATTTTAATTGATCATACCTCACTCCACTTGCAGGCTCTATTGTAAGTGGCCACCAGAGAAGAGACACTTTTGGTGGTGGCACCCCAGTTATGGAATAGCCTTCCCAGTGTCTGCAGTCTTTTTATTCACTCAGCTTTAAAAACTCCATTTCATAATAACCTTGGCCCCTTGTGACTTAGTATGCTTTTAATCCACATGGTAAACTGGCTATGTAGTCTCTGTTATAAGGAAAGAGCAGAGTTTTATTTTGATTGTTGTTTGTTATTGTTTTTAGTGATTGTACAACATAAATTTAACATTGTCTCATTTGTAAGCTATTAAGGGAATCTTTACTGATGGACAGCCATGTAAATCTAATGAATAAGCAAAACATACAAACCCTCAAGGCAGGTAACATAACAAAATAAAAGCACACATCCTAATATAATATCATAATTTCAAACATATATACTGCAATTACTTTTTTAAAAGAGAAAAGCAACAGAAAATCTGCAAAAATGACATAATTTCTATACACAGTGAAACCAAAAGAATAATTGATAACGTAAACCAAAGACCTGCCAAAATCAAATCTTCAGAGAATGGGCAAACATTAATAAATAGGGGGCATGTTACATTTCCTGGGGAAGGGAGCTACATATTCTGGGTGCCACAGCCAAGAAGGCCTATTTCCTTACACACATGAACTGTACTTCTGCTGGTGGCAGGATGTACAAAAGGGGCATTTCTTCGTAACCACAGTGGACAGACTGGTTTGTATAGAGCAGTGGGAGGTCAATGTGGGGGCCCTTCAGATGCTGTGGTCTACAACTCCCATCAGCCTCAGTCAATGATCCAGTGGCCAGGGATGATGGGAATTGTAGCCCTCCTGTGTCTTGAGATCACCATGATTGCTACCCCTAGTTTAGAGAGGAATGCCCCTTTTAGGTAGCCTGGCACTAAGTCTAAATCAGTTGCCTGGCTCTGCCCTGACTGTGTTGAAAGTCTTCCTGTTAACACCTTTTTGATCTCCAGGCCTATTGGGAAGGGGTCTTTGACATCTCACAGTCCCGGTTTGGAGCGTCTGCCACCACACAAGCACTTCTAGTGATCCCCCTGTGGTGGTTGTGGGCGATTTTGAGCAGGCTTGCAGCCTAACTTTAAAATGAAAAAATATCAACGAGCTATCTCAGAGGGGTGCTTAAATACGAATTGCAAAATACTCTGAGTGCTTTAGAAATGAATAACAAAAATAGGTCCCTTGGATGAATTTTCACCCCAACTTTTTTTCAGGTCTTCGGCAATGTTTGGCTGCTCGTACGTTTTCCATTAGTGGCTGGGGCAGATTTGGATGGCAGTTCTTTAAATTAAATTTATATACTTGGACTCTTTTTATAGGTTTCAGCCTTATAAAACCAGTGAGTTGGCATCCTGATTTATTAACTATCAGCTCTACAGGACACGCAGGTTTTTAAGAGATTGAATTGGCGTTAATGTTCGTGATTTGCATTTGGAATGCGAAGACGCTCAAAAGGTGCACCCAGTAAATATGACAAAATGGAAAGTGATAATTGGAATGCAGTCTTGGAGGAAAATGTGGACTTAACTGTGGCTTATTGTTGTTATTATAATACAAATAGTACTACAGAGCCATCTAGGTCTATGGCTTTCTTTCTCCCACTACTGTCTTATTTTTTTACAAAAGTGAAAAAGGAGATCGTAAAAAACAAGCATAAGACTGTGAAAATGGCACTTTGCTTGAATCAACACGAGTTCAGATGTAGGTGGTTCCTTGAAAAATGGGATTTCTTTCCAAATCCTGTGACCAGCACAAAGCTCAACAGCTAGATATTTTAATGGAAGGTTTCTGTGGCTAATGTGCTGGTATAGTGTAACAACTGCTGAATCTGAAAATGTGGTGTTGATTTAAACATTGAGAGATCTTATGATACACTGAAAGCTCATGCATTGATTTTTAATATTTCCATTTCTATCCAAAGGGTGTCACCCACTGTGATTGCTCCCTAGAAAACTATACAGTGGGTTTTTTTTGTCCCCTATTAGTAGATTGATGCTAGCTTGCTCAGTGCAGTGAATTTGTGAAATTTTGGTTTTCAGAGGCTTGAGTTAAAAGGAACCCCACCAATAGTTGCAACACTGCATTAGCAGTTTTGTGTGTGAAATAAATTGTATTTCTTGGCCGAGTTCCAGTTTATCAGTGTTGGTCAATGTTAACTGTCTTTCCAGCCTCAGAGATGGGAGCCATTGATCCATGAGTTGTTTTCTTAAAGGGATTATACAAATGGCAAACAATGTGCTAAAATCCTAATTTATAACTTGGAAATAATTCTCTCGACCATTAGCACCAGTTTAAGGGTTTCCCATGTTGACTTTCTAGAGAGATGAAGATTTGTTTTGTGGGGTCTACTATGTGTACATGAACAGCCAGCTTCTAGGCTTTTGAGGCATTTGGGGCCCCTTGATCTACAAACAAATAATTCTTCCAAGCTGTTTCCCAGATGCCTGGTGAGAATAAAGGCATTATTAGGGTGACAGGCTTTTGTTGGTCCCAGGTCCTCTACTGCTTTTCGAAGCCTTCCCGATCTGCATATATTTTTTTTAAGGTTAAGAAAAATACGAGCAGTTTGACTGTTGAACATCCTTGTTTTGAAGTCATCAATGTTGTCTAAAAACCAGGGGTGAGATACCAATCTAATAAGATCTTGCATGTTTTGTTGCCACCAACCTGGATGACTTTAAAAGAGAATTAGACAAATTCAAGGAGGATAGGACTATCAATGGCCACCAGCCATGATGACTATGCTCTGCATCTACAGTTGGAGGCAGCAATGCTTCAAAATACCAGTTGATGGAAACAGAGGGAGGGCTCTTGTGCTCAGGTCCTGCTCACTGGTTTCCCACAGGCATCTGGTTGGCCATTTTGAGAACAGGATGCTGAACTAGATATGCAATTGGCCTGATCCAGCAGACAGTTCTTATGTTACTCATGGTAGACAGGTCTGGGGCCAGAACTGTGGGGTGGGTTGAGCCAAAGGTAAGTGGCGATACCCCTTTTCTTACTGTTGCTGCCACTCCTGTTTTTCCTCTGCCTGCGCTGCCCACATGAATTAGGCCAAGTGCAACATGAAATTTTACCCAAGGCTACCTGTTCCTGGTTTAAAAGCTGGGCTATACAGAAGCCAGGTTGAATTTACAGATTGATGCTTCTAGCTGCATGGATAGGTGGCTGTACTCTGGGCCTGTGCCCAGCATTGCCTTTCTGCAGTTGATTGGATTATCCATTTGGTTCTTCTGCATGGAGGAACCAAATGGACAATCCATTTGGTTTGGGGAAGGACCATAACTCAGTGGTGGAACAACCAATTTGCATGCAGAAGGTATCACCAGATTCAATCCTTGGCATCACCAGGTAGGACTGGGAAGGACCCTTACCTTAAACCCTGGAGAGATGCTACAAGTCAGTATAGGCAGTGCTGAGCTCAATGGACTAGTGGTCTGATTCAGTTTAATGCAGCTTCCTATGTTCCTACAGACAGGGTTTTAGCGATAGTGATGGAGATTTCAGATTCACAGCTGCGCCATAAGGCTGCAGCACCATGGGGAGAGCTTTTAGGTGGACATTTCTCCTTTTCATCTTAATCAGCCTGCAGGTATTCAGCAGTGTGGCTTTTCTTTGTCCTGTTTAGCAAGGTAGCTCTGGCTGTTTCAGAAAAGTGCCTTCGAATATACTTTGATTTCTCTCTTCATTTTACTGTTTAGTATTTGAGTGGTCATTATTTTCTGGCTGGCGGAGGGGAATTAAAGAGTTGAAAAATGACATGTGAGCCTTATTATTAGGCGGTAATTAAACCTCGTCAATTTTCAGTGAATTGTAGAAATAATAATGGTTGAAATAATATCACTGACAATCAGCATTATTTTCTGTTAAGGGATGAAATAAGAAAGTAAAGCATGTGTTCTATTAGAATAAAGTGAGGATGGAATAAAAATTAAAATAAATAGCTACTAAAGACATAATTATGGTGTGCTACTTAGAGGCCATTTAGATACCCCCCCATCAATGTAATCCACCCCCACTATAGACTGTCTCAGATGCTGCGATTGGCAGAGGGGGCCCTCTTCGTAGTTCCTCCACCCTCATAGGCTTGAAGTGGGGTGGCCTGGGAGACGGCATTCCCTGTGGCAGCTCCCACGTTGTGGAACTCCCTCCCACAGAGGTATATTTAGCGCATTCACTATACATCTCCCAGTGAATGCTGAAGGCACACCTCTTTACCCCGGCTTTTGACACTTGAAGTGCATATTTTTAGGACCCACCTTATTTTTTTGATTGTAAACTGTTCAAAACCTTTTTTTTTTTTTAACATTGTGTTTTAATATTGCAACCCGCCCTGGGACCTAAAGGTGAGGGGTGAGTAGTAGCAGCAGCAGTAGTAGTAGTAATAATGATGATGAAGTAATTACTGTATTTTCAATAAACTGAAAGTGTGAGAGGGATCGTAAGGAAAGTGCCGTTATATGACTTGCTAACATAATCGAGTTGTTCCATTTTTTGAAACTTCCATGCAATCCCAACTTACCGCAGCGTCTGTTCTTGCTGGCAGGAGGTCTTGGAGGAGAACTGGAGAATGATACGAGGGACAGCCGGGCCTTGGAAGAGAGGAACAGCATTACAAGCCAGGAAGAGAGAAATGAGGAAGATGAAGACATGGAGGACGAGTCAATTTACACCTGCGATAACTGTCAGCAGGACTTCGATTCGCTGGCAGACCTGACCGAACACAGGGCACACAACTGTCCTGGAGGTAATGTTAAACTAGCTTTACAATTCTGACAGGTGGTTAGCTGGGTAATTGGACATAGCAACAGCTTGAGGCCTCAAGTGAGATTAAAGAATTAATAATGTAATTTTACAGTTAATGTAATTTTATTGTGGTGCCTTGGGTAGTCTTTGTTCACTTCTTCTTAATAAAATTAAAATAAAAAAGCAACTTTGCTTTTCCAGTTGCAATTCTGACAGTAATTATATTAGATTATTAAAGGGGAAAAAACCCTTAGTGTTGTTTTATCTTTTTTTATATAAGCAATAAAACTTCTAGACAGTTTGCCTGTGAAACTCCCTCACCTCCTCACTCCCTTCCCACAATTCTGCGTTAATTCAGTGGAATTATTTTAAGTGTTCAAAACGCTGGGGATAGATCCAGAGTGTTTTGAGCCACTCAAGTGAGTGCAATTATTTCTGAAGCAAGGCGTTGTTGGGAATAGGTGGTCAGGCCTTGAGAAAAGAACGGAAAAGCATGCTGGGCATTCAGTTTCCAGGAGCCTGGAAACTTTGGGGCTGCCATCTAGGAATTTAAAATAAGATTCACAGAAGTTGTGGAGAGGTTGTCAGCAAACTTCTGCTTGCGAGACCTTGAATGCCAGGACGCTTGGGACTCATTGTAGTTTAGATATCAGCCCTTTCAAATCTGTTGCAACCTGGAATAACTGGGAAGGGTTGTAGCTTAGTGGTAGAGCATCTCAGAAGGTCCGAGACTCAATCCCCAGCATCTCCAGGTGGAGCCCCCATCTGAAATCCTGGAGAGCTGCTGCCAGTGTTCAGCTAGGTGGACCAATGGTTTGACTTGGTATGAGGTAGCTTCCTACTTTCCTCTCAGAAGGAGAGACAATTGACTTAGAAATGTTGACATGGCTCCATAGTCTTACCATTGCCACCAGCAGTCCTGAATCACCTGAGTGCAGAGTTTCTGGACTGCACTCTGGTGCCTTGTGTGTAACAGTGTCAGGGCACAGTGATTTGCTGGCTGAGGGCTAGTAAACTGAATTCTGGATGTCCTGTGGAAGAGTGGTTGAGGATATAGATCAGTTACTTGCTCTGGAGTTGGTTGTGCTCTCTTGGAAATGCTCCTTGTCCTTGGAGCCCCAGGTGGCCTTAGTGGCCTTCTACCTGTTTCTGCTGGTATGTCAGCTACAGCTGTTCTTGCATAGGGATAGCTTGGCTATGCTGGTCCATACAATGTTAGCCTTGGGACTGAATTATTGCAATGCACTCTATGTAGGCCTGCCCTTATACTTGTTCCAGAAGTATATGGCTTGTGGCTGATGCTGAGGGAACTGCATTGTCTGCTGAGATGCAACTTAGCCAGGTTTAAGGTTTTGTGGTTAGTAAGTATCCAATGACTTATACAACTTATCAACCAGGATATTGCATTATTTTTTATATCCCTGCCTGATCACTAGGGTTATCTGTGTGGTACTGCATGCACTGGAGGGTCACTCTGCAACTGCTTAAAGTAGAGCCTTTAGTGCAGAGACGCCTGCAGACCAGCGCCAACAATCTCTACTTTATGGTGCATACGGAAAGCATTTTTATTTCAGCAGGCCTTCCAAGAAGGGAGAGCATATTCACTGATAGGAATTGGTTCAGAGTACTTTATGAAAAAGATTTTCAGCTGTGAGAAGATTAGAAGCCTCTGTTTTTGTTTAACCACAGTTTAGTGTGGCATCCAAACCCTAAATGGTGGTTAATCTTCACTAAGGTTAGTTGGAACAAGCCACCACCAGGGGGTGGTGCTAAAAGAATAAGCTTGAAAATCCATCAAAAGGATTGTCATTTCAGGGTAAGTATTTGTAAAAGGAGGTGCCAAATAGACGTTTTTGAAGCGAATATGCTGTGTAAAGCCTGATAGTATTCCTCCCCTCCACCTACAGAATCTGCCCGGCCTTTCTCTCTCTGTATGTATGCTGTGCCTGTGTGTCTGTTTATTCCAACATGGCCCTCTCCGTTTTGTAAATGTCTTTGACAATAGGCAGTTTCTTTCGGGAGCTGTAAAGTAGTCCTTGTTCATGACGGGAGGCGTGTAGCTGCTGGCTCACTCACCCTTGATTAGGTGATGGTTGGGTTCATAGTGCTGGGAAGCATCTTGCCTTCTGGAGATGCAAGCAGAGGTGCACCAGCTGCTGCAGGAATACTTTGTACACATTAAGGAAAAGAACACATAAATGTTTTAGCACTCTGCCTCACTTGCCTATGCATGTGTTATGTCTGGGTAGAGCAAGCTCTACATAAAAAAAGCTGGCAACTCTCAAACCCAGGTACAGTCTTAACTTCTTGCACATGGATTGGAAAATGGGTTGACAAGTTGTGTGTCTTAATTAGTGGTAATTTTAAGATGGGAAGATGGACCCACCCACCTTTACAAACACACACACACACACACACACTCATTTTACAGCTTTGTTACATAATCAAAGGCAACAAAACCCAAGAACTACAGCTCCCCACTCTTGTAATAATATCAGTTCCTCCGCAATAATGGCAAAGATTTCTATAAATAGAAAAATATGTATTTAAACAAAATCCATTAAAACAGCATTAAAAATAAGGGAGGAGAAAATCAGCAGCGGAGTATCTGAAATTGAAAAAACAGTGCACAGATACAAAATCTTCTCTCTAACCAAAGGTAGCACTTGATCTTGGCTGCTTCACACAAAATTTACCTGCCTGTTCTTAGGGATCATTTGGGAAGCCCTTCTCTGAGCTCCTCCTCCTCCTGAGGTTAGAAGAGAGTGCCCAGAGAAGGGGGAAAGTTCTATGGCTCAGATGTGGCTCATCTGTTTTGCACACTGAAGGTCTAAGGTTCGATCTCTGCATCACCATTTGTAAGGTTCAGACAGCAAATGATGGGAAAATCCCCTTCCAGAAACCCTAGAGAGCTGCTGCCAGCCAGAGCGGACAGTACTGGGCTAGAATGACAGCCTTACTTTAATAAAGCAGTTCTCTATCTTCCTATGTAACAGACCTTGTCCATGATGGTGCTCTGCCTTTCAAGTGCCCTCCACAGGTAATATTTTACCAGCTACAACCATTGTTAGGCTCTTGGTCAATCCAATTTTATTTGCCTAGGCATTTGAATTTTATTTGCCCAGGCATACCCTTACACAGTTAGAGTATTAGACACTGTGTTGATCTGTTTCATTTGCGGCTATGTTTTTGTTTTTAGTTTCCAGTCCTCTCATCACTGGTGTATGTCTTGTGGTTGATATCTATTACTCTACATTTTTGTGGCTTGTAAGCTGATTTGAAGAATCAAGTTTGTGATAAAGCAGGATACTGAAATATAAATCGACCCCAGAGGCAACAAGATAACATGTGATAAAAGTGGTGACACGTTATACAAGTGGCTCCATGTGTTGGGTCACAGGGGCTCACCCCCCCCCCCAAGAGGAGGTGCTCAATTGCGTAACTTTGGCATGAATGGTTATGGCCCCCTATGCACTCATGTTTCATGCTCCTTATGTGGAGAAGGGCACATGCCCATACTTTTCTCACCACATTGTGAGGATTTCAAGCCAACGTGTGAACCAGTTCCAAGTGTTCACAGCATAAAGGGAGCAAGAGCTTTGGTACTGGAAGATCAAGAAACTTGAATAAAAGTCATATATCTGAATTTCTGACACTATCTGTCTTAGTTTCAGGTTCTTGTCTGACAGAGTTTATAATGCGTAGTATTTGAGTTAGCTTTCCATATTTCTATTTAATGCTGTTAAGCGTCTTGCATGGCTTCAGATCAATACTGGTATTTATTTGGGCTGATAATGTTGCATTTGCAGCTGATATAATATAACTAATGACTTCCTCAGGGATGCGGAAGTTTAGAAGACCCTGCAGCTTGGGAGCTGTGCAGGAACATAGACAATAGCTCCCAAAGAATAGGAAACACCATCTATTTCAGTGGAATCCCTTAGAAATTCATTATAGTACAAGAACGTTAAAATATGCGTTGAAATCAGTTGCTTTGCCCTGGCATGAAGTTTGCAGCCATTTTAGCCTAACCCTTTTGAGCTCCTTGTAACTCTCCTTCATTCAGGGTTAAACCTCTGTTGGAAACTTTGACATCTCTCTCCATCTTAAATTGGTTCTGTTCAGAAATGGGGCCCACACAACCAATCTAGTTTTTTTTCAGGTCTTACCGTAAAACTCTTAGCCTTATGATGCGTAATGTTAATATGTGATTGTGGTACATAGAGGTTGTGCTGGAGGTAGCACCCAAGCAATTAAGTTCATAAAAGTGATTAGCCCATAAGAAGTTTTACTAGCCCACACGGCCGTACATATTTACGTTGTTCATTTGCTGCACATTCATAGCTTAAATAGGGGATCAGGAAGGGAGAATTAATTGTTTAGCTCAAATGCAATCACTTCCTCTGCACTTTCTCCAGGTTACCATTATAATATTGTGTAATGCTTGTATTGTGTGTCCTGGGCACACTCAGCCAAGGAAGGCACACGTGTGATAGTTAATTATTTATTTATTGACAAAAGCACACACTTACAACAACGCCCAAGGTGCTCTGGATACACACACACACACACACACACACACACGTGTTTCTCGGCAGTTGTCCCCAGGTCTGTGCCTTGCTGAGCAGTTACAGCAACAGTGGGACCTCGCCTTTCTCTCACTTATGTACCCTCATCTGATGCAGTGTGCATGCACAACCTGAGGCTTCTCCTAAATGGAAGTCACAACTGCTCTTTCCTCTCCAAGAACCTCATGGTTCCAGGAGACAGCAGGGCAGGAGATAGTGGGGATTTGACTGACCTGTCCCTCGCTTGAACAGTCTCTCCTTCCGACACGTCCCGTGCACCCATCTCCATTTCTGATGGCTCTGACCCTTCTTCTTCTTCCCCCAGCGCCACCAATCCCCATAAATCACTGGCCCCCCTCTTCTGGGTCAACTCCCTGGATCTTAAAAATAAAATAAAATTTATGTTTTTTAAAACTTAATGTTTCAAAAATCTCCTACAAGGAAAAAACCAAGAACAAAAGCTCAGCCTAAAACCAAACAGCAAAGTTAAAAACCCATAGGAAAAAAATGGAAAAGCGGAAGATTCAAACGCATAAAATAGGGTTGAATCTTATGGGTCAGGGAAAGCCTGGGCAAAATTAAACATATGCCATATGCTTAGGGAATATACCACTGTGAGAGTAGCTGTAGCAATTTCTACCCCAAACGAAAATACCTACCCCAAAGAAAAATGCCTGGGCATTTACAGTTGTACCTCGGGTTACAAGCGCTTCAGGTTACAAACTCCACTAACTCGGAAGTAGTACATCAGGTTGAGAACTTTGCCCCAGGATGAGAATGGAAATCACACAGCGGCGGCGCGGCGGCAGTGGGAGGCCCCATTACCGAAAGCGCGCCTCAGGTTAAGAACGGTTTCGGGTTAAGAATGGACCTCCAGAACAAATTAAGTTAGTAACCCGAGGTACCACTGTACTATCAAAATCTCCAGTTTTTCCAAAACCACCCCACTCCTTTTACTAGATATTTTGTCTCCCTTTCTGCAATCTCAGCTTGTAATTGTATCCATGCAAAAGATAGTTGGAAGGCAACTTCGTTGCTTTAGATAGTTTATTTAAATATACAAGTTATTTGTGTATACTTGTTCTTTGTGCTGCTTAGTCCAGGAAAACTACTTCCCCCTATTTCATACTCTTGATCATTAAAAGGGAGTTGAAGTCCCCATATAGGAACCAGCCCCTTATTATGAAAGGGTAGGCGGAGTTTACTCATTGACCACCTTTCTTGTGAGATCAAATAGTGACTTAATTTGGACTGGTGGTGCTGTGGGTTAAACCACAGAGCCTAGGACTTGCCGATTGGAAGGTCGGCAGTTCGAATCCCCGCGGCGGGGTGAGCTCCCGTTGCTTGGTCCCTGCTCCTGCCCGACCTAGCAGTTCAAAAGCACGAAGTGCAAGTAGGTACCACTCTGGCGGGAAGGTAAACGGCGTTTCCGTGTGCTGCTCTGGTTTGCCAGAAGCGGCTTAGTCATGATGGCCACATGACCCGGAAGCTGTAGGCCTGCTCCCTCGGCCAATAAAGCTAGATGAGCACTGCAACCCCAGAGTCGGTCACAACTGGACCTAATGGTCAGGGGCCCCTTTACCTTTACCTAACATCTTCTCAAGCTGAGATATACACCAGCATCATGTAACCCCTTTGTCCCTCTCTTTGTGTATGAATAGGGAATTGAGCCAGGAAGGTGCAGTTAACCCTAGCTTCCAGTTGTGCCTGGACCAGGAATGTATAGTTAATGACTTCTATGTGGCTTCATATTCTGGATTGTTTGTAAGCTATTAACCATAGTTTCTAGGTTTGGGAGGTAAAGGGAAGCTATGGTAAACCAAGGTACAGGGGTTGTGTGTGGGTGCAGGAAGCCCATGTGTGTTTTGTCATCTGACCATGACTGGACCATGGCCAATGCCCAAATTGTGGTTTAAGATTTATTTATTTACTTAATGTTTTTATTTCCACCTTTTCCTCAAGTTGGGATTCATGGTAGTTTCCAACATTTAAAAACATTATAAAATGCAAAGTAATGAAAATAAACTAGTTAAAAACAATAATTAAAATACATGAAAACAACATGTTTAGAACCAGTAATTAAGATACAGTCCCCCCCCCCAACAGCAGCCCAGCGATCAGCATCATCTGCTCCTTAGTATTCAAAGCCCTCTTTGAACAGGAAGATCTTAGCCTGTTGGCAGAAGGATAACAAAGAGGGAGCCAATCTGATCTCTCTTGGGAGTGAATTCCACAGTATATAGGAGCAGCCACAGAAAAGGCTCTCTCTTGCATCAGCTCCAATTGTGGCACCAAGAGAAAGGTTCTTACCCGAGGAGCAGGGCAGGTTCGCAAAGGGAGATAAAATCTTTCCGGTAGTTCTGATTACTGACTATAATGCAGGTTGCTGTATTAGACATAATGGGCAACTGTACTTCAGGCTAATCAGAACTGGTGCATTAGCACCAATTTGAAGCTCCACCCTCTTTAAAATAAACAAGTTTGAGCAGTAGTTCAGACAGACTATAAAATTTAAGTTTGTTATATTTCACATTCAAAATCAACACAATTTCTTTGCACTTGTTGTTGCCATTGCTGTATGTCACTAGTTTTATATGCCCCGTTTGATGCTGACTTGTATTTTTGTTGTCTATGACAAAGCTTTGGCTTAGCAAAATGTGTGCAAGGTGCTTTCCCCCACCTCCCAGAGTGGAAGACTGGGACAGGCTTTTAGCCTGTTTTATTTATTAAATGATAGGAAGAAGATAGTGTTCCCTCAATTCCAGATCAGATTTCTTTTGCTTCTTCTATCCACACCTATTTTCCCACCCACTGGGGAAGGGTGGCGGCTTGTAAATTTCTGCCTCTCTGGTTTCTCAGCTTGAGGATGGAGCACATTAGCACATCAATGAACTGGACGATATGAGGTTACAACTGGGGTCCCTGAGCATTTCATGAGGTCCTCTTCTGTTGTTGAGAACTTTACAGGTTGTCTGTTTCAAGCAGCAGCTGAGTTCATTGTGGAAATCGCCAGTGTGGAGGCGGCTGGTGCTTCTAAACTGCTGCATGGTAGATTTGATTATAACTAAAAGATTATTTCGGTAGTTAATCATAAAATGCCTCGTTGCCTGATCACCAGGGTTTGTTTTCAGCATGGAATATATGTGCACATATATGTGAAATTTTAAAGGTTCCTGTATACGCAGATTAAAAGAGTGGCAGTTGTCTTGCTATAGTACATACATAATGTTAATACAGCTGTTGGTCTATATAGAGGCCTATAAATATATTAAGTGGTGCAATTTAGCAGCATTTGACAATCAGAAAGTAGGGAGGCCACTACTAACAGCTTTTGAATGTTTTGTTCAGAGGGAAAGGCCATTGGCTCACTGATACAGCATCTGCTTTGGGTACAGAAAGTTTCAGGTTGAACCCCTAGCATCTCCAGGTAGGGCTGGGAGAGACACCTGCCTGGAACCCTGGGGATCTGCTGCCAATCAGTGCAGACATTACTGGGCTAGCAGTGTTTGAAATTAGCCAGGTGCCAAGCATATTTTGCACCTGGCTATTGACCACTTGTGACCAATGAAAGATGTCTGGGTGCCAGGATCTCCACCATCTGGAAGTGCATGCCTGGGGATCTTTGGATATTGACTGTTTTCACACTCTGATTCCCCATCCTGTAGAATTCTATTAGTTATATTTTATCTGCATAATTGGAATGAATTTCAGGAACCAAAATGCATAAGACTTTAGAGGTGTCTTGCCCCAAAATGGCAACTAGACATTCTGTTTTGGTGACTAACTTTGGTTTAAGGAGCCATTTGGAGACCTAGGTTATATATCTGAGTTTCTAACACATTGAGCTAGATAGACCAATGTATTGACTTGGTGCGAAGCCATTTCCTGCGTCTATACTTAATTGCATGCTTATTTTGCCCTTCCTCTGATGAGTTTGGGGGTGGGCTGTGTGTAATCTACTGCCCATCTCCCCTCCTTTTTTTGTTCATCACAGCAACCTATGGGGTAGGTCAGGCACAGAAATTGTCATCCAGTGAGCTTCCTTGCTGAGAGTGCAGTCCTAACCATGCCTACTCAGAAGTAAGTCCTGTTGTATTCCGTTGGACTTACTCCCAGTTAGGTAGGGCTAGGATTGCAACCCGAGAGAGGATTTGAACCCAGAGTCTTCCCCGTCTGGTTCCACACGCTGCCATCGATAGCCCTAGCATCTATGGCATTTCTATTCAGTTTAGAGCTAGCTAAAGTCAGTGGTCATCACTGCACCTTTTGTTCCTGAATCCCAGAAGTTGGTTATACGTTGTGCGGAGCAATACTTCCTTTGTTTGTCCTGTACCACTGGGATCTTGCCTTGCGCAAGGCGCACTGAAGCAGATCTGTGTTCCTGCGCGACTCTCAGGATGAAGTTCCCGGTGGATTGCAGCCTTAGTTTATACAGCTGTAGCTGTAATGACCTGCTGGTTCTGCTTTATTTTTCTTTGGCTGCGAGAGAGTTCTGTTTTATTTGACAGAATCAAGTCCCTCCCCCTTAACCTGGCTAAGGTTTTTGCTTTTTCTTTAAAAGGAATCCCCCCCCTTTTGCAGCAATGCAATCATTTCCCTCTTTTACAGTGATCTTTGCAGAGTGCATTAAATTTTACAGCTTAGCAACCTAGTAACACTATCCCAAAGTTTGAGGAGAATCCTGCCATACATTAAGCCAATACTGAAGGAAAGTTCAAATGATCTCCCTGCCCACCACACACATTGAAAGAATGTGTGAAAGGGCAACATGGGACAAAACTCTCCCTGCATGTTGTTGTTGTTGTTGTTGTTGTTACCTGCCCTTTACCCTAAGGTCCCAGAATGAGGTTAGAGCATTAAAACACAATATTAAAAACCATTTAAAACAACTTACAAAAATAAACTGTGTCCTAAAAATTGAATTGTAGATTTGGAAGTGACCACAAGGATCATCTAGTCCAACCCAGTGTAATGCAGGAATCTTTTGCCAAATGTGGAGCTTGAATCCACGACCCCAGAGTTTCATGCTCTACCAGCTGAGCTACCCAGCTGAAAGGCGCCCTGTGGAATGCCCTCCCACCAGATGTCCAAGAGAACAACAACTACCAGACTTTTAGAAGACACCTGAAGGCAGCCCTGTTTAGGGAAGCCTTTAATGCTTGACGGACTGATACTACAGACTCATCTGGTGGACTTGCCCCTGGGGCTGTCCCTGCATGCAGTTCTGCTTCTGACTCCTCAATCTCATCCCTTGGAGAAGGGGAATCTGATCCCAGAGATATGACAGCCAGGTGCCAGGCACTGGGGTGTGTGTGTGTGTGCTTCACATGCTCAGTGAATGTACTGAGGGAGGAGTAAGAGACAGAACAATGCATGTAGGTCCCTTTTACACTATTGCCAAACGCTGGACATGTTGAGGAATAGGCCAGCAGGAGTGATCCTGCTCTCTCCATTTGTACACATTGTGGGGTGGGATTGTGTGCATATCCCTCAAGCGTGCCATAATCAAGTGTCAGCATGCGCAGGTTCAAACCAGACCAGTGGTGTGGGCCTTCAGAAGATGTTTGTTTGTTTTTGATCTGCATGGAGAGCTTGCTAGGCCAAGACCTTTCTCTGGTTTAAAATCTCCTGATGAATAGCTGAAGAGAAATAATGGGATTCAATAGTAGAGAGTTAACGGAATTCCAGGAACAGTGCTGTTATGCTTGATGATTAAGCACTTTGGTCTTGGCGCTCTCAGTCGATCTGAAAACGAAATACATTCTGATTATTTTGTTTCCCCTCCATTATTGAGAGGACAGAAGTTCCGTCGCCTAATGGACTCCTGAAAAGCCGGTGGTGTGTGTGTGTGTGTGTGTATCAAGGGCATTCGTGCATCTTTGTCGCTAAGTGCCCAAGAAGTTTTCCGGAGGCGGCAAGTACCAGAGAGATACTGAACATCCGCTTCATGTATGCTTGGCAGCTGTACCTTTATTCTAGGATGTAAGTCAATGTCATATTAGAATCACAGAATTGTAGAGTTGGAAGGGACTCAAAGGGTCATCTAGTCCAACCCCCTAGTATCAACATATGACATCCTTGGATATCTGCTAAGGGCCTAGCACCCCAGAGTTGTCTCTTGAGTTGGGCCACCTTGTTGACCTAGGACATTTAGCCTGAAATTACTAAGTGGCAATTGCAGGAAATTAGGAAGTGAATATTTTGTAGCTTTCACCATTGCCCATAATGATGCTACACTGGGGCATTGTGGAAATGTCAAAATGGTGGATGACTTGCAGTCACCTACCACACTGACAGTAAATCCACTGGGTGGGTGGAGACCCAAGCCTTGGGTCCTTTCTGACCTTGCACCTGCTTTATACTGAACTTGTGATGGATTTTAACTGAAAGCCACTTTGGGTCATAGAATAACTGTAGAGTTGGAAGGTCCACCAAGGGCCATCTAGCCCAAAACCCTGCAATGCAGGAACCACAGCTAAAGAATCCCCTTGTTTTAAAACCTCAAATGAAGGAGAGTTTGCCCCCTCCAGGGGTTAGTCCGTTCCACTTTTGAACAGCCTTTGCCACCAGAAAGTTCTTCCTAATGTTTAATCAGAATCTTCTTTCTTGCAATTTGAATCTGTTGGTTTGGATCATTCCCTCTGGAGCAGCAGAAAACAATCTTGCTCCATTTCCTTTTTATTTTTGAGGTGTTTTTTTTCAGTTTTACAGTCACTTCTTCTTTATATACAATAAATCTATTTGACTTCCCACCCAGTGTTTCATGACAGTTCTTTATACATGTTGTTTAGCTGCATATACATTCGATCCTTCACCACATTTTCCACACTCTCTTATCTTTCATATAGTCAACTGTTGGTCACAGAGTACCCCCTACCTGGAATTTATATTTAAGGTCTTGTTTTTGTAAATATTCCCCTAAGTACTCCCACTCACTCCTCGTCAATTTGTCATCTTGGTTTCTTATTTTGGGTGTCATACTGGCAAGCTCTGCGTATTCAGTTAGTTTGTATACCCATTGTTCTTTCAAGCTTGCTCCATTTCCTATGTGACAGCCCTTTAGATATTTGAAGATAGCTATCCTGTCACCTCTCAGTCTCCTCCAAGCTGAACATACCCAGCTTCCTCAGTCATTCCTTGGTTTCCAGATCCTTTTTCACCTTGGTTGCCCTCCTCTGCACTTCCTCTAGCTTGTCAGTGTCCTTGTTAAACTGTGGTCAGAACTGGGCACAGTACTCCAGGTGGGGGCTGACCAAGGCAGAATAGAGTAGTACTATTATATCCCTTGATCTGGAATCTGAGTGTTGTGCATTTTGACTGAGAAGCAGGATAATGAGTATAATAAAAAAAGATTGACACAGACTTCCATGTTCACAAAGGCAGCAGACCTCTGAATGTCAGGTGTTTGCAAGGCCGTTGACTTCATGCTTTGCCGGTGAACTTTCCAAAGGTATTGAGTTGGCTGCTTTTGGTGAGTGAATGGTGGGCTAGATGAAATGCTTTGGTCTGATCCAGTAGGTTTTTTTTTTTTTAAAAAGTAGCTGCCACTTGGCTACTGATCATGTAAACTCAGCGACTCTCCTGCAATTACGCAAAAGTGGTTGAGTTTCCTGTACACAGACACAAGTATCATTCTCCTATTATGTGCAGCCTTAAAACAAAACAAAACAAAATGTATACTGGTATATTAAAAATGTGTCAGGAAGCGTTCATGCCTTCCTCTGAATTTCTGGCTAGGAAAAGCAGGAAAACATGGAAATTTTTGTAGTATACATTTGAATGCTCTTGTTGGAGCCTCATTAAACTTGGCTTGTTTGCAAACACAGCTGGCATGTGTCTCTCACTGAGCTTCAGGCTTGGGGAAGCCAGAATGCAGCCTCCCTCTGGTGCCAGCTGGCTTGGGGGAAGTGTGCCAGCACAGCTTGGTCTTCTCCACATAGCCAGTTCCGGGGCGGCTACCAATCGCGTTTCTTCAGATGTCCCCTAAGTCTGAATAACCCGGGGCATGTCCAGATGGCAAGAATTTTTCCAGAATGGGGAATGCTGTCTCGGTGTTAAGACTGTATGGCCCAGATGTGCAGGGGGTTGGGAGGTTTTTAGCACACGCTGGTCTTTGCCGGTCCCCACATCTGACTGAGACAGGAGAGGGACCAATGCAGGCTTTCTATCTTCTGCATAGCTGACTGCAGCCTGCTACTGTATAGGAAAGGGGCAGATCATGCAGCAGTGCTCATCCTGGAATGCACCATTTGAGACTGCAGGGGGAAGCTTTCATGCTTGAATATCCCTCTGCCAACCCCCCCTTCAATATATAGATACTACATATTTGAGAGAAGGCTAGCCTGAAACTTTTCTCCTAGTTGCCTTTGTGCAGAAATTTCCCCTCCTTTCTGGTGAGTCTTCAGGAGTCTGTGGAGTGTCTTTTCTTGAGGAACCTAAGCAAAAGGCAGCAGTTCTTTAAGCCACCAGGGCTCCTATTGACTCCCCTGAACCAGCTAGCCTGTCTGGACTGGCAAGTTGCAGCACATCTTCCAGCCATTATCTGGTTGGCGCAGGCCAGAAGGTCCCAGGGTTCAGTTGCTCTGATGATTAAAAGAATGAAGCAGTTTTATTGGCAACATCACTGAGGCTCAGACAGTGCTGCCCACAGCTGGCCTACTTCAAGTTTGGGAACCATGCCCCCACCCCCAAGTTAAACCCCAGAGAGGATTGAGTTTTCAGAATGGTAGCAGTGACATCTGTCTTCACAAGTATTTCATTTGTCTTCATCCACTGCTTAACTGGTTGCTCCATTAATCGAAAGCAGTCTTATTTTAACCTCTCATAATTACCAGCTCCACAGCTCCACAACCTCTCCTCTTACTCTATAATGTGAGCATGTTGCAATATTTCTTTAAAAAGCACTGCTTCCACGAATCTTGTTCTCACTCCAATTACAAATCCCGTAATTCCCGTCTCCCTTGGTTCCCCCCCTTCTTATTTCCAAACTCCTTGACCGTGATGACTAAAACAGCTGTCTAGATTTCTTTTCCAGTTCTGGCTTAAACCTTTTTCCCATCCAGGTTTCATTTCATAAATTCCACACAAGCAGATCTTGGCAATTTTTCTGTGCACTTCTTCTGGGCCTACGCTCACTAAATGCCCTTTATCTTCATTGAGTTTTATTGACTATGGTTTTTATTAATTGTTGCAATATTATAATGACACATAAATCATACAATAGCCCCTGACTGCCCTCATTGGGCAATTTGACTGCCCTCTTCCCGCTCCAGATGTGTGACAGGACATGTAGGACCTACAACAAAATGTTGCAATCTGGAGATTTCCTCCTCAGATGATATGCCCTCCTCCACATTATTTCATTTTATTCTTTTACCCAGTTTTCTGTTCATCTTCTATAGCAGCAAAGCATTGAGCAGTCCTTGCTGGGTTGTTGAAGTTTCCCCCTGTGATGGCACGGGGCTGTAGTCTACACCATGGGGGCACAGGGAGGTAAGCAAACCTGCCAAATCAACTCCTCCTTTTGTTAACCGCACAGCTGCCACCAACTGGTTATCTTTTTGTTTTCTCTGGCTTGCTCTGCTAATCAGCACTTCAACCTCCTCCCTATACTGGGTAGAGTGGTATGGCATCTTAAGTGTGGGGTGAATAACAAGGCTTCAGGCCATTCTCCCCTCCCCCCAAATAAACTGTACATTTTAATAAGCATTCAGTAAGGCAATAAGTTTAACTGCTTTTGTGAAAGTTATTTTTAGGGGGGAAATGCTAATTTTACAGTTACATTTATCACAATTTTTTATTTGTTCTTATGGGTAACTACTCAAACACATCCAGCTATACCTATGCTAGACTGTTTGCGTGACCAAGCCTGTTACTAATATATTTGTAGCCCTCAGTTCAGCTTCTGTGTTCCTTTGTGGTCTTCACCATGCTACTTTCTGCCGCAATGTTCATCCATGCTTCCTAACACTTTTCAGTTGTCCAGCTTTCTTAAAGCATTTATGCCCTTTTTCCTCTCTAGCAGCCTTTTGCTTCTTAAAATTTCTGTTTCTACAACTTTTTCATTTCAATTCTTGCAACTAATTGCTTTTCCCAACTCGGCTTCTGTGCAATTTGAGGAAGGATGCAGCTCAGTGGTGGAGCATCCACTTTGTATGTGGAACATTCCGATTTAGTCCCCAGCATCTCCAGCTGGGGCTGGAAGTCACCCCTGTCTGAAATTTTGGAGAGTTGTTGCCAGTTATTGTAGACAATTCTGAGTTAGATGGACCAATAGTCTGATTTGGTGTAGGGTAGCTTTGAAACCTTTTAACCAGTAAGAAAGTGGATAGACTCCTGGTTAAGTTTGTGTTTCTTCTTAATTTCCAGGTTCCTAGGCTGAACCTTTGACACCCCCTGCTCAAAACATCCCCTATACTTTTGATTCTCCTGAATAGCCTCTCTGTGAACTTTTGACCCTAAAGTAAAACCAACTAATTTTACAACTTATTTTTTACAACCAATAGCAAAACAGAAAATGACTGAAAGTTACTCCACACACCTCTCAGGATTTTTGCCCCCACCCCTGAAAATGATTATTTGTACTTTTGCAAACCTTGTGGTTCTCTGAGTTCTGCTGATACCAGCATGAGTGGTGCAGGTTTGGCTCCATCTGCAATGGCACACAGAGCCTAAACCTTGGAAGTGGAACGATGAAGGACAAACTGTACGTTAGGCTGGAGATCTATGATTGGGTTCCCCTGATATTGTTTTTACTTTTTGTGTATCCACAGGGAATCTGAATTTAATTGGTGAAGCGGAACTGGTGTGTCTGGGTGTGCGTTTAACCTTCTCCCCAATACCATTTTCCTGACTGAAGTGCTCCCCTGTGGTGCTGTTATACACGTAGGATACAAAAAAAGGCTTCAGTATTCTTTGTTGGGACTGAAAATGGTTTGGGGCGGTGGTGAAGTTTCAGATCAGGAAAATGATGTGTTGAGGGAGGAAAAATGTTAAACACCCCTCTCTTTGTGCCTCTGGTTTTGAATTCTCATTAAAGTGCACACATACCTGTTGAGAGAGCCAATCCCAGATCTCCATGTAATGTGTAACTTGGCTCTGAAGCACCCTTTTTGCCTGAGCTAAAATTCTTAGGCGTAACCTTTTTACACCCAGAAGATTTTTATGAAAGGACCCGGTGCTCAGTGGTAAAAGCTTCCTTTGCATGCAAAAGATCACAGGTTCAATCCCTGGCATCGCCAAGAGGGACTGGAAAAGGGACCACCATCTGAAGTTCTGGAGAGCCCCTGCCAATCAGTCAGGGGCAGCCAGGTAATGAGCTAGATGCACTATGGGTCTGACTAGACACAAGGCAACTACCTACATTTATCTTTAGACAATGAGGTGGAATGACATGCCCACAGTGGAGGCCACATTGCTGTATCTCTGCACGAGTCCTTCATCAGGGCATTTCTGCTGAATGGAAGGAGGCAAAGCCCCAAAGTGTGACTTACCCAGTGAAGTCCATTGGGAGGAACTGACAAGTCCATCTGATGGAGCAGGTGGCTACCTATCTCTGAAATATGGGATGGACTTGTTAGCTCCTCCCAATGGAAAGGCACAGTTGTCTTGCCTCCCTCCCTCCACCGCAGGCCGAGTCTGCTACTCACATAGAGACATGGTGGCAGCCTCTGCTGCCAGTGGATGCTTTTAGGGTTCTGGTCTCACACAGCACACTGTTTGGGATTTACCAGCCTATTCATTAATTTACTTTCAGAGCAGCTTTAGGATGCATGTCCCAAACCAAGGCCCACTGGAAAGGGATCTTCTTCTCTCTTTCTAGAGATTATTGTGGCTACCTTTCCTGCTCCTAAGCACCAGGACAATCTTTCCAGTCAAGGGGGAAAATGTATTGGTACAGCTGGGATGTGGGAGGAGCTGCTGGCTCTCGCCTCCTTCCCTGGGGACCCTTGCTATTTACCCCAGTGAGCTGCTAATTGCACCTCTGTCATAACTATCACAATGCAGAGAACAAGACACCACATTTTCCATTCTCAAATGGCTCAGCAGCACTGAAACTTAGGTCCTTTCAACAAGACCAAAAGGAGGCAAAGCAGGCTTTTTGTATCTTGCTGTATGCGGGAAACTTTTCCTAGCAGTTTCTAACCAAGGCTTACAACTCCACAAACACCATCCCTTTATTACTAGGGCATATAAAACACCTCCCTGCTCCTGTTTCATTTTGCAGACTTGATGGGTTGAAGTTGAGCAAGTTCGTATAGGAGAAGAGGAAAAGTCTTTGGGTCTGAATGTACAGTATTTGATGAAATTATGCTTCACATCTTTCAGCTCCTTTGACAACTGTAGCCGTGATGATTTCAGGGTGTGTGGCTATCTATGTCATTAACTGACAGATGATTGGCTGAGCTCTTGGAATGAGTGGCCACACATGGGAAAGATACAGTAGAGAATATTCATGAACTTGTTACAGGGACAAGTAATAAAATCCTGTTAATTAAAAGCCAACTGGAATAGGTGGGTCTTCAAAGCCTTTTATTTTTCTGACTTCACAATTGGAGCCAGTTGTACATCACTTGGAAGGGAGTTCCATAAGCAAGGCTAATGCGTGCACTGAGAAGCAGTTGCCATGTAACATTGGTGGAAAGGGTGCAAGTAATGTTTGTTGTGTAACATGTGGAGCTTTTTTTACACACTTGGAGATTTTATTGTTTTTGAGTGCTGGGCAATTTTGTACTATGCATTTTGTCAATCCATTTCACTGCACACCTCAAGTCACTTTTATAGCATGTTTAGTGGTGCTGACTCTCTAGTAAATTTGTTTAGGATTATTGCAAAAAGCTGGAATGTTTGTTAATTCCCCTCTTCTCACTGCGTAAGTGTAAGTGTGTTACTTGAGCAAGTAAACTCTTGTTTCCTCTTTACAAAGACAGTCCTAGGTGGACTGATCTAGTAGATTAATTTCTACTACTATTTCTCTTATTTGTTTTGCTGTTGCTTCTCATTGTGGGATGGTTTGCGGAATTTGCAAGCCATCTCTTGTACTACAGTAAAGTTAGTGCATTTGTAAGGTGTGTGGATCATTGCCTTGACAGCATTTTGCTGCTGAAACTCTGTGTGTGTTCTGCCCAATAGTTGTTTGCATAAATGTTGAACATGAGAAGTTTTATCCTCCCGTTTGACGCTGTTTGCTGCTTTTGACAACTGGAGGACTTGGCTTCTGAAGTCTGCTGCATTCTAAATTCGTCCCTTGAAATACCGTTTTGTTTGCTGCCTGGCTAAGGAGAATGGCACGCATGAGTTAAAAAGGAAAGCAGGGAGGTCAAGGAGCTCTGTGATTAGCCTCTTTGCCCATTTACGTTTATTTATGCTACATGTGGCTTCCCGTCTGTTGTCTATGCGGCTTCCAGAACTCATTGATGGGGAGATGAATTGAAGCACTTGTATGTAAAAGAGAAGAAAAATGCTAATCTTTTACATTTTTAAGATTGCTGTGGTTTCTTGAACCTTTCCTATCCAAACCTAGCACAGGAAAACAAATTTGGGACTGGTACAGATGAAATGCTCCCAATTCCTTAACAATGGCTGAAGAGTTGAGAGCAATCAGTGGAACTAAGCACTTCCTCATAGGGAACGTAGGAAGCCGCCTTATACCAGGGCAGACTGTCTCTATATGGCCTGATTCTGCTTCCTCTGACTGGCAGCACCTTCCCAGAGTTTCAGGAATAGGAAGGTCTTTTCTGTCACCTTAAAAAAATATCGTATTAACAGGACTGAAACATTTTGTCTGGTTTTGCTGCATAGTGGCCCTTATTTGGACAAAGTCCTTCCTTACCCATATTAGCCTGGTTCTAGAAACGGTTGCATTAACATTTTCAGATTCCAGTGCTATACTGCATTGTCTTGCATTGCCTTCAGTGCTGGATGACCCAATAAGCAGACTAAGCACATGCTTAGGGCACCAACAAAATGGAGGCACCAAAAATAAAAATGAGAGAGAAAGAGAATTTTTGAAAGAATTTGACCCCCCCTCTCTCCCTCCTTCCCTCCCTCCCCCAAAGCATCAAAGTAGCCATTATGGGAAAAATCAGACTTTGTTACACTCCACTACACGCTCGTCCTCACTTTTTTCTGTTCTTTTTTTATTACTTAGCCCCACCTATCCCAGGGGGCTGCTTCCTACTAATGTAGATCTAAATAACACAAGAAAATCAGATCTGGTCATGCATTGCACATGATGTATATGCATGCACATTTCAGCATATAGATAGATGATAGATAGATAGAAATAGATAGAAATAGATATGGTTTTGTATTGTTTTTAGTTTGAAATACATATGGGGTACATCATAATATTTTCAGGGCTCAGGGCCTCAAAAGGTCTTAATCTAGCCCTGAGTGCCCTGGAATTAGTGCACTGGAGCCCTGCATGCCCTGTTGGTGGCCAAGTGACTGATCTTGCAGCACTGGATAGATAGAATGGCTCCTCCATTTGCTTGTTCGTCCAGGGATCTTTCTTTAATTGCAGCATAATGATATGCAACATAGACACACATACCACTCTGAGATCTGGAACTGCTATCTAGAACCGTTGGAATTGTCTGTCCACCATATGAGCTCTGCTAGAGTCTATTCTCTCCTTTCCCTTCCTTTTTCGACCCATTCTCCTATTTTTTCTTTTTCTTTACTCCTTTTAAAACTTAGCTTCTATGATATATTGGCTGATCTTCTTAATGGTATGAAGAATCAACATGCTGCTTTTTTTTAAAAAAAGTTCATGCTTGTTATATGCATTGCTACAAGCATTCTCAAAAACCAATAAACCATGTCTCCTTTTAACTGGATAACGTTTTAATATAAAAAACCTGCAGTCTTTTATCCTGCTATGTTTGCATGTTATTAATGGTATTTTAAGTGTTTTGTTCACATTCTATTGTTTTGTTCTCATTTTAATTTGTATTGTTATAAATACATTTTTTTTTAGCTGCCTTGGAATCCAGGGTAATAAAATGAAATGAATAAATTATTTCTGGCATATGCCTGTGAAGGGAGCATGGGTTCCAGGAAGGCTAGTAAAGAACGCTGCCTGAGACTCTAAAGAGTCATAACCAGCCTTAGTGGAGGGCGCTGGACTAGGTGAGCTGGTGACCTGGCTCTGTTAAAAAAACCCACAGCAGCAGCAGCTTGGATAGCTAACTAAGCCTCCCTTCATTCAATTAGTACATTCTGTCCCACCACCAGTGTTAGAAACTGAGATATGAAAGCTAGGAGCTAAATGCCACCTTAAACTTAGGTTATGGGAGCAACAACAAAATGTCTAGGGACACTTTTTAAATAACAAGAATACAAAGCTAAATGAACTGTAGCTAAAATATTATGTTTCCCCCCCCACATGGCCTAGTCCTTCCTCTGCCCACCCCCCTAATATTCTTAAGAGGGTCTCTTATCTGGTCTTCAGAGAGTAACTGCAAGTAGGGAGGCAGAAAAAGGTCCTCCTTTCCTTCCACTCTGCAGTTTTGATCTGAAATCTTAGGCGCAGTACTGCGCCCAGAACCTGCTTGTGCAAATGCCCATCACTCCAGGTAGGGGACATTTCATCCTAGGGTCAATGCTGGCATTGCAAACTTTAACTCCATGTTTAAGTCATGATGGATAAAACAGGATTGCAACCAATATTTGAATATACTTTTGCTCTCCATTCTTCATATGTTCTTCATATTTTGGTATTTTCCCTATTGTTATTCATCTTGTCCTTTTGAGGAATAGCTTTGTAGATCTCTCTCCCCTCCCCCTCCCCCCGGCCTCCATATGGCTCCGAAAAACTAAAACATCTGTCGGCATGGTCATTCCAGCTTGAGAGGCTCTTGGAGAATATCTAAGGAGTTTCATAACTCTTGGACCCATGCTTACACCAACACTGGTTGCAGTGCTGGAGATTTTATTCCCAAAGTGCTGTTTCCAGTTTCGTTTATATTATCTAGAGTTACCCCACTGCTGAAATCATTGGAGTCGAGAGAGATTGTTGGTCACGGCTATATTGAAACATCTGCTGCAAATTCGGCTGGTGGTGTCACAATATGAATTAAGAACAAGAACATGAGAGGAGTCCTGCTGGATCAGGCCAAAGGCCTGTGCAGTTCAGCTTCCACTTCTTGTGGTGGCCAGGGTCAGTCAGATACCTGCAGGAAGCCCACAAGCAAGAGCCCACTTGTGATCCCCAGCAACTGGTATTCCAAGGCGTACTGCTTCCATTACTGGGTAAACAAACCACCCTTTCCAGTAGCCATCAAAATGGCCTTGTTTTCCATGAATTTATCCAAGCTCCTTTTAAAGCATCCAAGTTCATCACTACGTCTTGTAGTAGAGAATTCTGTAGTTTAACTATGTACAGTGTGACAAAGTGCTTTCTTCCGTCAGTCTTGAATCTTCCAATATTCAGCTTGATTGGGTAATCTCAGGTCCCAATATTATGAGGGTTGGAGGAAGACTTCTCCCTGTCCAGACTTCTCCACAACATGTCTATTTTTATATGCCTCTGTCATGACTTCTGCTACCTTTTTTCTAGACTAAAAAGTTCCAGATGTTTTCTTCATAGAGTTGTTCCTGCCCCATGATAATTTTGGTTTCTCTTTTCTGAACATTTCCAACTCTGCAAAGGTTACTTTTTTTCTAGGTGTGGCAATCAGAGCTGAATATAGTAGTTGCAACATAGATGAGCACAGTGTCATTATATCATCCTCATATCCCTCCCTCCCTCCCTCCCTCCCTTTCCTAATGATCCCTAACATGGAATTCACCACACACTGGGCCGTCATTTTCACCCAGCTATCCACCAGGACCCCAAGTTCTCATTCCTGATCAGTCACTTCTAGTTCAGACCTCATTAGCATATAAATGAAATTAGGATTTTTTTTTTCTTACCCCAGTATACATCCCTTCACACTTTTTCATATTGAATCACTATTGCCTGTTTTTATGCCCATTCAGCTAACTTGGGGAGCTCTTCACAACCCATTTTTTTTCCTACCTTGACAATTTGATATTGCCAGCAAACTTAGCCAATGCACTGGTCATTTATAAGTAAGCTAAAAAGCACAGGTTCTAACAATGACCCTTGGGGACCCCTTCTTCTTCCATCCTCCATTGTGAGTACTCTCCATTTCTTCCTTCTTTCTTCTTCATGTTCTTTAATCAGTTACTGATGCATAAGAGGACCCGCCTCCCATTATTGGTGTGACTCTCCAAATAAAAGTGCTGCTATACATGGAATGTATCGGCGCCAGATAAAAGAACAGTTTGCTCAACTTGCACAACATGTTTCTGTTGCATTCATTTTATTTTATTTAAAATATTTGTACAGTATACCACTCTTCAGCAAAACATTAGAAAGGATGCAAAAACTCCTAACCATTTGTGGATTTTGGGGGGTCTTTTTTGCCCTCCAACAAATATTTCACCCTTGTTCTTATCTTGTGTTCCAGCTGACCTTGAGATTTGTGTTTATGTGTTCTTAGAACTTAAGGGTGGGTGTGGGTGGGGAGTAGTACTTCCATTCACTTATCCAATCATACCCCTCCGGAATACCCCACTCCATTCTCCCTTCCACCCAGTTTTTTGCTCCCATCCCACAACCATCAATAGGCATTCTGTGGTCACTGAGCATGCTCAGTCTTCATTGAGCTGTTATTTTTTTCTTAACATTCTGGGTAGTTCCCCAAAGCCTGCTGATGCCTCACCTTCATGCCCAGATGGTCCTGTTTTAGGTACACAGCAACCCACACTGACCTCTGAGCTTTGGAAACAGAGCAAATGATTCAAATATGCAGTGGCCTATGAGGTTGGGGAAAGGGAAGGTTATGTATGGATGTGTGTTTTGATGCCACCTAATGGCTAATGTGAAACTGACATTGTGATCTTTACAATGCCTGAGATGTTGGCGAGCTACTGCTGATCAGTGTGGACAATACTGACCTTGATCAACAGTTTCCTGTGCTCATGCTGGGCTGGCTTCTGATATTTTGGGCGGGGTTGTAGCTCATTGTTTTGATGACCTGGTCATTGGCATCTCCAGAAAGGAATTGGAAAGATCTCTGTCTGAAGACCCTATGCTAGAGGAAGACCGTATGCTCCCAGGTAATGTAGACAATACTCAGCTAGGTCTGACTCAATATATGGCATCTTGCCAAGTGTTCTCTCCTATTGCTGTGGTTTGCTCCTTGCTTGGGAAGAAGAACCATCCAGTGAACATTGCATCTCATTTCTATGAGTTAGCTGATGACATGTCCTTTAGAGAGGGCTGATTGGGGTGCTCTGGGCGAGATGTGTGGGGCAGGTTTGGTGAACATTTGCTTTCTGGATATTGCTCAGCTACATCATCCCTGGCCATTGGCTATGCTGACTGGAGCTGATGGGAGTTATAATCCAAAAACATCTAGAGGACCACAGGCTCCCCATCCCATAGCAAGGGGACTGTAACAGTGGTTTCTAACATCAAATGTGAATACTGTGGCAAGAAGAAAAAAAATACTCCTTTCTTGTTGCTAGAACTTTAGGGCAACCCATTGAAATTGTTAGCTAGTGGGTTCAGAACTGACAGAGGGAAGAAGCACAGTTTCACACAATGTATGATAAACCCGTGGCTAGGATGGGGAATTGTGGCTCTCCAGATGTTGGACTAAACTGCTATCAACCCTGATTATTGGCTGGCTTGGGATGACAGGAGTTGTAGCCCAATCAGAAGGACCACAGGTTCCTCATCAAGAAGCTTAGGAGCTTCTTGACTACAAGATGCTCACTTGTGTGGACAGTTTTAAAAAGAAGAAAAAGGATAAATCTGGAGAGGGAAGGTTCTGTCCATGGCTACTATGACAGTACACTGAATCCTTCATCTGCAGAGGCAGAAAACTTCTGAATACCAGCTAATGAGGGTGAACAAGAGGAGAAAACCATCACTACGGCGCCCTGTTTGGACATTTCCCAGGTCCATCACACTGTCGGCTGATGAAGGTTGAATAGAAGGCTGGCATCATACCCTGTATGTGTTGCTCATTTGTGTGTGTGTGTTTGTGCATGTGTGCATACACACACCCTAAAATCTGCCTGATTGGGATATCTTTTTAATTGATTGGTGTTTATTGAGAGGAAGTGTGGCAAGTCCATAAATGTGGCTGTAGAGTCAAGGCTGTATGAAATGCATTGGCTGGTGAGGCTTAACGGGTTAGCTTTTCTCCTGATAATGCTCCTATCAGACAGCCTTATAAACATTTCTCTGGGAATTATTGGAAAGTTGGCTGTATGTTCTCTCTCTCTCTCTCAGAACAGGAAGAGTGGACCAAATGTTGTCGGTCCGTGGGGTGTTACCCGGGAGCAACTTGGCTTTTCAAAACAAGTTTGTGTCTACTTTGTTTGCTGTCTTCTGCATGGAAGCTGGACTGATGACCTATAACCACCCCTGGCCTCTGAGAAAGAGGGCAGCCATCCAGCAAAACAACTCCCTTCTATGCTCCTCAGGCACAATCTGCCTGACTTGCCTCTCTCAAACTACTCACTACTGATTTCTGCTCTTCCCAATTCACAATATGTACCAAGGAAGGGACTGTCTCGTCTTGTTGCTGTGCCCCCAGAGCCTTTGGGGAAATTTCTCTGAGTCCCAGCTTCTTTTGAGGGCTCCCTGACAAGCTTCAGTGAGGGCTTATGGGGAAAGGGGATCTGATAGCAGCTTTTGTAGTGTGAGCTTTAGGTGTGGAAGCTAGGAGGGACATCTTGACTAATGGGCATGCAAGAATTGCTTCCCTGGAGCCCAAAATGCCCTGGTCATCTTGCTTATTCCAGGGCTAGAGGCATTCCCCAGTACAAAGATATGCACGTTCTGGAACCAGTTTACCAGGGAGCTACTGTATTCAGCAGTTTTGCGGCTCTTTACATAGGTACAAGTTTGGAGCCATACACACATTAAAGTTACAAATTGTATTAATATAACTGCAAGAAAAAAGATGCACCAAATAAACATCTGTCTCTCTCAGCGTGGTGGGAAATAAACAAAACTCCATACTGGGGAAGATGCGAGATTGGTATCTTACATTTTGAAATATGCTTCTAACTGCTATGGTAGCCAAATGGTTTGGGGTACTTGGTTGTGGATTGGGTCTCACCTAGTTTTGGGCTGCATAGATGCCTTAATTCATCATGTTTTGTATGGCTCTTGGTAATAGAGGAGACATGGAGGTCCTCTCCAACAGTGAATGTTACCAGAGG